>NC_080466.1:15067500-15667500 GCF_030265055.1 Doryrhamphus excisus | reverse complement strand
TATTATATTATATAATATATATATATACATATATAAATACTTTTTTCTTATTTTCTTTATAAATATTCTATATATATATATATATACACGTATATATATATATATATAAAGAATATTTTTCTTATTTTTATCTTAAACTTTATATGAAGAATATATAATATAAAGTTTTCACATTACTTTTCAAATGAAATACTCCACAAAACTGTCACATGACTTTTTGTATTATAATATTATATATAGTATTATATGTATATATAATATTTATGTTAACATAAATGTAGAGTTTGAAGGCTTATCAATGGCTCTATGGTAATAAGCTTGTTTAAGCAACAGAGAGAATTAAAATTAAATTAAATTAAAGAAATAAAATAAAAATTCAATTTAAAATGAAAAAGAAAAATAATTAAAAAAAAAATAAAATTTAAATAAAAAATTAAACAAATAATAATTAAAGAACTAAATTAAAGATTAAAATTAAAAGAGGATAAAAAAATAAATGGAAGTAATTGTTTTTTTATGAAAGTGATAAATCCACGATAAATGTATCAATGTATAAATGTGTAAAATTCTTATATACTTATGGTTTATGTTATTTTCTGACAAATCAGTGTAGGTCTGTGATGTTATTAAAAACCCTCACCCTCACATTAACATTAATATTGCTAATATTAATGTTAATGCAGTTGGTCAATAAATCAATGACAATCATGTATCTGACCCACAGAGGAGAGATTCTGAAGGTGAACAGTGTGTTTTGTTTTTTTAAAACATCGGTCCATTTATCATGTTTTTTTAATGAGTATATGATGATTATCCACTACCGTGCGACAAAAGACGTGAATAAAAGATATGAGGGCGCTTCTAAAAACAACATTCATCTATTTTAATGATCGGAAAAGGAAAAAAAATCCATTCTGGTTTCCTTTGTAATTGAGATTGTTGGAATTTAATTTTAGCAGAAATAAAATGAGTGTGAATAGGATGGTTTGTACGTATATGCTAATTAGCCAGCGGTCTCGTTAGAGCGAGAGTGCGGCGCCAAATGAAATTCAAACTTACCTGTAAGCGCTTGTGTGTCTGAGAATTAAGCCAAATAAAAACACTTTTTTTTGTGCACACTCAGTTGTTTTTACGCCAGACGAAGGTCTTAATTGTCGGTAGTGTCTAATAATGGCTGCGGGGACATTTGGGTTTGTAAGGGGGGGTGGGAGTGTGGGGGGGTGTAACGCCCAGCAATGGAGCTTCATTTCATGAGATAATTCATAAAGTAGTTGCAAGACTTGCACTTTGCTCTGCCTGAGGGTTCGGCTCATGATGGTGCTAGCGTGGAGATTAGGCGTAAAAAGAAAGGTGAAAGGTCACAGGATTATCTGCCTTACTTATTTAGACAGGACATTTAGGCTGAATCCCATTCCCATAATAAAAAATGTAAATATACATATGATAAACATCCATCCTCACAAGGATAAATGTGTTAATATGAGCTAGCTAACAATGCTGCCATTGGGATACACCTATTTCGAAAACAAAACAACGTATTTTGGCGTATTTTCATTCATTCATTTTCTACCGCTTCACCTCATTAGGGTCACAGGGGGGTGCTGGAGCCTATCCCAGCTGTCTGGGTACACCCTGGACTGGTGGCCAGCCAATCACAGGACACATATAGACAAACAACCATTCACACTCACATTCATACCTATGGACAATTTGGAGTCGCTAATTAACCTAGCATGTTTTTGGAATGTGGGAGGAAACCGGAGTAGCATCGTTGTGGCATCATTGTTTGTCTAAAAACGCACTCCCCCGTCTGTTTTGTTTTTTCTTCTTTTCTATCCCCTCCTGCTCCGGTCTGACCACTCCAAATTTGCAAAACAACAAAACATCATTCATTCATTAATTTTCTACCGCTTATCCTCACAAGGGTTACGGGGGTGCTGGAGCTTATCCTAGCTGTCTTCAGGCGAGAGAGGCGGGGTACACCCTGGACTGGTGGCCAGCCAATCACAGGGCACATATAGACAAACAACCATTCACACTCACATTCATACCTATGGACAATTTGGAGTCGCCAATTAACCTAGCATGTTTTTGGAATGTGGGAGGAAACCGGAGTACCCGGAGAAAACCCACGCATGCACGGGGAGAACATGCAAACTCCACACAGAGATGGCCGAGGGTGGGATTGAACTCGGGTTTCCTAGCTGTGAGGTCTGCGCGCTAACCATTCGACCGCCGTGCAGCTTGTTGGCATATTTTGATGATTTAAAACACTACCAAAACATCATTTTTTCTCAGTGCATTGACACACATACTTATATGCTAGTTGTCAACAACACTTGGGATGTCCGCGTCTTCCAGCACATGATCCAAAAAACAAAATGTTGACGGCAAACAAACATCTTGTTGAGTCTTTGTAGCAAACTTAAGACGTACGTTTTGTCCGTCGGTGAAGGAAATTATGTTGTAAATTTCATTTATTTGACAACAAAATATGATCACTAATATGACCACATTTCATTTTGAATAATATTTTCTGCAAAATCGGACTAAAGAAGCGCCTTCTCTGCAGAATCGGACAATTTTAATGACATGTAAGATTAATGAAAAATGATCACTTTGCATTTTTACACAGCACATAATGAGGGAGCTTCTACTTTTTATGCTAATGCTAGCCTAGCCTTGCTTTGCACCCTTGACCACCTGTTGGGATGTCCCGTTAAATATTTCACGCACCTCGTCGTCTTTTTTTTTTCTCTCTCTCTCTCTCTCTTGCTGGTTCCTCACGGCGCTTTTGATGTTTTTGTTCCACATCCTTTGCTTTTTCATCCTCGGCGGGCTCGCTGTGAAATCATCCTACAGCTTCCCTTTCATGCGCCAAAAACTTTGCATCGCATTTCAATGTGGGGGCCGGAGAACGCTCTTACCCCCGCCACCCCCTTTTTTTTTCCTCATGTACGATTGCATCTTTGATAAAAAAGCGTGAGGGGCTGAGGAGGTGCTGCTGGATGCGTTGTAAAGGTCTCTGGGAGGCTGATTAGCATCTGGGAGCCGGCGCGGGGCTTCCTGCTAATGAGCAAAAAAATGCAGCATGGCTGCCATTGGACGCCTTGGTCAAGACTTATTACAGCCGATGTTTTCATCCCAGGCCGCTCGTGCCAAGTAACTTCACACTTGAAAGCTTCCTGCAGCAACAATCTTGGCAAATGCGACGTTTGGGGGCGGGGGGCAAACTAGCGTTCCTGCAGCTGCAGCGTTAATGGCCGCCATTCCATGAGGAAATTGGGTCCTCTTTCGGATTCTCATCGTGACCATATTCAATATCCAACATGAACACCCTGAAGTATACCAACTGGGGAGGGGGTCCAGCACCACATTTTTTATTCACTTTATTGAATGAAAGATAAACATATCGAAAAACAAGTCATATGTAGCATTGGTCGCTAGGCATCACTATTGTTACTTAATCCGACATCACATGACATTCCCTTACACTGCACAGAGTTCGCCATGGTCGGATATAAGAGTGAAAAAAAAAATCCCCTCACATTTAGTGTGGAAGTGGTAAATTTTTGTCCTTTTTCCCCACTCGATTTGAAACCTTTTTAGAATAAATAAACTGTAGGCTAACTAGTTAGCGAGGTAGACTTCTACAGTATGTTTAAAACGGCGGCTATCGCTAGTGCCCCTTCAGCGATCCCGTAGCCTGTGCATTACAGTTGAGTAATGTGTTGTAAATGAAGAATAACAGGAGTGTAAAGATGACTGTAGGGGTGCTATTTTCATGTCTACAGGGCAGGAGGAAGAAGCAAAGCTTATTAAATGCTACTCCTCCATTTGGTACTTTTACAATCAGTAACTGTTACATTTGTTCACTTCCTGCTTTCCTAATATAGTTTAAGTTTTCTATTTTTTATTAATTTGTTTTTTTTAATTAATTTGTTATTTTTACTTTTTTATTTGTTATTTTGTTATTTTTATTTTTTATTATTTTCATTGTTATTTTTTTATTTTATTTTTATTTCATTTATTCATTTTTTGGAGGGGGGGGGTCACATACCGAAGTAGGAGGTGATATGAGCATCCAATGACATAATGGGTACCATAGTAAGTGTCAATATAGTGATATATATAGCACATCGGTTGAATGAGATTGAAACGTGATATCGAAACACCGTCACAATAGCAAAAACGAAAGTGAAAGCCAACACAAGATGGATGACTTTTCTCTTTTATCTAGCGTAAACATGGCAGACATGACGCTGGTGCGTGCATCTTTAAAACATCATCATTGTGAGGTCTCTTTGTTGTTGTATTTTGAGTTTTGAATGGAAAAGAAAAGGGACCTAAGCAGGAGCCTTGAGGGATACCATTTCTTCTCTGACCTTTCTCATGATTTCGTCTGTACTCCCTCCGGAACAAAAAGCAGTGGTATCATCCGCAAATAATACTAGCTTTAAGTCTTTTGTGACTTTGGAGATATCGTTGATGTACAAGTTGAACAGTTTTGGCCCCAGTATTGACCCCTGGGGAACTCCGCATGTAATATGTGGGAGTCCTTGCTGTTGGTTTACTATTATGTTTTTTCCACTTTTCTGACCTATAAATGTATTTAGTGATACCAAAATTTCAGATAATGAGGTTTGCGCATTTGGAAGTTAGCCCTGAAAAAAGTTTTTGATAGCTCAAAACGCTACGTTCGAGAAGGCGTGGTAAAACTACTCCTTTGTGATGTCACAGAGCAGGAGCCTTGAGGGATACCATTTCTTCTCTGACCTTTCTCATTATTTTGTTTGTACTCCCTCCGGAACAAAAAGCAGTGGTATCATCCGCAAATAATACTAGTTTTAAGTCTTAATTGATGTACAAGTTGAACAGTTTTGGTCCCAGTATTGACCCCTGGGGAACTCCGCATGTAATATATGTGTATTCTCGTGGTTGTTTATCAGCGTAGCATTCCATCATTAACTCTTGCGCAGAAAAAAAACATAAAAGATGTCCAAAAAAAACATCTTTGGTAGCAAATGAGTTAAATAATATTTGAAAAACCGCAACCAATCGAGGGACAACTGTATGACCTTTACTGACCTTTGGTAAAAAAAAAAAAAAAAAAAAGTACGTAGCGACATGAACAACTTTGAGCTTCTGACTCAAATTAGCATTGCTGGGCCTTGGGGGAGGTCTATGCGATTGTAGTCGACTCCCTTTTTGCATGAACAATGCCAAAGAGCGTTGAGGAAGAGGTGCTCCTCTTAATGAAATTCCGAGATTCTGCGCCCCTGATGTCAGGCCCGACTCAACCGTGCTTGATTTTTTCTTTTGTGCCTTTTCCCCTGTAAAGGGAAAAAAGATCTAAACCTTTTTTTTTTCTTCTTCTTCTTCTTTTGGACTGAATTTACATCTTCCCCTCATTTCTGCACTGGTGTTCTTACCAAGAGAATTGTAATGAAGGGCAGAGTGGGATATCTGCAGGGATACAAGAGGACCCGGAGACAGGAGCGGGATGCAGCCACTGATGGCAAAGACATTTCCATAAAAAAGTACAATCAGGTTGGAATTTTAAAAGTGCATGTTTAATCAGCCTAAGAGATGGGCTTTGATTCGCGCTCTGATCAAACCCGAGACGTCTCATTCCGAGAATAATGATTTTTTTTCTCCCCCCCCCCCACTTATAATTTCGCCCTCTTTCTGTCTCATCTGTGAGCTTACAGGTAGAGCCGAGCCCCCAGTGGTATTGTTTCCCCCCCATTGCAGTACGTGAGCATCGCAGCCTTTCTTCTGCCACATTAGACGTGGCCAAAAAGAATGGTAAATGGAGACGGGGGGGGGGGGGGGGGGGGGGTTGTTGGGGAGGGGGGGGAGTGGGGGCAACGACACTCCAAACATCGCAGGCCCTGAACCACAAAGTGTTGCTACAAACTTATGATGAGCGGGATGTATGAGTGGTTAGCGCGCAGACCTCACAGCTAGAAGACCCGAGTTCGATTCCACCCTCGGCCATCTCTATGTGGAGTTTGCATGTTCTCCCCGTGCATGTGTGGGTTTTCTCCGGGTACTCCGGTTTCCTCCCACATTCTAAAAACATGCTAGGTTAATTAGCGACTCCAAATTGTCCATAGGTATGAATGTGAGTGTGAATGGTTGTTTGTCTATATGTGTCCTGTGATTGGCTGGCCACCAGTCCAGGGTGTACCCCGCCTCTGGGGAAGGCTCCAGCACCCCCCGCGACCCTCGTGAGGATAAGCGGTAGAAAATGAATGAATGAATGGATGATGTTCTGTTGTTTTGCAAATTTGAAGAGGTCAGACAAGAGCAGGAGGGGATAGAAAAGAAAAATGGAAAACAGGGGGGATTGCATTTTTAGACAAAATGTTTAAACAATGATGTTACTCCGGTTTCCTCCCACATTCCAAAAACATGCTAGGTTAATTGTAGACTCCAAATTGTCCATAGGTATGAATGTGAGTGTGAATGGTTGTTTGTCTACATGTGCCCTGTGATTGGAACTGATTATGGGATGCACTCAATTGTAATCTGATGCATGTTCAAATGAAATAAAACCATTACCATTTTTAGAAAGTGTCGTGTGCCATTAAATAACAGACGCGGGCCGCACTTTGGACACCCCAAAGGTGTTGAGTAAAATGCTGCATGTAAATTGGCACAGGGATTGTGGACCGATGCCTGTTGTTGATGGTTAATGTATGTCCACTTTACGTGGCTATTATAGCAATACATGATGCGTTTAGGTACGTTTAGGCCCTGGGCAGGAAACAGTTCAAAAAGGTTTTGGAAACCATGTCTTAACTGACTTTTAAAAAATGTTCATAGCTCGTCCGATGTTGTGTTTGAGTCCGATAATGTTGCCTAATTGGAATAAGTAAGAAGAGCAGAAAGGATGTTGCTACTTTCTTCCAAAACTCACGTCAGTAACTTTTTCCCCGAGCGTCTATACATTTTTCCGCTTTTCAAATATGATTTGTCAGACTTGCGTGCTTCGGCTGCAAGCTTGTTTCCTCCCTCCATTTTTTTTTTTTTTTGTGTATGGAGAAGATTCCTGACCGCTTCTATTCAGACAGATGCAGGGATGCAGAATGACGAGAAGCATCAGCTTTTTTTTCCTCCAGATGATGCCTAAGGTAAGAGGAACACGGCCGGAGGCTACGGCCGCCCTCTGGGGACACGCTGGGGTTTTTATAAACTGTGAAACTGACATCTCTAATCTATTACTTGTGCTAAGTAAAACTTTAAAAACATTGACGCTTTTCTCCCCAGCTCACATATGCTTAGCATTTTTGCTGGTATTGACTTGTTAGCGCAAATAATAGGACCGGCGTGTTATTTTTATGTATTCCAAAATCAATAAAGGATGGAACCTATTTCATAGCGTCAATATAAAGGGGGGGGGCTCCATCACCCACACTCTCTGACAAGGTCACCATGTTGGAAAGCTGTCACTTCCACTTACGGCACAACAACAAACATTAACATGCTAGCTTTGTGCTTTGTTTTTTGTATTTGTAGGAATCTCTCTCTTGGAAGTGGACAAAATATATGCATGTAAAGAAATTTAATGAACCGGAGCAGGGATAGACTTTTTCATCAGAGTTTTTTTTTAAACGACAGTTTGAAGTGGATCATTATAAGCAGCTGGTGGCAAATCTCCTGAAGTCTACACGGGAATGGAAATACAGTATAAACTATTAGAACAGTGCTTCTCAGATAGTGGGGCGGGTCCCCTTGGGGGAGGGCGGGGGGTGGGGGGGGGGGGGGGGGGCTGGTGAAGATTTTCAATATTTTTATATAAAATAATTTTTTTTAATTTTTTTTATTTTTTCAGACAGCTGTTTTTATTTAGATTTTTTCCAACTATTTGAACTTTCTTCTCGTAATTGTGACTTAGTTCAACTTTATTCACGAAACCGTTTCCAAAACCAAATTTTCCAAAAAAAATACAACTTCCTTTGTTGTTTTATTTCTCATAACATCACAACTTTAAACTTTATGATACTAAAATTGTGTTATTTTTTTCCTCATAATGTTACTCTGTTCTCATAAAATTACCAAATTTTCTTATTAGATTATGACTTTTTTCTCTTGATAGTTTGAAAAATTAAAAATTAAAACAAATAAAAAATTTAAAATAAAATTATTGCAATTTTTTCAATAAAATTACCAAATGAAATTACCAAATTTTCTTATTAGATTACGACTAATAAAAAATAAAAAATAAATAAAAAATTTAAATAAAATTATTGCAAATTTTTTTTACTGTTCCTTGTTATATGATATTTTTAGTAAATGCTAACCCTAAAAAAATTGTGTTGTGACCGAAATATTACCTTTTGCCGCAATGATATCACAAATATCAAATATCAGTTTTATTTAAGTCCTTAAGGCCATAAAAAACAGCCCATTCCAAGTTCAAATAATACTACATAGAGATTGATGCATTTAAGGTTATTTACGTATTTAGGACTAGCGTTAATGAATCATCCAATGTACCGCTACGGTATACGCACGGACTCGAGTACTAAGTAAGACACAGAAACAGCACAATGCAATTTCCCGATAGACTTAATGAAAGCTTCAATCCCAGTTCCCGGCTCTTCATCAGTCACTTTTACCATCTTTATCCAGTTACACCCCCACCCGGTTGGAGACTTCAAACATCCCAACACAGCTAAAGACACCTCAGAAGTTCAAATTGACCTCTTGGACTCCTGGGACAAGCCCTAATCAATTCTGCGTCTCTAGATGAAGTAAACGCCCTGCAGGAGCATTCGGCGTTATGATTAGCATCTGTGAGGTTAAACAATAAGAAAGGACACACGAGACTGTTAGCTGTTGATGATGATAAACAACATTAGGAGGTTTAAACTTTACTAGAATCTTTGTTAAAAGGGTATAAAAATGTCTCAGAGGTCATGGCATAAAGGTTCAAAGTCAAATTATTGCTACAACAGCAAAGTGAACCGCGGTATCCCTCAAGGCTCTTGCTTAGATCCCTTTTCTTTTCCATTCAAAACTCAAAACACAACAACAAAGACACCTCAAATGATGATGTTTTAAAGATGTCATGTCTGCCGTGTTGACACTAGATAAAAGATAAAAGTCATCCGTCTTCTGTTGGCTTTCACTTTTGTTTTTGCTATTGTGACGGTGTTTCGATATCACGTTTCAATCTCATTCGACTGCCCCCCGCCCCCATTACTGACTTCAAGACAAGCTACATTACAAGTTATTGCATTACAAATTGTAATCAGTTTGCCACAACAGCAAAGTGAACCGCGGTATCCCTCAAGGCTCCTGCTTAGGTCCCTTTTCTTTTCCATTCAAAACTCAAAACACAACAACAAAGATGTTTTAAAGATGCACGCACCAGCGTCACGTCTGCCATGTTGGCACTGGATAAAAGATAAAAGTCATCCATCTTGTGTTGACTTTCACTTTCGTTTTTGCTATTGTGACAGTGTTTCGATATCACATTTCAATCTCATTCGACTGTTAACCTGATTAGAAAATGTTGCCCCTTACTTGCTAGCGACTAGTGACAAATCCGGTGAAATTTTTCTGGCCTCATTGGGGAACTTTTTGGTATTTGGGGTATTTGGGGGTCCGTTCCTCTGTGACATCACAAAGGGGCAGTTTTACCACGCCTTCTCAAACGTAGTGTTTTGAGCTATCCCAAACTTCTTTCAGGGCTCACTTCCAAATGCGCAAACAAATCCTGTGACATTTCTCTGGCCTCATTGGGGAACTTTTTGGTATTTGGTGGTCAGTTCCTCTGTGACATCACAAAGGGGCAGTTTTACCACGCCTTCTCAAACGTAGTGTTTTGAGCTATCCCAAACTTCTTTCAGGGCTAACTTCCAAATGCGCAAATTATCTGAAACTTTGGCATCATTTAACACGAGAATACAACATTTTAAATACATTTATAAGTCAGAAAAGTGGAAAAAACATGAAAGGTTTAATAATATAATAATAATAATAACCAACAACAAGGACTCCCACAACTCCCCTGCTTTGGTAACAAGACAAAATTTGTAAATGACATTTACGCCTCAAAGCTCCAATACAACTGAAACTTTAAAGTTCATTTATGCTGACCGTACAAAAAGCCTAAACTTTTTCAAGACTAGTTTTATACGTACCACATTTCGAGCGTATAAAAAGCTAACAAACACAGACAGTGAGTTTTATCCACTTCAATCAACGATGATACTTCAACGGACTCAAACCTAGCAGGAGACATCACCTCTCCCAGAGATGTTAATTATTCCTGGCCTGCTATCCGACCGGCTAGCTTGCAGGCATTATGCTTTGATTTACTTGACAAAATAAATAAATTATCACTCATAAAAGCATAATTCCGCAACCAGCCAGCGGTCAGGACACGTTAGCAAAGGTACGACGAGGTCGGGAGGCAAACAGCGTTCGGAGGAGGAAGTGTTTGACGTTCGCTACTGAACTAATCCCCCAAACTTGTGTGTGTGTGGGGGGGGGGTGTTCCTCTCCTGTTGATTCTTGTTAGTGTTTCGGTTTTTTACGGTCAGCAAAGATACACACGCGTAAAATGCGAGTACAACAGCAACGTAACTACTTTTCACACAATTTAATCATCAATTTATCATCCGTAGTCATGAAAATAAACTTTATCTGCACATGAAGTCTAAAACCTAGGTTGCCTCTTTTGGTCGTCCAATTTGTGATTAGTTGTGGTGACCATGAAAGACTAAGGACTAATCAGCAATTGAACATCCAGCAACTTTGCAGACCCAGTCTTAGATCATTGTGTTTACTGGTGGGCCACTGAGTCTTAATCCTTCGAGCACAAAGCATGGATGGTTGGTTGGATGGATGGATGGATGGATGGATGGATGGATGGACAGTTGGTTGGATGGTTGGTTGGTTGGTTGGATGGATGGATGGTTGGTTGGATGGATGGTTGGATGGTTGGTTGGTTGGACAGATGGATGGATGGTTGGATGGATGGTTGGATGGTTGGATGGATGGATGGATGGATGGATGGATGGATGGATGGATGGCTGGATGGATGGCTGGTTGGATGGATGGATGACAGATTGATGCATGCGTCAAATGTTTAGATCATTGTGTTTACTGATGTGCCACTGAGTCTTAATCCTTCGAGCACAAAGCACGGTGGTGTGTTTAGGAATGCAGGACAACCTGACGACAAGGAAGTAGGTGTTTTTTGGTAGGTGGGGTGGGGGGGTATATATTCTGCCTGGCCGTCACTCATGTCCTTAAAGCTTGACGTTATTGTCCGTGTCAGCTCGGAGGGTATGGGGGGGGGGCTTTGCTGGGGCTCGCTGTCACCCCCTCTGTCAGGCAGTGACCGATAAAGCTGGCGGTTCTGCCAATCTCCCTTCTTCAGCTCTGCTGGCTGTTCCTGGACTCCATTCCTGCACTAATTAGCTCTTCAGAGATTTCTCCTCATAGAGCAAGCAGGGGGTTGTATTGGTGGTGGTGCTTATGGGGGCGTGGGGGGGGGGGGGTACTGGGGGCTTGAGGTGCGGTGTAGGGTAGGGTAAGATGGAAAGAGGAAAAGGGATGTATGTTGGATGCTCCAGTAATTGATGGATGGATGGATGGATAGATGGTTGGATGGATGGATGGATGGTTGGTTGGTTGGTTGGATGGATGGATGGATGGTTGGTTGGTTGGATGGATGGTTGGATGGGTGGTTGGATGGATGGATAAATGGAAGAATATCAATTAATGAATGAATGATGTTTTATTGTTTTCCAAATTTTGAGTGGTCAGACCGGAGCAGGAGGGGATAGAAAATAAGAAAAAAGAAAACAGCGGGGGGGGGGGGGGGGGGGTTGCATTTTTAGACAAAATGTCTAAACAACGATGCCACTCCAGTTTCCTCCCACATTAAAAAAAAAACATGCTAGGTTAATTAGCGACTCCAAATTATCCATAGGTACGTATGAATGTGAGTGTGAATGGTTGTTTGTCTATATGTGCCCTGTGATTGGCTGGCCACCAGTCCAGGGTGTACCCCGCCTCTCTCGCCCAAAGACAGCTGGGATAGGCTCCAGCACCCCCCGCGACCCTTGTGAGGAAAAGCAGATGGACGGGTGTAAGTAACTAAATTGAAGGATGGACACCAGACAGACTGTTGCCGTAGCGACGTGTCCAGGCCGGTCAATGGAGATGATGTGCACGTGCCCACTACCGGGTAGCAGGATATGCGACATGAAAAGGCGGCCGGTTTCTTTGTCTAGCGCCGGGTAAATATTGTGCTAGCCGCATATAAAAGTAGCGCAAGTGTACGCTACAAAAACACGGAGAAAAAAGATCAAGAGTGGGTCTCGCATCAAGGAGGACCCTGAGGATGTCTTTGTTGTCAACTTCAGAAGGGGGAAGAGAGCGGCAGATGAGGAAACTGGCAGAAGGGCGGGTGCGAGAAGGGGGGGGGGGATAGATGCCAGAGCCAGCTCAAAGGATGGGGGCCCGGGCAAGGTGATCGGTATTCCTCGGCAGTCTGCCTCCTGGCTCAGATCAGTGGGAGTGAGCTGGCAGCCAAGCCAGAGGGCATAACAGCACAAACACACCTTCAGTGCTACGCTGCTAGCGGCTGCGCTCTACAATCTGGAGGTGGGGGGGCGTGGGGGGTTGGACGGAAACCAGGTGAAAATAAACAACCCCCCTAATTACTGTCATGCCGTCCACCGCTCGCTGTAAACACGGGGTCACCTCGCCTCACGTTGCTAAGCCGGGGTGCAAGGGTCACCAAGTCCAAAAAACACCCACTGGGGACCGCCCACCAACGCAAAAAGGGCACTGGCGCTCGACATCCGACATGGTCCTGCTAGGGGCCACGAGTCCGGGTCCAGATGTGGAGAGGAAGAGTGGGCAGGACTCGCAGACGGAGCGTTCACAGACGCTAAGTGCTGTGGCAGGTAGCAGATGTCCTGGCAGAAGACAGCTGTTTCCACGGCAAACACACACAGCACGGTGGTTAAGTGGATCAGCCGTGGCACGCTATCAGACTCGCGGTCCTGCTTCAACATGTAGTCTATGTCTCATGTCAATGCAACAACTACATAGTGGATGTTGCAACCAACAAATGGTTTTGGCAACCCTTGCCGGGAATTGAACCCCCACCCTGAAACTTACATTACAACACTAGAGATATAACGCTGACTCACGCATTAAAGAAATCTGTACCGGTTTTTATGATGCCAAATCTCTCAGTGCTGCACAAATTCTGCCTAGCAACAAGTGACAAAATCATGTGAACTGCTAGCCTGCTATCTAGCTAAAATGGAGTATTCATTCATTCATTCATTTTATACCACTTATTCTCACGAGGGTTGCTGGGGGCGCTGGAGCCTATTCCAGCTGTCACTCACGCTGGACTGGTGGCCAGCCAATCGCAGGGCACATATAGACAAGCAACCATTCTTCGGGCGAGCCAGCCAATCACAGGGCACATATAGACAAACAATAAAAAATTAAATTAAATTAAATTAAATTACATTTTTTATTTTATTTATTTATTTTATATTTAATATTTTATTAAATTTTACTAAATAAGACATCCGACTTGCAAGTCATGTTGCCAATTTGTATGTTAAAAGTTGAAATACAACATTACAAAAGTACAAAAAGCAACTGGTGGGCCGGATTCAAACGCTTGGTGGGCCGCATGTGGCCACCGGGCCATAGTTTGCCCACCCCTGGAATAAAACAAACTATTGCTTGACAGTTTACTTGACAACTTTATCTTCTTGCTGCAGCTTGCTTTCACATGGAAAACACACACACACGGTGGTTGAGTGGTTAGCATGTAGCCCATGCAGTCAGGAGATCGGGAAGACATGTGTTCAAATCTCGGCTTGTGTGTGAGTTCCTCCCGAATCCCCAAAACATGCATGTTGAGTCAATTGGCTCTTGTCTGAAGTCAGCTGGGGTAGGCTCCAGCATGGATGGATGGATGGAATCCCATTCAGGTGTACTGTTATAGAATAATAAACTGGCGAGAATTGGATATGGAGTAGTTACTTCCTAGTTTAAAAGTTGCTTCTTGGGATGAACAAACTTGAACATTTCATGTTATTGAATATAATATTTTTATTTTTCATGCAATTGTTCATTATTTCCATGTGTATTGCTTATTATTTATATTATAGATTTCAAGCCCCGGTGTGTTTTGTTCAATAAATCATTCATTCAAAATGCAATATACAACTTCCTATTCCGACAGGAAGACCTTGAGTTGATGTGAATAAAAAAATAATAATAATAATTAAAAAAAATGAGAATATATTTTTCATGCACAAAATTCAATACACATTTAATACTGAAGTAATACTCATCATTACACCATAACCGATCAATACGGTGACAAGCTGAACTTTTAGCGAGGCCTGTTGAGACCCCCGCCAAGGCCACACGGAGGTCAAACACTCATGTATGATATCAGACATAATCATCATACATAATCATGTGGATATGGAAGAGGAATATATCCTAATGAGACTTTTCCCCTTTACTGTTGGAGGTCAAAGATATGGATTGAATACATAAATGCAAAAAGAAAAGAAAAAAAAAACAATTAGTAATGCATCAATAGTCAGATCAATAACGATGTTGGTAATTATCACTTTTGGGATCAGGGAGATGCTCTTCCCCGTTATTGATGCAGCCCTAATTCACAGGTATGACCTGAGGGCCTGCGGAATAAATCAAAACACATCAAGGTAAACCACCGCGTTCAATTCCTTTATGGAATAACCTGAATAATTTAATCTTATAGCCGCCAACTTTCACGTATTAAAAGTTCAACTTGTTAGCGTCAACTTGACTCCGGCTTTAATTAGCCGGGAGAAGGATAATAGATTTCACATCCATTGGATTTAAAATGATTAGGAAATAAAAATGACATTTGTTACAGTTATCAAAATGATAAAAAATAAAAAAATAAAAAATAATGAAAAGATATGTAAAAAGCTAAATGTGTCTGTTTATTTCATATTAAAGGTATGTGCTTTAACCTTCCATCCATCCATCTTCTATGCCGCCTATCATCACTAGGGTCCTTGATATGGATTATATAATTATAAAATTATATAAAATAATATTTTTTAATACTAATAATTTATTAAGTAATAATAAAATTATATAAATTATAATTATAATTGTTAAATTATAATGTTAAATATATATAAATTGTTTACATAGGGTTTGAAATGAACTCATTTGCTAGCAAAGACGTGTTTGCCGTGTAATTATAGTAATTATAATCATAATTACTAATACTAATTTCATATAATATATACGTATATATGTAGAAGAAGGATATTAATAAACTGAATATTTTCATAGTTTGAGCATAAAAAACGTGTTTATGACTTGTAACAGGATCATTGCAGACATAACAGAAGGCCGTCACTAGCATAGCATTATTAATATATATTATTATATTAATATATATATATTCATATATAGTATTATAATAATTATATTATTATTATATTTCATTATAGTCAATTTAATTTAATTTATCTTCCATCTTTTTCACCCCGGATGCCCTTCCTGACGCAACTCTATCATTTATGGGGTCTTGGGACCAGCATTGGACACCTGTGCTCAATGGCTGTTGGGTCCCTGGTGGGAATCAAACCTGAAGTCTCATCACTTTGAGCCATAAAAGTACATTTTTGGCAAAAAAAAACCACTTACAGAACTAAGAAGACACATCTGACTCACTTACTTTTACCTCATTTTTACGCTTGTAAGAGGATTAAAACCATTAAAATCCTATACTTCAAAAGCTGCATGATGGCCACAGTTTGACTCTGGAACAGATCATTTCTATTTCCATTCCTCCCATGACTACATTGTGTTTATAAACAGACACATGCAACACATTTAGGGTGTCAGGACCTCATCAGACAGACAGAGCGGACCACCTGGATGTGAATGCAGGCCCGCAAAGCTTCATCATCACCATCATCATCATCATCATCATGTCTGCCGGATGGCTCCATTGATTTTTGAAGGCTCCTTCCCCTCCTGCCTCTCCTTTGATTATTAATTCACAGAAGCAAAAAGACAAGTGCCCACTGCTTTTAAAGCTTAAGCGCTCACTCAACAACCATCTGAGGATGACAGGAAGAAGAGGAAGAGGAGGAAAAAGGACCACAGCGGGCCGCCGTGTGCCTCAGAGGGCGGCGGCCATGAATAAGACGGGAGGTGACTTACTGAATTATATTGCAAAGTGTACTCCTGGGGGGTGGGGGGGGGGGGGGGGGTGCGTAGTATTCAAATGTATTCTTTCAAATCAATACGGATTAAAAAGGACACACACACACATGTGGTGAAGCGGTTACATTCACTTCCAGTGGAGTGATTATGATTATGGTTATGATTATGATGATGATGATGAAATCAAAGTGTAACCTGTGGATGCTGAGTGAGAACCACAAGGTATATTATACAGTATATCTACTTTCTATATATCATACATATAGCCTATATACAGTACATACTGCACTGTATATACAGTACATACTGCACTGTATATACCCTATATATTTTTTTTATTTATTATTATTACAGCCTTATGTGTTGTTATAAATATTATTATTGATGATGTATTATTGCACTACAATTTGGAAGTGAAGCATTCCGTATTATTTATGTATGTATGTATTTATTCTAGTTACTGTATGGATTAATGTGCATGACTTATTCCTGTACTCCTATTAATAATCTTAAATGTGTGTGTTTAAAAATAAAAATGTCATTATTTCATTTTCGCTTTATTATTATTTTTCCTATTTTGTTGGGTTTTTTTTAGGTTTTTAGACACATTTTGTTGTTGTTATTATTAAAAATGATTAAATGTATTGATAACAGTGGCATCATTAGGTCTGTTTTATTTATTGATATTTTTTATTGATTTTTTTTAAAGTCTCTGACAAATTTCATATAATAATAGGACAAAAGCAGGCTAATAAGCAAGCCAATAAGCAGGCTAATACTAGTCTACTACTACTACTAGTATATAATAATAATAATCATCATCATCATCATCATCATCATCATCAGAAGATTAATAATGATGATAGTAATAATAATAATCATCATCATAGGCTAATTGATAATATAATAATGATTATTATATCATTTTATTGCTAACACTGGCATCATTAGGCCTATTTTATTTATTGATATTTTTTATTGATTTTTTTAATTGATTTTTTTTACAAAAAAAATCTCTGACAAATTTCATATCATAGGGCAAAAGCAGGCTAATAAGCAAGCCAATAAGCAAGCCAATAAGCAAGGTAATACTAGTCTACTACTACTACCAGTAGTACCAGCTCACGTGCATCACTAACTCTATTGGAGGAACAAGGCCATCAGGTACGTGTTGCCACACGGACCATTATTACATTGCTCCACCGGTCTTTACACCGGGGACACTCGTATATATATGTATATATATATATATATACTCATATTTGCAGAAAATGGTTAATAAATGTTAATTTAAAAAAATATTCGATAATATCTCACGGTACACCTGGCGATTTCTCGCGTGGGGAGAAATTCACCTGTCTATAGATTAACGATAAAGTTTGATTAGCTTGTTCCCAAGCTAATCACTGGATAAAATACACAATTGTGGCCGTCGCACTTCCACAAACAGACGCTAGAGGGAGCAAGAAATGAAAGTTTCAGGTACTTCAAGGCCACTCATTAAAAAAGACTTAGGATGTGAATTATATAATATATGACAATCTTAGATGAAAGTATTCGTGTTTTGTTGTCACTTCTGACTTATAATGTGGACTTCTGCAAACGTCCAATGTTTAGCATTAGCAAATAAGAAGTAAATAAAAGTACGGGCCGCGGTCCAATATGTTGTGTTTGTGCGGAGTGTTTGATCCTTTGACTGGGGCCGTGTTTGTTTGGCGAGTGTTGTTGCCGAGAGATGAATGTATGATAAAAGAGTCCTCAGAAGTGTCCGCTCTCTGGGACGTCATCCTAATGAGTTATTTAAATAAATAAAAAATCACCATTAAAAACATATTGATGAATATTAACCATTCCCCATGTCTTCTTATTTAATCCAACGCCAGATAAAGATACTTTTTACCCCAGAAGGCTTTTGCTCTTTGCCTGGTAGCTGCAGGCTCCTGCACCCCCACCCCTACCCCTACGCCCGCCCCCCCCATATATACTTCTTTTTCCTCTTGTTTGCTACATTTCTTGTCGGCATCACAGTGAAAGAGGTGATACAATATACATGCTCCATCTGGTCAAACTTTGTGAACTTAAATATACCTGTCAAGTGCAACTTGAAAGTTGTTCGAGCACTTCTGGGCGCGGGGCCTAATCCACTAAGGCCTTCATTAAAAAGCAGCCCCACTTTCCGGGATGAGCTCGTCTAAATGAGGGAGTTTGCGCTGGCAGACGAGGAGCCGGGGGTCTTGCAGTGGGACCCCGCTTGTGGCTTTCATCACTTTTCAGCGCTCCTTCGGCTCTGAAGTTGCAGAGAGGCAGCTGTCTGACTCCAAGTAGAGGGGGGGTTAGTGGAGGAGAAGGAAGCAGGGCCGGGAGGACACGATAGCCTCCTTTTGTTACGACTATGTGCACGCAAAAAGATGTTTAAAATTATTTTTTTCTTGCAGTAATTGCATTTTTACAAATAATTTGTTCAACAAGTAATCTCACTTTTCTAAATTTTTTTCTGTTTAAAAAAAAACATTTTTCCTACCTAAAGAGGTCAAATTAAAAATGTCAAAATGTGTTAAATAGGTGTTAAAAGCATTTATTGTATAAAAATGATAAACTCTGGTAATAATTACTGTTGTTGCCTCAATGCAATCCGACCTCAATATCAGGGTGAAGGCGAAACTAGTAAAAACGACGCAATCCTGACATCTAGCGGTTATTTTACGAAATGACAGGATAATAATAATATACTTGGGAGAAGACCGAATGGCAAAAAAAGTACTTTACTCTAAGTTTAAATATATATTTTTTTTAATCTAAGCACTTTTTAATTATTTTTATAATATTTAAATATTTAGAAATAAATGCATAAATTAATTGAAAACATTTTATATATATATATATATATATATATATATATATATATATATATATATATATATATATATATATATATATATATATATATATATATATATATATATATATATATATATATATATATATATTAAGGTTTTAAAAAATAGACTAAAATAATGCAGTGTTAAAAATAACTTAAATATTTTTTAAAAATGTACTGCTTTCGCTTATAATTTCAGTAAAATTAAGTGTAAAAAGTGTAAACAATACAATTAAAATAACAAAATTAAACTTTTTATTATTAAAGGAGAAAAAAAAACACAAACCTACATGGTCCTGTGTGAAAAAGTGATTGTTCCTCCCGTTAAAACATAACAAATGAAATTAATTTAGATCTATCAGTCCAGAAAAGGTTACAAAGCCATTCCTAAAGCGTCAGGACTCCAGCAAACCACAGTGAGAGACATTATCCACAAATAGCAAAAACATGGAAGAGTGGTGAACCTTCCCAGGTGTGGCTATCCAACCAAAATGACCCCAAGAGCGCAACGGCGACTCATCCAAGAGGTCACAAAAGACCCCACAACAACATCCAAAGAACTGCAGGCCTCACTTGCTTTAGTTAAGGTCAGTGTTCATGACTCCACCATAAGAAAGACACTGGGAAAACACTGCCTACATGACAGAGTCCCAAGACCAAAACCACTACTGAACACAAAGAACATTTTGCCAGAAAACATCCTAATGATCTCCAAGACCTTTGTGAAAATACTCTGTAGTGTG
Organism: Doryrhamphus excisus; assembly: GCF_030265055.1. Lineage (NCBI taxonomy): Eukaryota > Metazoa > Chordata > Actinopteri > Syngnathiformes > Syngnathidae > Doryrhamphus > Doryrhamphus excisus. The sequence goes on along the minus strand of NC_080466.1, from coordinate 15,647,631 downwards.
ACAAGACAAAAGTTCTACTTTTTGGAAGGTCCCAGTCAGAAAAAGAACATCATAGCAACAGTCAAATATGGTGGTGGTAGTGTGATGGTCTGGGGACATTTTGCTGCTTCAGGACCTGGAAGACTTGCTGTGAACTTTTTTGAAAGGTGTGTATCCCATCATAACAACAGTAAAATATGGTGGTGGTAGTGTGATGGTCTGGGGCTGTTTTGCTGCTTCAGGACCTGGATGAATTACTGTGAACTTTTTGGAAGGCGTGTATCCCATCATAGCAACAGTAAAATATGGTGGTGGTAGTGTGATGGTCTGGGGCAATTTTGCTGCTTCAGGATCTGGAAGACTTGCTGTGAACTTTTTGGAGGGTGTGTATACCATCACAGGAACAGTAAAATATGGTGGTAGTAGTGTGATGGTCTGGGGCTGTTTTGCTGCTTATATTTATGTCATATTTATGTGAAATACTGAAATACAGCTTCCATGTATAACTTTTAATATAACGTAAGCGAGAAAGGGCTCAATGGTTCCAGGCGCTGAGCCGAGGCCTGCTGAACTCGGGGAAAGGTCGCCATTTTCCCACGCATGTCAAGCAGAAGTCTGTTTCCTTTTAGACTCAATTAGCCAATAAAAGTATACAAAGGGGGGATGGGGGGGTCACAAAAGTTGAAATGTGTGTGTGTCACTGATCCCGCATGTCTTAAGTAACACCGTGACGGACATGCTGCTAAAAATACAGTTTTAACGCAGCAGTGGGCTCCCATAATGTCATCGCACGTCAGCTGCTCGTCGGCAAAGTACAACGATGAAAAAGGTCACCCCCCCCCCCCCCCCAATTTACTGGACACTGACTAGACAACAAGCTAAAAGCTTTAATCCTGTTATTGTTCTATTTTCTATTTAAAATGAATGAATGTTGCAAGGACGAATTATTGTACAATGGCGCCCTCTGTGGCTGAATAGTGTAATTGACTAGCTCAGGTTGTGCTTGTTATTATTATTTTTTCTTCAAAAAAATTTATTATTAAAAATTATTCCCGAAACATTAAAATTTTATTTCGCAACCAAATTGTTTTTAAATTGCCACTTTATTTATTGTTTTGTTTGTTTGTCATAATATGCTAATAAAGTGATTTTTCCTTGAATAATAATCTCTACATTATTCTCCTAAAATGTTTCTCATTAATATACAACTTTCTTCTCTTAATATTTTCATAAGATTATTACTTTTTTTTTTAAATGGAAAGAAATGTTTTTGTTTAATATTTCAACTTCATATTACCAAAATGACATTTTATTCCTCATAATATTACATTTCTCATTAGAATACAACTTTTTTCTCTTGATATTTTAATAAGATTATGACTTTTTTTTATGAAAAAAAATTGTTTTTGTTTAATATTTCAACTTTATACTACCAAAATGACATTTTATTCCTCATAATATTAAGTTTCTCATTAGAATATAACTCTTTTCTCTTAATATTTTTAATAATAATAATAATAATAATAATAATAATACATTTTATTTGTATAGCGCTTTTCAAAATACTCAAAGACACTTTACAGAAAAATTGAGTTGAATAAAAACAAGTAAACAGAATAAAATATACGTTAAAATACAACATTAATTCGTTTATACACAGTTAAACCATGAGTAAAAGCGTAATTGATGTTAAATGAACTGTATCACTCACATTGTATGTCAGGTTCTATGGTTATCATCACCATAAAAATGCTGAAGTCTCACCAGACGACGTTTTGAATACATTTCTTTTCCCGAAAGTATTTATTTGCACTACTTTAAGTGCTTCTCATGCTGCCGTTGGTTAGCTTAGACGGTCCAGCTAGACAACCTACACACACACACACACACACACACGCACACACACACACACACACACACTGGGCTGAGTGTGTTTTGCTAACGTAATTAAATCATCCCATGTTCCATCTATGGGATCTCCCTGGAGAATGGAGCCCCACACTGCTGCCGACTACCCTCCCACCCCCGCCCCCACCCCAACCCCCCCCCCCCCCCCAGGTCAGCGGGGTGTATGTTTCCCTTGGAAATCCTTCATGAGACTATTTGGTGTGTACTCTCTCTTGCTACTCCAATTCCGGACCACGGACAGTTGTCCAGAACCAGACTCATCCCGCATGGTTCCCCTGATGATTGGACCCCGGTGGGTGGCCCCCCCCCCTCACATTTGTAATGTGCTGGAGGTCATATGGGGGTCTTCAACTGCGCCTGTTATGTTTGTTCTGGCCATTTTAGACTATTTTGATGTGTTCGATGACTATATAAACAAAACAAATATTACACTCCCCTCTTTCCTCGTTCTTTAGTAATCAGCAGTATAGAACATATGTTTGTTTCAGGAAAATATCAGCTCCCAACTAGAAAGGGGATTAAAACCATCTTTTTTGTGAAAAGATTATTTAATTTATTTTTATTTTTATTTTTAGATTAATAACTTTCACTTTATCACAAATATTTTTGCTTTTGTGACAGCTCAAATATCTCAACTATACCAACATAAATGTTTTTTTAACATGAAAATAATAATAATAATAATACATTTAATGGTCATATATGGGTCTTCAACTGTGCCTGTTATGTTTGTTTTGGCCATGTTAGACAATTTTGATGTGTTCGATAACTATATAAACAAAACAGAAGTTACACTCCACTCTTTCCTCGGGATAAAAAAGCTTGTTTCTAAATTTTTTTTACATTTTTTACATTTTTCTTTAGTAATCAGCAGTATAGAACATATGTATGTTTCAGGAAAATATCAGCTCCCCACTAAAAAGGGGATAAAACCATCTTTTTGCATAACTTTCATTTATTCATTTTCTACCTCTTATCCTCACGAGGGTCGCGGGGGTGCTGGAGCCTATCCCAGCTGTCTGGATACACCCCGGACTGGTGGCCAGCCAATCACAGGGCACATATAGACAAACAACCATTCACACTCACATTCGTACCTATGGACAATTTGGAGTGGCCAATTAACCTAGCATGTTTTTGGGGATACAACCAATGGGATACAATGGGATACATTGTGGTCGTCTACAACCATGTATTTTTAGTTGAGAGGCAAATCTATGCAGGTTTTTCCTCCTAATTGTTGCCTTATGATATCCATCATCTCATAGCCTCTTTAAAGCTTCTAAGCAACCTCATCAGTGTCTCGTGTTACACAATTCCATGGAAGACAATGAGATTACATACATCGATCCTTGCCGAGGGAACGTCACAACAATCCATGCACTCCGACTCCAGTCTTCCCTTAATGAACTTGCAAGAAGTCGGGATAAACATCGGAGGATCCATACTGTAAACAACATTATGTCCTTGAAGAGATCACCAGGGGGATTCCTGGGAATTTGGGACGCTCAGAGGTGACTGGATTTTGTGTCTTTTAGATACAGCTTACATGGTCCTTAAACACACCATATTCCTTTTTGGTTTCTTTTAATCATACTCTGTTGGAAATTAAACAACCATTTTACTCACATTCATACCTATGGACAATTTGGAGTGGCTAATTAACCTAGCATGTTTTTCGAATGTTTTTGGAATGATGGAGGAAACCGGAGTACCCGGAGAAAACCCACGCATGCACGGGGAGAACATGCAAACTCCACACAGAGATGGCCGAGGGTGGAATTGAACCCTGGTCTCCTAGCTGTGAGGTATGCGCGCTAACCACACAACTGCTGTGCAGCCCTATTAAAGCAACAAACAATATTAATTAACAAACTGGTATTAATTGAGATCTATCAGTCTAGAAAAGGTGAAAAAGCCATTTCTAAAGCTTTGGGACTCCAGCAAACCACAGCGAGAGCCATTGTGGTTATATACACCCTGGACTGGTGGCCAGCCAATCACAGGGCACATATAGACAAACAACCATTCACACTCACATTCATACCTATGGACAATTTGGAGTGGCTAATTAACCTAGCATGTTTTTGGAATGTGGGAGGAAACCTGGAGTAAACCCACACATGCACGGGGAGAACGTGCATACTCCACACAAATTCGAACCCGGGTCTTCTTGATCTAACCGTGTGGTCAACATGCTAACCACTCGAACACTGTGCGGCCGCATTTGCAAATGTGAAAATTTCAATAATTCATGGTTTTTGTAAATATATTGTTATTTTGATGTTAAAAAAGTGTGTGTGTTATAGTTGAGATATTTGAGCTGTCACAAAAGCAAAAGTATTTGTGATAAAGTAAAAGCTATGCGGGGCTGCACGGCGGGGGAGTGGTTAGCGCGTGCATTCCAAAAACATGCTAAGTTAATTAGCAACTCCAAATTATCCATAGGTATGAATGTAAGTGTGAATGGTTGTTTGTCTATATGTGCCCTGTGATTGGCTGGCCACCAGTCCAGGGTGTATACAACCACAATAGCTCTCGCTGTGTTTTGCTGGAGTCCCAAAACGCTTTAGAAATGGCTTTTATCACCTTTTCCAGACTGATAGATCTCAGTCAATATCAGTTTGTTAATTAATATTGTTTGTTGCTTTAATAGGCGGTCGTGTGGTTAGTGCGCAGACCTCACAGCAAGGAGACCCGGGTTCAATTCCACCCTCGGCCATCTCTGTGTGGAGTTTATATATTGAGTATATGAGCATATCAGAGGCGTGTTGAGGGTGAGATTGAAGAGTTTAGCATGTGATTCTGTTAGCTAAGATTGCAATATGATTGTATTTTCATCATCATCATCATCATCCAGGCATGCTTGTCTCCTCAAAGAACTCAGCCTGTAAACAAGTACAGGAAATGATCATGTCCTCTTGCCAATGCTTTTAGGGGAGGATTGTTTTTCGTTTTTTGGCACCTGACTTGCTTCGTGTGAGCAAAGCTGATGAGTTTGAACGTTGCCTCCTCGTTGCACTTTTACTCCCGGTCCAAATGTTCGGAAGCTGGATTGTTTTCGGTGTTCTCAGTTGTAGAAAATGCTTCGAAATAATGTTAGTTTTTAAATGCCGAAGTGAAACATTTCAGGGGAAAAACACCGAATTATAAAAAAAAAAAAAAAAGCACATAGCCTACAGTTAATGATGCATTACTCCAGCATGTACAGTGAACAAGCTAGCGGCCAGCCAAGCCCATTTCCTCGGCTTTAATCATCTCACACAGGAAGCAACAGTCAAAAGGCGTCTTACTCACTATCACTCTTGTCTATACTCAGTAAAACAACCACAGGAAACGAGCCAAATGCACCAGAATTCAAAATCCAATACCCAAACACACATATTGTTCATTAAGGTTAGTCGCATGGCCGCAGTTAACCATTGTTTTAGTTGATTAATCGGTTTGGCCCTAGATCAGGAGTGTCCAAAAGCTTTCTACTGAGGGCCGCATGCCCAAATATCGAATGGATGCAGGAATCACATTTGGTAATGGTAATGGTTTTATTTCATTTGAACATGCATCAGATTACAATTGAGTGCATCCCATAATCAGTTCACAGTTCCACATGTCCAAAAGGAGTAGGAAGAAGCAAAGCTTATTAAATCCTACCCCTCCATCTGGTACTTTTACAATCAGTAACTGTTACATTTGTTCACTTCCTGCTTTCCTAATATAGTTAGTTAGTTAGTTAGTTAGTTAAGTAAGTTTTTATTTATTTAAGTTATTTTTATTGTTTGTTAATTTGTTATTTTTACTTTTTTATTTGTTATTTTTACTTTTTCATTTGTTATTTTTAATTTTTATTTGTTATTTTTATTTTTTTTTTTTTTATTTGTTATTTGTCATTTGTTATTTTTATTTGTACTTTTTATTTGTTATTTTTATTTTGTTATTTGTTTTTTTTAATTTTAAAATTTTTAATTTGTTTTTTCTTTTTTTATTATTTATTATTATTTTTTTTTAATTTGTTATTCATTTTTTTAATTTGTTATTCTTTTTTTAATTTGTTATTCTTTTTTTAAAATTTGTTATTCATTTTTTTTAATTTGTTATTCATTTTTTTATTTGTTATTTGTATTTTTATTTTTAGCCTTATGCATTATTTTAGCTGTTTGAAGATGAACTATATCAGCAAGTTGAAGTTTTTGTTATTTTAGAAATAAGGAGTTAGTATGTTCTCTGTAGGCGGCATTATGAATTATCCTTACTGACCTTTTTTGCAGTACATTTAGCCAGTGAAGATTGCTTTTATAGTTATTAGCCCATATTTCCACACAATAAGTGAGATATGGTAGAACCAGAGAGCAATAAAGAAACTTTCTTCGTGTTGCGTTTCAAGTTTCCCAGATTGAATTGTCAACACAGGTGGGCCTCTAAGTTTGGTTGGTCCCTCAGGGCTGAATAAGTTCCCCATTACGAGGGTCAAAGGTGACTTAAGGGGCTCGGGGCTGACTGATGTGAGCGGTGCTTAGCTATGCATATCCGCAATGAATCCTAGCGGCTAATAACATATAACGCTAGCCCATTAAAAGTATCGTGAGTATTTGTGTTAATTGCTTTCAAACTAGCATAAATGTCAATCAGAGCGTAATTAGCGGGTTATGGACTGCGGGGACATTACAGTTTAAACCGTTTTGGGATGCAAATACGGGAATACACGTTGAAGACAAGTCCCGTTTGATAAGCAAGCCAGACGTAATCGCTGCCAGATGCTCCTACGCTCGTCTCCTGTGACCTTTGACATGGCCTTCGCTACATGCTAAGAAACAATGATAAGGTCTGAGGGGCCTCGTTTGCCGGGTGAGTTGATCCCAAAAGTAGGATATCGACTTTTCAAAGAAGCAGATGAGGCCGTGAAGTCCTGGCAGAGTATAAACAAACAAACCACAAAAAGCACGAAGAGCACATGAACGTCTGAGGTCATGGTTGGACGAGATGCCGATAAACATTTGGAAGAGGTTCCCGTACGGAAACATGAGCAATCAATTAAAAATTGGATTACTAAACCAAAAATATGATCAATCAAGTTGAGACTTTGGTCTGAAACAGAACCATGACACAGTTAGAACTTTAACTTTTCAACCGTTCAGATTCCGGTTTCTGTTCTTCGTCCTTCATTTTCCATGCCGCTTATCCTCACTAGGGCCTTGGTTGTTTTAATTTGTGATTAACTTATTAAGTTCATGATAACATTTTTGCCGAGATGCTGAAAATGGGAATTTCTCTTGAACACATCAACAGTAGTGAAATTAAATAAATAAATAAATAAATTCTCCTCCCACATTGTGTGGAAGTGTTTTTTTGGTTTTTTAAGTTTAGGAGAACGAAATTTGAGGCTAAGTAGTCCCTGCAAAATAATTATTGTGCAATGTGTTGCATCTCTCTGCTCATAAAATACAGTCAATTAGCAAATGGTGATTAATCATGATTAACAAACTTGAAAAAAGTGATTAATTTGCAATCCTAATTATAATGTTTTTATGTTTTGATTATTTTTATGATAATAATAATAATTATTATTATTATTATCATTATTATGTTTTTATAATAATAATAATAATAGTAGTAATACTAATAATACTACTATTAGTATTATTATTTTATTATAGATTATAATTTAGTATTAATTTATATTATAAATGAAAAATGAAATATGAAATGAAAAAAAATATATAATAGTAATAATAATAATAAGAAGAAGAAGAAGAATTACTATTATTATTTTATTATAGATTATATTTATTATTAATTTATATTATAAATGAAAAAAATAAATGAAATGAAAATATAATAATAATTATTATTATTATTATGTTTTTGTTCTTTAATATATTGTGTGTGGGGGTGGGGGGGAGGGGGGGGGGGAGTACCAAAAAAAATGACTGACGAAAGAGGAACAGAATGTAATGCACCTCCAACCAAAATGACGACCGTTGTCGTGCTAATAAAGCCTTGATGATGGCTTGATTCATTATTATGTTTATTTCTAGTCTGGCATATTTATTCTTGGATTGAATGAATGTAAACTGTCAGATTAGCTTTGAAAAACCCGCCTCGAAAAAGAAGAATGCAAAGCTGAAAAAACAACACCGGCAGCAATCAGGAGGAATAAGTGGCGGGATTAAGTCATCCAGAGGGACGAGGCAGGGATTAAAATAGCAACTGCATTTGACGGACATTTGGGAACAGGTTGTCAGTCCCTTAAAAGACTTAAATACGCAAGCAGGCCAATCCGTGACAACCTGGAGCTAAAAGGCTGAAAGCCGCTCGAAGGAAACAAAGCCCATCGATCTGTTATTGTCACTTTTAGCCCACTTGATCCCCCACCCAGCTGTGTTTACCCCAACGCCACCTCAAATTGCTGACACGTGTATTTTCACACCCAAACCACCTGCATACCAATGCGTTTACATTGACCATACACACTTGAGAAAAGGACCTGGTGCACAAGTGCACTCGTTTTCCAGCATTAAAATTATGTCCCGGATAACCAACATTGGTATTCATCAGCGTTCCGACAATCAGAGCTTCCGTGTCTGTCCAACAAGAGCCAGATTGTAAACAAGACTGTGTCAGAAACTCGCTATCCGGACATCTGACAGTTCTGTGTTTAGCCTGTGGACACGCTAGCAAAGCAGCATGGATCCATCTGGTACTTTTACAATCAGTAACTGTTACATTTGTTCACTTCCTGCTTTCATAATATAATTTTTTTAATGAAAAATTCCATTTATTTATTTATTTATTTTGGGCCACGTACTGAAGGCATCCCTCTTCAAAGATTTTAGTTTTATTGTATTGTAGCAAATATGGTAATGGTAATGGTTTTATTTCATTTGAACATGCATCAGATTACAATTGAGTGCATCCCATAATCAGTTCACAGTTCCACATGTCCAAAAGGAGTAGGAAGAAGCAAAGCTTATTAAATCCTACCCCTCCATCTGGTACTTTTACAATCAGTAATTGTTACATTTGTTCACTTCCTGCTTTCCTAATATAGTTGAAGTTTTTTTATTTTATTTGTTATTTTTATTTTTTATTAATTTGTTATTTTTACTTTTTTTAATTTGTTATTTTTACTTTTTTATTTGTTATTTTTATTTTTTTATTTTGTTACTTGCTATTTTTACTTTGTTATTTGTTATTTTGTTATTTGTTATTTTTCCTTTTTTGTTATTTTTACTTTTTTATTTGTTATTTTTATTTTGTGATTTGTTATTTATATTTTAACTTTTTATTTGTTATTTATATTTTGTTATTTGTTATTTGTAATTTTTACTTTTTTATTTGTTATTTGTAATTTTTACTTTTTTATTTGTTATTTGTAATTTTTACTTTTTTGTTATTTGTTATGTTGAGTTTTTTATTCCAATTTAATTTAATTTAATTTAATTTAATTTAATTTAATTTAATTTAATTTAATTTAATTTAATTTAATTTAATTTAATTTAATTTAATTTAATTTAATTTAATTTAATTTAATTTTTTGTCACGTACCAAAGTACGAGGTGATATGACCATACAATGACATAATGGGTCCAATTTTCAGCTTGGAAAACAGTAACACAGACACAAAAAAAACTTTTTAAGTTTGAACGGGATGATTTTTTTTAGCAATCTTTGCTCACTTCAAGGGTGAAGCTGCTGTTTTTCAGAGTCGCTGTGGACTTATCTCGGTCGTGTTTAGTCCAAAAGATAACCTCCTGTCACTTCCGATATAATCCCACACCTTCCCAGGCCGCCTTATCACGGAAGAGAGAAAAGTTGCAAGGTTTTTGTGTGGCTGGCTGGCTGTTTTGCATCCCATATCGTCATTATTGCGCCTGACTGAAAAGAGCTTGTTAATGTCGACGGATTTCGTTAAGAAGTTAATTAAAAATTCTCCATCGCCGTATTAACTTTTGTTTGTGCCCCAAATGAATGACTCCTGGCAGAAGATTGAAACCTCTTCCCTGTGTCGCATCTCGTCACAGTAGAATTGGCCTCAAACCTCCTTTCTCTTTCTCGCCTTGGTGCTTGTCTCTCTGTTCTTTTTTTTTTTTTTCCCATGCAAGTGTCCCAGTTAAGAAATTGCTTACATCCCTCTCAGTCTGGGGCTGGCTTGCTTGAAATTTCCCATAGGGTATGTACCAATATGCAGAGAGCACACTTCGACAGATGCCATCAGAGAACAAGCGTATGAATTACCAGGCAGCCTGCCATCTTTCAGTTCAGACAGAATGGCATTAATACGCGATTGCCATCCAAACAACAACACAACAACAACATGAAAGCCACCCTGCAACCAGGGAGCAGGTAAAGGTTTCATCATTTATATATTAATGGCTTCACTCACAAAGACTCCTAGTTCCAACCCCCCCCCCCCCCCAACACCACCACCGACGCCCCCTCTTTCCGCTAAAGTTTAAATGTCACAGAAGATGCCAACAATCGAGGGACTTCAGAGTAAAAAAAAAAAAAAAAAAAAACAGATCCCGTCAGCGAATCACGTCTCGATGAATTAAATATCGGCCACCGCTGACCAATGACTTATTAACGAGGAGCCATCACATATTCATGACTACAATTAAAGAAAACACGATGGCTTTAATTTTGAATGGCGGTAAATATTGGCATTACCCAATTAAGTCACCGACGACTACCGGAGAAGTACCTGCAAAATTGAGCCGTCAACGCTCGACCTGTCATTAAAATATAATAGAAAATGGAGAAACATTACTTTTACATTTTTCGGGCGAGCCAGCCAATCACAGGACACATATAGACAAGCAACCATTTTTCGGGCGAGCCAGCCAATCACAGGGCACATATAGACAAAGAACCATTTTTCGGGCGAGCCAGCCAATCTCGGGGCACATATAGACAAACAACCATTTTTCAGGCAAGCCAGCCAATCACAGGGCACATATAGACAAACAACCATTTTCCGGGCGAGCCAGCCAAGCCAATCTCAGGGCACATATAGACAAACAACCATTTTTCGGGCGAGCCAGCCAAGCCAATAACAGGGCACATATAGACAAACAATCATTTTTCGGGCAAGCCAGCCAATCACAGGGCACATCTTGACAAACAACCATTTTTCGGGCGAGCCAGCCAATCTCAGGGCACATACAGACAAACGACCATTTTTCGGGCAAGCCAGCCAATCACAGGGCACATATAGACAAACAACCATTTTTCGGGCGAGCCAGCCAAGCCAATAACAGGGCACATATAGACAAACAATCATTTTTCGGGCGAGCCAGCCAATCTCAGGGCACATACAGACAAACGACCATTTTTCGGGCAAGCCAGCAAATTGCAGGGCACATATAGACAAGCAACCATTTTTCAGGCGAGCCAGCCAATCACAGGGCACATATAGACAAGCAACCATTTTTCGGGCGAGCCAGCCAATCACAGGGCACATATAGACAAACAACCATTTTTCAGGCAAGCCAGCCAATCACAGGGCACATATAGACAAACAACCATTTTTCGGGCAAGCCAGCCAATCACAGGGCACATATAGACAAACAACCATTTTTTGGGCGAGCCAGCCAAGCCAATCTCAGGGCACATATAGACAAACAACCATTTTTCGGGCGAGCCAGCCAAGCCAATAACAGGGCACATATAGACAAACAATCATTTTTCGGGCGAGCCAGCCAATCTCAGGGCACATACAGACAAACGACCATTTTTCGGGCAAGCCAGCAAATCGCAGGGCACATATAGACAAGCAACCATTTTTCGGGCGAGCCAGCCAATCACAGGGCACATATAGACAAACAACCATTTTTAGAGTATTCTAAACATAGCAGCCCTACAGTCACGTTTACATAACCCCAGTTTGTTTCTTATAGCCGTTGTATGTTTATTTAAATGTGAAGTATCATCCTGAGGTGAAGGGTGCTGGGTCCAAGTCTGCAGACTTTATTTTAAAAAAAATTAAATTAAATTAAAAAAATAATAAAAAACACAATCCAGACAGATGATGCTCTCATTGCTGTCAAACAGGAGCAAAGACAGGAGAAGAGTGCTGCTTCTGCATCCATTATGGATTGGAAAATGAACCATTTATCATGACGTGAGCTGAGAGCAGGAAAAAGAGATGCTCATACACCCCCCCCCCCCCCCAACCCATGTGACCTGTCCTGAGCCAGGCCAAAGAGCCCATTCTGTGGTTCCTTAAAAGCTTGGGATAAAAATATGATATGAAACTACGCATGTTTTACAGTTTATTCATATATAAGCCGTACCAGTGTGTAATCTGGCTGCACCGCGGTCAAGTGGTTAGCGCTCACAGCTAGGAGACCCGAGTTCAATCCCACCCTCGGCCTCGGTTAATTGGCGTTAATTCAAAATTGTCCATAGGTATGAATGTGAGTGTGAATGGTTGTTTGTCTATATGTGCCCTGTGATTGGCTGGCCACCAGTCCAGGGTGTACCCTGCCTCTTGCCCGAAGACAGCTGGGATAGGCTCCAGCACCCCCGTGACCCTCGTGAGGATAAGCGGTAGAAAATGAATGAATGAATGAAATAAAGATGCCAAAAAAAACACACAAAAAAAAACATTCAAAAAGTTTTCATTCAAATGTTTTCAAACATTTCATTGGACGACAAGCGGCATAGAAAACAAACGCTGCAATGTTGCCAAGAGCAGCCCAGAGGGAGGCTGATTTTATCTAAAAATGCATTATGGGAGCACCCATTTTGGTGCATGTTTGTATATTTTACAGGTGCGCCTTTTGAGTGTTAACTTGCTGTGTGATGAGTTTAGTGTTCTTCGTCAGATGACACTGTGATATTTACCGACCTCTTCTAATAGGTCGACAGGCTTGTTGCGAGTAGACTGATAGCTTGTGATTGGCTCCTGCCGATCTACCATCGAGCGGTACAGTATTTTAACCGTTAGTAGTCGTCCTGAAGAAAAGGAGAGGTAACGAGATTAGCCGCACCGCTGTATAAAACGCAGGGTTCAAACTTTAAGAAAAAACTTTGCAGCTTATACACCAGAAATTAACGTTATGATTAGCCAAAGTAGCAAAGTAGCAAAGTTCTTGGTGATTCAGCCAAGGACTGTAAAGTAACAGTTGTCGTTTTTTGAGAGTTTTGTGAGAAATTTCCGAGATTTCCGAGATGTTTTGACAAATGTTTACCCTTTTTGCGTGCAGCAGTTCAAAATTAAAAGAGTTAGCTTACAGAAAGGTGAGGGAAAAAATCCACTTTCCACTCCGTGAAAAAAATCCCCCTTTTTTTTTTTTTACATGCTTATTTTTGGTGTGTTTTTCTTTTGTTTTGGATTTTTTTTTTACATGCTTATTTTTGCTGTGTTTTTCTTTTGTTTTGGATTTTTTTTTTTTACATGCTTATTTTTGGTGTGTTTTTCTTTTGTTTTGGATTTTTTTTTTACATGCTTATTTTTGGTGTGTTTTTCTTTTGTTTCATTTTTTTTACATGCTTATTTTTGCTGTGTTTTTCTTTTGTTTTGGATTTTTTTTTTGTTTTTTTTTCATCTGTTGTCCACATGTTTAGAAGGCAACTAGGCTCGGCCCACCCACACACACACACTTAGCAATTATCTTAACGGGTAGGTTGATGGTTCTATTCCCGCTTCCTGTTTCTAAAAATGACGTAAAAACCTGCATGTGTTGTCTATAATGTACAACATTGGGGAACAGGTTAGTATTGATTCAAGTTATGTTTTGTTTTTCGGGGGGCGATTTTAGGGGGCGCGTGTGTGTGTGGGTGCGTTCAAGACGAGTGTCAGCCTGAGAGGTGTGTGTGTGTGTGTGTGTGTGGGGAGGGAGACATGTTTCCAAAGGGGGGGCCCAGGCTGTTACCACAGGGAGGTGGAGATTTACTATCCCACCCAGTCTTACTAGTGGTCTGACACACACACACACACACACACACTTTAGAAAGTCTCCACAGGAAACGGTGAGCCATAATGCGAAGGCACCTCGGAGCAGACGGCCGCCTTTGCTTCAAACCAATTGGGATACGGTCGCCGGGCTTTGATAGTGCGTTAATTACTCATGTGATGTGATACAGATGTCTGGGGGCTTCAGCCGAAACTTTGCCTGACGCTTTCCGAGGGGGCCAGGCAGACATTTTTAGAGAAGCGGTAGGTAAAAAAAAAAAAAAATGTATTTATTATTTATGGACAGATCAGTTTGTGTGCTGTCACGGGGGTCCCGGCGGTGCGTCGCTGATGCTAAACTGTGATGCTACTTGAAGGGCTGGCTGCTAAATAGTTCTTTGTGTACTCGCTGACAGGCGGGACTTTGAACAGGAACGACTCGAGGCTAGAAGACTCGCCTGCTCTCCTGACATGACGCAAAGGGCTTTAACCCGTCACGCTGACAGCTTTTAAAACTTTACCTACTCTTCTTGCGTCGCTAAGTTTTTTTTTTTTGTGGGACATCAACTACAGAGGCTGTCTCTTCTATCCGTAGAGAGGGCGATGCTTTTAATGTGAAGGAATAGAGTCATCAGGAAAATATTGGGGGGGTCCATTGGGTATTCATCTGGGTTTTATTGTACCCTTAAATGTTGTTGTTTGAAATGATGAGCCCTACAGTCGCCATTCGACTACATTTTCTTCATCGGCTATGGCAAAAAATTACATAATAAATATCATTTGATAACTACTTATTTTTATTGTTCCTGTTATTATGATTTTAGTTTTATTGTATTTATTATTAAGAATTTGTATTATTCATTCTAATGGTCTTTCCCCTTAATTATTTTAATCTGGTTTTTGACGTGATTAATCAGCAATATTTTTCCAGTCTATTTCCAAAATATAACTACTTATTTTTATTGTTGCTGTTATTATGATTTTAGTTTTATTGTATTTATTATTAAGAATATTTATTATTCATTCTAATGGCCTTTTTCCCTTAATTTTTCTAATCTGTTTTTTGACGTGATTAATCAGCAATATTTTTCCAGTCTATTTCCAAAATATAACTACTTATTTTCATTGTTGCTGTTTTTATGATTTTAGTTTTATTGTATTTACTATTAAGAATATTTATTATTCATTCTAATGGTCTTTTCCCTTAATTATTTTAATTTGGTGTTTGACTTGATTAATCAGCAATAAATTGCTAGTATTTATAAGTCAATTAATTTTGTATTAATACTATACGGCAGAAATACAACATGTATTTTTCTTGGGGGGGTGTGCTGATGGAGCCTATCCCAGCTGTCTTGGGGTGAGAGGCGGGGTACACCCTGGACTGGTGGCCAGCCAATCACAGGGCACATATAGACAAACAACCATTCACACTCACATTCTTACCTATGGACAATTTGGAGTCGCTAATTAACCTAGCATGTTTTTGGAACGGGGAGAACATGCAAACTCCACACAGAGATGGCCGAGGGTGGGATTGAACTTGGTTCTCCTAGCTGTGAGGTCTGCGTGCTAACCGCTAACCACTCGACCACCGTGTAGCCCCAAAACAATTGTGTCAAACTGAAAGTTAATCTCTTTTTTAAACTCTTTTTTTTGTTGGGAACTGATATTTTCCTGAAACTTACCTGTGTTCTACAGCTGATTAGTAAACAACATGTTTATGTAGCCAAAGAACACAATATTCTGTGTACCTTGAAGTATCAGTCAAAATTTTGCCTTGATTGCTTAAATCGGTTCAGTCTGAAGGATCAATTAATCGATTAATCTACTATTAAATCAAATGTAGCCTGTATCTTTGAGGTTTTAAGTAGACAATACAGCAAAAGACTTCTAAATGTTCCTAAACTTGAAAATCGGAGGTCAAACATTGGTTCTGGACCTTCTACCCAAACCGCTAAGGCAATGCAGACCCCCCTCATACAGACCAGAAGTGGTCTCATCCATCTGGGCCCCTTAGCAAAGTTGCTCAGCTGCCAAAGCTACTTGTCCAATCGTTTGCTGATTCTTAGAAACCTAACGTTCCTCTCCTGCTGTGTTGTTTCTTTCCCCTCACTAGTGATAACGTGGGAGTGGAACCAAAGTACAGCCAGCGTTCCATAATGGCCGCCACAGCCATGCATATGTTGCTGCTAATGGGCTGTATGGCAGCCAAAGGAATGTGCCAGATAAACAACGCTGCAGCGGAGGAGGACCATCACGTCGGATTGCTCCTCCGCTCCACCCTTCAACCCCCGGACCTCCACAGTACCTTCGTACCCAGCACAGACGCGTGGGGCCCGGTGGCGCAAGCAATGGGATCCGGTTCCGCAAACAGCACGGTCATAAGGAAGCCCTTACCGCCACCCATGTGCCGTGCGACTACGTCAATAAAGGGTTATTTTAAGTACATCAACACGGTCATCTCTATCGTGGTGTTCGTGGTGGGTCTGGTGGGCAACGCCACCCTGCTGAGGATCATATACCAGCAAAAGTGCATGAGGAACGGGCCCAACGCCCTCATCGCCAGCCTGGCCCTGGGGGACCTCATCTACATCATAATTGATATTCCCATCAATGTGTACAAGGTAAGACTTGCACATTGCCTGGGAAAAACAAGCTGTTTTCCACCCTTTCTCCACTTTGCTGTTCGATATAAACCTTGCCAAGATCCAACGTGGATTTTCTTGTGCGACTTATACTCCAGTGCAACTTATGTATGTTTTTTTTCTACTTAATTATAAATTTTTGACCTTGTGTGACTTATACTCCAGTGCGACTTATGTATGTTTTTTTTCTACCTAATTATGCATTTTTGGCCTTGTGCAACTTATACTCCAGTGCGACTTATGTATGTTTTTTTTCTACCTAATTATGCATTTTTGGCCTTGTGCAACTTATACTCCAGTGCGACTTATGTATGTTTTTTTCTACCCAATTATGCATTTTTGGCCTTGTGCGACTTATACTCCAGTGCGACTTATGTATGTTTTTTTTCTACTCAATTGTGCATTTTTGGCCTTGTGCGACTTATACTCCAGTGCGACTTATGTATGTTTTTTTCTACCTAATTATGCATTTTTGGCCTTGTGCGACTTATAGTCCGGAAAATACGGTAATTCTGCTTAGCCTGGTCCCTCTAGTGGACTACAGCTGTCCTATCTAGACTACCTAGTGTTTATCCTATCTAGTCATTGAGCAAGAACTGAGACCAAACGTCTCCCAAGACACCCTGAACAGTTGAGTTGCGATGGATTCAATGCCCTGAGAAGTTAACCGAGGCATGCATCTGGCGTCTGTGTGAAATGCAAAAGTGGATAAACCCTCGATCTTTTCTGGCCGCATCAATTGATGAGCACGTCGACATAAACAAAACGGACCATTCCAGACGAGAAAAAAACGGGAAGTGTCTGCAGCCAGGCAGGGCGCAAATAGACGGGAAAGCGTAATCAGCGTTTTGCGGCGTTATCTTCATCATGCGGCCGGGCTGGTGATGAGAGGTGCTGGGATACGACGTCTAAAATAAACACTGGAATCAGGCTGCGGCTGAACATGCGTGTAGCCTTGTGCTGACCTGGGACATTAGTCACCGTGCTTATCTGCAGTTCTTATGAAAATACCCACTCTATGAAGATTAATCACTTTAAAAAAAAAAAAAAAAAAAGCACATGAAAGTAATGTTCTGGCATTTGGTCGCAACGACTTCGACCAAGGAAGACAACACGTCCGACAATACTGAGACCACTTTGAAGCTTTTTGTTCTGGTCAGAGGAGCTACGGCAGGCAGCGCAGCCAAAAATAATCACAGGCTAAAAACAGTGACGTGGTTTTCCTTTCCTTTCCTTTGTGAGCAACTTAAACAGCTGGAGTAAACAATAGGAGGGCCAGGAAGCTACGCGGGGCTTCTTCCTTTATCATAAAGCGTAATGCCGCTCATATCCTCTGGAAGGAAAGGTGCCAAGATGATGAAAGTAACGCAGCTTTGACTTGGTAATGGTAATGGTTTTATTTCATTTGAACATGCATCAGATTACAATTGAATGCATCCCATAATCAGTTCACAGTTCCACATGTCCAAAAGGAGTAGGAAGAAGCAAAGCTTATTAAATCCTACCCCTCCATCTGGTACTTTTACAATCAGTAACTGTTACATTTGTTCACTTCCTGCTTTCCTAATATAATGTAAGTTGTTTTTTTAAATAAATTTTTTAAATTATTTTTATTTATTTGTTCAATTATTAAATATAATTTAATTTTTTTTAAACTTTATTTTATTATTATTATTTTATTTATTTAGTTTTTGTCACGTACCAAAGTACAAGGTGATATGACTATACAATGACATAATGGGTACCATTATTTATTGTTGTAAATAATAATAATAATTGTTAAATCCTTCCCCTCCATTTGGTACTTTCAAAATCAGTAACTGTTACATTTGTTCACTTCCTGCTTTCCCAATATAATTTAAGTTTTTTATTTTTGTTAATTTGTTATTTGTTGTTATTTGTTGTTAGCTATATTTTAATTTTAATTTTAATTTGTTCACTTCCTGCTTTCTTAATACAGTTAGTTTTTTATTAAGTTATTTTTACTTTTTTATTTATTTCTATTTTTTATTTGTTATTTTTACTTTTTACTTGTTATTTGTTATTTATTTTTATTTGTTTAAATTTTTTTTAAATTTTTATGGCTTTTTAACGTAGTCCTAGCATATAAGTGTTTCAAATGTACTTCTTCCCCGAGATCATATTTCTCCTCTCTTGTAGAGAAGTATTGGATGACATTTTTAGCTAATTTGTTATTTTTACCCTTTTAGTATTATTTTAGCTGTTTGAAGATGAACTATATCAGCAAGTTGAAGTATTTGTGATTTTAGAAATAAGGAGTTAGTATGTTCTCTTGGAATGAGTCAAGTTGCACCAGGCTAATGAGCTCCATATGTTTTTTTTAAACCATAAACAGGATGCATTCAGTATAAGATGAGACATTAAAAGCCATCTCTTATGTAACAGTAATGGACAAAAGCATCCGGGCACTATTATACTCTTCATCTTCATTCTAGTCTACCCTAAAAGGGGCTTGATGAGGTTCTTGCCTTTATGGATCTTTATGGTGCGCACTGGGAAAACACGGAATGGTCCAAAATTCTTTTTTTTTTTTTTTTTTTTTTTTTAAATCCATATCAGCAAATTCTGTCTGGCCTCTTTGTATGTGGATGTGACTGTTTTTGTTTTCCTCCACCAGCTTCTGGCGTCACGTTGGCCATTTGACGACAGTGCTGTGGGCTTGTGCCTCTGCAAGCTCTTTCCCTTCCTGCAGAAAGCCTCAGTGGGCATCACGGTCCTCAACCTGTGCGCCCTCAGCGTTGACAGGTCGGTGCTTCAATGCCTATCGGTCGCTAGGCGACTTGCACAGAAACTAAAACAATGTTATACAATCATCAGTGAGTCAAAAGAGTCCAAGTATAAGGGGGCACCACAAATGTTATTTACAACTATGTTTGTTTTCATTATAAAAATTGTACAAAATAAGCACAATATTACCTGGAAATCTCAATCTTTTGTTTAAAAACATTGATTAGGGTCATTATTTGTTGCAGAAAGTCTGTCTCTCACTGAAACAGCCGTTTTTTTTCATACATTTTTTTCCTATAAGAAGTCATGTAAATTCAATGAATTCGTTCCAGAAAACATATTTTTATAGTTTTACAATCATGCGGGAAACTATTTTGAATGCATATAAATACATATTTGGACCCTGTGATTGGCTGGCCACCAGTCCAGGGTGTACCCCGCCTCTCGCCCCAAGACAGCTGGGATAGGCTCCAGCACCCCCCGCGACCCTCGTGAGGATAAGCGGTAGAAAATGAATGAATGATTACATATAAATAATAAATGAAAAGGATAAATAAATAATAATAATAATAAGGATAAATGAACATTTAAAGTCACTTTCCTGGGTTCCTTGTCTATTTTTTGCATATTAAATTAATTCATTAATAATTAATTAAATAGTTACAGTATAGAAAACATGTTTATGACTTTGTAACTGTGGTTTTTAACATATTAGAGACATGTAATAACATCCAGAGGGTCACATTTTAATAATAATAATAATAATAAAATTTATTTGTATAGCGTTTTTCAGAATAATCAAAGATGATGATAGAGAAAAAAGAAATAAAAATAGATTTGAGTAAAAACTGAGTAAAAGATGCATTAAAATACAAAATCCATACATTCAATTCAGAGCTAAAACAAGGCTAAAAGTGTGGCGCGGCAGTCAGGTATAAAAAGTTAGACATTAAAAAAGTTAGACATTAAACGCATATTCATCATTGTTTACATCACATTGCAACTCTTACTTTTACCAATTCCACACGTAATGGAAGGAGAACTTTTATTTCCACTATCATGTTGCGCATGACTTCATGCAGTGTTAAGGTAATGTAACGTAAGGTAATTGTCTGAATGTTTTGTGTCATCCTCGTGAGGATAAGCGGTGGAAAATGAATGAATGAATGAATAATAACATAAAAATAATAAATGAAAAGGATAAATGAACATTTAAAGTCACTTTCCTGGGTTCCTTGTCTATTTTTTTTGCATATTTAATTAATTAAATAAATAAATAATTGATTTTTAACATTATTAGGAGACATGTAATAACATCCTGAGGGTCACATTTTAATAATATTTTTAGAGTACTCAAAGACGCTTTACAGTAGAGAAAAAGAAATAATAGAAAAAATAGAGTTGATTAAAAACATTAAACGCATATTCATCATTGTTTACATCACATTGCAACTCTTACTCTTACCACTTCCACACGTAATGAAAGGAGAACTTTTATGTTATGTTATTTTATGTTATTTTATGTTATTTTATTTCATTTTATTTATCATGTTTGACATGGCTGACTTCATGCAGTGTTAAGGTAATGTCACGTAAGGTAATTGTCTGAATGTTTTGTGTCATTACTGCCGCCTAATACTACATATCACTTTTCAATATATTGAAATACAAGTATAGCTAATGCCAGACCATATTCTGCCATTAATTAACCTGACTTCGAGGAAGGACTGTACTGCGTTCGACAAAACTTGTGTTACGCTTCTTATACTTGAATGGAAGCCTATTTAGCCACATCCAGTGTGTGTGTGTGTGTGTGTGTGTGTGTTAGCATCGCCAGGCATTATGTGGTGAAGTTGCGCTCCGACCTTGCATTTAATAGAAATTCCCCCATGAAAAAGTAATGACCACCAAGTGCAGACGCAACTACGGAGATAAGAGGCTCTCCCGCGGTTAATGAGCTCTATTATGGGAAAGCGATGCCTTCGAGAGCGGCTTGTTTTCAAGAAAAGTTGCTTTGATAAAAGGATTGGGGTTAGTTTAAGGTCAGGGTTACGGTAACAGGAAATTAAACTTGGATTGTGCGACACACACACACACATAAATAAAGCTTATGTTATTATATTTCTTCCACGTTGTTTCGACGATGTCGAATGAGAAGAAGGCGGATTGGTTTACCGCAACGTTGGTAAAATATACATGCCGCCATGATGTTCGACAGAGAAACTCAAACGTGTCATGAAAAATATATTGTTTTTGCCCCATAAAATCTTGATGCGCCATTTTACTAAAACATTTCGACAAGTGGTTCACCATTAATGAAACAAACAAGCGAGCAAGCGACGGAGGGGGGAGGGAGGGGATAATACGAGCCAACAGGCGGACCCCCTCTCTGCCAACATGGGCCGGTCTGTTCGGCGGAGGCGTTTTGCATACAATATTATGAATTTTAGATATTTAAAATAAACAATTGATCATCTCTACACATGAATTCTTAACATTTTTGACAGTCGTCATTTACTCGGATGTTTATTGTGTTGCTGTGCCGCCACACAAAATGTTTCTTGTTGCTACAATTAATTTTAGATTAATTTGAGATCAATTTAGATTTACAAGATGACATTAGAAGCATTGCAAGTGCAGAAACGTGATTATGTAAACATATAGTCCTCAATTAGCCTCGTTTATTTTGGTTAATTGATTCCAGGCCTAACAACGATAACTGAATTTCCACCAAGTAGGAATCAGTATCAATAAATGGAATATTTTCAAAGTTAGAGCAAAAAAAAAACTTTTTAGGACCTTCTAAATACAATATTTTACCATGATTAGAGTCCTGTGGATATGAAATAGCACCCCTATAGTCACCTTTACACTTGTATTACCCAATATAATGGACATAATAATAGAAAATAAAGCATCTTAAGGGCGGCACGGTGATCGAGTGGTCAGCTAGGAGACCAGGGTTCAATTCCACCAGGGTTCAATTCCACCCTCGACCATCTCTGTGTGGAGTTTGCATGTTCTCCCCGTGCATGCGTGGGTTTTCTCCGGATACTCCGGTTTCCTCCCACATTCCAAAAACATGCTAGGTTAATTAGCCACTCCAAATTGTCCATAGGTATGAATGTGAGTAGCATCGTTTTGGCATCGTTGTTTTGACATTTTGTCTAAAAATTCACTCTCTCCTTTTCTTTTTTCTACTTTCCTATCCCCTCCTGCTCCGGTCTGACCACTCCAAATTAGCAAAACAACAAAACATCATTCATTCATTTTCCTCACGAGGGTCGCAGGGGTGCTGGAGCCTATCCCAGCTGTCCCAGGCAGGGTACACCCTGGACTGGTGGCCAGCCAATCACAGGGCACATATAGACAAACAACCATTCACACTCACATTCATACCTATGGACAATTTGGAGTCGCTAATTAACCTAGCATGTTTTTGGAATGTGGGAGGAAACCGGAATACCCGGAGAAAACCCACACATGCACTGGGAGAACATGCAAACTCCACACTGAGATAGCCGAGGGTGGAATTGAACATGGATCTCCTAGCTGTGAGGTCTGCGTGCTAACCACTCGATCACCGGTTTTCCCATGTGGGGAAAAAAAGGAAAAAAAGTATCTTATCATTGTCCTAATATCCATGTCCAACCGGTCGCAGGTACCGAGCAGTGGCATCCTGGAGTCGAGTGCAAGGCGTCGGCATTCCGCTCTTCACCGTCTTGGAAATAGTCTCAATTTGGCTCCTGTCGCTAATCCTGGCCATCCCGGAAGCCATCGGATTCGACATGGTCAGCTTCAACTACAGGAACGAAACCCTCCGCACGTGTATGCTTTACCCCAAATCGGACTTCATGATGGTACGTATGTCATCCTGAACCGGAATCTTATTTCACTCACATCCACAAAGGTACATTTGTTGACGACTAGACAAAACATTCCCAGACTGGAAAGATATGGATGACTTCTGCTGTATTTCCAGCTGAAAAGACCAATAAAGTCTCTCCAACGCTCGCTTTTAGGCTTTTTTTCCACGTCCCGAAAGAACACAATTGATTACAGACCGACTGTAATTACCGAGACCTGAAACCCGAATCAACAAACCTGAAACCCGAGGCCACATGTGCAGATCATCATGGAGTAATCAGTCTCAGACCTCAGGAAAAAAACATAGTGAAGTCTCAATAAAACAAGACTTCCAGCTGTGTTTGCTGCACGATGACCGTGACCTGATTGCCGTCTTTGAGCGTGCGTTCTTATTAAAACCAATCATTTGGAAGTATTAAAAAATTCCAACATGGCTGTGTTTGTTTAGTTCTACAAGGAAGCCAAGGACTGGTGGTTGTTTGGCTTCTACTTCTGCGTGCCGCTGACCTGCACCGCCATCTTTTACACCTTGATGACCTACGAAATGCTAAACCACAGGAACGGCAGCCTACGCATCGCCCTTACCGAGCACCTCAAACAGGTAGGACCGGAAGTCCTGAAATTCCAAAAGCCAGTGTCCTTTCCGACCCTTTCTTTTGGATCATTTGTCAACAACTGCGTTAGCACCTGACCAAACAAAAGGTCAAGAGTTTAAGGATTAACATGTTTTTTTTTTTTACGTAAAGCTAGGAGAATATACATCTACAAGTTCATATATTACATGCGGAGTTCCCCAGGGGTCAATACTGAGACCAAAACTGTTCAACTTCAATGATACATCAATGATGTCTCCAAAGGCATATTATTAATATATGTTATTAATAATATAATAAAAATACAAAAATAAATAAAATGAAAATAATAAAATTAAATAATAATAACATTTAAAATTAATACAAATTAAAAAATATATAAAAAATAACAAAAAAATTAAATTATATTAGGAAAGCAGGAAGTGAACAAATGTAACAGTTACTGATTTTAAATGTACCAGATGGAGGGGAAGGATTTAACCCATTATGTCATTGTATGGTCATATCACCTTGTACTTTGGTACGTGACAAAAACTAACTAAATAAAATAATAATAATAAAATAAAGTTTTAAAAAAAACTTAAATTATATTAGGAAAGCAGGAAGTGAACAAATGTAACAGTTACTGATTTTAAAAGTACCAGATGGAGGGGTAGGATTTAATACGAATAATTATTATTTATAACAATAAATAATGGTACCCATTATGTCATTGTATGGTCATATCACCTTGTACTTTGGTACGTGACAAAAACTAAATAAATAAAATAATAATAATAATAATAAAGTTTAAAAAAAAAACTTAAATTATATTAGGAAAGAAGGAAGTGAACACATAAATAAAAAATAATTTTAAAAATGTATCTAAAAAAACAAAAAAACAACTTACATTATATTAGGAAAGCAGGAAGTGAACAAATGTAACAGTTACTGATTGTAAAAGTACCAGATGGAGAGGTAGGATTTAATAAGCTTTGCTTCTTCCTACTCCTTTTGGACATGTGGAACTGGGAACTGATTATGGGATGCATTCAATTGTAATCTGATGCATGTTAAAAATGAAATAAAAACATTACCATAACCATTTTTTCTTACCCCGTCTCTGCAGAGAAGGGAAGTGGCCAAAGCAGTCTTCTGTCTGGTCCTGATATTCGCCCTGTGCTGGTTCCCACTTCACCTCAGCAGGATCCTGAAGAAGACGGTGTACTACCAGAACGACGAGATGCGCTGCGATCTGCTCAAGTAAGTCCGCTTAACGTTTCCAGTTGGCTTCTTCTACATGTACTAAATGGCCGTGGTTGGCGCTCATGTTGTATGTTCAGCTTCCTTTTGGTCATGGATTACCTCAGCATCAACCTGGCAACCGTCAACTCCTGCATCAATCCCATTATCCTCTACTTTGTCAGCAAAAAGTTCAAAAACTGCTTCAAGGTAAGCCACCTCGGACTGATGTTGGTCAATGATAGTACACGTACATACATCAATACTCAAGAATACTAAATAAATATTCTAAGCATAAACTATAAGTTACAACTCTTTCTGTAAAACTGCAGTGGACCTCGGTTAGCGCCCTGGTGTTTTTCCGTCAACGTCAAAAATTGTGTATTCTCCAGTTAGCATACAATATGTCGTATTATTAATATCACATGAGTCCAACTGAGTTCTTAATTATTATTATTTTTTAAATCACAAAACTTATTAGCTAGCACCCTATTAGCTAGCTAACAAAATGGCTACGGGAACCAGAAGTAAAGTCGCCTGTCTATGATGTCATCAGCAGTTGACTCCCAAAAATGTTTAAAGAAATCACGTTTTTCAGGGTTTTATTATCATGTTCAGCAAACAGGGTTTTAGACCCACTTTTAGCCTTGTTTTTTTAGATTTTAATGAATGTATGACATATTGACAATATTGACATATTGAGTTTATTTTGATATATACAAATATACAGAATATCATCCTGTCCTGTTACTTATCTTTAAATAAGATAATTTTTAAAAGTTCATTAAATGCAGCAAAAATTGGCAGGTTTATGATATAATTACTCATGGTGATTAATCATGATTAATTCATTTTTTTTAACTGTGATTAATCTGATTAAAATGTTGAATCATTTGACAACCCTAGTTTTGACAACAAAAATATATTTTTGATGTGATTAATCATGATTAATTCAAAAAAAAACTGAGATTAATTAGATTAAAATGTTGAATCATTTGACAGCCCTAATTTTGACAACAAAAATAAAAAAATATATAACAAAAAATATTTAAAAAATATAAAAATATAAAAATATAAAAATATAAAAATATAAAAATATAAAAATATAAAAATATAAAAATATAAAAATATAAAAATATAAAAATATAAAAATATAAAAATATAAAAATATAAAAATATAAAAATATAAAAATATAAAAATATTATGAAGCTTTCTTTTTGTCTCATAAATTTACAACCAGCATTTCCAGATGTGTAAACAACAACAAAGACGTGAATGTGCATTTCAGCCACGGCGTTCCATGAGCAGCACGCAATATGATTTACGAATCCACTGCTCGTAAACAGCAGAGAATTGTCTCCAGCCTGGAGATGCAACATGCCTGTCGTTGGAGCACGGAAAGACCTCCTCATGAACTCATCCATCCTGTCTCCACAGTCGTGCTTGTGTTGCTGGTGCTACTCCGACAGCCAGCTGAGCAGCATCGGGGCCATGAACGGCACCAGCATCCAGTGTAAGAGCCCCGAGCCCAACAATGTGCTCACCGACCGCAGCTTGAGGAAAGACAGCGATTGAACACCCCCCCCCCAACCCCCCTCAAGAACTCTTTGCAGCCACTAAAGTCGCCGCAGCTAGCCTCCTAATCCTAATTTACACGCATTAATATGACACCTTATGTTTTTTTAAACAGAAACACACTTAGGAACCTACTGAAGCCAGGAAACAAGGTTGAAGAGGAAGTGGACTGAGCTGGGGGGGGGTGGGGGGGCAGGATGCAGCTAAACTGTGAATTACTGTCAATGAGTAGTACCTCGTTATGATTCCAGTAAACGGCGGCGGTAGCAGCAGCGCTACTGGGAAAGAGAAAGCAGACAAGCGTCTGTCAAACGGAATGACGGGAGACCTGCGCCGGCACGATCCCGTGAGCTGGGAAACAGGAACCAGACCATAAATTTTCCATGGGACACGGCCGTGGATGTACTCATGACTCATTGATTTAGCGTCCTCGTGTCGGGAAGCTTTGCCTTGAATGGTCTCGCGTTTCATAAGTCATTGGTGTAAATCAGGGTTTCCCTAAACTGAGGGTTTGTTCCCAAAATGGCCAACTTTGGGAGCGGCGTGGTGAAGTTAACTTGGAAATTGCTTCATGTTGTCTTGACTAGTTGGTGCTCATCAGGTGATTGTATGCAGAATGCTGGTGCCAGCAACTCATACAGTGGTTTGTACAGAGAAATAAATGTACAGTTCCGTGGAACCTTGGTTAGCAACATTAATTCATTCCAGAAGAAATGACTGGAACCAAAAGGGATGCTAACCCATACGAATTCATTCATTCATTTTCTACAAATTTCCCCACTGAGGGACGAATAAAGGCATATCTTATCTTAGGCATATCTTGTCCTCATGAGGGTCGCGGCGGGTGCTGGAGCCTATCCCAGCTGTACACCCTGGACTGGTGGCCAGCCAATCACAGGGCACATATAGACAAACAACCATTCACACTCACATTCATACCTATGGACAATTTGGAGTCGCTAATTAACCTAGCATGTTGTTTTTTTTTTTAATGTGGGATAAAGATAAAACATCAGAGGTTTCCTACAGCCACACAGTTACTCGACCCGGCACTATTTGCTTTTGGAGACCACGCACCTAATGACTACGTTTGGGGAAACCCTGGTGTACATGGTCCCATGAAGGAAACACTAAACCTTACAAATAGGAACGCTATAAATCATTTATGCTAGCATAATCCTACTATATCCACTTTTATAAAGTGTTTTTTTTGTAGTAATTGCTAGTATTACTCAGACTGGTTTATCTGTGTAATGACAAAGGCGGATTAAAAGTACGATGGCTAGAACAGCCTGCAACTGGAATTGCTACTCATCATAAATACAAGTTAATATTCACATTAATACACCATGGAAATAAATACATTTCCGGATATTATTTACATTTTATTATTCTGTTTTGCAACTGATCTATTTCTTTTATGTTTTTACAGAAAATTGGTTGATTGGTGAACATGAAGCTAAAGTTAGTATTGTGTTGACATAATCCAGGGGTGTCCAAACTTTTTCCAGCAAGGGCCATTTTGATATTTTGTAAAGTAACACATGCAGATATGCTAAGATGTATATATACGGTATATTTCAAGAAAAAAACTGCATATCAGTTTTGTCATATAGGTGAAAAAGCATATTAGTAATATCAACAATTTTTTCCTTTTTTCCAAAAAAAATTTTTAAAATACAACTTTATGGTCCTAAAATGACGTTGTTTTTAAATTATTCTCATACAATTATAACTTTTTCTCATTAGATTACATATTTTTCTCTTCATATTTTGACTTGATTCTGGTAAAACTGCAGCTGTTTTTTGCATTTCTCTTTCATCTTGTAAATTGTCTTCTCAAATGATGACATTACTACCATTATATTTGGACTTTATTCTTCTAACATGCTAACTTTTTAAGCAACTCAAAATTCATGTTTCAACTTACATAATAAAAGGATTTTTTTCCTCATAATGTTACAATATTCTCATAAATGTACACATTTTCAGCATTAGATTACAAAATTTTTTTTGTTTTTATTTCCGTAAAATTTGTTCAGATTTTTCAATTTTAATATATTTTCCTTTTGGAAATATTGCATGGACCACAATTGCCCGCGGTCTGCACTTTGGACACTCCTGGCATTGTTCAAATTTACCAAAGCATAACAACTTTTTTTGTGTGTTTCTAAGAAGTCATAACATAAACAAACAATGCTAATCTGCATCCAATACGTTTATTATCCCTTATGATGTATTCCCTGGAAAAATAACTATACTGCTTATACAGTACTATTTGTGAGTATACATAGTATAAAGCTGTGTTTGTTTGAATGTGAACACATTTTTAAAGGTTTTGCACGTGTGTACAGAAGAAAAGGCTAAATCTGCACATAATATTCCCAAAGTTCTTTTCAGATTGTTGTCCTGACGTTAGCGCTGCTTCTTATCATAATAAATATATGTCCAGTGCAAGTCTATTTCCACCGTGTTGCTAATGTGGCTTCCTCGGCGGGAAGTGGGAGGAGGCGGCTCCGTGTGTTTCCCTTCGGCATCTGTGAGAAAAAAAGACGTCTGGGAATGATTTTGCAGAGCGTTGCGACCTGCTGAGCCCTGTGATCCCAGCAAACCCCCGAGGCTTCCTGATCTCCATACATAGAGGATGTGAGCCATTCGCTCACTCGCTTGCTTGACGATGGGAATTTGACACCCAAAACTGGATCATCATGTGTGCTGCCAGAAGAAGATCAATTGAAGCTCGAGATGGTGTTATTTAGTCCGTTCACACGGCAGGAATTTTCACCATTTTTTTTCATTAACGAGCCTAGAATGATCTGAAAAATGACATCCAGCCACGCATGCACTGGATATATAATAGAAATATAATGTATAGAGGCCGGCAAAATGATCAAGTTTGTTTGAATTTATCGTGCAATTAATTGATTTACTGATTATCATGCCAAAGGTCAACCAATCAAATGAAACGTATTTTCATAGTCTTACAATTACAGTTTTTCTATTGGAAATGCATATAAATACATACAGTTGTTTAAAAAATATATGTCCCTTTCCTAATTTATTATTTGTCACACTTAAATATTTCGGATCATCCAACAAAGTCATTGCCTCCCTATTAAAACATTAATTAACTGAGATTAACTTGGATCTATCAGTCTGGGAAAGGTTATAAAGCCATTTTTAAAGCTTTGGGACTCCAGCAAACCACAAAGAGAGCCATTATCCACAAATGGTGAAAACACGGTAACAGCGGTGAACCTTCCCAGGAGTGGTTGGCCAACCAAAATGACCCCAAGAGAGCGGCGACGACTCACCCAAGAGGTCACAAAAGACCCCACAACATCATCCAAAGAACCACAAGCCTCACTCGCCTCAGTGTTAAGGTCAGTGTTCATGACTCCACCATAAGAAAGACACTGGTTCCAAGATCAAAAGCACTTCTGAACACAAAGAAGATAAAAAAAAACTTGTCTCAAATTTGTCAGAAAACATCTTAATGATCCCCAAGACCTTTCTCTGATGAGACAAAAGTTGAACTTTTTGGAAGGTGTGTCAACCATTACATCTGGCGTAAAAGTTATGCTGCAGTTCAGAAAAAGAACAGTAAAATATGGTGGTGGTAGTATGATGTTCCGGGGCTGTTTTGCTGCTTCAGGACCTGGAAGACTTGCTGTGAACTTTTTGGAGGGCGTGTATCCCATCATAGCAACAGTAAAATATGGTGGCGGTAGTGTGATGGTCTGGGGCTGTTTTGCTGCTTAAGGACCTGGAAGGCTTGCTGTGAACTTTTTGGAAGGTGTATATCCCATCATAGCGACAGTAAAGTGTGGTGGTAGTGTGATGGTCTGAGGCAGTTTTGCTGCTTCAGGACCTGGAAGACTTGCTGTGAACTTTTTGGAGGGCGTTTAGCCCATCATATCAACAGTAAAATATGGTGGTGGTAGTGTGATGGTCTGGGGCTGTTTTGCTGCTTCAGGACCAGGAAGACTGGTCCAAAACACACCAGCAAGTCCGCCTTTGGGGCAAACACTTTTTCCACACCGATGTATGCCACATTTTGGGAATTTTAACTTCAACTAGCAAAAAAAAACAACAACACTAAGTCAGGTACTTTGATAGAAATTTCACAAACTTGATCCCACTTCCATTGCTGAATGGGATGGAGGCCACATCCTTTAAGCTAAAATACCTTTTGGGTGTGATTAAACACAACATATGTTTATCCAGCCTGCCCCGATGGCTTTGGCCGGGTTTCCCGTCACTGTACACGGCATTCCCTTTGAGCCATCCAACATGGCGCTAGCTTTCCCGCATGACTAGTGGCAAGGACCATATCTTATTCATAAAAGCCAAAAGGAGGAATTGAAAATTTATGAACAATCTGTCCTGCAACAAGCAGTGATTTCTGTGACTGCGGGCCACTGGAGCCATGGCGCAAACAGGGAGGAAAGTTTTGGCTGCTGACGCCGTAAGGTCCGCTTATTTATACTGTCGTGCCTCCAAAGTCTAACCATGCGGAATATGACTACTATTTTCAGGAAAAAGTAAAGTAACATGAAAGTTCAGAACTTTAACTCAACCATACTTAGCTTCTGAAGTGTGACGATAACAATTGTGAGTCCATATACTGGCTGCTCAGTACACAATAGCTGAATCAAGGAATGGGATGTACACAGGAAGTATTCAGGTACGGAATTAGAATTACACCAACATGGTAAATTAATTTTTAAAATTGTCAAAAGAAGACTTTGTGGAGAGCATATTAAAAAAATAAAAATAAAACAAAAAGACAGCAAACATAGCAGTAACTCTTTGTACTACTATGTGTTCTTACAGTGGTATTATTTACAACTCTTTATTAATTTTATTTTAATTTTTAATCATGTTTATTTTGTTATTTTTCTATTACAACACAGACATTTACCCCAATGTGAGCTAAATAAAGTTTACCCAGGGTTGCCTACCAATTGTTAAATAATGTCGCCATCTGCTGGACAATATGCACATATGCACAACCACACATAAAAAAAAGAAAATCCTCATCACTGATTGGTCAAGCAAGAAGAACGCCACCAATCACATCAGAGACTGAAGGCGGGACACAATCCAGAAGCCGGAAGCATTCTAAGCAAAGGAAGTACTTCGGAAACTTTGAGACTTACAAGAAAGAAAATTCATTTCTGACTACTTTTAATTTACTATAAATGCGAGTGTGTAGTTGTACATAAGTATACCTTTAAACACTGCGTTTGTTGTTTAGTGACTTTATATGGCGTACTGAAAATGGGCCGTGTACATAGTTTGTTTACATGGCAAAATAGCTAGCAAGCTAGTAGCCAGTAGCTAGCACAATAGGAGGCACATGAATTGATAATTATCTAACAGCTTTTGAAATCAAACTTCGAAATTCAGGCGTTTACCTACTTGTAAACAAGGGAAGTCTTCATTTTCTTGCCAAATGTGTCCAGTTTTGTTCGTTGTGCGAACACCGATATAAAACTTGGCGGAAAGGCCCGGCGTCTTCATGTCAAAGATGCCGTGCTCCTGTGGGAATTGGAGAAGATGGATTCGTCCTTTGGTTGTTTTGTTGTATATTTTGTTGTTGCTCGTCGTCTTGCCGCTGTGCGTCTGGGAACTTCAGAAGTCAGAGGTGAGTGTCGGCCGCCATTACCTGTACGCAGCACATCATGGGAGATTATATGCGTTCAAGACTGCTTCCAAAGCTGTAATATTTAATTAACCGTTATTATATAGCGCTTAGCAAAAATATCGTGTTATATGATTACCATTGTTACAGTTGCCAAGTGGCAGCCTCGAAAATTGAAGTTAATTCTGTCTCAGTTCAAATGGAGCAACAAAAATATGGACTATTCATGTCTTTGTAATGGAGTAAACTTACAAACATCAAATTATTATTTTCCCCACTGTATCCCATCTCATATTTATATGAGATTTATATTGACCCCTGGAGTTCCCCATGGGTCAATACTGGGGCCAAAACTGTTCAACTTGTACATCAATGATATCTCAAAAGTTACTCTTTATTGCTCTCTGGTTCTACCATGCCTTGTTGTGTGGAAATATGGGCTAATAACTATAAAAGCAATCTTCACTGGCTAAATGTACTGCAAAAAAGGTCAGTAAGGATAATTCATAATGCCGCCTACAGAGAACATACTAACTCCTTATTTCTAAAAACACAAATACTTAAACTTGCTGATATAGTTCATCTTCAAACAGCTAAAATAATGCATAAGGCTAAAAATAACCAATTAGCTAAAATGTAATCCAATACTAATAATAAATATAATATTAATAAAAATAAAAAATAATAAAAAATTAAAATTAATAAAAAATTAAAAAATATATAAAAAAATAACAAATAAAAACACTTACATTATATTAGGAAAGCAGGAAGTGAACAAATGTAACAGTTACTGATTGTAAAAGTACCAGATGGAGGGGTAGGATTTAATAAGCTTTGGTTCTTCCTACTCCTTTTGGACATGTGGAACTGTGAACTGATTATGTGATGCATTCAATTGCAACCTGATGCATGTTCAAATGAAATAAAACCATTACCATATTTAAGTGTTTTTTTATATGACAGGTTGGTACTCATAACAAAGCCTGGTTCATTGCTGGGATATTCGTCTTTATGACCATCCCCATATCATTATGGGGTATCCTCCAGCATCTGGTTCACTACACGCAACCTGAGCTTCAGAAACCCATCATTAGGTAAACACTTGAACAAGCATAAGTTCATTATTAATCAGAAATTACTGTTACTAATTTGCTGTGATGTGGTACTTTCTTCCTAGGATATTATGGATGGTGCCAATCTACAGCTTGGACAGTGTAAGCTTATTGTTATTTTACTTTCATTTTAAATAAAAAAAATTGTCATGTATTTACATATTTTTTATACGTTGTAGTGGATCGCGCTAAAATATCCGAGCATTGCCATTTATGTGGACACGTGCAGAGAATGCTACGAGGCCTACGTCATCTACAACTTCATGACCTTCCTGCTCAACTACCTGGAGAATCAATACCCCAGCCTGGTGATGATGCTGGAGGTCCAGGAGCAGCAGAAGCACCTTCCTCCTCTCTGCTGCTGCCCGCCCTGGCCTATGGGAGAGTGAGTAGACGTTCAACTGCAACACATGCGTGATTGTGTTAGCGCCATCTTTGTTATTCATTTCTATTCTCCTTGAAAGGGTTTTACTTTTAAGGTGCAAGCTGGGAGTACTGCAGTACACCGTAGTTAGACCCGTCACGACTATCATTGCTCTGTAAGTACTTCAGTCTTCTTAAGTATCTGACAAGTGTGAGTACATTCCTCACATTTCATTAGGCATTTTAGTACACGATATATGTATTGTACTATCCATCCATTTTCTATACCGCTTCTCCTCATTAAGGTTGCAGGGGTAAGATGGAGCCTGTATTGTACTCCGGATTTTTATGAACATGCTAACTAATTCTTTTTGGCCAAATACCTTTTTTGTGTGTTTTAATTAACAAAAGTACTTTGAGACCGAGTCCTGTCTGAATATTCTAGTATTATGACACATGGAGTTGGGTTTTCTTCTTAATGATGCATTTTTGGCCTTGTGCGACTTATACTCCAGTGCGACTTATGTATGTTTTTTTCTACCTAATTATGCATTTTTGACCTTGTGCAACTTTTACTCCAGTGTGACTTATGTATGTTTTTTTCTACTTAGTTATGCATTTTTGGCCTTGTGCGACTTATACTCCAGTACGACTTATGTATGTTTTTTCTACCTAATTATGTATTTTTGGCCTTGTGCGACTTATACTCCAGTGCGACTTATGTATGTTTTTTTCTACCTAATTATGCATTTTTGGCCTTGTGCGACTTATACTCCAGTGCGACTTATGTATGTTTTTCTTTTACCTAATTGTGCATTTTTGGCCTTGTGCGACTTATACTCCAGCGTGACTTATGTATGGTTTTTTTCTACCTAATTATGCATTTTTGGCCTTGTGCGACTTATACTCCAGTGTGACTTATGTATGTCTTTTTCGACCCAATTGTGCATTTTTGGCCTTGTGCGACTTATGTATGTTTTTTTCTACCTAATTTATACATTTTTGGCCTTGTGCGAGTTATACCCCAGTGCGACTTATGTATGTTTTTTTCTACCCAATTGTGCATTTTTGGCCTTGTGCGACTTATACTCCAGTTCGACTTATGTATGTTTTTTTTCTACCTAATTATGCATTTTTGGCCTTGTGTGACTTATACTCTGGAGCGACTTATAGTCCAGAAAATACGGTATATGTAAGTTTCATTTCTGTAATATTGTCCCTTGACAAAATGCTTTTCAGGTACACCTCACTATCAGTCATATCGACTTCCTGTCCTTTTTGTAGGATCTGTCAGCTATGCAACGTGTACGACGAAGGCAACTTTAGCTCAACTAACGCTTGGACGTACCTGGTTATTTTCAACAACATGTCACAGCTGGTAGGTTGATCATTGAACACAGCATGTTTAATGTTGCGGTTGTCGCCGTGCGTCACACTGAGTGACCATTTTGTATTCTAATACGTTTGTCTTCTTTGCATCTAGTTTGCCATGTACTGCCTGGTGCTGTTCTACCGGGCTCTGCGAGAGGAGCTGAGTCCCATCCAACCAGTGGGAAAATTTCTGTGTGTCAAAATGGTGGTCTTTGTCTCATTTTGGTAAATGGTTTTAGTTTTAAAACATAAACGTTATGATTGAGAGTAATATATAAAAATTGTGTCTTGTCATTTGTTGTGCAGGCAAGCCGTGCTAATTGCTTTACTGGTCAAAGTGGGCATCATTTCGGAAAAACGCACATGGGACTGGCAAAGCGTGGAGGCGGTGGCTACGGGACTACAGGTAAAAAGTCAAAATTTCTACAACTACCAAAACATTATGGTGCAGATCTGGATAAAGGTGCACTTTCCGCTGCAATTGTCGCCAAGCGGGAGCAGATGAAGCTCGATTTCCATATTTTTGCAACAAAGCTCAAAGCCTCAGTCGTCAAACGTCATCGGTTCTCCTCCCCAAACCCCTTCAGGATTTCGTCATATGCGTGGAGATGTTCCTGGCGGCCATCGCGCACCACTTCAGCTTCACGTACAAGCCTTACATCCAGGAGGCTGAGGAGGGCTCGTGCTTCGACTCCTTCATGGCCATGTGGGACATCTCCGACGTCAGGGCCGACATCTCGGAACAAGTCCGGAATGTTGGTCAGTGGCTCTTTTACTAATGGAACTTATGGAATGTCTCATGGAATTTTTGTTTCAATATATGCTTTTTTTTTTACAGGCAGGACAGTCATGGGTCGCCCCAGGAAGTCGTACTTTGGTGAGGCGCAGAGCGACGGCGAGAGCTCGGGCCTCCTCTCCTCGTCGGCCTCTCAAGACGCCATCGCAGAGGCAGCATCCAATCCGGTGTCACCCAAGGGCCGGTACGAAGGCATGGGGAGTACCCAGACGCCGCACTCTCTGTCAGCCCCCGCCGGGCTCAGCGACGCAAACTGGGAAGAAGGACACGAGGCCAGGCCTGAAGAGAACGACGGAGCCGAAGAAGCGGCACACGCAGACCTGATCGTCATCACTTAGCGTATTATGTCATCACTTAGTAACACGGTTGGGCGGGACCCAGTGACTGAACTTGTTCAACAGTTGCCTGTGATAGCTGGAAGAATGTTCCATGAGGATATGGCACTACTACACTACTTTAAGCTTCGATCAGGTGCGGCCAATATTGACAAACATTTAGAAAATTCCACAAAGTATAAATATACTTTTGCAGAAAATTATAAGGATTTAAATAGAACCTATAACAATATCTCTTCTGGTCAGAAATGTACCGTAAAATTCGAGTATATAAGCTGGACCGACTAAATTTCGGGAATTTTTAATTTTTTTTTACATAAGTGACACATGCCCGTGTTATAAATTGGCATATTAGGGCGTGCACGAGTAAGGACATGGCGGCTCTTTACAAAGAGCCAATCATCAACTCACGACTAGCTTGTTGCCAGAAGTCAGTACTCAATACAACAGGCTGACTCGCCGTGTCATCTTACAAATAACACTAAACTCATCACACAGCAACTTAACACTCCAAAAGGTATACCTGAGATATATATATACACGTATATATACACAAACATGTTCCAATCACAAGTTCAAATCAGTTTAGAAAATGGATGGTTGGTGCGGCAATGCTATATCAGCCTACCAGAGGGAGGCTGACGTCAATGCAGTACCCCAATGAATGTGTAGTTCAAATGCAATGCATCATGGGATAACTCTAAAAGAGTTGTTTCCCCCCCTCCCCATTTTTAAACTTGTATTGGTATGTGTTTGTATATTTTCTCAGGTATACCTATGGCGTGTTAAACTTCTGTGTGACGAATTTAATGACACGACACGACTAGCTTGTTGCAGGAAGTCAGTACTCAATACAACAGGCTGACTCGCTGTGTCATCTTACAAATAACACTAAACTCATCACACAGCAACTTAATACTCAAAAAGGTATACCCGAGATATATATATATATATCCAAACATGTACCAAAACAATATCAAATCAGCATAGAAAATGGATGGTTGGTGCGGCAATGCTATATCAGCCTACCAGAGGGAGGCTGACGTCAATGCAGTACCCCAATGAATGTGTTGTTCAAATGAAATGCATTATGAGATAACTCTAAACGAGTTTTAAACTTGTATTGGTATGTGTCTGTATATTTTCTCAGAGTGTTAAGTTCCCGTGTGACGAATTTAATGACACCGTGAGTGTTATATTGTTCTGTGATTTCCAATGGGTTGGCAAGCTCGATATACATGCTCATGAAGCTTTCCTCACTGACTCAGGAGCGGCACAGTTTGAAAACAATTAGTGAATTAGAATTTAGCCATATTAGCCGCACCACTACAAAGTGTAAGAAAAAATGAGCGGCTTATACGGCAGAATTTAGCGTATATACACTCATCAAGGGAATAAATGTCCTGGTAATTATGGGATTTATTTGAATTATAGGTTCGAATTTTACAATTGTATAATTTACACAAGTTTTACGTCCAGACTCAAATTGAACTTGGTAATTTTTAGCTCCGCCCTAAGCCATTTAATATGATTGGTTACTGACTTGAAGGGATACCGACATGTAAAACGAGTGTTACTAATTGTGATAAGTCATATCCTGTATCCTGTCCAATGCCTTACACAGCTTTTATTTTTTACAATAAAACTGACAATAAAACACAAGTAAGCCGTCATAAGCCAGCCCATTTAAAAACACTTCAAAAGGTACCGCACCTCCACCGTGATGAGGCAGCATCACGCCACCACCACCGCCGCCATAATGGATATGGTGCTGTTGTGGACCTTCACAGACAGGCGGACCTCCTCTCCCGCCCGAACCTCCAGCGGCTGCTGCAGCACGACGGCCGCCTGCTTCCAGTGGGAGTTGGGACTGAGGGTGCTGACGCTGATGTCTTCGTCCAAAAAGATGTGGTACCAGAAGGGAATGGCGGTAATTCGGCCCGGAGACGTAGCCTGAACCTGAAGAGGATAAGAACACAGTACTTTGGTGGAATACCTTGTTTTCTACTGCCTGTATTGCTTACCTTTGATGTATATGTTTTATATTAGCTGAGTGGTCTACTTTTGTAGAATACTGTTTTTTAGTATTGGGTCATCAGTGGCTGTTTTTTTAGAAGATTGTATCTATTTATTTATTTATTTTTTTTTACAATCATTCCTCGTTTATTGCGTTAATTGCCTCTGCAAAGTAGGATTCCTTACTTTTGTCATAGTATTTTATAGTATTAGTATAATATAATATATATTATATAAAATATTACTATAGTATTTAAATTTATATTAATATTAATTAAATTTATATTAATATTTTTTTAGAATATTTTATTTTTTTACAATCATTCTTCGTTTATTGCGTTAATTGCTTCTGCAAAGTAGGATTCCTTACTTTTGTCACAGTATTTTATAGTATTAGTATTATATAATATATTATTATAGTATTTAAATTTATATTATTAATTACATTTATATTAATATTTTCATTTAGACTATTTTATTTATTTAATAATTTTTTTACAATCATTCTTAAAATTAAATTAAATATTATTATATTATTATGTTATTATATAGTATACATAGTATTTTGTATATAGTATATTGTCATAGTTGGAGCATAGAAAACGTTTTAACATTATTTGAGCCCTCTGGATGTGAATAGAGTAGAATATTTTATTTTAGAATATATTCATATTTTATTTATTTATTTAATTTTTTTGCAATCATTCTTCGTTTATTGCGTTAATTGCTTCTGCAGGAAGGATTCCTTACTTTTGTCATAGTATTTTATAGTATTAGCATTATATAATATATAATAATATATAATATAATAATATATATATATATATTATATATAATATATTATATAAAATATTATCATAGTATTATATTATTATAGATAATATAGAATATTTTATTTTAGAATATATGAATATTTTTATTTAGAATATTTTATTAGCAACATCCAATCTGCAAGCAGAACCAGTACGACCTACCTGGACTTCTCTGTTGGTGTAGTTAGCATTAGCGTCCATAAGGTCGAGTACAAAGAGCTCCACCGCCTCACTGAGGTGACGGCACGCCAAGGTGGAGAAATCCAGAAAGACATGGACCGGAACCTGAAGCCGAAACAAACGTCCGTAGTAGTCCACGTTGCCATGGAGATGGCGTAGTCCACTTACCGTAAACTGGTTGATAAAAGGGGCTATGTTGAATCCCAGCGTGGGCTCGTGACCCTGCACGGCGCTTTCTAGGAGCAGCGTGTCCGACTCCACCAGCATGCCGTGCACCACCAGCTTCTGTGGAAACACACGTCCTCCACGCTCCAGTAGGCATCTTGGAACACAAACATGGCGAGATCACAGATTTGAACACAAGGTAATGCTAATGCTAATGCTAATGGTTTTATTTCATTTGAACATACATCAGACTACAATCGAATGCATCCCATAATCAGTTCACAGTTCCACATGTCCAAAAGGAGTAAGAAGAAGCAAAGCTTATTAAATCCTACCCCTCCATCTGGTACTTTTACAATCAGTAACTGTTACATTTGTTCACTTCCTGCTTTCCTAATATAATTTAAGTTTTTTTATTTTTGTTAATTTGTTATTTTAAGTTCTTTATTTTTGTTAATTTGTTATTTTAAGTTCTTTATTTTTGTTAATTTGTTATTTTAATTGTGTTATTTAAATTTAAATTAAAAATAATAAACAATAAATATATAATAAATAATAAAACAACAAAATTTAAAGTTAAATAAATAACAAAATTAATATAACAAATTAACAAAAATAAAATAACAAATTAACAAAATAAAAAACTTAACTAACTAAACTAACTAAACTAAATTTAAGTAAATTAAAATTAAAATGATTTTTTTGTTATTTTAATTATTAATTATAATTAAAATATATATAATTAAAATATATAATTATAAATAATTATAATTATTTTTAGTCCCGTTATGATATGATATGATCACCATGACATAATGGGTACCATAAGGTCATAAAATATATATTTTTTTAATGGTAAAAACTATAGTTTTGCTATCCAAACAAGCGGAACCTGAAGTCCCAACACGCACGGCGTACCTGGCCAAAGATGCCTTCTCCATCAGTTTCTGCCTCACGAGGCCGCAGGTCTCCACACAGTCCAGCATGATGGCACTCCACAGTTTCTCCCTGGAAGGCCGTTGCAGCACCCCTTGGTCGTCCTCCGTGTGGCTGAGCCAGAACTCCAAATTCTGCTCCGGGATGTTATTGGCCCGAGCCAGCCTCTTGAGAACATCCTGCTGCTTGCTCTTCTCCACGGAGCTGAAGGCTTTCACTTGGCCTTGGCCGGCAGCCATGAGGGACAGCAACGAGAAACCCTCTGACACATCCAGAACGTAGAGAAGCTCTGTGGGTTCGGGTTGGATGCCAAGTCCCGGACTTTGGGATCCGTTCCTGAGCCGGGCCACTAGCTTGGACAAAGCACTGCCAAAGCGTTGATGGTAGTCGGAATTGTTCAGGAGCGCCATTTCTGAGCATTCCAGTATGCAGAGGTCTTTGTGCTGGTTTTGGTCCGTTTGTAACAAGGCCAGAGCGCTGCACAGGTCCAATTCAGGGTTGGGGACAAGGCTTGTGGAGTTCCATGCGTTTGGGTACTTGCCTAAATGGATCTCCTGCCCGTCCCTTAGTACGGCAACACTGCAGAGTCTCAAGTAGGCGTCCCTGCAGGACACTTCCACGATGAGATCATCTCCAGGTTTTAGGAGGAAACCTACAGGGAAACAATCATAACAGTCAAATAAAAATTATAAAATAATAAACCTTTTATGTGTATACATTGATTTCCATCTCTGTCACACTTAAATGTTTCAGATCATCAAACAAATTTAAATTTGTCAATGGCAACTGGTGGCCAGCCAATCACAGGGCACATATAGACAAACAACCATTCACACTCACATTCATACCTATGGACAATTTGGAGTCGCTAATTAACCTAGCATGTTTTTGGAATGTGGGAGGAAACCGGAGTAGCATCGTTGTGGCATCGTTGTTTAGACATTTTGTCTAAAAAAATGAACTCCCCCCTATGTTTTCTTTTTTCTTCTTTTCTATCCCCTCCTGCTCCGGTCTGACCACTCCTAATTTGCAAAACAACAAAACATCATTCATTCATTTTCTACTGCTTATCCTCACGAGGGTCCAGGTACACCCTGGACTGGTGGCCAGCCAATCACAGGTCACATATAGACAAACAACCATTCACACTCACATTCATACCTATGGACAATTTGGAGTCACTAATTAACCTAGCATGTTTTTGGAATGTGGGAGGAAACCGGAGTACCCGGAGAAAACCCACGCATGCACGGGGAGAACATGCAAACTCCACACAGAGATGGCCGAGGGTGGAATTGAACTTGGGTCTCCTAGCTGTGGAGCCTGCATGCTAACCACTTAACTACCATGCAGCCTCATTTATAATTGTAAACGTGAAAAAAAATGTGTCATTTGTTAACATTTGTGGCTTGGAAAGGAAAAATTGGATTGAGAAATATACAAACATGTACCAGTGCGAGTTCAACATGCAAAAAAACCCATTCATACCTATGGACAATTTGGAGTTGCCAATTAACCTAGCATGTTTTTGGAATGTGGGAGGAAACCGGAGTACCCGGAGAAAACCCGGGGAGAACATGCAAACTCCACACAGACATGGACGAGGGTGGAATTGAACCCGGGTCTGAGCAGTAACCACACGACCGCCGTGCAGCCCTATTAAAGCAACAAACAATAATAATTAACAAACTGATATTAATTGAGATCTATCAGTCTGGAAAAGGTGCTAAAGCCATTTCTAAAGCTTTGGGACTCCAGCAAACCACAGTAAGAGCCATTACCCACAAATGGCGAAAGCAGTGGTGAACCTTTCACCAAAAGGCCCCACGACAAAGCCTAAACCTCTAACCTCTTAATTTCAGTAAATAATAGTTTAATAAAAGTTTATAAAGAATACATTCCAAATAAATAAATAAAGTATTATTATTAATATTAACTGATCCATGATGATGACATCATTGCATAAATACAATTACAATTGTAAATGAAATGGAATCTAAGACGTGGAAAAGTGGGAAGGAAGGAGAGCAATGAGATGCAATGGGCCATGGCACATGAACAGGGAGGGGTGGGGGGGTATTTATTAGGAGGTTATTCCAGCAGGAATAACATCTGTTCACGTCACGCCTTGTCAGCCACGTTTTGCATTTGGAGGCGATGCATATTTATTCCGCCTTATAAGAATTTCATGATCTCTAAAGGGTGTCACAGGCGATCAGGGGGCTCACAAATAAACAGCGGCCCGGAAAAACGGATGTCGGTGATGGACGTGGATGTCGGCGGATGCCCCCCCTGACGACGGCGGTGGTGGCGGCGGCGGTTGCTGCCGTCTGATGGCGGTTGATGCGCTGCCACGCCGGCTGCACGTCTGAGGCAATTAGCTTCTGACTACACGGAATATTTGGGAGGGTTGTTGTCTATGAGGAACCAGTGACCTCTAGTGGTCAAACGTGGTAAGGCCGTTGAATGACTACAGTAATGAACTTGATTGGGGCAGCATTATAATGATCAATATAGAAATCCAAATTCATTCATTCATTCATTTTCTACCGCTTTTTCCTCACGAGGGTCGCGGGGGGTGCTGGAGCCTATCCCAGCTGTCTTCGGGCGAGAGGCGGGGTACACCCTGGACTGGTCGCCAGCCAATCACAGGAAATCCAAATTACTTTCCAAAATAATAATAATTTAAAAATACAAAATATTAAAAAAAAAAAACTAATGAAAAAAAATGCTCATACAATGCTTTGATAATGGCATTTTTATACTCAACTGCAGAGAGTATGAGGTATATATTTTGATTGTGGGAGACATTTAATTTATTAATAATTGGATTTATTTTTACTATTTTATTTTGGTAATTCTTATTTATCATCTCCATTTTGCGGTGCCACATACTGTAAATAAATGTGAATGTAATGACTACAGTAATGAACTTGGGGCAGCATTTATAATGATCAATATAGAAATCATAATTACTTTAAAAAATAATAAAAATAAAAAAAATATTATAAAAATTAAAAAGATTTAAACAAAAAAATAAAAATAAAAAAATGCTCATACAATGCTTTGATAATGGCATTTTCAATGGCACTCATTTTCATACTTCATACTCTCAACAGCAGAGAGTATGAGGGATATATTTTGATTGTGGGAGACATTTAATTTATTAATAATTGGATTTATTTTCTACTTTATTTTGGTAATTCTTATTTATCATCTCCATTTTGCGGTGCCACATACTGTAAATAAATGTAAATGTGAAATACATATTTACCCTTGGCACAGTGCTCGGGGTAGATGGCCTGCTCCCAGCAGGTGTCCTCCTGGGGTCCCGTGGACAAACTGCTGTCCTCGTCCAGGTGGAGCTGGAACCACACGGCCAGGGCGTCCAGCTCACCGCGCTGCACCACCGGGATTCGGACCCGCTGCACCGGCCTCGAAGTCAGCCCCTCCAGCTCCTGCGTCATGTGGAAAAAAAGGTCTCGTTTTATGCACAAAAGTTACGGTTTTGCTAAAGTTGTATTTTCAAACTTTTAATTAATCAGAAAAAAACTAAAAAACTCAATATTATTTATGACTATATCTGTATTATTTAGTCATTTTTGCCAGTGCGTGATGGGGGATGAATAAATAAAAGTTGACTTGTCTGCAGTCCAATTGCATCACAAGTCGGGATAAACATGTTAATAATAACGAGCTTAGCCAGGCGTCGCTCATCCACGAGGAGCTAATAAATCCTGCAGGCCTCGCCGAGGAGCCGCTGATGACGCAAAAATATTATTCAGCCAACATGTTTGTTCCAGGAGAGCAATATGTATGAATTAATCGTTGTTGGGGAATTAATTAGTCCTGCTATTCATCACATCAGCTCAGGGCGAGAGACTCGTTGACAAAACGTATTTATTTTTATTTGTGACTTGTGAAAAGAATGACTCAATAAAGCCCACAAGTCGACATCTTAAATCTGGGGCATCTAAACTTTTTCCACGGAAGGTACAGCCCATTTTTGATGACCTTTTTCCGTACAGTTTCTTTCATTCATTCATTCATTCATTCATTTTCTACTGCTTATCCTCATGAGGGTCACGGGGGTAGCTGGAGCCTATCCCAGCTGTCTTATCATACCTATAGACAATTTGGAGTGGCCAATTAACCTAGCATGTTTTTGGAATGTGGGAGGAAACCGGAGTACCCGGAGAAAACCCACGCATGCACGGGGAGAACATGCAAACTCCACACAGAGATGGCCGAGGGTGGAATTGAACTCGGGTCTCCTGGCTGTGAGGCCTGCGTGCGAACCACTTGTACGCAGTGCAGCCCTGCATGAAAATAATTGTTTAATAATTAGTAGTTAATTGCACTTCATTAATTGCAATTAATAACTAATTTAATAGGGCGGCACGGTGGTCTAGGGGTTAGCGCACAGACCTCACAGCTAGGAGACCAGGGTTCAATCCCACCCTCGGGCATCTCTGTGTGGAGTTTGCATGTTCTCCCCGTGCATGCGTGGGTTTTCTCCAGGTACTCCGGTTTCCTCCCACATTCCAAAAACATGCTAGGTTAATTGGCGACTCCAAATT
Organism: Doryrhamphus excisus; assembly: GCF_030265055.1. Lineage (NCBI taxonomy): Eukaryota > Metazoa > Chordata > Actinopteri > Syngnathiformes > Syngnathidae > Doryrhamphus > Doryrhamphus excisus. The sequence goes on along the minus strand of NC_080466.1, from coordinate 15,602,885 downwards.
GTCCATAGGTATGAATGTGAGTGTGAATGGTTGTTTGTCTATATGTGCCCTGTGATTGGCTGGCGACCAGTCTAGGGTGTACCCCGCCTTACGCCCGAAGACAGCTGGGATAGGCTCCAGCACCCCCGCGACCCTCGTGAGGAAAAGCGGTAGCGAATGAATGAACTAATTTAACAATATAATTTAACAATATAATTTAATTTAATAATAACTAATTTAATAATAATAATAATAAACTAATAATAACTAATTAAATAAATACTAACAAATTAGTACTTAATTATTAGTAATAATTAATTTGAGCTTTCTACAACCATTCACACTCACATTCATACCTGAACTCGGGTCTACTAGCTGCGAGGCCTGCGTGCTAAACACTCATCCGCAGTGCAGTGCAGCCCTGCATGAAAATAATTATTTAATAATTAGTAGTTAATTGCACTTAATTAATTGCAATTAATAACTAATTTAATAATTTAATTTAACAATTTAATTTAAAATTTAATTTAACAATTTAATTTAGCAATTTAATTTAATAATTTAATTAGTATTTTTAATAATTATTTAATAATAACAACTAATTTAATAATAACAATGATAAATTAATAATAACTAATTAAATAAATAATAACAGATTAGTGCTTAATTATTAGTAATAATTAATTTGAACTTCCTACAACCATTCACACTGGCACATGGCTAATTAACCTAGCATGTTTTTGGAATGTGGGAGGCCGTGGCTCACCTGCACATCATTGAAATCAATATGGAGGACGGTGAGCGGATCGGTGAGGGCCGTGTAACCTCCCGGCAGTCTGCTGAGTCTCTCAGTGGTGTAAGGCTCCATGGAGTCGTCCGGTTCGGGGCTGCAGCTCACTGGACTACGGAGATGCTCCGCCTCGGTCATGGAGAGACCGCCCACTTCTGATACGCAAAGCCTGTGGACAAAATTTACAGTCAATGACTGTACTGTACTGAACGTACGATAAGGGCGCGCTTGTTATGCGTACTTGTTATGGCGGCGGATCTCAAGGCACTCCACAGCCATGGCGAACACGGTGGCTCCGGCGGGGATCACACGACCGGTCTCAGATGCCTCCTTCGATTCCGTCTCTTTCGTCTGTAGAACATAACAGCATCCATTTATACTATCACTTCCTGCTAGCTACAGAACGGATGTTTTTACCCGTGGAGGGAGCAGGAGGTGGTGCCAGGCATGGATGAGACTCTCTATGATGCCTTCTCCAAATAATCCGGCGTCCACCGTCTCCGTCACCACCAGTGTCACTCTGACGGGGCCGACAAACAGTCAAAACAGTGGAGGAGTGTTTATCTGAGGAGTAAACGCAAGAGATGTACCTGTGGGGGATGTCCTTGGGCACCTCCATCTCCAGAGACTTCATATGGAGGATCTTGATCGCGCCGTCCATCCCGTTGGCAGTCACCACATCGCAGGCCAACTCGTACATAGTCTTGGAGAGCTCGCAGGCGTACACCTCGGCCGCCCCCGCCTTCTTCGCGCACATGCTGGAACCAACCAGAAGGAGATATGGTTATGGTTATGGTAATGGTTTTATTTCATTTGAACATGCATCAGATTACAATTGAGTGCATCCCATAATCAGTTCACAGTTCCACATGTCCAAAAGGAGTAGGAAGAAGCAAAGCTTATTAAATCCTACCCCTCCATCTGGTACTTTTACAATCACTAACTGTTACATTTCTTCACTTCCTGCTTTCCTAATATAATTTAATTTTTTTTTATTATTTATTTTTTGTCACGTACCGAAGTACAAGGTGATGTGACCATATAATAACAGAATGGGTACCATTACAAAAAGGAGATGATTACCGTTACAATCAGTAACCGTTACATTTGTTCACTTCCTGCTTTCCTAATATAATTTACGCTTTTTTAAAACTTTACATAATTATTATTTTTTTTTTGTCACGTACCGAAGTACAAGATGATATGACCATTACATTTGACCGTTACATTTGTTCACTTCCTGCTTTCCTAATATAATTTGTTATTTTATTTTTTTAACTTGATTTTATTAATTAATTAATTAATTAATTTTTGTCACGGACCGACCTCACTTCCTGCTTTCCTAATATAATTTACGTTTTTTTTAAACTTTATTTTATTATTATTATTATTTATTTAATTTTTTCACGTACCAAAGTATGAGGTGATATGAGCATCCAATGCCATAATGGGTACCATAGTAAGAGTCAATATAGTGATATATATAGCACATCATGACTGGTTCAAGACTCTTCATCCTTGTATTTAGCAAACATCAACTGCTTGTATATATCTGTTCAGAGTGGGGTCGGCTTTGGTTCAAAGACAACGTCGTCATAAAAAAAAGCGTCCGCATCTCACCCAAGGATTCCGGTTCCGGTACCGATGTCTAGCACTGTGCTGCAGCCCCCCCGCACAGCCTTCTGGATGGCTTGCTGGTATTTGCGGTTCCTCCCATGGTCATTGAGCATGAGGAAGTGCCAGCGCTCTACCAGCCAGTTAGCCACCCGGTAGAAGTTCTCCCTGGCTTCCGGGTAATCAGGCTTCAGTTTGAGGGCTTTGAAGAAGTGGCCCGCTGCTTCATCTCGAAAGCCCATTCTGGTTTGGACATAAACGGTCACAATTACACATTTAAGATGGAGGACTTGGATAAGACACGTGATTGAAGCACTTTGTGCCCATACAGTTGGAGTGAGAGTTTTTTTTTTTCCCCAACACCGGCTCTCTGTAACTTCACAGTGGGCTTTGTGATTAGGTAGAAAAAAACATACATAAGTCGCACTGGAGTATAAATCACACAAGGTCAAAAATGCATAATTAGGTAGAAAAAAAAACATACATAAGTCGCACTGGAGTATAAGTCGCACAAGGCCAAAATGCATAATTAGGTAGAAAAAGACATACATAAAGTCGCACAGGAGTATAAGTCGCATTTTTTGTGGGTAATTTATTTTACAAACTACTTAACCAAAACAGACATTACGCCATCTTGGAAGGCAAGTTCTAACAATAAAAGAAGAAGATATGCTAACACAATGATTATTCAGCTACACAAAAAATATAAACATGAACAGAAAAGGTGTCCAGTGTTTATGTAACATAAACAGTTTTTCATTAATAAGTCGCTCTGGAGTAAAAGTCGTAGGAACAGCCAACTTATGAAAAAAGGTGCGACTTATAGTCCGGAAAATACGGTAATATTTGCAGATTCTGGAAAATCTAGATAATTTTCTGTGTGCGTTATTGTGTGTAGCTGCTCTACAGGAGTCCACAACTCAATACAAAGGGCCAAAAATAAGCATAATAGCTCCCCTTTAAATTCCCCCATTGTAATTCTAATCTAATATGGCAGTGAATACCTGAATAAATGTTCACCCATGCTGTTCAGGATGACCTCGTCGGCGGGGAAGAGCTCCAGCGCTTGCTCGTAGCAGCTGAACAGGTCCTGAATGCGTCCCACCGAGTCCAGCTCATCCGCCCATTTAAAGAGAGTGAACCGGAAAGACTCCTGCCAGCGACGACAACAACAACAACAACAATACTGACTGCCTGTGCAAGGTGGTCTGAAGGTTTTGGGGTTTTACCGGACAATACCCTGGCAAAGTCTTTAAACTCCGGCGCCAGGTTGAGCACCAGGAGGTAGTGCACGAATGCGGTTCCATAATCCTGGCTGAAGAGGCACTGCTGGGCGCTTTCAAGGGAACTGGATACCAGCTCGTTCCTGGCGGGGTCCTCTCTGCGGCGTCTTCGGGTCCTCCTGCCATGCTTTGGCCTTGCACTGGCATTAGGCATCCCTGTAAAGAAGTCTGGACTATAACACATCACTGTGCGCACTAAACGCCTGCTACTCTCTGCAGTTGAGCACCATGGCGACTACACGGTGACATCATTTTAGTAGCAACCAATCATAACTTGACAGTAAATACTGAATGACATCATTGTTGACGCGGACTTACTGTTGCGAGTTTAGATCACAGCGCAGTGATCTTGAATGGAGAACCACAGTGCGGGACTTGAACAACGCTTTATTGACGCATCAAAAACGCACACATTCAGTCCTTCAAGATGCGTCTCAGCAACGCTTTCAGCATCCTGCCGTGGGATAAAATAAAATGACTACATCAACTTACCGCCAGATACAATAACTGCACTTAAACAGACTGTAAACCGGAGCTAATAGCATGTTTGCTACTTGGTTTCCGCCAGGAAATGGGCTCGGGTATAAACACGTGACAAATAAAAGTTCCGTGGCTACAATTTAGTTTCATGTACAAAACAAATACTTGAAAGGACAAATATGACGTATCGTATTTAGTAAATCATTAACTTAAAAACATATATATTGTAACCGCCATGTTGTCACGGTGCCAAGTCGTGATTTCAATCGAGAGATTTAAAAAGGGCAAACGGATTTGGAAGATCAAAGATTACTAATAGATCAGGATAACTTCCGTAAAATGTCAAGCAGCATCGGTTTGCAAATCGTTAGTCTAGACTATTTGAACAAACGTTCAAATAGTGTGAAGAGTCTTGAAAAAAACAACATTGTGTATGTATAATTATGTATATTTCAGGGTCATTTTTATGTATACAAATATGCGTTTGTTAAGGGCTTAATTCACTTGAAGCTAACGCAACCTGAATGCTACATAACTGTTTCGACAATGCCGCGCACTCTTTGGTAGAAGTTTCCCTACACACACACACACACACACACACACACACAAATGTCAGCAGAGTTTGTCAATCTGTCACTTTGCAAGGCGGGGTGCATTTAACGAGGAAAGAAGACAACATGGACGCGTTAACTTTCTGACAGCCGCTTTGGAACGACTTCCGATGAATACCCGGTGGCTGCTTTTTTGTTGAAACACGCCATACGTGGCTTTGCTAGCTTCTCCTGTCCTTAAATTTGACAACACCCATGCGCGTGTCAGAGAAGTGACCATGCTAGCCACCGTTAGCATCTACTGCTAGCTATGCTTTTCGATTCTTAGCCGTTACTATTATTTGTAGGTTTTAGTCGACAGTTATTTATTTGACAGTTTATTCCCCCCAACGAAAGAGGACGAAGACATGGGACTGCACCCGCTGGAATTCAGTGAATGCTATCTGGACAGCCCCAGCTTCAGGGAGAAAATTAAGGCTCACGAAGCAGAGCTGGACAAAACCAACAGGTTCATCAAGGAGCTCTACAAGGATGGCAAGAACCTCATCAACGCCACGAAACGTGAGTGAAGTTCACGTAGTGGGGATTCACTTTGTGACCAACAGTCTGTACTATTACTAAAACTACTTTTAGTAATACTCTTTCTACTCTTAATACAATGTTTTCCATGCGTCCATTATCTACACTGATTGTCCTCATTAGAATCACCTGTGCTGGAGCCTATCCCAGCTGACTTGAACAGAAATGATCCGAAACCAAACATTCAGAAACACCATAAAATGAACGCAACGGAAAAATGCTGCAATCACCTGTCAATATAAACTATTACTCATTCATGCTGGAGCCTATCCCAGCTGTCTTCAGGCGAGAGGCGGGGTACGCCCTGGACTGGTTGCCAGCCAATCACAGGGCACATATAGACAAACAACCATTCTTCGGGCGAGCCAGCCAATCACAGGGCACATATAGACAAACAACCGTTCACACTCACATTCATACCTATGGACAATTTGGAGTCGCTAATTAACCTAGCAACCTAACCTCCCCGCGTATGCGTGGGTTTTCTCCGGGTACTCCGGTTTCCTCCCACATTCCAAAAAAAGCATGCTAGGTTGATTGGCGACTCCAAATTGTCCATAGGTATGAATGTGAGTGTGAATGGTTGTTTGTCTATATGTGCCCTGTGATTGGCTGGCCACCAGTCCAGGGTGTACCCCGCCTCTCGCCCGAAGACAGCTAGGATAGGCTCCAGCACCTCCCGCGATCCTCGTGAGGATAAGCGGGAGAAAATGAATGAATGAATGATGTTTTGTTGTTTTGCAAATTTGGAGTGGTCAGACCGGAGCAGGAGGGGATAGAAAAGAAGAAAAAAGAAAAGGGGGAAGTGCATTTTTAGACAAAATGTCTAAACAACGATGCCACAACGATGCTACCCCGGTTTCTTCCCACATTCCAAAAACATGCTAGGTTAATTGGCGACTCCAAATTGTCCATAGGTATGAATGTGAGTGTGAATGGTTGTTTGTCTATATGTACCCTGTGATTGGCTGGCCACCAGTCCAGGGTGTACCCCGGAAAAAAATGGAGGAAAAACCGTCACATTCTGACCTCCAAACAATGCGGTGTTGCGACTCTCTGTGACGTTGATCTGTCCTGCACTCCCACATCTGGGAGGATGTCCCGCCATGGAAAGTCCTTGGCTCAGAGAGGAAACTTGAAGCTGGATGTCCGAGGGGGGGGCAGAGAGCAAGTGACATGGAAGTTGCCCACCGGAGGAGCAGCATGCAGATATGCTTCTGTTTCTAGTGGTTTTCCTCTGCAGGAACCGTGTCCCGTGTGTCCCCCTTGGTGTTGTCTTTGAGGAAACATCATGTTGGTGTTGGAGTCTAACATCTGACTGAAGGCCTCAGCTCTGCAAGGGTCCTTCTTCTGCCTCCGTGGTTGGAATAGTCAGTGCGCTTTGGCTGTGTGCTTTCTTGCTGTAATCACATTACAGTCTCTGCCAAGGAGCCACATCACAGCCTTTCATTAAAATCGCATTAGCCTCATGTCCGAGGAACTCTTGCCGGAGAGACGCAAGAAGAGAGCGGAATTGCACTCGCACTCATTTGCGTGACTGTCCACATCACACATGTAAAGACCACACATGTGCGATGAGCCACATGGCCCATTGTTGCCAGCGTGACCTCACCCTCCAGACTTGTTTGGAGAATCAGGAAGTCTCGGATGAAGTAATGCATGCTCGGTGGGCAGCGAGCCACGTGAGAGGGGGGGGGGGGTGGGCGGGTTCTGACGAGGGCAAAAGGTCGCGGGTTGCGAGGTGGATGGAAAAGATGGGCGAGTGGAGCAGGAAGTACAGTGGAAAGGCAAAGCGTGGAAACGCTAGCCGGGCAAGGCGTGTTCTGACCCTAAGAGTAGGAATCAAAACAAACAGGCCACATCAGGCGGATACGCAGGAGGACATCTTCAGACCTTAAACTTTGACTATATGTTCCCTTTCTGCTTTGTTTTGGGGGAAACGGTAAAAGCCTCCCTGATGCACCGCCGGACAGGATGGAATTGTGTTTGACCCGAGTTCCACGGTACTACATTACCTTTCTACTACATTACATTTCTACTGTATTACCTTTCTACCGTATTACCTTTCTACTGTATTACCTTTCTCCTGTATTAACTTTCTACTACATTACCTTTTTAAGACATTACCTTTTTACTACATTACCTTTCTACTGTACATTACCTTTCTACTGTATTACCTTTTTACTGTATTACCTTTTTACTCCATACATTTCTACTATATTACCTTTCGACTACATACATTTCTACTATATTACCTTTCGACTACATTACCTTTCTACTGTATTACCTTTCTACTGTATTACCTTCCTACCGTTCTGCCATTTAGAGAGAATATAGCATTAGTCTTTCAGCAATCGTTTTATTATGTCTTACCCATGGACAATAATACTCTTCAAATGACACTCTTCAGTGTAGTCGGTATACAACCTGTACACAATTCAGGTTGTCAATTCCTTGCAATATTTAAAGGCGGTGAATCACATTTGTTCATAGTTAACTCATAATTAATCACAATTTATTGCAGATAGATTTTATCCATAATAAAACTGTATTGTACTTTATGTATTGTGCATATTCTACCGTCTAAATCCTTCTTGTCTTCGTGCTTTGTCAATTAGAAATGGCAAGTAAAAGCGCAGTCACACAACACGGTTTTTGTTCTTCCTGTGGTCCCGGACTCCCTGGTGTCAACTTTGGCCACACCAACCTCTTCTGAATCGGGGCACCAATGTTTATGTGACACAGACGGGCTCGCTTGCTTGCCTTGTTTTTTATTTATTTTCCCGTGGTTCCAGAAAGAAAAGCTTGTCTGTAATATCAGATGGCTGCAAGGTGGAGTCTCCATGACTCATGGCCTGCAGCCTGCTAAGAGTGGGGGTCTCTGGCTTTCTGCTGAGAAACTAGCCAAGTTTGACAGTTCCCAGGTTTGCACACAAATGCTTTGGCTTTAAAAGGCAAAAAAATGGAGGAGAGCTTTTTTGGCGTCGGACTCATGTGTACCCAAGTGTGTATGTGTGTGATGTTTCTATCTTGTGATGCCTCGTTCCTTGAAGGCAGAACTTTTCACCGATCTGGAGTCTTCTATTTTCCACCCAGTTGCTCTATTGACAACATGAACAAGGTTTCGCTTTTCCTCGCTCCTCTCGGCTGTCGCCTGTTGTCCATTACGCTCATTCCACGTGCTTTATGTAATGAAGTCCACACAGCTTGTCCTCATAACAGCCGCGCATGAGCTGTCCGCCCTTCAAACACGCACTGTGTCATCAAATTGTGCATGGACGAGTGTGATCCGGGTCATCACATTCGAGCGTATGTCTTTAATAAGGACACTGAATATCTGTTATAATAATGTCTTCCTCATTAGAGTCTTAATGCAACAGTTATCCTATCACTTGTTGCGCATAGTTAGTTATGTAGAAGAATAGTCAATTGTTGGTTGTTGGTTTTGTTTTGTGTCGCAGGGCTCTACATTAAAAATAAAAATTACTTACTCATGGGGAATCCTTAAGGTGAGAACTACTTGCCCGAACTTGCCCCATGTAAAATGAAAAGACTGCCATAATGATATCATCTCATTTTTGTGGCATCACATGAGAATCTCAAATAAATGATTATTAAATGATTATTATTGAATAGACACATTTGTGTACTAGTACAAGTGTTTTTAATCCATTAAAAAATGCTCAATGTTCAAACAAATAATTTGTGAAGCAAAGGTGAGAAAAATACACAGAGAAATGGAAGCGCTAGATTTTGTAGCTTGTGCAAAATCAGTACTTGGTATTGGATCTAATCGGTGGTGTTTCATTGTGACCGCTTCAAATTGTCACGGCAATGTGATTCACTCACCTGTGCCATCATTTGATTTGATTCCGCTAATAAAATACTTGTTTAGGAGGCACTGGTTCATCACTTTTTGGTGTTTTTCTTCAGAAGTTGTTGAAGAATTAGACCATGTTGGCAGGGACGCCATGATAGATGTTTTCGTAGTCAAACCATCGCTGATTGGTTGATCGCGAACAAGAACGGATGTGGGTAAAACGCGGACTGTGGACCACGGACCGCGGTCTAAATAAACGATTCTGATTGGTCCATTTCAAGATTTGCAAGGATTGCTTTGCAAATTACCACCGGAATTACGCAGTCCGTGTTTTACCAACACACAACAAGAAATCTCTTGGCAGTATGGCATGCCAAAGTGCACTTGGGGGGGGGGGAGTGCATTTTTAGACAAAATGTCTAAACAACGATGCCACAACGATGCTACTCCGATTTCCTCCCACATTCCAAAAACATGCTAGGTTAATTGGCAACTCCAAATTGTCCATAGGTATGAATGTGAGTGTGAATGGTTGTTTGTCTATATGTGCCCTGTGATTGGCTGGCCACCAGTCCAGGGTGCACCCCGCCTCTCGCCCGAAGACAGCTGGGATAAGCGGTAGAAAATGAATGAATGATGTTTTGTTGTTTTGCAAATTTGGAGTGGTCAGACCGGAGCAGGAGGGGATAGAAAAGAAGAAAAAAGAAAAGGGGGGGAGCGCGTTTTTAGACAAAATGTCTAAACAACGATTGGATTTACTTGCCCGAATTTTGTTTTAACTTGCCCCGGGCCATCGGTACATCGTTATTGTTGAGCCCTGTGTCGGGAACTGGACTGTAGAAATTGGTGTTTCATACATTTCTGTTTCTTAAACTATGATGAAATAGAAAATGTGCCATACTTATACCTTTTAATATGTTGCCTTGACTTTGGCTGCATTTTCTTTTACATAATCATTCAATTCTTTTATATTGTGCATATATATCGTGTATATATATAAGGGTAATTTGGTCATCAAGTGGAGATATGAAGTTTTTATGGGCGGGCATATTTCAAGACACGACGCTGCAAATGTCACTTAGCGATCCGACCTTCCGTCCCGTCAGGTGTAGTGTTTCTGCTATGTTCAGGTGTATCAGGGTTCAGTGTAATGTTGTCAAAACATTCACTTTTTCCATCAATGGAAGCAGGCGAAATTTCCACTCTGGTTCTGAAAGCCTTGGGAGTCACATGTGCTGCAGTTGACCAATAAGGGCATGCTTATTTCTGACCACGCTAAATGGAAAATAACACCAAATCTGTGACATGAGAATGCTAAATATTCTTCAACCCGAGACGGTGTTGTTATTTTAACATACTCTGCATGTGCTGGTCTGTAAGCGACCCCGCCCCTTTTACTATGTAATGTTTGACAAGGTGCTAATAAAAACACTTGACGGTTGCGCAACAGTCCACTGGAGTAGTCGAGGCTTTATGTCAGGCCACCGAGGAGAGAAAAAAAATGCAGAGGTGTAAGGTGCCAGTTGCTACTAGCAACCAGAGTGCTGCAGAAATAAGAGGTGCAGTTGTAGGCCCGCGTCACCTTTTATGGACTTGCACACCCCTGCTGTGGATTCCAGCATTGTGCCACTACGTTGTAGATGAAACTACAAACCGTATGCATTTGTATTTTTTTTATATGTACAGTTGGTGTTTGAGTAATATCACTTGTTGGCAGACAGGAGCCACTCTGCCTTTTCAAATAATCCACACTACAAAGTCAGTAATAACTAGGGATCGACCAATATGGTTTTTTTCAGGCCGATACCGATTTTTTCACCCTTAGCCGATTTGTGGCAGGCTGCACGGCGGTCGTGTGGTTAGCGCGCAGACCTCACAGCTAGGAGACCAGGGTTCTATTCCACCTTGGCCATCTCTGTGTGGAGTAATGGCTCTCACTGTGGTTTGCTGGAGTCCCAAAGCTTTAGAAATGGCTTCATAACCTTTTCCAGACTGATAGATCTCAATTAATATCAGTTTGTTAATTAATATTGTTTATTACTTTAATAGGGCTGCACGGCGGCTGTGTGGTTAGCGCGCAGACCTCACAGCTAGGAGACCCGGGTTCGTTTCCACACTCGGCGATCTCTGTGTGGAGTTTGCATGTTCTCCCCTTGCATGCTCCGGTTTTCTCCGGGTGCTTTGGTTTCCTCCCACATTCCAAAAACATGCTAGCTTAATTAGCGACTCCAAATTATCCATAGGTATGAATGTGAGTGTGAATGGTTGTTTGTCTATATGTGTCCTGTGATTGGCTGGCCACCAGTCCAGGGTGTACCCTGCCTCACGCCCGAAGACAGCTGGGATAGGCTCCAACACCCCCCGCGACCCTCGGGAGGATAAGCAGTAGAAAATGAATGAATGAACAAATGAATGAATGATGTTTTATTGTTTTGCAAATTTGGAGTGGTCAGACCGAAGCAGGAGGGGATAGAAAAGAAGAAAAAAGAAAAGAGGGGAGTGCATTTTTAGACAAAATATCTAAACAACGATGCCACAACGATGCTACCCCGGTTTCCTCCCACATTCCAAAAACATGCTAGCTTAATTAGCGACTCCAAATTATCCATAGGTATGAATGTGAGTGTGAATGGTTGTTTGTCTATATGTGCCCTGTGATTGGCTGGCCACCAGTCCAGGGTGTACCCCGCCTCTCGCCCAAAGAAGACAGCTGGGATAGGCTCCAGCACCACCCGCGACCCTCGTGAGGATAAACGGTAGAAAATGACCCTTTGCCGTGTCTGCACTTGAATAAATACCATATACAGTCTTTGATAAATGCCTAAAAATATCCATATCATACTTTTTTAATATCGATACAGTATTGTAGAACAAAGATATTTGTGAAACGATATTTTCTTACACTTACACTTACACTAATTACTAATGTGTGTTGGCCTTGGCGTTTCTTCTTGCTGCTAAAACTGCAACTGAGAACCCTCGCTGCAGACTTGTTAGTCACATCGACGTGTGCGTTTCCTGCACGCTTGCATCAAGTATCTTGTATCAAGCACTTGTGGTCGTGTTTCTTTCAAAGCTTGTAGAGCAACAAGTCGTGCTGCAGTGGAGTGAAAATAAGCTACCGAGGCAGAAGCAATGCCCTACATGCTTGGCTCGGGTAGACCGTCTCAACGCGGCTCACATGTTCTGTCTTTTTGCTGCCCTCATTTTAGTGTTTAGCCTATGTCTACATTGTTCTCTATTATTATTATTATTACATTTCTGCATGTGGAAGCTTTATGTCGCCTTGTAGAAGCAAGGTCACCTGTTCAGACACAGTCTCAAGTTCATGTTTTTTTAATGCACAAGATTAGACACATGAAATCCAGAAAATGATATGTAAATGTTACACTTAAGGGGAAAAAGTGGGCTAATAAATTAAATAATATAGAAATAATAATATTAAAAAATAATTAATTAAATAAATAATAATAAATAAGATAAATTAATTAAATAAAAGCACAAATACTGCAGATTTCAGAAAACAACAGATAAAATGATACAGCACTCTCCAAGAAGCAATGAAGTCTGTAAAATTAAATAATTAAAAAAAATCAAAAGAACAAAAAATTGTTACAACTATAATGATGAAAATGGTAATATTAATGATGATTATAATAATGGTGATAATAATAATACAATAATAATGGTAATAATAATAAAAATTATAACAATAATGATAATAATAATGATAACAATAATAATATTACAATGATAATAATAACAGGGGAAAACAAGACTGTGGCATGAACATGATTATATCTTGCAAAAAGGGGTTTTGAGCTTGTGAACAGATAGTTGAATACAAATGTAAATAAGGGAAAGTTATATTTTGATTGATGTAAGAAATGCACTGTAATGTTTCACATATTTGCCAAAAAAAAAAAAAAATTATTAAAAATAATTATTTTCCCTGTCGTCTCGGACCATTCATCATACGCAGAGACACGATGCTTCCTTACTCTGCACAGCTCCGGTCTTTAAATACGCTCGCCATATTCTGCGATGCTTCCCATGGGGGGCACCCAGGGGGGGGGGGGGGGGTCGCCGTATACATGCCACGTCAGGGGAATCTCTTTGCTGTCTGGAAATAGTTCTGGTTTGCCTTGTGTCTGTGTGTGTCATGCAGACCTTTGAGGCAATAGTAAAGAGTTGTAGTACTGTATTACTATGAAACGCATGAAAACATATATTTTGTCATAAGTTGTCATGCCACACACATTTGGTTTTGACCTGTTAGCAGCAAGATGAACAGGATGTTTGCAAAGGGGTTAACTACAATACAAATGTCATGGTAATGGTTTTATTTCATTTGAACATGCATCAGATTACAATTGAGTGCATCCCATAATCAGTTCACAGTTCCACATGTCCAAAAGGAGTAGGAAGAAGCAAAGCTTATTAAATCCTACCCCTCCATCTGGTACTTTTACAATCAGTAACTGTTACATTTGTTCACTTCCTGCTTTCTTAATACAGTTTAAGTTTTTTTTGAGGGGGGGGGGGGGTTGTTTGTTTGTTCTTTTTAATAATGTACCTCGTACAGAAGTAGGAGGTGATATGACCATCCAATGACATAATGGGTACCATAGTAACTGTCAATATAGTGATATATATAGCACATCATAACTGTTACATTTGTTCACTTCCTGCTTTCCTAATATAATTTTAGTTATTTTATGTTTTTAACTTTATTTTATTAATTAATACATTTATTTATTTTTGTCACGTACCAAAGTAACTTCCTGCTTTCCTAATATAATTTTTAAAGTTTTTTTTTTAACTTTATTTTATTATCATTATGTGATCCACAATGTGATCCACTTTTCATGATGACTGATGTTTGTGCATCTTTTGCCAAAAGTAAAGCAAGAACGTGAAATTATGTCCAGACATTATCGCAAACATGCTAGTCTTTGCTTTTTGCAGGTTTGGTATATAAACAGCATTCACTGCCATCAAAACTAATTTTAATATCTTCTTTTCATGTTTTTTTCCAGAGTTGGGGATGGCACAGCGCAAATTCGCGCAGTGCTTGGGAGAGTTTCAGTTTGAGTACATCGGCGACGCAAAGACGGACGATGAGCGGTGCATTGGTAAGTGTGGGTTTTTTTTGCATCTGTCTGTCATGATTCAAGCCGGTAACTCCGCCTCGGAGCGCCACCAAAATGCAAATGTTTGTCGACGGTTCTTCTCGGGCTACTCGTAAGTCTACCACTAAACATATAATCATCTTGTCTTTTTTGGGGGGATGCTTGTGCTGTGATGAGTTAATGTTGTCCGTTTGACGATTGAATGTACGAAAGGAAAAAAAAAACACGCGTATGGGGTTGGTGGATGATGAAAGTAAACACGTGTATCTGCTTTTGGATGTGAAAAAGAGGAGAAAAAAAGCCCCCCAGGCAATGTTATCAGAAACCGTTAACTGTTAGCTTTCTATTCATATCTTCCAGATGAGTCATTGCAGGAGTTCTCCTCATTCCTCAAGAACCTGGAAGACCAAAGAGAGCTGATGGTGAGCAAACCAGTCTGAGCCTGCTTGAAAACGTGGGGAAATACCTTGTGTGTGTGTGTGTGTGTGTGCACGCAAACGTGCACGTGGCCCCTACAGTTTGTACTAATACACACTCAAGTAACACGTATTAATGTCCATATTTGGTCGTCGCATCTATTAATGTCCTGGCAAAAGTCCCGGGATTTCATTTTCTTCAGCCCCCCCTTCATTTGGGAGGATGAATAATGTGGATGGCGTCGTATCTATCCTGGTTTACTCGCGCCTGTCTAAGGGTCAGTGCCGCCGCTGCACCTTCCTGGGAGTGGCAACGTCGTTAGGCTTTAAAATACACACCTCGGTGCTCACTACTGGCAACAAGGTCCACCACAATAGCAGGGTACCCAAAGAAACGCTGCAGTATCAAAGTATGCATTGTTTTATTAACGCTTTATGGAAAGTGGCGCATTTATGCTCTAACCTTCCTCTTGTGTTAGGGTCGGCATCGACCCGTTTTACATTTTAATGCATAAAAAGAATCACATAACATTTGTTTATTGCATCAAGGCTTTTTGACTTTGTCAGGAAACTCTATTTCAACAAAATAAAACCAAAAAAATATTTTTTACTACATTTTAAAATGGTCTAGTTGAAATTATGACCATTGTATTGTGAGGGTCGGTTTTGACCCGGTTATAATAATATGACTATAAAGCAATATTTTGAGCCCCAACTGAAATCATAAGTGTACAATTAGCCAACACAATGACAACCAGCTCCTCTTCTCATCATGTAAGCTTCAGGGGATTCTCATTTTGACCGCTTTTCCAGTATACATGTGAGGTGAATTCACTCATTTGACTGGCTGATTTCACATTTACAATTTGGATCATGGAAAGAACGGCAAGAAGTACAGTGAACCAAGATCTGGACCTGTTCTGCTTTTTCATTTCACTTTATACTAAAGTTCTGTTGCTGAAAACAATAACTTTTTCTACCTTTTCTTGACATTAATATATATGGGTCAAAATTCACCCCAACACCATAGATGTTTCTTTAGTGATTAATACTAAAATGAGAAAATAAATAAAACTAATTGATTTAAGAGATATGTTCTATAGCCCTCAGTAATAGCCATTATGATTCTTTTGAGGTTCATCTTACCATTTTTGGAAATTGAAATGGAGGGGTATAGTGACAAAAAAAAAGGCCTACATGGCCACACCAAAAGTATTAAAACAAACATTTTCAATAAATGAGGAAGCCTAAGAAGGTAACCAAAACATGAGAAGCAAATTTGATGGTTATTGTTTTTAGTGTATTTTATAGCTGATTTAATACATGGGTCAAAACCGACCCGTTAACATAAGAGATGATACCAGAAAGCTAACACAAGCTAAAAGGCTAAAAGTCATCAATGTTGTTTTGTCATAGAAAGTAATTAAAGGAAGCAAGATAGTCGAGTCGCAGCTATCCTGTTATCCTGAAAAGAAAGCCATAACAAGGCCACTGGAGTCTCCTCTGGAGCTTAACAGCCAGCCGATGATTGATTTGGGGGCAGAGCTTGAGACCACACTGTGGTAAACACTACAGTAAAGCGGCTTGGCCTTGTGGGGATGACATCATATTGCAAAGTAAGGAAAAGTGGGATGGGCTGCAGGCACAGACACGTCCCATGGCCTGCTAGCAACCCCGGAGGAACTTCCTTATTGTATCAGCAAATGCATGTGTGCACACAGGAAGTTCAAATTCATTAATAATTGCAATTAAACACACAGTTTAGTTGCAAATGTGAAAATTGTAAATGATTCATGGTGTTATATTTGAAAACAATTATTTTTATATAGGGCTGCACTGCGGATGAGTGGTTAGCATTCAGGCCTCACAGCTAGGAGACCCGAGTTCAATTCTACCCTCCGCTATCTCTTTCAGCGAAAATTGTCATATTTCACATATAGCTGCAAATGGTATTTAATCATGATTTATTCATACATTTATTCATATCATGTCGACTATACGAGTATAAAGGTGACTATAGGGGTGTTATTTAATGTCTGCAGGGCTCTAATAAGGTCATCAACAGGTTTTCTACGTTCTACTGTATAACTACGAGAATATTTAATTAATTCATATTGACTCACAGCTAGGAGGACCAGGGTTCAATTCCACCCTCGGCTATCTCTGTGTGGAGTTTGCATGTTCTCCCCGTGCATGCGTGGGTTTTCTCCAGGTACTCCGGTTTCCTCCCACATTCCAAAAAAAACATGCTAGCTTAATTGGCCGCTCCAAATTGTCCATAGGTATGAATGTGAGTGTGAATGGTTGTTTGTCTATATGTGCCCTGTGATTGGCTGGCCACCAGTCCAGGGTGTACCCCGCCTCTCGCCCGAAGACAGCTGGGATAGGCTCCAGCACGCCCCGCGACCCTCGTGAGGATAAACGATAGAAAATGAATGACTGAATGAATATTTACCTGGATAAGCAACCATTTTTTGTATTGTTTATGTTGTGGCATCGTTGTTTTGACATTTTGGCTAAATATATATGGCTAAATATGTAAAAGTAAAAGTTGTGTTGTGAAATAAATGAAATATTTGCTTTTGTCTAGATGAGAAACATCACAGAGACCCTCATGAAGCCCCTGGAGAAGTTCCGGAAAGACCACCTCGGCACAGTAAGGGTACTGTATGACGGCCAATTGCCTCTTCTCAGTATGTCTTTTCATTAAACCACTGTTGCTAAAAGCACTTTGGCTTTGATTCACCCCCCCACCCCCTCCTCCTCCTTTGGGAATGATGAATGACGGTCTTCTTCTCTTGTCCAGGCGGAGAGGAAAAAGTACGAGAAGGAAACAGAGAAGTACTACAGCTCGTTGGAAAAGCTTCTGAATATGTCTGCAAAGAAGAAAGAGCCGCAGCTGCAAGAGGTATTTGTAATACCTTGTATTCAAATATTTATTTGAACCCATTTACTAGAAAACGTGATATGGTTTGTAATGGTAATGGTAATGGTTTAATTTCATTTGAACATGCATCAGATTACAATTGAGTGCATCCCATAATCAGTTCACAGTTCCACATGTCCAAAAGGAGTAGGAAGAAGCAAAGCTTATTAAATCCTACCCCTCCATCTGGTACTTTTACAATCAGTAACTGTTACATTTCTTCACTTCCTGCTTTCCATATTACAGTTTAAGGTTTTTTTTTTTGTTAGTTTTTTTTTTTTTGTACCTCGTATCGAAGTACGAGGTGATATAAGCATCCAATGACATAACGGGTACCATAGTAACTGTCAATATAGAGATATATATATATAGCACATCATAACTGTTACATTTGTTCACTTCCTGCTTTCCTAATATCATTTTAGTTATTTTATTTTTTTTACTTTATTTTATTAATTAATAAATGCATTTATTTATTTTTGTCACCGAGGTAACTTCCTGCTTTCCTAATATAATTAAAAAAAAATTTTTACTTTATTTTATTATTATTATTATTTATTTATCATGTTTTCACTTCCTGCTTTCCTAATATAATTTAAGTATTTTTTCATTTGTATTTTTTATTAACAATTTTATTTATTTAGTTTTTAATTTTAATTTTAATTTTAATTTTAATTTTAATTTTAATTTTAATTTTAATTTTAATTTTAATTTTAATTTTAATTTTAATTTTAATTTTAATTTTAATTTTAATTTTAATTTTAATTTTAATTTTAATTTTAATTTTAATTTTAATTTTAATTTTAATTTTAATTTTAGAGAAGTATTGGATGACATTTTTAGGTAATTAATTGTTTTTAGCCTTATGCATTATTTTAGCTGTTTGAAGATGAACTATATCAGCAAGTTGAAGTATTTGTGATTTCAGAAATGTTGTATGGGAAAACGAGAACAGGGCAGCCAGACGTCAATTAGACTGTCAACTGTAGCATGGCTGCTATAATAAACGTAACATGGAAGTGCACATCAGTAATGGCGGGTCCGTGTTGAAGCCCCCGGCAGAGTTCCATGCCCTGCAAGTTCGCTTTGCTTTGTTTGAGTGTCCTCGTTTTTTTTTTTTTACCCAAAACCTCATTGACCCACGCGAGGCACCAATGACGCACCATCCAGCGACAAATTTTCCTGGCTGGTTTTGTACAGGAAGTGTGAACTGGCTTTGACAGTAACACCAAGGTCATCATCTGTGTGCAGTGCGTGCTACAACAAACCAGCACGGCCGCTTCTTAATGGATGGTTCACTCCGCTTGTCCAATGCATCCATGTAAGGTGCTCTCTCTATAGAGAACACACTTGAAATTGTTGACACAGTTACACTGTGTATTTTGCAGTGGGTAGATCTACACAGCGGCGTCTTTATAAGGAACAAAAAAAAGGTGTTGTAGGGTGCCAACCACTTGAGTATAAGCGACATATAAGAAAACACAAAAAAAGTGTGCTTTTTAGCGTACTAAACCACAGATCATTTTATTTTAGCTATCATCATCAATGTAGCATCAATGTAAAACAACGAAAAACCCGCCTCTTTAAATCTGTTTTTAATGTTTAACTTTTTATACCTGACTGCTGTGCCACACCCCCCCCCCCCGCCCCGCTTTTACTCATGTTTTAACTCTACTGGGATAGGCTCCAGCACCCCCTGCGACACTCGTGAGGAAAAGTGGTAGAAAATGAATGAATGAATGAATTATTATTATTATTATTAGCTGAACTCTTGTTGCTAGGCAGATTTTCACAGGGCTCAAGCATAACTAACTGCCCCACAGGCCAATGACTGAATGAGGTGTTTGAATGACAAACTAGAGGCTTTGTATTACAGCAATGGCTTCCACTCCACTTGCATAGAAACCGTGAACGTGAAGTAGACATCCCGTTGCCTTTTGAACACGGAAGTGATCATTCTTGCAGCAGCAAGATCTCCACTATCCTCAATCTCCACCCATACAGGCCTCCAAAGCCACGGAACTTCTCATCAAAGCCGTGTATTATTATTGTTTTTGCATAAAAGTTTAAACAGCATTTTTGTCTGCATAGAATCATAACACAGATGTAATGATGGTGGTTCTGTGGTTGTGATCTCCTCCAGTTGGCGAGGCGGATACTTAATTCCACATTTAGGGTGGCTGGTGTGAAGATGACACAGAGCGCCTTCTCTATTCTGTGTATCTTCTCCCTGAATTCTGTTGGTATTCATGTTTTGAAACTAAGTTGAATTTATGGCCCTCAATGATTCAGTTTCCTCACAGCGTCATCCATTCCGCTGGCCATTCTCTTTCAGCGTCTTCCAGCTTCTTATTTATGCTTGTTTAATAAGCCCGCTCTCAGATTTCAACTTTTTGATATATTGATATAAAATGAAACGACAAGAGGAGCCTCTAGCTTCTTTTTCCACACACCACAAAGACACTCCTCTGTACGCCAAAGCTCACCATGTTCCTCCCCGCCGGCATCTGTGTGTGATTATAACGGACCTCGTGGTGTGTGTTCTCTCCAGGCAGACATCCAGGTGGAAACCATGAGGCAGCACTTCCAGGAGGAGTCGCTGGACTACGTGTGCAAGCTGCAAGAGATCCAGGAGAGGAAGAAGTTTGAGTGTGTGGAGCCGGTGAGTGACGAGCAAGAAAACGCCGTCGTGACGTGGATTGCATCCGTCAGCGTGTGATGTCATCTACCTTTTGGTTTTTGTTTGTAGATGCTGGCCTTCTTCCAGACGGTCTTCACTTTTTACCACCAGGGTTTTGAGCTCGCCAAGGACTTTGACCATTATAAACGAGCGCTACAGATCAATATTCAGAATGTAAGCTACACCGGTGCAAACGTCATACAGCTTCTTCACACTAGTGAAGAAAAAGTCAGCAAAATAAGCTTGTTAAATGTTCCTTTACACTTTCTCTGGAAGGCTAGACCTCCACCCAGGTTTATGGTAATGGTTTTATTTCATTTGAACATGCATCAGATTACAATTGAGTGCATCCCATAATCAGTTCACAGTTCCACATGTCCAAAAGGAGTAGGAAGAAGCAAAGCTTATTAAATCCTACCCCTGTCTGGTACTTTTACAATCAGTAACTGTTACATTTGTTCACTTCCTGCTTTCCTAACATAGTTAAAGTTTTTTGTTTTTTATTAATTTATTTTTATTTTTGTTATTTGTTGTTGTTTTTATTTGTTAATTTTAATTTTCTAATTGGTTATTTTTATTTTCATTATTTTAGATG
This sequence comes from Doryrhamphus excisus, assembly GCF_030265055.1. Lineage (NCBI taxonomy): Eukaryota > Metazoa > Chordata > Actinopteri > Syngnathiformes > Syngnathidae > Doryrhamphus > Doryrhamphus excisus. The sequence continues at coordinate 15,582,040 of NC_080466.1, read as the reverse complement.
TTTGAAGATGAACTATATCAGCAAGTCAAAGTATTTGTGATTTTAGAAATAAGGAGTTAGTATGTTCTCTGTAGGCGGCATTATGAATTATCCTTACTGACCTTTTTTGCAGTACATTTAGCCAGTGAAGATTGCTTTTATAGTTATTAGCCCATATTTCCACACAATAAGTAAGATATGGTAGAACCAGACATGCCACCATTTTCAGTCCAAATGACGTGTAAACCTTCCTTTTGCAGACGAGGAGTCGCTTTGAGGGTGCACGCTCCGAGGTCTACGAGCTCATGAAAAGGATCCGGGAGGCGCCTCAAGACTACAGACAGACTAGTGCCATCAGCTGTGAAGGCTACCTCTATGTCCAGGAAAAACGTACATTCCACATGGACTTTAAAGTCTTTAACTTTTATGTCATGTTGCTGAGTGTTGATGTCCGTGTGTTCCCAGGGCCGCCCCCATTTGGTTCCAGTTGGGTGAAACGTTATTGCACCTTTGTCAAAGAGCAGAAAATCCTGCATATGGTGACGTTTGACCATAGATCAGGTGGAAGGAGTGTGAGTATCCGCATTAAATGCTAACAAGCAGGGGTGTGTGATACTACAGATTTTGGTATCGAGCTAACAAGCCGTGTGTTCACCGTCTTGTTTGCATCTTTTCTTCTTCAGGGTGAAACGGAGTCGGTCACCCTCAAGTCCTGCCTTCGCAAAACGACAGACATGTTGGACCGTCGCTTCTGCCTGGATCTGGACATTACGGATCGGTACGTGGTACACTTTGAGATACGTTAATACTCTTTTAATATAATGACATGAATTTTCTGCTCTCTCTCGCCGTCTCAGGCCAGGAACGGCCCTCACTGTGCAGGCTCTTTCAGAGGGTGACCACAAGTTCTGGATGCAGGCCATGGGTGGCAAGGAACCTGTGAGTCCGGACAACTTTGTAGTATACACTTGTTACTCGTTTATCGTAATTGGTTGTCGCCTCAGCTGTGAATTTCCGTAAAGTAGGAGTCAATATTAATTAATTAATTAAATATTCTCGCACTTATAAAGCGTAGAAAACCTGTTGATGACCTTATTAGAGCCCTGCAGACGTTAAATAACACCCCCATAGTCACCTTTATACTGGTATAGTCGACATGAAGTGCAATAATAAGTATGGCTGTCATTCATTCATTCATTCATTCATTTTCTACTGCTTTTTCCTCACGAGGTGTGCTGGAGCCTATCCCAGCTGTCTTCGGGCGAGAGGCGGGGTACACCCTGGACTGGTGGCCAGCCAATCACAGGGCACATATAGACAAACAACCATTCACACTCACATTCATACCTATGGACAATTTGGAGTCGCTAATTAACCTAGCATGTTTTTTTTTGGAATGTGGGAGGAAACCGGAGTACCCGGAGAAAACCCACGCATGCACGGGGAGAACATGCAAACTCCACACAGAGATGGCCGAGAGTGGGGAAAGACAAAATAAGAAGCCAAAAAGTTACCACTTCCACACAAAATAGGAGGAGAACTCATTGATTGATTGATTCATTCATTTATTCATTTCCTACCGCTTATCCTCACAAAGGTCGTAGGGGGTGCTGGAGCCTATCCCAGCTGTCTTCGGGCGAGAGGTACACCCTGGTGACTGGTGGCCAGCCAATCACAGGGCACATATAGACAAACAACCATTCACACTCACATTCATACCTATGGACAATTTGGAGTCGCCAATTAACCTAGCATGTTTTTTTTGGAATGTGGGAGGAAACCGGAGTACCCGGAGAAAACCCACAACTCCACACAGAGTTTGCCGAAGGCCACTTTAACAATAGAAAACCACCAATCTAACTAGTTAGTCTCATTCTAAACTTCAAAAAAAAGTTTGAGTGGGGAAGAAGGACAGAGTAAGTGAAAAATGTACCACTTCCACACGTGGTGGGAGAACTTTTTTTTTTCATTATGTCATGTCGGACTCTGCATCTCTGGATGACAGATATTGTCTCATCAATGTAACATTACTGACACCTAGTAGTGACCAGAATACTATACTATATGTGGATTGTCTTTCTATATTATTTGACTAATAACAACCCTTAGTCAAGTCAGCATGGAGCAGCGACCATTAATGCATTAATTCATTATTTTAAAAAAATGTTAGAGGGACAGCTGTATCTTCATCATCCATCTATTATATCAGTCTGTCTGTCCTTCGTGTCACAAAATAACAAATATGTTGTGTCTTAAACAGATTGGACACTATCTGGGAAGAACTTGTTCTAAGGAGAGAGGAAGTGAGTGTCCTGATGAACTTAAATGTTGCATGTATTATATTTATATAATCAGTATGCCTTTGTCATTTTGTGATAAGATTAAAAATATTATCTTCATTTAGTAAAAGTTTAGACCTCACCGTTTTTTTTTTCCTTCTTCTTCTTGCAGTTGATGCCCAGCTTGACGAGGTGGGCTTGAATTTTGTGAAGAACTCCATCAGCGCCATAGAAACAAGAGGTGAGCATTCACTTAATAGGTGACTTACATCAGTCGACTCGATGGAAGTCCAACTTTGAATGAGCACCAAATAATTTGAGATAACTCCTCCTACTTTTTGCTTGAAACGGTGCAGGGAAAAAACAGCAGCACTTTTGCATCGAAATGCATTGGCTTCCGCTTTGACCCACTACACACACACACGTGTGTGGAAATCGGTTGCATTGTGTTTGGGTAATCACTGCTTGCAAACTCACAAATGACTACTCGAAGAGATTCAATTTGGTGCAGGGACTTTTGTTGTACACAAGGGGGCGAACTTGCACCTGTTTTGAACAGCAGAACCTCAACCTCATTGCCATTGATGTGGTAATTATTACTCAGAATGAAACTGCTTCTTTTAAACGTTACAAGCACTTATTTAATCATTTGATGTTTAAAGTGCCTTAATATCTATTATATATAGGGCACAGTATATTTTGTTTTTAGCCTTTTTTCTAGTATCAGCATTGTCTTAAAGTTGTATTAAAAATATATATATATTCGTCCCTCAGTGGGGAAATTTGAAATAATATATAATTATATATTCATATAAATAAATAAATGAATAAATAAATAATTATAACAATAAATCCTTTTATTCCTGTGCAGGTATAAATGACCAAGGCCTGTACAGAGTTGTGGGAGTAAGCTCCAAGGTCCAGAAGCTCCTCTTATTAATGATTGGTAAGTCATTGTTTATTTTTCCCTCTCTGCTCCTTTTTCAAAATGAGCTCTATGATATGGTAATGGTTTAATTTCATTTGAACATGCATCAGATTACAATTGAGTGCATCCCATCATCAGTTCACAGTTCCACATGTCCAAAAGGAGTAGGAAGAAGCAAAGCTACTTAAATCCTACCCCTCCATCTGGTACTTTTACAATCAGTAACTGTTACATTTGTTCACTTCCTGCTTTCCATAATACAGTTTAATTTATTTTTAGTTTTTTATTTATTATTTTTATTTGTTAGTGTTATTTTTGTTATTTATTGATTTTATTTATTTATTTTTTCATTTTGATTGGCTGGGTGGATCTAGCCTCTCGTCCAAAGAGAGGGGTAGGCTCCAGCATACCCTAGTGAGGATAAGTGGCATAGAAAATTGATTAATTTTAATTTTAATTTTAATTTTAATTTTAATTTTAATTTTAATTTTAATTTTAATTTTAATTTTAATTTTAATTTTAATTTTAATTTTAATTTTAATTTTAATTTTAATTTTAATTTTAATTTTTTGTCACATACCAAAGTATGAGGTTATACTCTTCATCCTTGTATTTTATTTTATTTTATAGCTTATTATTATATAGCTTATTAAATCATACCCCTCCATCTGGTACTTTTACAATCAGTAATTGTAACATTTGTTCACTTCCTGCTTTCCTAATATAATTTAAGTTTTTTTTTTATTATTTTTATTTTGTATTTTTATTTATATTTTGTCACATGGATATGATATGAGTGTGGCCCCCAACTCGGCGGTGACACTGTGATTTTTTTTTCTCTTTAATATTCCCCAGCCATCGTCTGTCTTTCTCATTACTCACATTGACTGCTAAAGTGCAACAAGTAGTAGTTTTTGTTCCAGACAAGCAGACACGTCCTCACACCCTGGCTAGCCTCATTAGCACGCAGCTGTGACGGGCTCAGTATCCATCCTCGGGGCCCCTCCTTTACTTCTCAGCGTATCTGCCGTCCTTTTTTTTTTTTTTTTTTTTTTTTGCACGCTCCCTTCCTTGTCTGCTCCCTGGTTTCCTGCCATCCCTCGCAGAAGCGGGGCTCGCTTTCCCGAGCTCTGTGTTCAGAATGACAACCAACCCCAGCCTGTCTCAGCTTCCACAAACCTGCGCACTCATGCTGTGTAGACTCCTCGTCCAGTACAAGAACACAATAATGAACTCATCTAACACTATTTCAATTTTTGTTAGCATTGTGCTAACCTGTTAACCTTGCTTCGGTTATGTTATGGTAATGGTAATGATTTTCATTTTATTTGAACATGCATCAGATTACAATTGAGTGCATCCCATAATCAGTTCACAGTTCCACATGTCCAAAAGGAGTAGGAAGAAGCAAAGCTTATTAAATCCTACCCCTCCATCTGGTACTTTTACAATCAGTAACCGTTACATTTGTTCACTTCCTGCTTTCCATAATACATAATACATTCCATAAGGTTTTTTTGTTTGTTTTTTTTAATAATGTACCTCGTATTGAAGTACAAGTTGATATGACCATCCAATGACATAATGGGTACCATAGTAACTGTCAATATAGTGATATATATATATATCTATATATATATATAGATAGATATATATATATATATATATATATATATATATATATATATATATATATATACATAACTGTTACATTTGTTCACTTCCTGCTTTCCTAATATAATTTTAGTTATTTTATTTTGTTAACTTTATTTTATTAATTAATAAATGCATTTAAATAATTTAAATAATTATTATTATTATTAAATCCTACCCCTCCATCTGGTTACATTTGTTCACTCCCTGCTTTCCTATTTTTTTTCAACTTTATATTATGAATTGTGTTTGTTTTTTTTAGTTTTATTTATTTAAATTTTTTTTTGTCACATACCAAAGTAGGAGGTGATATGAGCATCCAATGACGTAATGGGTACTATAATAAGTGTCAATATAGTGATATATATAGCACATCATGACTGTTTCTTGATGTCAAAGGCAAAATTCATTGATTTTTAATCTGCAACAGTCAGAGAAAGGAGAAAACTCCACAGAATATACATCAGAAAATAAATTTTTCGGGGAGTAGGAGACACCCCAACCTTATTGTAAACTCTGAAGGGATTCTTACGGTCCCAAACGTGTTGGAAAATGGATTTTTAAAAGTGCGTGAATCTCATGTTGATTGGACTTTTTTGAAACATTTCACCTTATGTAACCTTTCTTTTACTGTTGTTTTGAGCCAGAAATAGCCGCATGTGGCAGCACCAGTCATGTGTGCTGACAGACGGAGCTTACCGTGTGTGGGGGGTGAATTACACTTTCAACCCCGAGGACCATCCTCATCCATCGTCATGGCCGGCATCCAATCACATTACAGCGCCATCAAAGACAACTCTTTTTGATGCCTTCCGTACGGTTATCTAGCGCAGCGGCATTCTGCTCTCTAGTATTACAGGTTTAAGATCATGTCGCAACTTAAATTATGAAATTCTGACACACACACACCCCCATCATCATCTTCATTTCCAGCACACCACCTCCCCAGAGTATCCCAGCAGACTCTCCGGAGTAATGAGAGATTAATTAATGTTGTAATTATTGTAGAACCAGCAACTTCCTTTCATATCCGTCGGGACAGCAGCAGCTTCACTTTTATTCTGTCATTACACTTTACTGCACATATTTATTTTTTATTGGATTGTAGCTGGGCTGCACGGTGGTCGAGTGGTTAGCGCTAGGAGACCAGGGTTCAATTCCACCCTCGGCCATCTCTGTGTGGAGTTTACATGTTCTCCCCGTGCATGCGTGGGTTTTCTCCGGGTACTCAGGTTTCCTCTTCGGGTACTCCGGTTTTCCTCCCACATTCCAAAGAAAACATGCTAGGATAATTAGCGACTCCAAATTGTCCATAGGTATGAATGTGAGTGTGAATGGTTGTTTGTCTATATGTGCCCTGTGATTGGCTGGCCACCAGTCCAGGGTGCACCCCGCCTATCGCCGGAAAACTGCTGGGATAGGCTCCAGCACCCTCCGCGACCCTCATGAGGAAAAGCGGTAGAAAATGAATGAATGAATGGATTGTAGCTTCCTACTTGAATGAAAATATTAAATATTGTGTGTGTGTTTTGGTTCAGACGAAAAGAGCACCGACGTGGATCTGTCCGCCAGCGAGGACTGGGACGTCAAGACCATAACGAGCGCACTGAAGCTGTACCTGAGGTGGGGGGTCTCCTGCGTCATGAATAAAGGATTACAGTGCAATACAAAATGTGTAATATTAAGTGCCAGGTTTTGCTTTTATGGAAGTGCTAGATACTTGATTATGCAAAGAGGTTGCCATGCATGTCTCTTCCACTCCGAGCAGCTCCTTCCAGGTTTGACGGCGTGTGGGTGAAGCTCTGATATTCAAATGCACTTTGGCTATACGACACTCTGGCGCTTTCGATGTATACACTCTTGTTTTTGCTCCCGTTTTTTTTTTTCATGAGGTGAACTCCAAGATGAAAAACTTTTCCCATACACACAAAAGCGGTGTTTATACTTGCATGCATTTTGCCTCCGCATTGTCCCGCAATTTGCTGTGGCGATACGTGTCGTTTATTTATTTATTTATTTGTGGCACTCCTTAAAAAAGACTGAAGACTACTTTGCTTTGTGTTTATATAAAATGTTGAACTTTAGAGAAGAAACTTAAGCAATAACAGAAATGTAAGGCTGCAGAAAGAGCAAGAAGGAAGCAATAAAGTACAAAAAAGGAGGCATGGCCAATTTGACCATTAGACCTCACAGCTAGGAGACCTGGGTTCAATTCCACCCTCGGCCATCTCTGTGTGGAGTTTGCATGTTCTCCCGCGACCCTTGTGAGGATAAGCAGTAGGAAATGAATGAATGTATGAGTTCTCCTCCTATTTTGTGTGGAAGTGGTAACTTTTTGGCTTCTTATGTTGTCTTTCCCCACCCTCGGCCATCATGTGTGGAGTTTGCATGTTCTCCCCGCACATGCGTGGGTTTTCTCCGGGTACTCCGGTTTCCTCCCACATTCCAAAAACATGCTAGGTTAATTGGCGACTCCAAATTATCCATAGGTATGAATGTGAGTGTGAATGGTTGTTTGTCTATATGTGCCATGTGATTGGTTGAAGACCAGTCCAGGGTGTACCCCGCCTCTCGCCCAATGACCTTGGTTAGCATCGTTAAATTCATTCCAGAAGATATGACTGGAACCAAAACGGATGCTAATCCATAAGAATTCATGTCAAATTAATTTTTCCATTCCAAGCCACAAATGTTCACACGTTTTTTTAGTTTTACAATTATAAATGAGGCTGCACGTCGGTCGAGTGGTTAGCACGCAGGCCCCACAGCTAGGAGACCCAAGTTCAATTCCACCCTTGGCCATCTCTGTGTGGAGTTTGTATGTTCTCCCTGTGCATGCGTGGGTTTTCTCCGGGTACTCCGGTTTCCTCCCACATTCCAAAAACATGCTAGGTTAATTAGCGGCTCCAAATTGTCCATAGGTATGAATGTGAGTGTGAATGGTTGTTTGTCTATATGTGCCCTGTGATTGGTTGAAGACCAGTCCAGGGTGTACCCCGCCTCTCGCCCGGAGACAGCAGGGGTAGGCACCCCCCGTGACCCTCGTGAGGAAAAGCGGTAGAAAATGAATGAATGTTTTTGTTGTTTTTTTTTTCCAAAATAAGACATCTGACATGCAAGTCATGTTGGCAGTTAGTATATTAAAAGTTGAAATACTTGGAAAGCAACTGGCGGGCCGGATTCAAACGCTTTGTGGGCCGCATGTGGCCCCCTGGCCGTAGTTTGCCCACCCCTGTGTTAGACAGTCAATTTTGCATAACACAGGACCTTTTAAGTGAATATTGAGAGATGTATTTGTATGTTTAATGTCGGTTCAAGATGTTGCTAACAAGACGTGAGAGTAATTCGGGTCGGCGGCCATATTTGACGTGTTGTCACAAGCATTCATTCATTTGATAAAGTTGATTAGTGGAAGTATTCTTCTGACTTGTCGACGTTGTTTCTGTCGGGCTTGTTGGGAGAAGGCCGAGCCAATGTCATCAGTTTCCTCTGAGACTTTAAGTACCCCTGGACAGTGTCCAGCTCTGGAGTGAAAGTACCTTCAGATGAACTTGGTTATCTCAAACACGTGCGCCATCTAATTTCATCCACCCACCTCTCGGCCCGGGCCACATTAATCACAACCGTGCGGGCACACATACACTCCCCCGTAATAAAACAGTATGGCTGCTATTTCTGTCCCTCGTCTCACTTATCCCAAACCCTATTCCCCTCTGTCTGCCCCCCCCCCCCTCCCCCTGCAGGAGCCTTCCCGAGCCACTGATGACCTACGGACTTTACAAAGAGTTCATCAGCCCTGCGAGTAAGTCCCGACATGCTCATAATAACAAGCAAACACTACAGGCCTCACCACCGGAGGGAAATGGAAGAAAGATGGTGGTGTATTTATCAATTGATTAATCGATCGATCGATGTATTTATCAATTGATTAATCAATTGATCGATCAATGTATTTTTCAATTGATTAATCGATTGATCGATGTATTTATCAATTGATTAATCGATCGATTGATGTATTTATCAATTGATTAATCGATCGATCGATGTATTTATCAATTGATTAATCGATTGATCGATGTATTGATCAATTGATTAATTGATTGATCGATGTATTGATCAATTGATTAATTGATTGATCGATGTATTGATCAATTGATTAATCGATTGATCGATGTATTGATCAATTGATTAATTGATTGATCAATTGATTAATCGATTGATCAATTGATTAATAGATTGATCAATTAATATATTGTTTGATTGATGTATTTATCAATTAATTAATCGATTGATTAATTTTTTCAAAAAGAATGTGACGACATTAATAAAGAAAACTGCAGGAGGAGGAGTGGAGGAGTGGTTAGCGTGCACGCCTCACAGCAAGGAGACCCAGGTTCAATTGCCTCGGCCATCTCTGTGTGGATGTTGCATGTTTTCTCCGGGTACTCCGGTTTCCTCCCCCATTCCAAAAACATGCTAGTTTAATTGGCGACTCCAAATTGTCCATAGGTATGAATGTGAGTGTGAATGGTTGTTTGTCTATATGTGCCCTGTGATTGGCTGGCCACCAGTCCAGAGTGTTCAGGGTGCACCCCCCCCCCCGCGACCCTCGTGAGGATAAGCGGTAGAAAATGAATGAATGAATTTTGAATTTTATTGTGCATTTATATACATATGGTATACTGGTCCACCCCAATATATACTGTCTGTACTACTGGTTACATTCATGTCACCTCGTACGTATATCAGCATTCTCATTTGCCCAACATCATTTATGTATTCATTTTCAATCATATTACAACAAGTGCTATAATTGGATCAGGTTGACATTTTTATCAGGCACTAGCAATGCCCTCTTAACGACAGAGGGGTAAGAAATGGATTAGCAATGATCTTTATTTATATTTATGTGTTTGACAGATGACAGCATCCTTTTTTTTGTTGTTTTTTTTTTTTATGTTTTAAATCCCCCCCCCTCCCCCTCATGGTTCCCATAGTAATGATATCCGGCGTGGGCGTTCAGATGCCCATGTGTGAGGAAATATTTAAGAGATGATCTCTGAGGCGGTAACGTAAAGCTATCTCCTCTGCCAGCCGCCCCCCCCCCCCCCACACACACACACTTTTTTGCTGCTGCCAAATTCCGGCATGCCGTATATTACCATTACATCTCTTCTTTGGTCCCTGAAACGGGAATGCATCATCCTCTTACCCTTAGCCCCCTGTACCGAGTTTATAGCCCCCCCGATGATTGTGTCCTTAAAGATCTGCTAACTTTTTATTTTCTGTAATATAACCTATTAGGTGGGTGGGGGCCTTTTAAGTTGAATTGATAGGACGATTACAGCTCAGCTTGTTGGCTTTCCGCCATCTTTTTTTTTTTTTTTAATGTCGGTGTACGTTTTCAACAGAGGGCGGCAGTCCAGAGTCTCGAATCCAGGCCGTCCACTGCTTGGTCCACAAGTTACCGGAGAGGAATCGACAAGTCCTGGGGCTGTTTATGAAGCATCTGGCCAAGTGAGTGCTCGCCCGTCCCCTTTGGTCATAGTTCATCCAATCTACACCTCCTCCTAAACTCTCCACACTCCTTCCTTCCTGTCTGTCTGTCTCCTCGTTCTCACTCCACATGCTTATTCTCTCCTTTCGCTCACTCCCACTCGCCTTCTTCACTCCCCCTTCCCTGCTGTCACTCCATCTCTTCTCCTTTGCCAGCATTTTTGTCCTGTTTTTTTTTTTTTTTTTTTACTGTGTTTTAACATCAAGGAAGGGATCATGTGTCCAGACATCGTCTTGCCAGCGAGTATAAAAGTGAAAGATGCAACTATAGTTGGCCCCCAAAATAGTAGAACCCCCTAGTTCAGGGGTCTCAAACTCAATTTACCTGGGGGCCACTGGAGCTAGGGTCTGGATGAGGCTGGGCCGCATCAGGTTAAAAAAAAAAAATAAAAAAAAAAAATTAAAAAAAAAATATATATATATACTAAAAATACAATAAAAATATTAATAAATATTAATTGTATTAAATATTAATAAATATATATATATATAACATAATAGTCTTCAATGCTTCTGCTATACCCTCCACTTTTTCAGTGCTTTGGTTCTTTGCAAAAGCTCTGATAAAACATTAAATTATAATACATTATTATAAATTATTTTTTATTTATTATTAAATTATTGAATAAATGTTTAATGTTAATTTTTATTTTTTGACACAAAATAAAAAAATAATAAAGAAAAGAAAAATAAATAGGCAAATCAAAAAACAAATGAAACAAGTGAAACACATTAATTTTTATTTATTATTAAATAAATGTTTCATGTTAATTTTTATTTTTTGACACAAAATAAGATGGAAAAATAAATAAGCAAATCAAGTTCCATCTAGGACACATCTATGCAGGAACTTGTACCACTTGTATCATGTTAATATTCCCAAATGCCATACAATTACCAAGCGACGTTAGCCAATGTGCAATAAAACTAAAATAAAGTAAAGTTAGCCAAGCTATTGGGGAACAGGAATGTGTTTACAGAGCTTTCCTGTGTTTCCTGGTTCTATGGTTATCATCACACTTGTTCTTTGCCATCAATGGTAGCCTTCTGTGATAGCTTCACCCAGAAAACAAACAAAAAAATCACAGCCAAGCCAAAGAAAAAGCATGTTGTTTGAGCTTTGGAGGTTCCACTACATTACAATCAGTCGATCGGAAGCAATAATGTTACATTATTACGCATTATATATGTCTTTATTTTAATATACATGTATTCATGTTAGAAATATAGACATAAAATATGCATGTTGTACAAATTAAAAATAGATTTTCTGAAATTAAATTCAAATTATTAAAATCAATTAACGTTTAATTATTTACTTTCTATTTTCATTCATGTTCCTGCATAGATGTGTCCGAGATGGAACTTGTACCACTTGTATCATGTTAATATTCCCGAATGCCATACAATTACCAAGCGACGTTAACCACTGTGCAATAAAACTAAAATAAAGTAAAGTTAACCAAGAGATGGGGGGACGGGAAAGTGTTTACAGAGCTATACTGGCATTTTTCTGTGTTTTCTGATTCTATGGTTATCATCACACTTGTTCTTTCCCATCAATGGTAGCCTTCTGTGATAGCTTCACCCAGAAAAAAAAATCACAAACAAGCCAAAGAAAAAGCATGTTGTTTGAGCTTTGGAGGTTCCACTACATTGCAATCAGTCGATCGGAAGCAATAACGTCAGCTGACATTACAAGGTTTTACCTCTGCAAAGCTTTTTTTAAACTTAATGTGAGTAAATTGGGGATAAGTAAATAATCCCTCCTCCCCCGAGGCCGTGAAAGTCGGCTGGATCTTAGCTCATTGAAGCCCACTTCTGCAGGATTGGGCTCTTGTTAAAAAAGAAGAAGAAAAAAAAGGAGCACTATTGAAATTGAATTTGGATTATCCGGCGTGAAATTCGCCAGACTGGAGAGACTGAAATATATATATATGTATATATTTTTATTATTTCTGAAGTTGGCGTGCGTGCATGTCCTGCAGGGGAAAGAAGCAAAGCCAGAATTTCACACTCCTATCTGAAAGGGTTTGGGAGATGTAATAAATTTGAGGTGTCACCGGCGTTTTTGTCTTCAAAGGAATCATCGAGAGCTATTTAAACTGCAGTTTCCCTGCAGATGCGCACCGCATTGCAGCAGGATTTGACTGTCAAATCCTTTCACCTGTCTTTAGCAAATTTTGCAAAAGGAAGCCACCCCCCACATACTTTTTCACCTCCCAACACCCACTCCTACCCAGTGCTTCAGTCTAATATTCACATTGTTATTGTTGTTTTTCGTAATTACATTTCGTGTTGTTCTGTTTATTTCTATTGCTCGTGGTGGAGGTTATTGATAATTGGTGGGAGGACGATTAATTGGATTAATCATATGACACATGTTGAAAAGGAGCTCGCATGTGAGCGACCGTACAGTACAGGCTTTAACTTTGTGGATTATTTCTAGTCTTACTATTTGTTTTTGTTCTGGAAAGTGGCGGCTATCATCAATAACTGGTGGCGGGAATTACATACACGCTCCTGATCATTCATTCGTTCATTGTACAGCTGGAGCCTATCCCAATGTCAGTGATGTCAATTAAAAAACACAGCAGGGAGTTGCCTACAGTTATCACAATAACTGGTGGGAGGAGGGATCACAGGAATTGTATTTGTTTGTTTCTTTTGGATTTTTCCTGGGTTACGGAGTCGCCACAGCGATACCAGTTATTGTTATTACCAGTTATTGTGATAACAATAACTGGTAACAATAACTGGTGGGAGGAGGGATCACAGGAATTGTATTTGTTTGTTTCTTTCGGACTTTTCCTGGGTTACGGAGTCGCCACAGCGACACCAGTTATTGTTATGACCAGTTATTATTGTCAGGGTTGGGCTGCACGGCGATCGAGTGGTTTGGGCCAGGCCTAACAGCTAGGAGATCCAAGTTCAATTCCACCCTCTGCCATCTCTGTTTGGAGTTTGTGTTATCACAATAACTGGTGGGCGGAGGGATCACAGGAATTGTATTTGTTTGTTTCTTTCGGATTTTTCCCGGATTACGGAGTCGCCACAGCGGATCTTTTTGATCCACATACTGATTTGAATACCGATGATGCATACTAGTGGAGATTCGAACCCGAAGCCTCCGCTCCAAAGTCCAGAACGCTAACCACTTCACCACGACAAGCTCGATCACAGGAATTGTATGACAAAGAAATGTTGTTTGTTCATTAAAACAAAACTTTACACTTTTAACAATACATAATGTCGCTAACCGAGGTCCCCCCCCCAACATACAGTGTGGCCGCCCACAGTAAACAGAACCTGATGACGGTGGCGAATCTGGGCGTGGTGTTCGGCCCGACGCTGATGAGGCCGCAGGAGGAGACAGTCGCTGCCATCATGGATCTGAAGTTCCAGAACATCGTAGTGGAGATCCTCATTGAGCACCATGAAAAGGTAGAACACTCTGCCAAGGAATGACACATGAATACACTTGAAAAGACGTTCCGCCATCTTTGCACCTCGGCATAAATATGAGAAACAGCTAAATAACTACTTTATATTCACCAAACATTCTGTAAATAAGCTAACAAAGCCAAAGTTTGCTAAGTCGTCGAGTGTCGTTTTTCTCACCTTGAGGTCTTTCTCGCAATATTTGAAGAGCGCTCTTAAAGTGTCCTGTCGGGGCTCTTTCTTCACGTTCTTGAGGAATTGAAATAGATAGATTTTGACCGAAGTGTTTTGCAGATTTACACTTCCAGACTTGTTGATGACGCATGCTCATGCTTTCATGTGCATTGCTCATTTTCCACGCAATAAAAGAATGCCGTGTTGAGGCTCTCGCCTGTGTTTTGGAAAACTCTGCCCGTCTCATCAAGCCAGCTAGTTAGCTAGCTCGCAGTGCTTCCACATGCTTAACCCTTAATTAGGGAGAATTGTAATGCAACGATCCAAACCCTCTCTCTGAGCGTCAATCTGAATCCCAGATATTGATGTTGGATTTCTCACCAAAACGCCTCCATTACCGCTCTTTTGAATGTAAAAATATTCTCGATGTCACGTTCCCTGAAAGACGAGTAGCATGGCTTTGTATCATAAAATCTCCGAGTATCATTACTCGGCGTCAAACCTCAAAGGAGGGAAGAGGAAAAAGGTTTTAGATTAGTCTTCTAATCTTTTGGAGCAGCGCTGAGGTCTGTTTGTGTGCCAACTCAAAGCTTTTAGTGTTTTGTGTGACTTTTTTTTTTTCCCCCTACCAGCCTCATTAACTGAAAGATGTAAATAAAATTCAGCCTGCTCACAAATAGTAGTAAAGTGGAATACGCTTTTTGGAAATCATTACAGAGAATTTAAGAGAACTATTTAAAAAAAAAAAAAAAAAAAACTAGTGTCTTCCTTTGAGGCTTGGGTGCCAACACGTTTTCAAGATCCCCTACCGGTTCTGACAAGGAGACAGACCTGGGTCCTTACCTATGAAGCTTGTTTTCCACGCTAAGTATGGTATCCTACCCCTCCATCTGGTACTTTTACAATCAGTAGCTGTTACATTTGTTCACTGCCTGCTTTCCTAATATAATTTAAATAAAAAAAAAAATTCTATATATTTATGTATTTCTTTATTTATTTAGTATTATTGTATTATTTATTTATTTATTTTGGGCCACGTACTGAGAACCAGTAACTGTTACATTTGTTCACTTCCTACTTTCCATAATACAGTTTAAGGGTTTTTTTTTGTTTTGTTTTGTTTTTGTTTTTTTATTTTTAAAATTTGTATTTTTTTTTCCCGTACCGAAGTACAAGATGATATGACCATAAAATATGAAACATATGAAATCAAGTGCGGTAACTTCTAAGAAAACGTGATGTAAGTTGCACCTGTAAATGATACATTTTTCCATCACATACGTATTTGTACATAAATCAATAGTCAATAATGTATCATTTATTTGACCCCTTTCGTGTGTAACAGCCCCTGAATGCATCTTAAGATGCGAATCCAAGATTTCTTTGCCATATTTCTGCTAACATTGCAAGATACGGCATTGGGTTTTTTTGTGTTTGCTAACTCTTAGTGAATAATACATGAGCCCTAGGCATATGTAGGCATATCTATAAATGTGTACAGTTTGGTGCTGATCCAAATTAGGATGGTTTCGGCCTTGGAGTCGGTTTGCTCTCTGCTGAGAGATAACCTAGTTGGAAAAATAACATTGAAAATCCCCCCCCCCCATCCCCCCAAAAAAAGTCTTTTAACACAAGTTAGACTTCTCTTTCAACAAACTGGACGGGACTCTGATGGAATAAAATAAACAGGTTCTGGACTCAAGAAGGGTTTGTCCCGAGTTGTGTTTACATAGGAACTTTTAGAAGTGGAGTTTAAAGAGAATAGGTGTGCCGAGGAGAGGCAGCCTCAGCAGAGACGATCACAGAGAGGAGGGAGGATGGAGGGCTTGGTGGTTGCGGCGAGAGAAAGTGGCAGAGAAAGCGAGAGCGAGTGTGAACAGGCGAGGCAGACGCAGAGGGGGGATGGCATGAGAGAGAAAGTTTGTTGGAGCAAGGCAGAGACGGGGAGGAAAAAAAAAAAGTGAGAAATCTGATATGGCTGAGACGCCGGGCTGCCACTCTGGGCAGATGGAGGTGAATGTAAAACACTGCTGCTATGCTATCAGAGGCTATTGACAGTCTGAAGTTGGACTCGGCAGTGTGGAAAGTTACTGTCTTGTCTGTCCAACCTCCAACGCTCTCTTCGAAAGACTGTCCCTGCATTCCAACGAGCCATGAGCATCTCGTATGGCCATTTATTGATTTGCCATTGTTAACCTTCCTCTTGTGTTAGCTTTATGGTATCATCATCATCATTCATAAAAATGCACTCCCCCCTCCGTTTTCTTTTTTCTTCTTTTCTATCCCCTCCTGCTCCGGTCTGACCACTCCAAATTTGCAAAACAACAAAACATCATTCATTCATTCATTCATTTTCTACCGCTTTTTCCTCACGAGGGTCGCGGGGGTGCTGGAGCCTATCCCAGCTGTCTTTGGGCGAGAGGCGGAGTACACCCTGGACTGGTGGCCAATTAACCTAGCATATTTTTGGAATGTGGGAGGAAACCGGAGTACCCGGAGAAAACCCACACATGCACGAGGATAATATACAAACTCCACACCAAGGGTGGAATTGAACCCTAGTCTCCTAGCTGTGAGGTCTGCGCGCTAACCACTCGACGACCGTGCTGCCCATTCATTCATT
Organism: Doryrhamphus excisus; assembly: GCF_030265055.1. NCBI lineage: Eukaryota > Metazoa > Chordata > Actinopteri > Syngnathiformes > Syngnathidae > Doryrhamphus > Doryrhamphus excisus. The sequence goes on along the minus strand of NC_080466.1, from coordinate 15,565,407 downwards.
CATTTTCTACCGCTTATCCTCACGCTGGAGCCTATCCCAGCTGTCTTTGGGCAAGAGGCGGGGTACACCTTGGACTGGTGGCCAGCCAATCACAGGGCACATATAGACAAACAACCATTCACACTCACATTCATACCTATGGACAATTTGGAGTCGCTAATTAACCTAGCATGTTTTTTTTTAATGTGGGAGGAAACCGGAGTAGCATAGTTGTGGCATCGTTGTTTAGACATTTTGTCTAAAAATGCACTCCCCCCTCTGTTTTCTTTTTTCTTCTTTTTTATCCCCTCCTGCTCTGGTCTGCCCACTCCAAATTTGCAAAACAACAAAACATAATTAATTTTCTACCGCTTTTTCCTCACGAAGGTCGCAGGGGGTGCTGGAGCCTATCCCAGCTGTCTTCGGGCGAGAGGCGGGGTACACCCTGGACTGGTGGCCAGCCAATCACAGGGCACATATAGACAAACAACCATTCACATTCACATTCATACCTATGGACAATTTGGAGCGGCCAATTAACCTAGCATGTTTTTGGAATGTGGGAGGAAACCGGAGTACCCGGAGAAAACCCACGCATGCACGGGGAGAACATGCAAACTCCACACAGAGATGGCAGAGGGTGGAATTGAACCCTGGTCTCCTAGCTGTGAGATCTGCGTGCTAACCACTCGACCACTATGCAGCCTCATCTTTATAGTCCCATGTCCTTCCAAGACAGAAAAAGACAACAAGGAGTCCAATAGTAGTGATGACAGTATTCAGTCATATAATCATTTAACTGGGATTGGCTGGTGACCAGTCCAGGGTGTACCCCACCTTTTGCCCCAAAGTCACCCGGGATACGCTCCAGCATGCCCCTGCAACCTTAGTTAGGACAAGCGGCATAGAAAATGCATGAAGGAATGGTCATTTAAAATGTAAGCACATGGCTCTGAACAACCCGCCGAGTTTTGCTGGCGTCTCACATTTGAAGTTTGGTGTGTATTTTTGAACACTTTGGTTCTATTTGAAATTGTATGACCCGAGGGGTGTTTGAATTTTATAGTCCAACTACAAAGTCATACATTTTGCTTCCCATTTGTATATAAACAAAGAACATGGCTGACAACGCTGGTAAAGTAGTATTTCATTTGTTTATGACAAGACAATTTGATTTTTTTTTTTTAGAACATTGTCATTTCTGTGTTTTAAAGGTTTTAACATTCCTGGACCTTTCAATAGCCACGTTTACATGAGGAGTTTTTCTCTTTCCGAATGACCTTTCAGAAAGCAATGGTATACATGGAAAGGAATATTCCAATCGCGTGTCTACATACGGCGCTATAATCAACCAGAATAGTCAATGGGGCATGCGCAGTAAAACGTAAACACCAACATCACGTGATACCGACTTCCTCCAGTTTTTCTTTCACTTGTCGGAATAACTCCGTATTGCCAGTTTTTCCTTTGTTCCAGTCTTGAAATTTAGTTTGAATCAAAAACAAACTTTCCTTAGCAGTCCAGTGCCGATTGCTGGCCTCCATTTTTTAAATCGAAAAACATCTCGAGCTGCGTGTTACGTCATATCTCAGCATTCGCTGAAAGAACGCACCCGGGAACACGAAAAAGATAAAGTTCAGTCTTGCTAATATTTTATAATTAAGCTTGGCACATGTTTTATATAGATATGTATTTTCCTTTTTAATAAAACTGGACTTGTGAATGGCGTATAGAAGGGTTTAGATTCTGTTCCACAGATGGCGGTAATGCACACGAAAGCTGCTTGCCAACCGCCAATAAACAACAGAAGAAGAAAAAGAACGCAGTCTGACAACTTTCCGATTGAGCGGGTACAAGATACCTCAATCGGATTGGGGAAAGGAATATTCCACCCCTGTGAATCCGATTATATATTCATTCGGATTGGCACTTTTCTTTCGGAATGAGGTGTATACAAAGGTTACATTCTTTCCGATTGAGCAAATAAACAGAATGAAATTGGAATAATTGGAATAACGCGGCTAATGTCCCATTTTTGGTACTCTCGTGCAAATTCCAAATGGGCAATTTTTAAGATGTTTTTTTTCTTATTAAAGGACTCCACATTATATGGGGCCAAGGATCATCCCGTGTCCCATTTTTTTGGATCAACCACTTGACTTTGTTGTTTCATAACCCTCAGAATCTTTGAAGTTTGAAAAGTTTTGAAATCTTATGGCGTCCAACCTCATCAGCAAGGCCTTGCTAATAACTCATGACTGTGTGAATAAAGAAAATGACATTAAATCCACATTTTTGCCAAGATTTGGCCTTTTAAAGGCTTTGGTCTGAAACGTATGATCATCCTGTTTCAATTTAATGCTTATTTGCAATAAATTGTTTTTGTCTCACTACCATTTATTCTTGTTCCATTTTGAATTACTACCTAGAACCTCTTTAAGATTTTTTCAAAAGATTTTTTTTAGGGTTTCAAGTGTTGGAATTTTAAACTCCGAACTTTAAAGTGGTGGTCCATGTGTGCAAATGAAATGTTAAATGTCCTAATTTTCTAGAATGCAGCACTAATTTAAGACTCTTCCTTCCTTCTAAATGCCTGCATTTGACATCAATTCAGCAGCTTTTGCATAATCAGGCTTACAAATAAACAGTCAACAAAACCTAACCTCAGTGAAGGTAATAGTGGAACTTTTCAGCTGCGCTTATTTTCACCAGAGTCTTACTTTTCAGATCTTTGCAGACGCTCCCGATTCATGCCTCCTTTCACCGACCGCCCCAGTCTTCTGTGCTCCAACCAGGCAGTCCAAGAAGCTGAATCGACAGAACCGTCCCCTTGCTGTCTACAATCCACAAGCTCTGGACATTCAGACCGGTAAAGTAATAACATTGGCTTTCCGGGGATTGAACCTGCCAGTCAATACACCTAAGAATAAATATTAAAAATGCTTATGATTTACATACACCACAGTAGCCCACTATGACAGCACCACTGATTTATAGCATTTGGCCCAAGGCATTTTAGTCATCTTACATCTGGAAATAGTCATTTTTGGGCAAGAAGGCAAACCTTAAAAAAAAAATACTCTATTGAAACAATACAATGTGGGACTTAAAGGTGCTGTGCAGCAGCTTGAGAAAAATAAAGAAAACATTTTTATGTCTATCAAAGGTCAAATTTATCAGTTTTATCAGCATGAGCATCAACAAAGCAACCCAATGTGGACCAGTACAGTCATCTTCTGTGTTGAAGGGACTTTGTTTAAAAAAAAAAAAAAAAAAAAAGTGATATATTCCAAATCAGACCCGAGTTCAATTCCACCATCTCTGTGTGGAGTTTGCATGTTCTCCCCGTGCATGCATGGGTTTTCTCCGGGTACTCCGGTTTCCTCCCACATTCCAAAAACATGCTAGGTTAATTGGCGACTCCAAATTGTCCATAGGTATGAATGTGAGTGTGAATGGTTGTTTGTCTATATGTGCCCTGTGATTGGCTGGCCACCAGTCCAGGGTGTACCCCGCCTCTCACCCGAAGACAGCTGGGATAGGCTCCAGCACCCCCGCAACCCTTGTGAGGATAAGCGGTAGAAAATTAAGTAATAAATGAATGATGTTTTGCAAATTTGGAGTGGTCAGACCGGAGCAGGAGGGGATAGAAAAGAAGAAAAAATAAAACAGAGGGGGGAGTTCATTTTTAGACAAAATGTCTACACAACGATGCTACTCCAATTTCCTCCCACATAAAAAAAACATGCTAGGTTAATTAGCGACTCCAAATTGTCCATAGGTATGAATGTGAGTGTGAATGGTTGTTTGTCTATATGTGCCCTGTGATTGGCTGGCCACCAGTCCAGGGTGTACCCCGCCTCTCGCCCAAAGACAGCTGGGATAGGCGGTAGAAAATGAATGAATGAATGAAATGAATATTCCAAATTACACCATAAATTGATCAATAACCATGTCAAATGATTACTCTACCCATAGTAATTTCTGTGTATTATTTAAAAAAAAAATCGGTATTGGATTGGCAAGACTATAAAAAAGGAAGCCAAAAAATGTGCATGGCTAAGCTGTAGTATATACAGAGTATAGATTGCCTTCCTTGTTCCCATTCATTATTACTGAGACCAGAACTTTGGGGGTGAACTTAAGGGAACTATATACACACATTTTTGCTGACATGTTGCTTTTTTTATACATATAACTGCATTAGTGGTTGATCATCTCTTTTTTTCCCTAATCAAGTAGCCTTGAACATCCATATCGGGGCTGACCGTTGGAATTCCTCTTTAAATTGTCGTTAAGAAGACACCTTCTCAAATAAAAATTTCATATACATCTTCAGCGTGCGACACCACCAATCTCGCAGCAGATGAAGCATCCATGGGCAGCAATGAGTCCGTGTCATCCCAGTCCTCGTCCACTTCTGTGCCGGAGATGTCGTCGGACAGGAGCGACCACGTCCCGCTCAGCGCCAGCCTCTCCTCGGGCAGCAACTCCAGGTCGGTGTTGAATGCTGATTAATTGTAGGTTCACGCTTCAGGGTCCTTCTTCTGCTGTGTCATGTCTGCCAATTCACCTTGAAATCTTTTGCTCGTTCACCCTCCCCGACTCCCATCAGTGCCTAACAGGATAGATAATATCCTTCCTCTTTCATTTTGACCTCTCTCTGTCTCGCAAGAGTCCACTTCCTGTACTCAACAGATAAGGTGTAGCTTGGCCTGTTTTTAGCAAATATTAAGCCTGACCTTGAACGTAAATATTTCTTTTAGGTTTGGTATAATTCTATATTTTTATTGTAAATGTAATTAATCACAATAATTAAGAGCAGCTGCACGGTGATCGAGTGGTTAGCACGCAGGCCTCACAGCTAGGTTAATTGGCGACTCCAAATTGTCCATGGGTATGAATGTGAGTGTGAATGGTTGTTTGTCTATATGTGCCCTGTGATTGGCTGGCCACCAGTCCAGGGTGTACCCCGCCTCTCACCTGAAGACAGCTGGGATAGGCTCCAGCACCCCCGCGACCCTGAAAATGAAAATGAATTAATGAATGAATGATGTTTTGTTGTTTTGCAAATTTGGAGTGGTCAGACTGGAGCAGGAGGGGATAGAAAAGAAGAAAAAAGAAAACAGAGGGGGAATATATGCACACTTGTCCTCACAAGGGTTGGAATGTGGGAGGAAACCAGAGTAGCATCGTTGTTTAGACATTTTGCCTAAAAATGCACTCCCCCCTCTGTTTTTTTTTCTTCTTTTCTATCCCCTCCTCCTCCGATCTGACCACTCCAAATTTTCAAAACAACAAAACATCATTTATTCATTCATTCATTTTCTACCTCTTATCCTCACGAGGGTTGCAGGGGTGCTGGAGCCTATCCCAGCTGTCTTGTGGCGAGAGGCGGGGTACACCCTGGACTGGTGGCCAGCCAATCACAGGGCACATATAGACAAACAACCATTCACACTCACATTCATACCTATGGACAATTTGGAGTGGCTAATTAACCTAACAGGTTTTTGGAATGTGGAAGGAAACCGGAGTACCCGGAGAAAACCCACGCATGCACGGGGAGAACATGCAAAGTCCACACAGTGATGGCCGAGGGTGGAATTGAACCCTGGTCTGCGCGCTAACCACTCGACCACCGTGCCGCCCCCAATTGAACGTTAATTTTCCCAATTAAGGGCAGTTATTTATTTGTCACATCATACTCAAGTTAGCTTTAGCTCTTATCAAAATGTAAAGCATGTTGGCCGCTATGCAACCGCCCCCCCCCCCCCCCCCCCACATGCTTTCCAACATATGTAGCATGGTGCTAAAGGACGGAAGTAGTGCTCCCAGGAGGAGGTGGTAAATCTCCGCTCTTATTTGCCCCGGGAGACAGGTGGCCGCGTTGGTCGTGTAAATCGTACTGACATTGGGAAGATATTCATCTTGTTTACCACCCCCCCGCCCCGCCCCCTCTTACAGTCACAACTCCTGTCCCTTTATATGAAGACTTCCACCATATGTCACCGGGTGTCACCCTGGCTTTGTTCACTCGTAAACTGCGGCCTGAGATGGCGGCGATCTGTTACAGCTGAGCCAAAACCAGCTCATAAGTAAATCCACTTGAACGTTTCATCTGCATGAAGGTCACCCCAGAAGATGACACTTCAGCCGGGTCATACACAGACAAACATTTCATCTTTTCAGACAACAATTTTCGCCATTTTAAGATAAATTCGAGATATGTAGTGTTGAAAAGATGGAGGTGAGCCAATTGGGTGCGTTGCATTTCCCACACTGCTAATCAGTGATGGCTCATAGGAGTGGGAGTGGCACTAGTTAACCCCATTCTTCTCCTCCCCACGCTCCACCAGCAGCCCTCCACGCCTCTGGCGGTCTGACAGCTGTGGATCATAAAACGGTGGCTTGCAACTGATTTCCTGGCCACCCAAACCCATCGAGCATAGTGTGCACGCAGAGCTCAGCTTCTTTTTTTATTTTATTTTATTTTTTCCAGAAATCCCACCACTAGCCCCTTTTTCCTTTAACGGAATGACACTTGATCGCCCTCCTCATCCTGTTACTGGAGCTCCGTGCCAGGATCAAAAAGCCATGGATGGGACGCTGCAGGGCAGGTTTCCTGTTTCCTAATGAGAAGCAGGAGTCCACTTTAGCTGCTGATGAATTTCTGACTGCCGCTAATCTGGCAACACGCGATAGTGTATGATAACCCGAATCACACAATCTGGTGCACCCTTGGCATTTGAACACGATTTGACCTTACATTTGTCTCCATTTGCTATTCCATAAACTTCTAAGTATTGCAAAGTAAAGTCACATTCCAAAAACATGCTAGGTTAATTAATTGGCGACTCCAAATTGTCCAATAGTCCAATAATGTGAGTGTGAATGGTTGTTTGCCTATATGTGCCCTGTGATTGGCTGGCCACCAGTCCAGGGTGTACCCTGCCTCTCGCCCAAAAGACAGCTGGGATAAGCTCCAGCACGCCCGCGACTCTTGTGAGGATAAGCGGGAGAAAATGAATGAATGATGTTTTGTTGTTTTGCAAATTTGGAGTGGTCAGACCGGAGCAGGAGGGAATAGAAAAGAAAAAAAAAAAAGAAAACAAAGGAGGGAGTGCATTTTTAGACAAAAAGTCTAAACGACGATGCCACAACGATGCTACTCCGGTTTCCTCCCACATTCAAAAAAAAAACCATGCTAGGTTAATTGGCGACTCCAAATTGTCCATAGGTATGAATGTGAGTGTGAATGGATGTTTGTCTATATGTGCCTTGTGATTGGCTGTGTACCCCGCCTCTCGCCCGAAGACAGCTGGGATAGGCTCCAGCACCCCCACAAGCGTGTATGCCATTCCCGCCACCAGTTGTTGATGATGGCCGCCACTTTCCAGAACAAAAACAAACAGAAAGACTGGAAATAATACACAAAGTTAAAGCAGTTAAAGACAGCTGGGATAGGCTCCAGCACCCCGGCGACCCTCGTTAGGATAAGCGGTAGAAAATGAATGAATGAATTAAAAATACAACTGTAATTTTCATCACATCAGTGCTAGCTACTGTACCTATGCTAACCAAGTCTCCTACAAATTGAAGCTAGAAAGCCAGCATCTGGAGAGCGAAATATTGGGACACACAGAATGCTTTGCTCGCACAAGTCCCCATTTACTGTATTTAATCATGTTTACAGAAGAAGCTTAACTCGCTCTCTGATGAGCTGAAAACAACAGATGAGCCATTCAAAAGCCGGTTGCTATTTTTTGCCCCAGAGGAAAAAAAAAAAAAAAAAAAACGGCAAATGAGCGATTTCCCTCGCTTTGGCTTAGCTGTAATTGTGACAGCAATTTTTGGGATGAATCCATTTACGTCTGCCGCATTTAACAAGTTTCTAGGGCAAAGCCGCGTGGCGCCCGCCCATGTCCATTTTACTCACTGTGTAGATTTATTTGGATCGTTCTAATCCAGTCCCACAACTGGTAGAGCGGATTGGCTGTTGGTTACTTTGCTGCCCCACCCTGCTTGGTTGTCACACAGGCAGGTTCCATGCTGCACCGCGCCAGGAGGGGCCGTGCCCCATCAGCCGGGCCTGAACAGAGTATTTCAGAAACAGTGCTGGTGAAACCCAAATCCGGATCTTTCCTCCCTTCCAGTCCGTCTATCTCTCCTCCACCAAGGTAGCCGCATCCCCTCGACCTCCAGCCCCTCCCTGGCCGCTCCCCTCTAATTGCCTTGATTAGTGTCTCTATGGGAGCGGCAGCTCGGAGCAATTTGCCCATTATGTGATGTATTAGTACTGGCCCTGGGGCAGGCATGGAACACAGAGGGATGCCTGACTTAAACTCTGCGTTTGCTTGGACCCCCCGCCTGTCACCCCCCCATACGTCGGACATGGATTGGGCAGGTCTGACAGCAGGCGATGTAAAGCACAGCTGTTGATGCTCCTGATCAGATACATAGCAAAAACCTAAGATGAGGTTCAACTCCGCTAAGTACACAAACCCAGCTGACTGTCATAGTGTCAGCATTTCACCAGTAGTATAATTATAATCATTATTATTACATTATTATTATTATTATTATTATTTCTAGAAGAGAGGAGAAATATGATCTCAGGGAAGAAGTACATTTGAAACACTTCTATGCTAGGACTACGTTAAAAAGCCATAGTATTTCAGTATGTGGAATCAAACTATGGAATGGATTGAGTAAGGACCTCAAACAATGCACAACGATGAGCCAATTCAAGAAACAATACAAGCAGTTGATGTTTGCTAAATACAAAGATGAAGAGTCTTGAACCAGTCATGATGTGCTAAAATTAAAATTAAAATTAAAAAATACTTAAACTATATTAGGAAAGCAGGAAGTGAACAAATGCAAGTTACTGATTGTAAAAGTACCGTTATGTCATTGTATGGTCATATCACCTCGTACTTCGGTATTTGACAAAAAATTAAAATTGATTAATTAAATAAATTTTAAAAATAGTAAAAAAAAAAATTAAATAAAAATATAAAAGTAAAAATAAAAAATATATTTAAAAAATAATACAAATATAAAAATAAAGATAAACAAATAAAGTTAAAACAAGGGGTAGGATTGAATATGCTTTGCTTCTTCCTACTCCTTTTGGACATGTGGAACTGTGAACTGATTATGGGATGCACTCAATTGTAATCTGATGCATGTTCAAATGAAATAAAACCATTACCATTACCATGATTCACCATGATTTTCATGATGTTTATGTCGTCCTAAAAATACCCCCAAAGACTGATATGGAGCTCTCTTCTCTGAAAACGTCTGGCAGTGAACGAGTTAAGGAGCTGACTAGAGCTTCAAAATGAAAAAAAAAAAAGATAAGAAATTGGAGTGAAACCAAAAAAAAAAATATTGCCAAGAACTGTTAAATGGGCTGATCAGCTGATCAAAAGACCATAAAAAACCAAAAAAAAACTAAACCCCGCTGGATTAGCCAGTAGGATTTCAACCAGTTTAAGGCAGTTCCTGTATTAAAATATGGTGGTCAGCTGTGCCAAAAGCTGCGTTAAGATCTAACAGAACCAGTACAGAAACAAGACCTTTGTCTGAAGCAACAAGGAGGTCCTTAGTAACTTTTACAAGTGCTGTTTAGATGTTGTCTAAACCCGAACTCAAAGTGCTTGGCAACCGCGGATATTGGTCTATAATTAGATAAGAGATCTGGATCAAAGTTAGCTTTTTTTTTTTTAACATAGCCTGTTATTAAATACTTATTAATGATGTTGAGTACAGCAGTGCCAGTCAGTGGTAGAGTATCTTTAAATGGGACTTATTGTCATTTTTTTCCACTGTAAGGGTCTAAAAATGAGCATAATTGGTCCCAAGTAAGAATCACATGTAATAAACAAGTTGATGAGTTCGAGAAAGAAGTTGTAGAAAAAAAAAAAACCTTAGTACAAAAAGTGTTTAAGTACGCATTCGTCATTTGCACTTCATCTAAGGGCATCGCACTTGAGGAACGATTTTCGCCGTTTGATGGAAGTCGGTGATTGATTTTGTCTAGTCTAGTAATAGTGACAATTTTATTGTCGACAAATGCCATGAACTCATCACCACCGAGAGTGATAGAAATGGATGGGTCGATGGTGCTGTGACACTTTGTCAGCCTGGCTACAAAACTGAAGAGAAATGTGTGGTCCGTCGGGATTTCGATTAAAGATGAGTAATAGATGGATAGTAATAGATTACTTTAACATTTACAGAGGGCGTTCTGAATATTTGAAGGCCGAATCGGAATACTATGTCTTTGCCCTCCCCACTACTTACCGTCACTATCAGACTCTAAGAATATGGGCGTCATGTTTTTCCCAGGCTGAATGATTTGCTAGTAAAACGGTAGAATGTTATTTCCGTCATTCCACCCTCATTCCATCCCCGCTCATCCGCAACCTCGGCATCCTCCTGGACCCTACCCTTTCTTTCAAACCCCATGGATTGAGTAAGGACCTCAAACAATGCACAACGATGAGCCCGTTCAAGAAACAATACAAGCAGTTGATGTTTGCTAAACACAAGGATGAAGAGTCTTGAACCAGTCATGATGTGCTAAAATTAAAATTAAAAAATACTTAAACTATATTAGGAAAGCAGGAAGTGAACAAATGTAAGTTACTGATTGTAAAAGTACCCGTTATGTCATTGTATGGTCATATCACCTCGTACTTCAGTATTTGACAAACAATTAAAATTAAAATTAATTAATTAAATTAATTTTAAAAATTGTAAAAAAAAATAAATAAAAATATAAAAGTAAAAAAAATACTTCAAAAAATTATACAAATATAAAAATAAAGATAAAAAAATAAAGTTAAAACAACAAAAAAACTTAAATTATATTAGGAAAGCAGGAAGTGAACAAATATAACAGTTACTGATTGTAAAAGTACCAGATGGAGGGGTAGGATTTAATAAGCTTTGCTTCTTCCTACTCCTTTTGGAAATGTGGAACTGGGAACTGATTATGGGATGCATTCAATTGTAATCTGATGCATGTTCAAATGAAATAAAACCATTACCATTATTCACCATGATTTTCTGCAGCCTGTGTTGTGTTTATATGTTATATGTTTATATATATCACTATATTGACACTTACTATGGTACCCATTATGTCATTGGATGCTCATATCACCTCCTACTTCGGTATGTGACAAAAAAATAAATAAATAAAAAAAAAACTTAAACTATATTAGGAAAGCAGGAAGTGAACAAATGTGACAGTTACTGATTGTAAAAGTACCAGATGGAGGGGTAGGATTTAATAAGCTTTGCTTCTTCCTACTCCTTTTGGACATGTGGAACTGTGAACTGATTATGGGATGCGTGAGAATAACAGATGAGCACCGTTGGGTGTGGAAACTTCCAATAGTGCCTCGCTTTAGCAAGCTTAAGATTAACTTTGTACAACAGTGCTTAGCTTAGCTTAGCACTTAGCATTCCCGAGCAGCCGAGGAAGCAGGGGAGACGGGGTGACAGATGGGCACGACTCGAAGCACAGAATCCACCGTTCAGCCCCGAGGGTGATAGCTCGCCTCGCATGTCTAACAGGTTTTCTCATTGTCGTTCTCTCGGGTCCACTTCCCAACCTGGCAAGTGATGACATGTTTAGCAGCATGTCATCATTCCGTGGATGGTTGTCACGTTGCCCCCCCCCCCCCCCCCCCCCCCTTTCCCCCACCACCTAACAAGGTGGACTCTCTACAACATTGGCAAGAGTTTCTGGGGCAAACCAGGCCTTAGGAGAGATGGGGTCCACACATTTTGGTGGACACTGCTCTTTCATCTCCATGGTACAGTTCCCAAACTTGGGAGCTTAAATAATAATAATAATAAATCGAGTGGTTAGCGCCCAGACCTCACAGCTAGGAGACCAGGGTTCAATCCAACCCTCGGCCATCTCTGTGTGGAGTTTGCATGTTCTCCCCATGCATGCGTGGGTTTTCTCCGGGTACTCCGGTTTCCTCCCACATCCCAAAAACATGCTAGGTTAATTAGCGACTCCAAATTGTCCATAGGTATGAATGTGAGTGTGAATGGTTGTTTGTCTATATGTGCCCTGTGATTGGCTGGCCACCAGTCCAGGGTGTACCCAGCCCAAAGACAGCTGGGATAGGCTCCAGCACCGCCGCAACCATCGTGAGGATAAGCCGTAGAAAATGAATGAATGATGTTTTGTTGTTTTGCAAATTTGGAGTGGTCAGACCGGAGCAGGAGGGGATAGAAAAGAAGAAAAAAGAGAACAGAGGGGGGAGTGCATTTTTAGACAAAATGTCTAAACAACGATGCCACAACGATGCTACTCGGGTTTCCTCCCACATTCCAAAAACATGCTAGGTTAATTAGCCACTCCAAATTGTCCATAGGTATGAATGTGAGTGTGAATGGTTGTTTGTCTATATGTGCCCTGTGATTGGCTGGCCACCAGTCCAGGGTGTGCCCCACCTCTCGCCCGAATACAGCTGGGATAGGCTCCAGCATCCCCGCAACCCTTTGTTGATAAGTGGTAGAAAATGAATGAATGATGTTTTGTTGTTTTGCAAATTTGGTCAGACCGGAGCAGGAAGGGATAGAAAAGAAGAAAAAAGAAAACAGAGGGGCGCCTTTTTTGTCAAAGGTTGCGCAAACAAGCGAAGGAGGCTGGAGGGACCACTTGCGCATATAAGCAGAGCTTATAATATAAACAGAGCTTATAATCTTACCAGTAACGTCACTTTTAAACAAGGACTGAAAAGATGTGCTATTTCTTTGTGCAGAGCGTCCACCGCAGCAGCAGCAGCAGCTTCCTGGTTAGGAGATGGCCAGCATCCTGCCACACCTGACAAAGAAAAGCCACAGGAGAGGTAAAAGTGCAAAAAAAAAACTAGTTTAACTTCAACTCATGCTCGTCACTCTTTTTCCCTCACTTTCTCACTATTTTAAATGCACCACCAGTACAGCAGAAGCGCCAACCCACTCAGGTCCCACGCTTGTCAAACAAGTGGCCGCTAAATGCGCGTTTATCATTTATTGTGTGAACCGTGCTCTCGCGCTGATTTTTGTAGCTCTACGTCCAAATTATGAACTCATTTGGCTGCTTTTCCGTTTGCGACCGGGAGAAAATTGTAAACAGCTCGGCCCGTTGTCCGGCCAGTCCATTAATGTTATGAGCACAAATGTGAGCTTCGTTTTGAAAAAAAAAAAGCGGCATATGAATGATGTTGCCGAGAGTCTCAGAACACAAGCCTGTTGCCTTCCACTTTCCCTCCCATTGCTCATCTGTGTGCAGAAAGGAATATGAAATATTTATTGACATATCGCGCGCTGAAGCACAGCGTCTACCTGCCAATGCTGCTGCTGCCTTCGAGATAACGCTTTGCAACGGCAAGCACAACACCTTTTTTTTTTTCGCCATCTTTCCCAAGAAGGAAACAGCCTTCTTTTTTACCTTTTTGTTTTTTGTGTGAGCCGACTTCAAACATTTTTAGTTCTTTGTTTTTAATTATTTTCAAAACAAAAAGCCTCCCTTGCTTGTTTGCGTAACCTTTGACAAAAAAAGGCGCTCAAATAGTTGCTGGTGACGGAAGGAGAAACCTCCATCCACGTTTCATGGTTTATTATGGATTATTTTGTTTTGTTTATTGACAAGCTCTTGACATTCAAATTGCAATGTTAAATACTACTTTATTCATTTTGATATGACACACTTGCAATATTATGCCATATATTATCAATTCATTCATGTAAAAAAAAAGAGTCAAAATCTGCAATAATTTGTATTATCCAACAAAATGTGTTAGGCCCAACTATATGCAAATGAGCTGAAATCTACATACGCAGAATTCCTGGGATACTTCTCCGGTTTTCTTCCTCCCACATTCCAAAAACATGCTAGGTTAATTAGCGACTCCAAATTGTCCATAGGTATGAATGTGAGTGTGAATGGTTGTTTGTCTATATGTGCCCTGTGATTGGCTGGCCACCAGTCCAGGGTGTACCCCGCCTCTCGCCCAAAGACAGCTGGGGTAGGCTCCAGCACCCCCGCAACCCTTGTAAGGATAAGCAGTAGAAAATGAATGAATGAATGAATGATGTTTTGTTGTTTTGCAAATTTGGAGTGGTCAGACCGGAGCAGGAGGGGATAGAAAAGAAGAGAAAAGAAAACAGAGGGGGGAGTGCATTTTTAGACAAAATGTCTAAACAACGATGCCACAACGATTGCTACTCCGGTTTCCTCCCACATTCCAAAAACATGCTAGGTTAATTAGCGACTCGATACAGGCGCCTCTTCAGAGGAAATCCGATGTGTTTGTCCTGCTAGTATGCTCTCTTTGGTCAACTGTGAACGTGATCATCTAAACCCTGTTGTGCACCACATCTACTGCTAACACTATAACTAGGGCTGGGTTAAACGATTATTTCTGTAATCGATTAATCTAGAAAATAGTTTTTCGATGCCGTTAAAACGACAGCAACCAGCATACATAAAAGACAAATATGTCAAAGAAAGACACTGTAAGTGCTGCCCTAGTGGACGGAATCACAGAACAGGCCAATCAAAACGAAGAAAAACTGCTAACTACCGTTAAACGCGGAATCTGAGCTCTCGAGCTAAACATGTCTGAATGGTGACCTGAATTAGCTTTGACACTCCTCGTACGGAGCGTGAATGGAAGCTAGCGCAGTTAGCTTAGAGCTAGCTTATCAGCGTATGCTAATGTAATGTGTATGTTGACATCTCATTAGAAAAGTTAGCCATGCTACATCCGTGTCTGAAATACTGGGCAACATTGGCCAGTGATGTATTGCATCAATAAATGTAAGGATGTTTGTATTTAATTCAGACATTTTGTTTACTTTCACAAAAGTACACTCTTTGCTGGGAAAATAAGTGTAGAAGAAGAAAAGGAAATACAATTTAATAAAAAAAAAAATCGAACAGATTTTATATGGACGTACCAAGATCACCACTATAAATCCAGACTAAAAATTTTGGACTGGACACATAACAAAAAAAAAACAAAAACGGAGAGGCCTGCGCACTGATTGCCTCCATTTTTCATTGTCAGCAGCAGGAAAGCCAAGGCGGTGTACCCGTGCGAGGCTGAGCACGACTCTGAGCTCTCCTTCCAGGTCGGAGCAATTTTCAACGCCGGTAAGTGTTATCGCCGTATGCCGTAGCCGCCCAGCATATTGGATTGGGAAGAAAAACACAACTCATAATCTGAGGGCCAATCTAAAAGAGAGATAAAATGAAAGTGTGGTGGAAGGGAGGATCTTTGATCACTTAGAGGAAGTCAGCGTTATTATGTTGTTAGTGGAACCTTGGTTAGCATCCTTATTTTGTTCCAGAAGGTCCGACTCCAACCAAAGCAAACGCTAACTGAATCAACTTTCACCATCAGAAATAATGTAAATCCAATGAATCTGTTCCAGAAAGCCAGAAATGTTGACACAAAACATGTTTTCATAATTTCACAATTATAGTTTTACATGCAGAAATAATTTGAAATGTATACAAAAAGGTTGCTTTCATTGAAGACTGCGAGACAACACGGGGACGCCACCTTCCTGTTTTGCCGTGAGTTATTTCTTGAATTGGACAGAAAACTTATAAAAACATTTTGAGTGAATGACATCATAGATGGGCTACTTAGCTGCAAACTAGCTAAGGACGTTTTGTGACAAAAAATACATGAAGAACACAGTTGCACTCACACAGTGTATTCATAACACAGCAACGTATTGTACGCTAACCGGGAAATGTACGTAAACTGAGACAATTTTTTTTGACATTAAGTAAAAACTATGCTAACCGGGGTGGACGCTAACCAAGGTTTCCCTGATTGTTTTTTTCTATTTAAAAATTAAAAAAAAATTGATTGATCAGGCTGCATGAGTGCTGCTGGCATTCGAGAGCCACTGTTCCAAATAATAATGTTTAATCATATATTTAATAATATTAAATATAATTTAATTTATATAATAATATTATAGTATATATAATATTATAATCATAATTATAATAATAATGATTATATAATTTATATTATTATAATATCCAACTATCCATCCATCCATCCATCCATCTATCCATCCTCTCTCTTTATCCATCTATCCATCCGTCTCTCTCTCTCTCACTCCATCTATCTCTCTCTATCCATCTTTCTATCTATCCATCCACCCATCCCTCTCTCTTTCTATCTCTCTTTCTATCCATCCATATCTATACATCAATCCATCCATCCATCTCTCTCTCTTTATGCTGTACATTTTATGCTATATTATCATAAATATATTATTATAATATATAATAATACATATTATTATAATATATTTAATAATATTATACTAATTATAATATTACATTATAATATATTAATAAATAAATATATTAATAAATAAAGAAATAATATATATAAATAAATATATGTTTTATATAAATAAATAATAAATTAATAAATGATAATATTAATAATATTTCATTATATATTTAATAATAATAATATTTGTCACGATACAGTAGAGGTCCACTGCTCACACTCACTGGAGTCCCTGTACTTTTCTCTTATGTAACCCCCACCCTCCAATACCCACCCACCTCCACACCACCACCACCTGCTGCTGCCCCGCTCCATATCCTGGTCTCCTGCAGTGACCCAGTCTAGAGAGCCGGGCTGGCTGGAGGGGGAACTTGAGGGCAAGAGGGGCCTTATCCCTGAGAACTATGTGGAGATGCTGTAGCCTCCAAACGGACACCATTATTCATATTGTTGTTATTATTATTATTATTATTATGTGCACATGCCTTTGCAGTCACGGCGGAGCCTCATTCAGAGTGTTCTCTCAAGCCATGGACTTGATGAAATGTCTGCGTACTTTATCCTATGCATGCTGGCCGTCGGGGAGAGGAGAGACCACATGGAGTTCGATTCCGCCGCACTGCTGTAAACCCAGGTAGCATATTTTTTGCTCCACCCACTTATCCATGGTATCCATGACGAGCCCCTCCTCCTACACCAGGATTCTGTCCCAATGTGCCTTTGTAGCGTAGACGGCTGTGAATGGCCATAAATCACAGGGTTCTCACTCGGAGGCACCTTGCTTTTTGGCTTCCTCTCCGCTTCACTTGGATCACCTCAGAGGGCGCCGACGCCGTAGTTTCCATTCAAACTCAAACGCCGTCTTTTTAGCTATCAAAGGCAGCGACATTTAGCTAGGAGGCAACCTTCTCACCATTCAGGTTATTGTCAAAGATCAGCAAAAAAAAGTGGCAAATTGGTCGCAAAAAAGACAACAGAGTCGTGCATCTTTTGTTTGGCCATCTCTATATTTGCAAATAATACATCTTTTGTTGGAAACTATGCAATCCAGAAAATGACAATAAGAGTGGTACATCTTCTGTTTGGTCGTCTTTGTTGGGTAATGTTTAGTTTACAAAACTACAACAGAGTGAAACATCTTTAGTTGGATTGTCGTTATTTGCAAAAACTACAACAAAGTGAGACATCTTTTGGTCATAATTTTTTTTGAGGTCCTCTGTGTTTGTAATATTTGCTACAGAGTTATACATCTTTTGTTGTCTGATCTTTGTATTTGTATCAACAATGTGATAAATCTTTTGTTGGGCAATATGTAGTCCAGAAAATTACAAGAGTGATCCATCAGGTGATCTTTGTATTTGCAACAACGCCAACAGAGTGATACATCTTTTTTTTTTGGCTTATCTGTAGTTGTGAAAAGTTTGGGTTATCTTTGCATTTGCAAAAACGCCAACAGAGTGATACATCTTTTTTTTTTTTTTGCTGATCTGTAGTTTTGAAAAGTGATACATCTTTTGTCAGATAATTCCAAATACAAAGATCACCCAACAGAAGATGGACCACTCTTGTTGTAGTTTTCTGAACTACATATTACCCGACGACAGATGTCTCACTTTGTTGTAGTTTTTGCAAATAATGATAAATCTGTTGTAGTTTTTGAGAATACAGATTAGCCAACCAAAGATGTTATATCAGATTCAGATGTTTCACTCTGTAGGAGTTTTTACAAGTACAGATGACCAACAGAAGATGAACCAGACTTTGCTGTAGTTTTCCGGACTACATACTAGGCAACCAAAGATGGCTATATCTACAAAGTGAACTTTGTAGATCTTTTGTTGGGTAATATGTCGTTGCAAAACTATGAGAGTGATACATCTTTTTGTTGGATGACCGTTATTTTTAAAAACATCAACAAAGTGATACAGCTTTCATCGGGTAACGTGTCTTCCCGAAAACTACGACAGTCATCCATCCATCTTGTGCCGGATCATCATCATCATCATCATTTGCCAAAAGTACACCAGAGTGAGACATCTGCGCCAAAGTTTCAAAGCTTTCTAAAATGTTTTTTTGAGCTGCTAATAATGGATTTGGATTTGGAACACAATCGGCTCTGATGGGGCCGTCAGTGCAGCCCCTCTCCTTGTCAGAGATGCTTTTTCAGGGCTGAATGCATGCATTGAGATTATTCTTCATATTATTATTATTATTATGATTATTATGGTTATTATGATGGGTTGCAAGTGTTTCTGTTGGTTTTAAGCGTATTTTAAACTTTGCTCGGTTCCTTCCTGAGCAGAGAAATGAGACACTCCTACAAAATGTCTGATTTAACATGATTTTATTTCCTATATATTTCAATACCAAAATAATTTTATTATGAATAAGATATTAAAATGCAGTATTTACATTGGGGTTTTTTTTGTTTGTTTTTTTGCCTTTCTGTTTATTTCCCAAGGTTGAAAATGTTGGAAAGGTGGAATCTTCTAAACACGTAACAATCCATCACTCGTACGCACGGACGACAATTCACTTATTGGAGATTTTTTGTTTTATTTTCACTGGCGGTTGCAATAATAATTTAAAAGTACTGATTTGTGGTGTTTTTAAAGGGCCTTGACGTCATTTTTATACCTAAGGGGCATCGGCTTGTTAAATAATGTGAAATAAAATGTCTGCTTTCCTCTTAACGTGATGTCAAAGGTAATATTTTTTCATTAAAATGTCCGCTTTTTAGCTCATACGCAGTCAAAAACTGAAAGAATCGACACGGATCTATCAATCTAGTATCCAAGATTAAGGAATCACTTTCCCGTGATCTTCCATCACTGACGTTCTCCTGTTTTTAAGCATCCACGGCACAAACATCATTCAGAGATCTTTTACATGACGGGAGTGCTCCACTGTTTTTTTAAGAGCCTATTCCCAAAAGACACTTGTGAAAGATCTATATGACAGGGGCGCTCTGCTGTTTTTAGGAGTCTACTCCCCAAAAATTGTTGGTCAAAGATCTTCTTCATAACACGTGCGCTTTGCTCTTTAGGATTAAAATATGAAAAAATGTTTGTCATAAAGATGGATGCTATTTTTAAGCACCAGTGATCTGCTCTGCTATGCTGTTTTTAGGAATCAGCTGTTTTTAGGAACGTCCGTCAATTATTTTGTCCTTTCCACGATCCCCCTCCTGTTTTTATTGATGTCATGAAGGGGAACAAAAACGCTCTGCTGTTTTTAGGAATCTACTCCCCAAAAATTGTTGGTCAAAGATCTTCTTCATAACACAAGTGCTTTGCTCTTTAGGATGAAATTATGAAAAAATGTTTGTCATAAAGATGGATGCTATTTTTAAGCACCAGAGATCTGTTCTGCTCTGCTGTTTTTAGGAATCAGCTGTTTTTAGGGACGCCCGTCAATTATTTTGTCCTTTCCACGATCCCTATGCTGTTTTTAATGATGTCATGAAGGGGAAC
This sequence comes from Doryrhamphus excisus, assembly GCF_030265055.1. Taxonomy (NCBI): domain Eukaryota; kingdom Metazoa; phylum Chordata; class Actinopteri; order Syngnathiformes; family Syngnathidae; genus Doryrhamphus; species Doryrhamphus excisus. Next base: position 15,545,609 of record NC_080466.1, on the reverse strand, counting down.
AAAAACACTCTGCTGTTTTTAGGAATCTACTTCCCAAAAATTGTTAGTCAAAGATCTTCTTCATAACACGAGTGCTTTGCTCTTTAGGATGTAATGATGACAAAATGTTTGTCATAAAGATGAATGAATGCTGTGCTATTTTTAAGCACCAGAGACCTGCTCTGCTCTGCTGTTTTTAGGAATCAGCTGTTTTTAGGAACGCCTGTCAATGATTTTGTCCTTTCCACCATCCCCCTCCTGCTTTTAATGATGTAATGAAGGGGAACAAAAACGCTCTGCTGTTTTTAGGAATCTACTTCCCAAAAATTGTTAGTCAAAGATTTTCTTCATAACACGAGTGCTTTGATTTTTAGGATGTAATGATGAAAAAATGTTTGTCATAAAGATGGATGAATGCTGTGCTATTTTTAAGCACCAAAGATCTTTTAGTTGACGGGGTTCTCTGCTGTTTTTAGGAATCAGCTGTTTTTAGGAATGCCCATCAATGATTTTGTCCTTTCCAGGATCCCTCTGCTCTTTTTAATGATGTAATGAAGGGGAACAAAAACGCTCTGCTGTTTTTAGGAATCTACTCCCCAAAAATTGTTAGTCAAAGATCTTCATAACACGAGTGCTTTGCTCTTTAGGATGTAATGATGAAAAAATGTTTGTCATAAAGATGGATGAATGCTGTGCTATTTTTAAGCACCAAAGATCTTTTAGTTGACGAGGTTCTCTGCTGTTTTTAGGAATCTGTCCCCCCAAAAATTGTTGGTTAAAGATCTTCATAACACGAGTGCTTTGCTCTTTAGGATGTAATGCTGAAAAAATGTTTGTCATAAAGATGTATGAATGCTGTGCTATTTTTAAGCACCAGAGATCTTTTAGGTGACGGGATGCTCTGCTGTTTTTGGGAATATGCCCCCCCCCCCAAAAAAAAACAAATGCACGTTAATGATTTTGTCCTTTCCAGGATCCCTCTGCTCTTTTATTGATGTAATGAAGGGCAACAAAAACGCTCTGCTGTTTTTAAGCATCAACTGCACAAAACCAGTCAGAGATCTTTTATAAGACGAGAGCCCTTTGCTCTTTTGAAAAATGTAATAGAAATAAATTCTGTCATTTGGTCTGACTTAAGCGATGCCAGGGTGTTCAAAGTGTGAATTGTATGACTTTAGGAATGTGGAAACGGAGCTAGCGCGCTACTGTATTGTTTATACATCCTGTTAGAGCACACACACACACACACACACGTTACATAACACTGTAAGGTGGAGCTAATGAGATGGGCGACATCCCCTACCCCCCCTCTCACTCCCCCCTCTCACTACCTCCTCCATCACTGCCACCATCCACCCTCGGGGCCCTTCAACCCCCCCCCCACTTCCACCCCCCCCCCCCCCCCACCCTGTAGAAATACTGCTGAATCACAGCGGCTACGCCAGCCAGCCAGACTGTCTATCATATCGAGTCTGAGGTCCTCCTCCTCCTCTTCCTCTTCCTCCTCTTCCTCCTCTCCGCACAATCTGACTCATGTCCACTTCCACTTTTTTTTATTTGCACCAGCGAGGTAAAAGTCATATTTTAATTTTTTAAGACTTACATATTTAGTTGTGTATTTATGTTTGCAGCCATTATTGCCATCAGTAACGAAACTGGCTTGGCACATCACCACAAATCATAGCAACCGTCTATCCTGATGTTTTGCAATTGTTAACCCTGTCGCCTAACCTCCGTGGAACCTTTTTAGGTCAACCATGATTCGCTGCAGAACAAACATCGAAATCCAGTTTGTTCCCATTTTTAATAATTGAAACCAAATTTAGTCGTCATGTAGACACGTTGAGGATCTCACTTGTTTACATTCTTGATGCTAATACTACCAATGACTCATTATATGTCTTTTTATTTGACATTTTAGCTTGTGCTACAGGTGATGATGCAACTCCACCACGGAAGAGAGCATGTTTGGTGCAGTTTTAAGCCGTGCAGTTTTTTATCCTTTTATGGTAAAAGTGAGACCACAATAGACAACAAGTAAAAATTGGTAAAGTAAACTGTCCATCACTGAAATATTCTCTTCAAGCCAATCTCACACAATTTAATTGTGTCTTTTTTCTAACAACAGTTCAAGCACAAAGGCTAGTAAAAATGATGATAATGCTAATAATAATAATAATAATGCGGCACATTCGCTAGTTTGCCAACGACAGTAGGTCAAAGAGCCATGTTCATTGTGGTGCCACGTGAACTGTCATAGCGGTGCGTTTGGACCGAGGGTTAAACAGGAAGAGCACACGTAAAATCGTGGCGTCCTTAACATTTTAACAGCCCGAATTTTCCCATTTAAGCTAACATTAGCACATTGCATGATACCAGACGCAGTAAGAAGGTTGAAGGTCGTTTACGTGACGTGGCGGTACCGAGCATCTTACGAATAGACCGGATATGGGCTCGCAAGTTAAACCCGAGATTTTAATTTCTCTCTTGGCAAAGTTTCTGGCGGCCATCCTGTGAAGTAGGCCCCTCCACCCCCCCATATCCCTTATTCCCATCACTGTTCCCGCTTGGTGACTCAGCAGCACAACACTTTACCTTCAAGTTAGAGCGTCTATGCATGTAGGCGGTGTACGGCATTCACAAATTATGGATGGGGGGGAAGTGGGGTGAATGTTGGAAAAAGAGGTGTGTGGGGGGGGGGGGGGGGGGGGGGGGGGGGCGATCCTGAGAAAATGGGCCGAAGAAGGCGGCATGTGCGCGGGTGCAGCCGTGAAATCAGGCTGATCCAATAGATTGTGTTGATCTGGCACGACTACAAGTGAAAGCAATTGGAAATCTGGGAGAGATTTGGAAAAAGGCCTCCTGGATTTGGAGCACAAAGCAATCCGGTCTGGCAAAGCAAAGCAGGAGGTTAATGGCCGCTTCTGTCTTTTTTTTTTTTACTGTAAAAGTCTTCATCTCTTACTTTTCTTCTCTACCTGCTTGCATCGCCGTTCGTTGCGTTTTTGGCCTCCCGATGGTCCCAGGCGGCCAAACGCAGCTGTTTTAAATTCATCCACAGAAAAAGCAGCCATTTCCACAGGGTACCTTTTGTCTTCCCTTTCGTTTTTCATGCATAAAACAGACACATTTTCCATATCGGAACTTAGATTGGTGCCGTTTGGGTCCAACAACTCATCAAGTCCTGGTCCACGTCTTAATAATATCAAGATATTATTAAAAGGGGACCTTTGTATTGAGTTGTGGACTCCTGTAAAGCAGCTACACACAATAACATGCACAGAAAACTTTCTAGATCTTTTTGTTTAATTGTTTTTTTCCTCCAAGTACTTTCTGTTTGTAATTTTCTTCTAGTAATATTTTGACTTCATTTTCATAATATTATAACCTTTCCCAATCCTCATTTTCCGAAATTTACATTTAAAACCATTTAAGATAAATAAAACCATTGACATTTTCCTAAATTTTATTTTGTTTTGTTTGTTGTAAAATGACATCTACAAAAAAAAGTGTAATAATATAACATCTTTTTTCTTTAATATTTCAATGCTGTGGTCCTAAAATGATGACATTGTTTTCATAAAATGACTTTTAGATTGAAATTACTCTTATTTAATTATTACACATACATTAAATTTTTTCTTGTAAAATTAATGCTGATTTTTCAACGTTTTTTTAATGATATTTATTCTGTTTTTTCCTCAAAGTATTTCAACTTTCTGTTTGTAATTTTCTTCTAGTAATATTATGACTTCATTCCCACTTTTCCCCATCCTCATTTTCCAAAAAAAGTTGTGTTTGTTGTAAAATTACACTTATAAAAATGTGTAATAATATAACATCTTTTTTCTTTAATGTAGTCCTAAATTTTTTTTTTTAATCATAAAATGACTTTTAGATGAAAAAAAATACTTAAAATTACTTAAAATTTTTCTTTTAATATTTTGACATTTTTCTTGTAAAATAGGGCCCTAACTTCGATAGTATCGTCCCCTGGCAGGATCTAACAAGGAAAAAAAAGTCCAAATAGACGCAACGAGAAGGTGGTGACGTGTCGATTTTTATTGTGGTGCTCGTCAACAATACCGTCATGGATTAGGAAATCATTTCAACAGCAAAAAAAAAAAAATCTGTCACATTTTGTTACAAAATAAGAAATACTGTTTTTTTTTAAATTATTATTCTCCACATGAACAATAATGGAAAAGAAAGTATTTAAAAAAGGTAATAAATGTCTTTCCTCTAACATTCAGGTAGTAACTTGTGTCACAATGTTTATACATTCACTTCCACTTCCGCTGTAATATCCTCCTTTGCCAGCCAACGCACACGGGGGGGGGGGGGGACACATTATCGTTTTTTCTTCCAAGTAGAAATATCTTACACTCCAGAAAAAATGACCATTTCATTGTATTTACATTTGACATGGTACATGATGTTAAATCTGTAAATCAGGTGAGATGAAAAAAGGCACAAGTTTCCCTTTTTTTTTTTTTTGAAATACAATGTAAACATCTGATCAAAACGCATGCATTATTAACAGTTACAAAAAAAAAGATATCGCTTTTTAATTATTTTTTTATTTATTTAGACAAAAGTACTTAAATATTATCTTCCAGCAAAATAGAAATTCTCTCAAAAATACTTTCCCAATCATTCTTTTTAGGTTCCTTACAAAGGACAACAACACCAAAAAAAAACAAAAAAAAACGCTTTCCTCCCAATAACGCACAAGGATCACTTCACTTTCCGTGTCTTTATTCACAAATATTCACAATTACATTTCCTATATCGTGCTATCGGCAAAAATAGTCGCACTTTATAGCTGCTCCTCTCCTCACGCCGCCCTCCTTCCTTTGTGCAAAACAACAACAAAAAAATAACAAAGAGTGGAGACAGGATATGGCTAATCCACCATCAACAACACGGCAGGGGGTTAAAGAAGGGGGGGCGGTTAGGGGTCCAACTGTCCTCAGTAGCATCATCACCGTTTTCTTCGGAGGGGAATCCAAATTATACCACATCATCAAAAGCATTCCTCCTAAACTTGAGTTGGATTAATAATAATAATAATAATAATAATAATAACTGTACATTCAGCACTGCAGAGCCTCCATGTTGGATGCTAGTCAACTGTACAGTGTGTGTTTGTGTGTGTGTGTTGCTGTACAAATGTCTCGCCTGGCATCGGTAGAAATGAAGCACCTTCATGTAAAATGTAGACAAAAAAAAATGATGATTATTATTATTTTTTTTCGTGGGACAGAAAGGGCTGGCTTTGCTCGTTGCTGAGTAGAAGCAGACTGCTGCTGTGGAGATAACACACAATGACGGCGATTACGGCCAAATCTATTATCGAGTACATGTCGCCCCCCCACCCCCCCGCCCCCTCAATCCATCCATAGCAACCGGGCACAAATTGAATCACTCATCAATATTGTCTTGATTGGACACTTTGGGTCGTGGAGGGAGTTTGCATATTAGTTTGGATGAATGTCCAAGTAAACCCCGAATGATGACTTAAAGGTCCCCGTTTTTTAATTGACGTAAAGTGGCCCGAGGACCTTTTTCGGAGCACCCGCCCACAAAAAAAAAAAAAAAAAAACAGGCTTCACTACACGTCTTAAAATGTCTGTCAGTCAGCAACACACTTGGGAGCTGCAAGTTTGAGTATTTTGGTGGTGGCTTAGCGCTGCAGCTAGCATGGCTGCGCTCGTGTCTTTGTCAGCTCAAAGAAACACACAATTTTTTTTTTTTTGGGGGGGGGGGGGAGAATACTGGACTTAACAGTAAATGTCGAAGTTTGACTTAAATGATAGAAGACATCAGATTTGTACATTATGATATTTTATACTTTATTATATTATAAAGTATTATGAAATCCATGGCCAGCTAACTAGCTAAACTTATCCGCCTAGCTTCTGGTCTTCAGTTTCTAAATGTGACTTTTTTTTCTGAAACAAAATTAGTTTGGAGCTAGTTTTTGTCCCACTGGAAAGCCAATAGTGGATTTCACGTCCATGGGGTACGTATTGACTCTTTCAAGTGTCACCGAACGGTTTGTTGTGGTTATGCTAATTATGTCTTGTCCTACAAACACTATTTGTGTTGTTGTTGTTATGATTATTATTATTATTATTTGTGTTGTTGAATGAACACAAACACATCGTGTGTCCCGCCTTATGATGGTTTTACTATCACGGGGGGGGGGGGGGGGGTCTTAACTTCTATTCCGACTTTATGCCTTTATATCATGATTAGCACAACCTAGCATAAAAAGGTAAACAAAAAAAAAGTAGTGTACAATTGAAATGTCTAATAGTGAAAGTTTGAGACCCGGACACTCCATTTATTCATTTTTAAGTTGAGCAGGACAGATTTATTTGTATTATTTTATGAGTTTATTTCCCATGTGTTTGTATGACTTCAAAACATGAAGTTAAATTCCGATGTCAAAAATAATTTCACACAAATAAAGACGAAAAAAACGACAATCTTCCTAAACGTTTTGTAATAATGACCAATTTGTCAGGGGGCCCTTGGAATTGTCTAAGGGGGGGAGGCTTGACCAATACCAGCCATCATAAATGTCGATGTCGCTCACAGATCATCGGTACGGGAATCTGCAACCTAAATCCTGATCGGAGCATCCCTAATTTCTGTAGCGGCATTGGAAGTATCATGAGCAGCATCTACCGCTGCATGCGTTTTATCGATGTTTGATGTTTGATCATCGCTTTATCGATGTTTGATCATCGCTTTATCGATGTTTCATCATCATATGTAAATCCGATGGCGTCTTCCATCACTTAAGACAAAGTTTAAATGGAACCAATTGAAACGTAAAAGCTAAGCACTAAGCTAACGGCGATGCATGTATAGATGGATAGATAGCCCTTGGAATCTGTTCTAATAGACCTTTGACCTTTTTGTAGTCCAGCACGTTTTTGTAGTCCGCCCTGTGGTCTAACTACTAGCATATGTACTGTGTTTATTTCTATATACTTGCGTTTAGTAGCGCTATTGTTTGTCTGCATAAAGAGTTAGCCACAGTTCATTTGCAGCAAAATAAGAAGTTTGTGTTGGTTAGGGAATTGGGTAGTGCATCTGTGTGTAGACGGCGTGTGTGTTAGTGTGAATGTAGCACTAGCACATTATAGCAAACGTATGGCTTTATCTCCAAAAGAGCGTCTTTGGGGCGTTACAGGGAGGGAGGCGGGGCTACTTTAGGGATGCTTCGTCCTCCTCGGCCGGTCCGAGTATTCGGCGCTCCGACCCCGCTCGTTCCGATCCTTGTCGCATCGGTGAAGCACCGACTGGCGGCGTTCTTAGTGGGTGCGTGGGTTTCCCGTCCCTCGGTTCGGTTCTCACGTGCGTCCCCCTGGTAGGAGTCACTTCTTGTGGAAGTAGATGGTGTGAGTGAGGCCCGACTCCACCTTTGGTATCTGGTCGCTGATGATCTCCACCAGCATGTCCGGGAATTCCACCTTCAGGGCCTGCGACTCACGGAAGGTGTAGAAGCAGAAGTCCAACAGGTTCCCCACCAGCTGCCACGGCACACAATCACAACAATCAGCTGTCTGTCATTCAGTCGTCAACAAACTAATCACTTCCTATCCTGTCCTCCATGATCGTCTGTCAGGGTCTCTGATCAACAAAAAACACTGGCATTAACATCTGTGGCTGTAGGCAACCTCCTGATGTGTTTTTTTTCATCACCTCCATTCAAAGTATCATGACTTAGCTTTGTTTACATCTGCATGCGCTTTAAAATGATGCCATGCTGCCGCTAATACGGCTTTACAACATTGGTTCTGTTGCTAATATTTACTATATTATTTCTTTCCATCATAAGATTATTAGTAATAATAACTAATAATAACATTTTCCACAACCTAACTGTACAAAACATTACAATTAGTGTTTAGTTCCATGATAATATGACTTATAATAATCATAATAATAATAATAATTATTATTATTATTATTATGCTATAATAATAATTGTAAAAATAATTGTAATGATTAATAATTAATATTAATTACTAATTTAAAATTATTTTTATGTTAATGTTAATTTTAATAATTTTAAATAAAAACATTATTATTATTAGTATTATGCTATAATATTATTATTATTATTCATTCTTTAAAAATAGGATAAAAGGACAACTTTATTCTGGCCAAACTACAGTTCTTCAACTATTTCAACTAACTTGTCTTTATTATGATTTCATTCCATCATCCATATTATTATAACATTATTTTGTTTTGTTTGATCTCACAATATCACAACTTAAAATAATGCATTTATTTTTTTTTATGTATTCTCATAATTTACTTTTTTGTAAAAAAAATTTTGTACAATGTTTACTTTTTTCGCATAATAGTTTGAGTTTATTCCCATAATAATATAACATTTTCCGCAACCTAATTCTCCAAAAATGTACATTCTCATTATATTACAAAAATTATGTATTTTTCTTCTTGAATATTTCAAATCTACGCTACTAAAATGTCCTAAAATTATGAGCATTTCCAACTATTTCAACTAACTTGTCTTTATTATGATTTAATTCCATCATCCATATTATTATTATTAGTAGTAGTAGTAGTATTTTGTTTTGTTTGTTCTCACAATATCACAACTTAAAATAATGTCTTAATTTTTTTTAAATATAGTCTCATAATTGACAATATTTGAACTTTTTTTTTATTCTCGAAATGATGACTTTTTTCCCCATAATATTTTGAGTTTATTCCCATAATAATATAACATTTTCCGCAACCTAATTCTCCAATAATGTACATTCTCATTATATTACAAAAATTATGTTTTATTTTCTTGACTATTTCAGATATTCGCTACTAAAATGACTTGACATTCCTCCAAGGTACGGGACATGAAAGAAAACAAACCTTTCCAGTACCTTGACAAACCAAAATGGCCTCCTCGAGTACCCCCATTCCTGGCTTTGAACCTTTTCCAATGCTATTCATCTCACCACAAGGGGGCCCAGCATTAACCCCATTCATGCAGATATTAAGGTTATTGAATTTGGAGCTCTCTGGACCCTCTCCCTCCACTGCGACCAAAAAAACCATCAGTTGGCATCGATCCCCTTCCGTCAGAAATAACCGCACCCCCTCAGGGACAGATTGGGAATGCAGTAATCCTTATTTGGAGCCACCGCATCAGCCAACCACTAAGTATGATCCAAATCCACTCTGCTGCCATTCCCCCTCCCAAAAAAAAAAAAACCAACACAAAAACTCATCTGCGATGATATCAGCTGCCCAACGTGCCAATGGACGCCTGCCTACGTGTTCGATGCACGGTACTGTAGACGTTTGGCGACGGGCGCCACGGCGGCCACTTACATCATGCATGGCGTCCAGTAGCTTGGTGAGCTGGAAGAAGCGCTGCCAGGTTTGGCCCGAGTTGTTGGTCGCTTTCCCCACGGAACGCCGGAGTTCCTTAATGTAATTCACTCTCATCTCCTCGAACGCCGCTTGGTTCTTCAGACCCTCTTTGGGAACTGGGAAGGAAGCGGATGCCACGGTCAATAATGCGGGATTTTTGACTACAAAGCCGACCGCTAAAAATGGTTTAAATAGCTAGCTAGCTAAGTGGCGAGAACAAGGCTAGCACCAAACGTGGCGGTTATGAACCAATTCAAGAAAATTTAATCTATTTTTAATCTAATTTAATCTAATTGACTCTCCTGTCAATTAATTTGAATGACTCAATTATATTACAGTCCTAATCTACAAGTTTGAATCCCTAAAATTGTATCATGCAACTCCAAATCCATATTGTTATGGATTGCTATTTGTTTTTGTTTTTTTAAACGTACGGTTTTATGGCATAAACAACATCTGCAACAAAAAAAATGCTTTTCCCTCCGTTAGCTATCCTAGCGTCCTAGCCGTAGAACAATGCAAACCATCCAGCAGAAGAAGAAAAAAAGCCACACAGCAAACTATGATAACGAGGCGGTCGTCATTCGCTCTGCGAGACACACAATTAGCGTCATTTAAGAGTTACGGAGGAGTTTTTTGTGGTTCGTTTCTGTGGCGTTGAGTTTTTTTTTTATGGCAACACGTTTTGCAAGTTCAGATGTCGGCGTCCATTGTTTCGTTATTTTGTTTTTATTAGCTATATTCACAGGAAAAGAATTGCAATATGTTCAGAAATATAAGGTTTTATGTATATATTTATTGCGTTGAAGGCTTTTCTTGGAGCTAGCATTTTGAAAAGACGCCATTTTTTTCATCATGTGATCAGTGAACTTTATGGGTCAAATATTTTCAATACTGGATGGAAATAAAAAGACGTGCCAGGGTGGCAATAAATCGATCTATTTTTCTCCAGCTAATCCACTCCAAGGTAGATAGCCTAGTGCTAATGGCAGCAGTGCTAATTCCTAACTGATGCGCTAGCTAGGCAGCTAATCTGCTGCGGCTATCACTACCAGTAAAACAAAGCATACTCATCATAACACAATATTGTTGAATGTTATTACTCGGCATGGCCAATATTGGCTTTTTTTTGTAAAATTGTTTTGTACAATATTTTCTATTTTTAACATTTTCTGCAACCAAATTCTCCAAAAATGTACATTCTCGTTATATTACAACTGTAAAAAAATTATGTATTTTCTTTTCTTGAATATTTCAGATCTATGCTACTAAAATGATGAGCATTTCCAACTATTTCATCATTCCATCATAAGACTATTAGTAGTAATAACTAATAATGTAAAACATTTTCCACAACCGAACACTACAAAAAATTATACGTTTTAGTTCTCATGATAATATGACTTATAATAATAATAATAATAATAATAATAATAATAATAATAATAATAATAATGTTATTATTATTATTGTTATTATATGTCCTTTCTGCTGTTACCAAACAGCATGATTTTAGTTTTATTTAGGTTCAAAACAAGTTGGAAAAAAAAAACATAACAAAATAAAAGCACATTTGTGTCAACCATGAAATAGGAGGGAAATTAAGTTGTGATTTTGACACGCCCCCGGCGACTTTAACAGCATGATTTTAGTTTTATTTAAGTTCAAGGACAATCTATTATCATCAAAGCATCTTTTTAGTGTGACCATTTCTTCTCTGACATTTCTAATGATTTCGTCTGTACTCCCTCCGGAACAAAAAGCAGTGGTATCATCCGCAAATAATACCAGCTTTAAGTCTTTTTTGACTCTTTTGGAGATATCATTGATTGAAGTTGAACAGTTTTGGTTCCAGTATTGACCCCTGGGGAACTCCGATGAAAAACCGAGGTTCCGCTGTAGTGTGATTATATGAGAACGATGACTTCCACTTGAGACGCGATTTTACACGTTTATTTTCTCGCAAAAACACAGAAAAATCACAAAAAAATCATGTTTTAAACGTAAAAATGATTTCGTATAAACAGTCCTTAACTTTTTCAGATTGATTGATTTCTTTCAAACAACAAAGGACTTTGTTTTTGCAGCAAAGTGTGTACTTTTTGTTGTTTTTTTGTTTATTTTCATCGTGTTTAGTAGTTTTTGGATGGTTTCGGTCAACTTTTTCCTAACTTTCCCGTTGCATGACGGTCGTGTTGTGTAAGCGTGCCCTTAATAAGACCGCTTAACTTTGACCGCCAGCGAGTATTTGAAGGCATCATGGCACTTCCTGCCACTTTTAACAAGAGCAGGCGTAGATTTAATAGTATCATCCCGAGCAGAGACGATGCGAGTGCTGGTGCGTACCGAAGCCAAACAGGGTCATGAGACACCACAGGCCGGGTTGAAACCTAAGCCCAAGGTCAGACCGCATTAGCGGCTCCGCTCTCGTCCTCTTTTATCCCCCTTTTTTTTTTTTTTTTGTGCCGTTCCAGCCCAGAGGCGCTGGCGCCACGCGACGCCGTCCCCCTGCCGACAAGCTCTGACAACTCCTCTGTAAACACTCCTTCCCTTTTCCGCGAGCTTCATCTCTGAAGGTCCGGAACTAACACAGCTTTCCCAAGTTGCCTCGGAGATGCTCAGTCGCTCGGGAAAATAAGTCACAAGCGATCACTGATCATACTCGCTTTTTAAAATGGAGACTTTCCTCTTTTACTGCTGTTTTTTCTGTGGAATTTTATAAGCACCTTATAAAAATTCCGACTGGGATATGAAGGAAGGAAAATAGCAGCACTTCTTAGAGGCCGGATCGGTGGCAAAGCTCCAGAGGAGCAGCGAGCAGCAGAGAGGGAGGCCACGGCAACAGAAGGACCGGTTCTGGCCCCCCTTTGTCTCTCCTGTTGGCTTTGTTTTCACGCCTACAGAATCCACCTGACGGGCTCGCCGGGAACTGGCGCTCGGCGGCTAATGTTCGTCCTTACATGACATCGTCCTTTTGGCAACATCGTGGACCCAAAAGGGTACGTGGGGCGCCCCCGGGCCCCTATTGATGACGTACATCTTGGTGGAAGTAGTCCAATCGTATTGATTTATCCTACACTAGAACCTTGGTTAGCGTCTGCCCTGGATAGCACATTTTTTAAAATTCGTGTTGAAAATATTTATTCTACTGCTTGTCCTCACGAGGGTCGCGGGGGGTGCTGGAGCCTATCCCAGCTGTCTTTGGGCAAAAGCCTCATTTATAATTGTAAATTTATAATTGTCTTATGGGTTAGCATCCGTTTTTGGTTCCAGTCATACCTTCTGGAATTAATTAACGATGCTAACCAAGGTCTTTGGGCGAGAGGCGGGGTACACCCTGGACTGGTGGCCAGCCAATCACAGGGCACATATAGACAAACAACCATTCACACTCACATTCATACCTATGGACAATTTGGAGTCGACAATTAACCTAGCATGTTTTTGGAATGTGGGAGGAAACCGGAGTACCCGGAGAAAACCCACGCATGCACGGGGAGAACATGCAAACTCCACACAGAGATGGCCGAGGGTGGAATTGAACCCTGGTCTCCTAGCTTTGAGGTCTGTGCGCTAACCACACGACCACCATGCAGCCATGTTGAAAATATGATATGATATAAATATTAAAATGCATTTTTGCCTGCATTCTAGCAACTAGCTCACAATATTGTCGCGTTATTAATCTGCATTCTTAACATATGTTTATAATCACAAAATTGTTAGCATCGTATTAGCAAGCAAACAAAATGGCAACCGGGACTGTAAGTTATGTCGCTTGTCTATCATGTCGTCTGCGATTGACTCTCAGAAACGTTAACGCTAACTTTTATTATTATTTGTTTAGACTACGGGATCACTGCAGGGACATAAAAGATGGCTGCCGCTAGCATTGAAAGCTACTGAGCTAACTAGTTAGCTTCTACAATTTACTTATTCTAAGTAAATTTAAGTTATCAGAAATGTACTGATATTTGGTAAGATTAGCTATTAGCTAGCTAGCTATTTAGATTAGCTCGCTATTATTAGCTAGTAAACCAATTGCTTTTGTTTTTTAATTATCATTAGTGAAAAGAAACAGCAGTAGATGGACCCATGTCCATTTTATGTCATGACGTACAACCAAACGTTTGAACGCCTCGCCTCTTCCAAAACATGTGATGGAAATAGTAGCGCTTACCTTTAGCGCTCTGAGAAGACGTTACACCATTGCACAGCCTTGCCTCAACCAGTGGAGGCGCTGTTGTTCCAGCAGATTAATTCATTTAGTCCCCCTCAGATACCCGGAATACCTAACGTTCCTGCGACTTTCCGTACTTTTGTAGTATGGAGTGAGGTGTGTGCTTGGAGAGGTTCGACTTTTCAAACTCACAACCTCCACCGTGATATAAAATGCACGAACGCAAGTCAGCGGCGACGACGGCGGGCCTTTCAGATCCCGGTGGACTTTTGAGTGGGACTTTTAATAGCCACACTGATGGGCGCCGATGCTGACACGGCTGCCATGGCTGCCGTGGATGAATCTCTGCGAGAGGTTCACAGCCTGGTAAAAGTTTTAACACATCTTCTGTGTTCCGAGAGGCTGCGGGTACGCTGAAGAGGAAAGTGACAATGTGTTTGAGAGCGACACGTCGACGGTAATGAAGCGTCAATCCATACATGATTGATAATTACCGCTACTTTTATGTAGATCACGGTCGTCGTTGACACATTGAATGCTCCGACAGGTACATGCTAACTTTCCGTGTACTTTTTCATTCCAATTTATGACGTCGGAAACTTGGAAACTTGATGAGGCTTCGGTCTGCGTGCATTCTACCGCCGACTAACAAAGCCGCTGGCTTCCCTGATGCATAACGAGGCATCTGGTAAAGATGTGGTGTAATGGCGGCCTTACTCGTGCTGAGGAGCAGCAGCACCTTCATGGAGAGGAACTCGTCATAGGTGAGCTGCAGTCGAACAAACTCCTGGCTCACCTGCCTCATGCCCAGACACAGGTCGTACATGGCCGACTGCTGCATGCGCTCCCTGGAAACCAAAATGACCTTACGTAACGTAATGTAACACATCTCTGACAAAACGTAAGGTTGTATAACATAACAATATTACACATATTGCATGTAACATAGTCATAACATCAAACATAACATAAGGTAGCATACTGCTAGCATAATTTAAGACACTATGACATATTTTTACCTTACGTAATGCAATGTAACGTAATGTAACCGATATCTCACAAAACCTAATGTTGAATAACGTAACAATATTACGCATATTGCATGTAACATAATCATAACCTCAAAAATAACGTAATGTAGCATACTGCTAGCATAATTTAAGACACTGTGGCATATTTTTACCTCACGTAATGCAATGTAACGTAATGTAACAGATCTGTAACAAAACCTAATGTTGTGTAACATAACAATATTACGCATATCGCACATCGCGTAGTCATGACATCAAAAGTAATGTAAGGTAGCATACTGCTAGCATAATTTAAGACACTATGACATATTTTTACCTCACGTAATGCAATGTAACGTAATGGAACAGATTTCTAATAAAACCTAAGGTTGTGTAACGTAACAATATTACACATATCGCACATCACATAGTCATGAAATAATAAATAACGTAAGGTAGCATACTGCTAGCCTAATTTAAGACACTGTGACGTATTTTTACGTCACGTAATGCAAGGTAACGTAATGTAACAGATTTCTAACAAAACGTAAGGTTGTGTAATGTAACGATATTACGCATACCGCATGTAACATAGTCATGACATCAAATATAACGTAAGGTAGCATACTGCTAGCATAATTTAAGACACTATGACAGATTTTTACCTCATGCAATGTCACGTAATGTAACCGATATCTAACAAAACCTAAGGTTGTGTAACGTAACAATATTACGCATATCGCACAAAATGTAGTCAGAACATCAAACATAACTTAAGGTAGCATATCATGACATGTATGTAGCATGTCATGACATCAAAAATAATGTAAGGTAGCATACTGCTAGCATAATTTACACTATGACATATTTTTACCTCACGTAATGAAATGTAACGTAATGTAACAGATTTCTAACACAACGTAAGATTGTGTAACGTAACAGTATTACGCATATCGAACGAAACGTAGTCATAACATCAAACATAACATAAGGTAGCATACAGCTAGCATAATTTTAGTTTGCAGTGTTTTGTTTTGCAGCATGAAGACTAACCAGGAAAAGTTCATGTTTTTAGAGCCGCTGACTAGCTAGCTACGTATCTGATGTGTGGACCACCTACTCGTTAAAGATGAGGTCAGGGGCGAAGTAGAGCATCTGTCCGTTGGTGTGTTTGTATGAGCGCCAGCTGAGGCAAAAGGAGGACAGACACATCCACGAGTACTGGATCAGCGTGATTTGGTCCTCAATGGGCAGGCCCCGAAAACCTAACAGAGACAGAGACAGAGAAATCAAACCACAAACAGAACCAGAAATGCATGAATTTTGTATTTTCTAATACATTCATGGATGAGAGCACTCCCTTGTGGTGACGTTGGTGTATTGCAGTTCAACAACATTCGTCATAAATATGTCAATGTTGAAGACACAGATTTGTTGCCCAACTTGTACCCCACTTTGGGAAGCACTGCCTTAAATTATGTGTGTGTTATGTTACGTTACGTTATGTTACATATGTGTTATATCAAGCGATGTTACATACTGTATATTCATTCATTTTCTACCGCTTATCCTCACAAGGGTTGCGCGGGGTGCTGGAGCCTATCCCAGCTGTCTTGAGGTGAGAGGCGGGGTACACCCTGGACTGGTCGCCAGCCAGCCAATCACAGGGCACATATAGACAAACAACCATTCACACTCGCATTCATACCTATGGACAATTTGGAGTCGCTAATTAACCTAGCATGTTTTTGGAATGTGGGTGGAAACCGGAGTAGCATTGTTGTGGCATCGTTGTTTAGACATTTTGTCTAAAAATGCACTCCCCCCTCTGTTTTCTTTTTTCTTCTTTTCTATCCCCTCCTGCTCCGGTCTGACCACTCCAAATTTGCAGCATTGTTATGAATATTATTATTATTATTATTATTATTATTATTATTATTATTATTATTATTATTATTATTATTATTATTATTATTATTATTATTATTATTATTATTATTATTATTATTATTATTATTATTATTATTATTATTATTATTATTTATGACGTCCAGTAAAACCGCTGTGTAAGATAAGATTCCTTCCGGTAGCAAATCCCCACACGGATTCCAGTTATCGCTGCAACGCCCGTGAGCGGAGCTCCAAAAATAAACGAGGAATAGGAATTGTGCCAAACACTCAATCAATGCCTGGCCAGAAGTTCCTTGCTTGCGCAAACGACAACAATAACAACGACGAGAAGAAATGCACACAAAAGCCAAGCAAGGACACGGACGCACCAGCGACTTGTGGAGGTGCCGTGGGGATTATTTCGGTCTGTGGGGATGTCACGGCGCGAGGAAACGTGGCTAGCATTCTGTAATAGATTGTGTGTGCTAATGATGTGTCTGCTCGTCAAGACCCGTTCACTCTGTCTGCTGTCTATTTATATGCCACACAAGGAGTATGAAATACAGTATGAAATATTATATATACGTATATATATATATATATATATATGCACAACAAGAGTGTATCTTTATCTTCTTTCCCTTTTTTTTTTAATACGCCTCTCACTTGTTTACGTTCCCCTGTGGAGCATCTTTAACTACACTTTAATGACACGCATCACAGCCAACGTCTGGGCAACAAATCATGTCAAATGACTTCACTGCTGGAAATCCTAATTTCTATTTAATGCTAAAATAGGATTTTGATGGCTAATCTCTTTGGAAGATTTGCGGGAATCTTTTTCAGAGATGATATTCCCCACCAGTGGAAACTATGCAGTACAAATGCAGATCATCTTTATTTCATTTGTTATTATTATAAGAGTGTTAACCTTGCAATGTACGTGTGGAATTACATTTCATATAATTTGGAATAGGGCTGCACGGCGGTTGAGTGGTTAGCGCACAGACCTCACAGCTAGGAGACCCGAGTTCAATTCCACCCTCGGGCATTTCTGTGTAGAATTTGCATGTTCTCCCCGTGCATGTGTGGGTTTTCTCCGGGTACTCCGGTTTCCTCCCACATTCCAAAAACATGCTAGGTTAATTGGCCACTCCAAATTGTCCATAGGTATGAATGTGATTGTGAGTGTGAATGGTTGTTTGTCTATATGTGCCCTGTGATTGGCTGGCCACCAGTCCAGGGTGTACTCCGCCTCTCACCCGAAGACAGCTGGGATAGGCTCCAGCACCCCCGCAACCCTTGTGAGGATAAGCGGTAGAAAAAGAATGAATGAATGAATGAATGATGTTTTGTTGTTTTGCAAATTTGGAGTGGTCAGACCGGAGCAGGAGGGGATAGAAAAGAAGAAAAAAGAAAACAGAGGGGGGGGTGCATTTTTAGACAAAATGTCTAAACAACGATGCCACAACGATGCTACTCCGGTTTCCTCCCACATTCCAAAAACATGCTAGGTTAATTAGCCACTCCAAATTGTCCATAGGTATGAATGTGAGTGTGAATGGTTGTTTGTCAAAATGTGCCCTGTGATTGGCTGGCTGGCGACCAGTCCAGGGTGTACCCCGCCTCTCGCCTCAAGACAGCTGGGATAGGCTCCAGCACCCCCCGCGACCCTCGTGAGGATAAGCGGTAGAAAATGAATGAATGAATAACGTGAAACTACGGACGTCAAAAACACAGTCCCTTCCAGGACACACTTTGTTTTCAAATTGGGAATAATGGAATAGGAATAATCTGTTCCAGGGTTAAACTCTCACCCTTATTAGACCTTTATTAACCGTCTTTTATGGAACATTTTAATATAAAAACATTTGCGCTTGAAATGCACTACAAATGCATTACTGCCCCCTTGTGGTTGTTTTTATGGCTTGAAATTG
This sequence comes from Doryrhamphus excisus, assembly GCF_030265055.1. Taxonomy (NCBI): domain Eukaryota; kingdom Metazoa; phylum Chordata; class Actinopteri; order Syngnathiformes; family Syngnathidae; genus Doryrhamphus; species Doryrhamphus excisus. The sequence continues at coordinate 15,527,190 of NC_080466.1, read as the reverse complement.
TTCTGAGGTGAAATGCATTCGTGGGGAGTTGCATCAGCACCTCTTTTTACATTACATATACACAATTAATAATAAAATAATAAAATAATAAAATAATAAAATAATAAAATAATAAAATAATAAAATAATAAAATAATAAAATAATAAAATAATAAAATAATAAAATAATAAAATAATAAAATAATAAAATAATAAAATAATAAAATAATAAAATAATAAAATAATAAATGAGTTTTTTTTTACCAGTTAGTTAGCCCTTCAAAAAGTATTTTCAAGAATTTGTTTTATTATGCTAGTTTAACGTTCCTTGTATTTTTTCAATGTAACCTAAAATGATCTTTATTTAGTATTTAGGCCATAGCGGTTGGGTGCTGCAGTCTGGACTAACCTGGAAGTACTTTGGCCCACTTGACCAAGCGGACCATCTGCTTCCCGGCCAGGCAGTTGAGACTGGACAGCAGGTGGTCTGTGGTGTCGGGCAGCGTGTTGTCGAAGCCTGAGTACACCTCTTCGGGCTCGATGAGCTCAAGCACGCTGCAGATGGAGGGTGGCAGGAAAGGTGTGACCACCCCAGGGCCGTGGGGCACCAAGGCGGTGGTGGCGGCGGCGGCGTTCAGCTCCTTCTCCGAGGACAGGAATTCGCCTCTGACGCCTCCCGTTTGGCCCTCCTTGGCGCTCTGCACGTCGTCACCGACTCCCTTTAACTTGCCCAACTTCTTTGACTTGCGAGCTGTGGGGGGCGGGGGTGGGGGGGGCGGGGGCGGACAGCAGTCATACTGGAGTCGATACGACCTCTGACCCTGACATCATTAAAAAAAAAAAAAGAGCCTTACCTCCGAGGTTCATCCCGGCCTGGAGGCACTTCCTTACGCGGCATGCAGGGCAGTTTTTCCTTCGGATTTTGTCGATAATGCAGTCGTTCCTCCCGGCACAAAGGTAGTTGTGCTGACCTGCAAGGATTCCAAAACACAAGATTTTGTAACGGCACCGTGACGTTATGGAAAAGTCATTCATAACAAATGTATGTCTTTTCTTTACTTGTTTGGCTAAAGCTAAGCTAAGCTAGATTCGCCTATGCACTGTTCACTTTCCTTTCCCTCACGCAAGCACAGATTTCTTCTAAAAAAATAATTTTTAAAATACTTTTTCATATGAAGGCAAACATGATACCTGATATATGATAATATAGCATAAAATGTACGGCATAAAGAGAGAGAGATGGATGGATGGATGGATGGATAGAAAGAGAGATAGATAGAGAGAGAGAGGGATGGGTGGATGGAAAGATGGATAGAGAGAGAGAGAAAGATGGAGTGAGAGAGAGGGATGGATGGATGGATAGATAAAGAGAGATAGAGAGCGGGATGGATATAGAGAGAGAGAGGAGGATGGATGGATAGAAAGAGGGATGGATGGATGGAGAGATGGATAGATGGATAGAAAGAGGGATGGATGGATAGATGGATGGATGGGTAGATAGAAAGAGGGATGGATGGATGGATGGATGGATAGAAAGAGGGATGGATGGATGGATGGATGGATGGATAGAAAGAGGGATGGATGATAGATGGATGGATGGATGGATGGATGGATAGATGGATGGATGGATGGATAGAAAGAGGGATGGATGGATAGATGGATGGATGGATGGATGGATGGATGGATGGATGGATAGATGGATGGATAGATGGATAGATGGATGGATAGAAAGAGGGATGGATGGATAGATGGATGGATGGATAGATTGAAATTGCCAACGAAATGTCGTTGCCTGGCTGCCGTATAATAATAAATAATAAGAATAATAATGATAAAATTATTATTATTAATTATTAATATTTATTAAACGTATTATTATCATTAATTATTATTATTATTATTATTGATAATTATTGCTATTATTATTAATAATCATTTATGTTTTCAGGGACTTTCAGGGATTAATCGATGCATCGAAAAACTATTTTCTAGATTAATCGATTACAGAAATAATCGTTTAACCCAGCCCTATTGAAAAAACGTCAAAAATGTGTCAGTTATTCGCAGATGGCAAATACCGGATATCCATTGTAGCCAAAATTAATAACCAATCACCAAATTGTGACTTTAATTTCATTTACCGACCACTACCGGTTATCATTTTAAGATTGTTTTTTTATGCTGTGTTTTATGTCCGACTTCCAGCTCTCCTTGTGATCCATCGCTCGTCGCTCCAGCGCTCGTTCTTTTTCACGCCGCTTGCCTTCGTGAGGCCGCGTCTTCCACACGCCGTGGCGGCCGCCTATTAGAAGAGTCTAGAAGGAAGAAGCGGGCCGTGGCGAGCAGACAGTGATGCTAACACGCCTCCCGTCTGGCCCTTAGCTAACGCCGAGCGGCTCCTCACTGTACACCTCCCTCACCCTCCTCCTCCTCTTCTTCTTCTACTGCGCTCCAACTGCCTTCCATCCATCCCTGCTTTTTTTTTTTTTTTTCTCCAGACTCGGAGCGCCATACGCCTACACACTCATATACAGTTATACACACACACACACACAAGTTGATGCCGCTCCACTTGGCAATTTAAAACACACACACACACACACACACATGCACAATACAGTCACGACCCCAATAGAGAGCTCCAGCGCGGTGACCCTGTGACCTCCACAGTGCATGACCTGGCTCTACATAGGGTGCATATTGGATATGTGTGTGTGTGCGTGTGTGTGTGTGTGTCCTGCAGCTCAAATTGTGTTGCTACATACACAAACACTATCGGAATACTACATTTGCATTCACGTACAAACGTGCATATGTGTGTGTGTGTGTGTGTGTGTGTGTGTGTGTGTGTGTGTGTGTGTGTGTGAGAGCGCCAAAAGCCAAGGAGGCGAGCTAGCAGGAGGAGAGGCAGCAGCTGTAGCCCCGCCACTATTTCTGGCTAAGTCACATGACCCGTTACATAAGCCCATTTTTCCTGCTCTAAAAAACAGTAAACTGCGACACACAGGAAACAACACAGCGGAGGACCGTCTCACCTTCAAAAAGAACCCCCCCCCCACACACACACACACACGTGCACACACACACTCAGCAAACACTTCCGACTACGGACAGCGAACGTGACTAAGACTAAACTACTTCACTGCAGTGCAAAAGTTCAACTGTATCATATTTGTAGTGTTTAGCGTTACACTTCCTGGTTCCACTTCCTGGTTCCACTTCCTGGTTATTGGAGTATGACATCATTCAAAACAACAAAGCTAGTAATGATGATAATAAAGGGAAGCAGGAATCGGCCATCTGTTGGTGACCTCAAGCTGAAACCAACTTGGGTTCTCCAGCAGGATAATGATCCAAAACACACCAGCAAGTCCATCTCTGATTGGTTGAAGAAAAACCAAATGAAGACTTTGGAGTGGTCTAGTCCAAGTCCTGACCTGAATCCCATTGAGATGCAGTGGCATGTAAGTAAAAAACAGTCTAACAAAATATATATAAGATAAGTGTGACAAACATTAAAAAATTAAATAATAACAATAAAAAAATAAATAAATCAGTATTGATCCGATGTTATTGAGACTTCCTCCATTCCAATAAGCATGTCTCTCCCTCCTTTGCGACGCCCCTTTTCTGCGATTTAATCGTTTTATTACTGTATTGTATATATATATATATTTTTTTTTTGTGGTATGAGTTCCGATTTACACTAAAACTAAAAAACTCCCAATGCCGTCATAGGAACGTAAGTCGGAAGTAGGCCAAGGACCTCCCGTATTTTTTTTTTGTACCGAAAAAGTATCAAACCATAACACCACCAGTATTTTATTTATTTTATATATATATATATATATATATATTTTATTATCTTAAAAAAGTAGTTTAATTATTTTTATATTATATCTTATTATTTTATATTTATTTTTATTATTTATATTTTTTAATATATCATATAATAATGTAAATTATAACTTATTATTATTATTTAGATTTTTTATCATTTAAATCACAAATATTTATTTATCTAGATTTTTTACTTTATATTTACATGACAAATAAAATAAGTCATATATTTAATCTTTTATTACACAGTATTTATTCTGTATTATTTATTCATTTATATTTATACCTCCAGTATTTAATTTATTTTATATTATTATTTTTATAATAATTATTTTAAAAATTATAAATTTATTATTTTTTATATTATATCTTATTATTTTATATTTGTTTTGTATTATTTATATTTTATTAATATATCATATAATAATGTAAATTATAACATTATATACATGATATTATTTCGATTGTTTTATCATTTAAATCACAAATATTTATTTATCTAGATTTTTAAAATAAAATAAAATAATAAAATAAGTCATATATTTAAACTTTATTCAACTTTATTCATATATTTCAACTTATTCTGTATTTATAGATTTATATTTATACCTCCCGTATTTTGTTGAGTTTGCTACTATTTATTCCTTTATTTCAACATGTTCTTCCCAAGCCACATGACAGTTGGCCTACAAAGATGGTTGAATGAATCGGCTTTTCACAAACAAAACATTTGACATCACTTCTAAAGTATAATCGATGTTCTTGGATTCCAAATAGTCTTTTCATTCATTTACGTAATCTTGCAGACACACGACCACAAAAAAAAAAGAATGACTTTGTTGGTAATTGCCAAGTCTTGTGTATTAGAGCATGCTGTTACATCACAGTGGAAGGGAAACACTCATCCTAAAATACAACAGTACGATCCCCGCAGTCATAAACACACACTTTGTGGCCTTTGTTCAACTAAAGCTGACATTTGTGGCGCGGTCTGCCCCGACGCTGCCGGTGTTGCAACAATACATGTATCCGGATGGAACGATCATATCGTTCCTCGTACTCCTGAAACTGTTAGCTGGTGCTACAGTGATTTAAACTACTGTACCAATTCATTGCATATTGCCGATTATCGCCCATTTGCAAAAGCAAATCAAGCTAATTTAGCAGAGTTACAAACACAGTCGGCTTGACCCGTTTAATGACCGTATTTTTAAAACGGTCCGATCAAAGACGTTTATATTACAGCCGAACATGTTTCTAAAAGACACAGAGTTAATATAAACTGTTGTTTGTTAGTTTTTCCTTTTTTATGCTGCTGTTATGCTATTTTTTTTATATATCTGCCCAAGCGGCAATGTAGTTTTGAATGGGGTTTATAACCCCATTCAGTTGAATGGAACAAGATTGAATTGAAATGTTGATAATTATGCCTCAGTGTTTATTGATACTTAAAGTGCACTTGCAAACTGAAACATGAATTTATGAGCTTGGGCAATGTGACTCATGTTGATAATACAGTAGAAAATGTAGCATGAATTCGTTATTTGATATCGCTAACAATTTATTTATTTCTTTGTCATGGATCTCCATCATATTACACATTAAATGCTGCTTTTTTGGTCTTATATGGTGCCAAGTGTGCAGCAGAATTGTAGTTTTATTGTGAGAAAAATGTTAGCAATTTCAATTAAATGTAATTTTATTTTAGTATTTTATTTATTTTATATTATTATTTTTTATAATAATTATTTAAAACATAATAATTTTATTATTTTATATAATATTGTATTATTTTATATTTATTTTATTTTGTTATTATATTTTATTTTTTATTATTTATATTTTATTAATATATCATATAATAATGTAAATTGTAACATTATATATATAATATGTAGATTTTTTTAATCATTTAAATCACAGATATTTATTTATCTTGATTTTTAACTTTATAATTACAAGAAAAATAACATATTATTATTATATTATTTATTGATTTAATATTGATATCAATATCAATAAATTGATATATATTTATATATATTTAATTTATGTCTATAATTTATCACACGTTTCAAACTTAACAAATGTAGCATGTCTAAACATGTGTTCAATATTCTTATTTATATCTATTTTAAATAGATGGTTGGATGGATGGATGGAAAGAAGGAAGGAAGGAAGAATAGATAATATAACACATATATATATATATATAATATATAATAAATAATAATAATAATGTAAATAAATAAAAATATTATAAATACAATATAAATATAAAATAAAGTCTATAACAGCAAGACTACACTAGCTGATAATAATGCAGACTGGACCAGCCAGGACACTTTCCGTATTGCGTTAGCACTAACGTTTGTGATCATGTGGACGCTATCTGACTAGCTTAGCCTTCTTTAGCTTCTGGGCCTTTATGTTCAAATGAATTCATACCAGTAGGGGGAGCCCTGGAGCAGAGACGCTGCATACTTTTATACAGGTTCCCTAAACCAAATACCTTCTAACAATGTGGGTCACACACTAACACACACACACTAGTCTGAACATGCATGTGAGCACGTCTGGAGCCTGCCATTGTGATTTGTATGTTGCTAGACGTGTTGGCGAGGTGGCTGCACTCCAGCTGTTGTTACATAACCTCCCCTCGCTCGCTCTCTCTCTCTCTCTCACACACACACACACAACGTGAACCATTCAGTGTTGTGGGAGGCCTGACCCAAGTTCAAAAAGCGACGCGATTGGATGCTGGAGGAGCGCTAGCCGCGTCCTCGCATGACCTCTCCCACAGAGTCAGTGCGTAGAGGAATTTTTTTGGGGGGGGTGGAAAACATAAACGGGGGCCCGCGTTGGCCCTCGCTTAACAAGGCGGGCTTACGATGCAGTTGTAAATCTTCACTTCAATAGGAGGCTGGCAAAAACAAGGCACGGCGCTAAAAGGGGAATATTATTACCCGGAGCCGACACGCCAAACCACTGATGACATGTGAATAATGCGCTGGCGTTGGACCACGATGCGCGCCACATGGAGTCGTTTATCGAGCGCAGCTGTTCTTTATTTCAAAAAACAGCAGAGGAGTGCTTGGCTATTTTCACATTTCATTAGCAATTTCTTGACTCCCATTTTGTACTCACGCCGCCGGGAAAGACAAATGAAGGTCAAGTCATCGCTAGCGTCGCAATCTCAGGAAGGCTTTGCCAAACCGGTACGTCGGGTGTACGCTAATTGGGAGGGCGGGCAAGATAAGACATGATTTGCTGCGAAATGGAAAAATCGGACGATGATGGCGGAAGTTATGACATATTTACAGAACATCGCAAATTTTGTTGGCCTGCTCCACCGACACGTTATGCCGAAAACCCAAATCTTTCATAATTTAGTGTCTCGTATACGTGGTTCAAATTTGGTAGCAATTCTCAAACAAGGGTTCCAAAGATTCTACTATAATATGATCTATACAGTTATATAGAAACATATATATAGGTATATTTACAAATATTTATTTAGTATTTATTTTTAATATTTATATATAAATATATATATATATATATATTTTAATATTTAAATATTCAATATTTATTTAGTATGATCTATACAGTTACATAGATACATATATATAGATATATTTACAAATATTTATTTAGTATTTATTTTTAATATTTATACATATAAATGTATATCTAAAAATATATTTATATATATATTGTAAAATATATTTAAATATTTAATATTTATTTAGTATGATCTACACAGTTATATAGATACATATATATACATATTTACAAATATTTATTTCGTATTTTTTTAATATTTATATATAAATATATATATATGTATATATAAAAATATTTATATATATATTATAATATATATTTTAATATTTAATATTTATTTAGTATGATCTATACAGTTATATAGATTCATATATATACATATATATTTACAAATATTTATTTAGTATTTATTTTTAATATATATATATATATAAATATATATAAATGTATATATAATATATATATATTATAATATATATTTTAATATTTAAATATTTAATATTTATTTAGTATGATCTATTCAGTTATATAGATACATATATATACATATTTACAAATATTTATTTAGTATTTATTTTTAATATTTATATATAAAAATATATTTATATATATTATAAATATATTTTAATATTTAAATATTTAATATTTATTTTGCTGGGATAGGCTCCAGCACCCCCCGCGACCCTCGTGAGGATAAGCGGTAGAAAATGAATGAATGAATGAATGAATGAATGAATGAATGAATGAATGAATGAATGAATGAATGGTTTGAGATTGTCGGGTTCCGGTGGAATATGGAGCCTCTTGGCCGTGGCGTTTCCACCAAGTGGACCAGTGGTCCCTCCCTCCTATTCAGGTCTGAAGTCCGGACCCTTCACAGTCTCAGGATTCTAACCCTTGGATGTTGCGGCTATGAGCCAGTAAGCATCTAAAATTGTATCCCCCCCCGGAGGCAGGAAGTGCCACGAGGAATCAAACATGGCTCTTCCTCCTTGCAATAGGAGGGGCCTCGGTTGGGTTGTGCTGACGCATCGTTTCTCATCCCTCTCACTTTCCTCGTCTCCTTGTTATCTGTCTGACTTTTTCTTTGTCCTTCCTTGTCCTTCCTCGCCCGTATCGCCGTCCTCACTCCATCGTCTCTCTCTCTCTCTCGCTCGCTCGCTCGCTACACCTTAACAGCAGCAATGACAGGAACGGGTCAGGCAAGGTAGTGACTCCTTATGTGCGTCGGAAGATGGCTTTTAACCTTGTTGACGTTTTTGCGTCGTGGTGCTTAAAAGAGGGATCACGCATCGAGATCCGAGATTCCTGACGATGGGAAAATCGACAATCACCAATCCCATTTATGGTGACTCCAGAAGGGACAAGACACGTGACGACAGGGTGGGGATAATAACATCAAGCGACAGCAGACCGCCAGACGGTCTCCATAGCGACGGCGTGTAAATCGTCATTTGATTTGGAGGCAAAGCAATCGCTTGCTGGAAATTGTCAGCGAAAAACACCCGACGGCACCGACAACGTTTGGTTTTGCTTTTCATTCGTCTCGATGAGGAGACAGAGCATCGCCTGGAGCAAAGAGCCGATCAACGCTTGATGGTCGGCTGCTAACGACGTTACCACAATTAAGGCTGACATCAAAGTTCACCGATGTGGAGTTGATGCACTTTTGGTCATTTTGGTGAAAATTTCATGGTTTATGACCATGCCGGGCTGCACGGTGTTAGAGTGGTTAGCGCGAAGGCCTCGCAGCTAGAAGACCCGAGTTCAATTCTCAAAAAACATGCTAGGTTAATTGGCGACTCCAAATTGTCCATAGGTATGAATGTGAGTGTGAATGGTTGTTTGTCTATATGTGCCCTGTGATTGGCTGGCCACCAGTCCAGGGTGGACCCCGCCTCTAGCTGAAAGTCAGCTGGGATAGGCTCCAGCATACCCCGGCGACCCTCATGAGGAAAAAGCGGAAGAAAATGAATGAATGACCATGCCGAGCTGTACGGTGGTAGAGTGGTTAGCACGCAGGCCTCGCAGCTAGGAGACCCGAGTCTCCTAGCTGCGATGAATGTGAGTGTGAATGGTTGTTTGTCTATATGTGCCCTGTGATTGGCTGGCCACCAGTCCAGGGTGGACCCCGCCTCTAGCTGAAAGACAGCTGGGATAGGCGACCATAGTGAGGATAAGCGGCATAGAAAATGTATGGATGGAGCTGGAGTTGAGTGCCCTTACCTTCCACGGCTCTTTTGAAGAAGACTTTGCAGCTCCCGCACGTCACCACGCCGTAGTGGCAGCCCGACGCCTCATCCCCACACACCAGACACACCTTGGCCGTGGAGGAGGGCTGCCTGAGTGGCGAGCTGCAAGGATAGGACATTATACGTTATATGGAACACCAATCAGTATAAAACACTACAGCAGGTACTATGTAGTACAGTGGATTCACAACCATGCAAAGTTTTGGCAATTTTTAAACATTTATCTTTTTTTTCCTCTGAAAATAGTTTGATTTTCCACAGAAAACGCATCTTATTCACCATTAGTAATAATTTGTACCGCTGTTGGAAAGACCAACATTCATTCATTTTCTACCGCTTATCCTCACGAGGGTCACAGGGGGTGCTGGAGCCTATCCCAGCTGTCTTTGGGCGAGAGGCGGGGTACACCCTGGACTGGTGGCCAGCCAATCACAGGGCACATATAGACAAACAACCATTCACACTCACATTCATACCTATGGACAATTTGGAGTCGCTAATTAACCTAGCATGTTTTTGGAATGTGGGAGGAAACCGGAGTACCCGGAGAAAACCCACGCATGCACGGGGAGAACATGCAAACTCCACACAGAGATAGCTGAGGGTGGAATTGAACCCTGGTCTCCTAGCTGTGAGGTCTGCGTGCTAACCACTCGACCACTGTGCAGCCCAAGCCCAACATTTTTATTATTATTATTATTATTATGTTTTTATGCTTCTCTGGAATTGTTTTGAACCTGAATCAAACAATTACAACAGACACTTTTTATTGCAAATGTTGATCTGAAATCAACATTTTTTTGTTGTCAAAAACTATTTGCATAGCCATTTGTTGCTAGGCAGAATTACGGGAACATGCAAACTCCACACAGAGATGCCCGAGGATGGAATTGAACCCTGGTTTCCTAGCTGTGAGGTCTGCGTGCTAACCACTCGATCACCGTGCAGAGCAAGCCCAACATTTTTATTATTATTATTATTATGTTGTTATGCTTCTCTGGAATAGTTTTGAACCTGAATCTAACAATTACAACAGTATTTTTTTTATTGCAAATGTTGATCTGAAATCAAAAGGCATGAGTTGGGGCAGATCAATTATCATTGGTGGTCTACGAACATCAGGGATCTACTGCACGAGACTGCTCTCTTATTGTTGTAAAAAAAATATTTGCATAGCCATTTGTTGCTAGGCAGAATTACGGGAAGTACTGCGACAAAACGACATTAACTGACTTTTAATTCTAAAAGCCATTTTTGCAGTAGTTTTTTTTCTAACAGCACAAGACTCCTGCCGTATAGAGGATCTTTGATGAGCATCTCCTCTATATATGTCGTGGGACTGACTGACTGGCCTCCCGTTCGGATTATATGCGCCAAAGTGCAGCTGGGATGGTCTCCAGCTTGACCTCTGACCCCGAAGCGACTAAGACTGAATGAATGAGTATTTGTTGACGACATGTAGCCGGGTACACAAGAGAGAACACCTTGTATCAAAACATCCAAAGTGGCCTCAGCTTCCCCTATCTTTCCTTTCTGTGCTAATTAGCTCTCTGCCATCTAAATCAATGATATGCAAGGTGATTGTCTGGTTAACATTCTCCTTCCATCCTTCATCAAAGCAGCTGCCAAGCTCTCTCTCTCTCTCTCTCTCTCGCTCGCTTCGTTCGGGAAGGCAGCACTACAGCGGCGGCGGCGGCGGCACACTCAGATGCAATCAGGAGCGCTGATCTAATTCCCTCTCGTCCATCTACACACACATTCAATTTGTTAGGACGCTTAGAGGAGTCTCCGGTGAGGTGTTTGTCTGACTCCCTGGCGCTGGGCCTTGTGGTCTTTTCAGCCAGTGTGTGCATCTGTGTCGACAAATCGACCCCCCCCCCCCCCCCCCCCCCCCGCGCCCCCCGTCTCACCCCACCAACACGATATACACGATACGTCGGCCTTATCACACTCATCGCTCTACGTTGTAAGTCAAAAGGCCAAAAAACAGCACGTGTGTCCCGCCTCACATTAAGAGCAGGCGGCCTGCTGGTCCAGCAGCAACAAGGTGACTTTCCCTCCCCCAGAGGAGTATATAGGTCATTCACTGTGCTCGCATTGGAAGCATAGCTGACAGGCCAGGCTGCAGTAACTGTGCACCAAAAAAAAAAACAAGCCAAACTAAACACCAGCTAGCAGGCGTTAGCCAAGGAAGCAGTTTAAGCAGCCTGGCCTAAAGGTGATGGCAGAGGAAAGGAAGATGGAAGCACGATAAGAAAGATAGAAAGTGTAACAATGACTTAGTTTTTAATAATTGTTAACAACGCAACCTGCTAATTTTCAGTAAATAATGCTTATATGATTGAATAATTGAAAAGTAAACACTTAAAAATGTACTGAACAAGATTATTGCAACGTCTGGACTACAGAATATTTATCACTTCAGCAAAGCAAAGTTTCTTTTTTCCCCTGTATCTTGTACTGTATTACCTTTCAACTGTATTACCTTTCTACTGTATTACCTTTCTACTATATTATCTTTCTATTAAATTACCTTTCTATTACATTACCTTTCTACTGTATTACCCATCTACTGCATTACCTTTCTACTGTATTACCTTTCTACTGTATTACCTTTCTACTACATGACCTTTCTACTGTATTACCTTTCTACTACATTACCTTTCTACTACATTACCTTTCTACTACATTACCTTTCTATTACGTTACCTTTCTACTACATTACTTTTCTACTACTTCACCTTTCTACTACATTACCTTTCTACTATATTACCTTTCTACTATATTACCTTTCTACTATATTACCTTTCTACTATATTACCTTTCTACTATATTACCTTTCTACCACATTACCTTTCTACTGTATTACATTTCTACTACATTACCTTTCTATTATGTTACCTTTCTACTACATTACCTTTCTACTGCATTACCTTTCTACTATATTACCTTTCTACTACATTACCTTTCTACTGTATTACCTTTCTACTATATTACCTTTCTACTACATTACCTTTCTACTACATTACCTTTCTATTACGTTACCTTTCTACTACATTACTTTTCTACTACTTCACCTTTCTACTACATTACCTTTCTACTATATTACCTTTCTACTATATTACCTTTCTACTATATTACCTTTCTACTATATTACCTTTCTACCACATTACCTTTCTACTGTATTACATTTCTACTACATTACCTTTCTATTATGTTACCTTTCTACTACATTACCTTTCTACTGCATTACCTTTCTACTATATTACCTTTCTACTACATTACCTTTCTACTGTATTACCTTTCTACTATATTACCATTTTACTACATTACCTTTCTACTGTATTACCTTTCTACTACATTACCTTTCTACTACATTACCTTTCTAATGTATTACCTTTCTACTACATTACCTTACATTGTGTATGTCAAGCAGTCTCAAACCGTTGTTCTATGGAAGGCTGTTGTTGTATGAAGCGCCTATTTGTTCAACCAATGTACAGTGTCAACGCTCAACAAGGAAAACCGACACGCATGCACATGGCAATATATGGAGGCCGGCAAAATGATCCAAGTTCATGAGATCTTGTGACACCCCTAATACGGAGTGGTCCATACGAAGACAGTCCACTCGAAGACAGTTGTCTGAAAAAGTATTAAAAGAATTGTTTCAAGTCCAAAATGTTTTCTTTTGTTATCCGTGCATTAGCACCACCGATTGGCCGTACATAGAATAAGTGGATGGACTGTTATTTTTATTTGCATGGACTCTAAAAACATGCTAATGTCATGTATGACCCAACTGCTGTGTAATGTTTTCCAACTATGTAAAAGCCTCATTCTTTTTTATTTTCTTCCTTCCCACAAAAACCCCGCCAGGCAGCCACTTCATTGTTTTCCAAGTCCTTTCATCTCCTAAAGATAACATACACAACGCTAACTGCTGTAGTCGCTGTTTATTATTTCCCTGACCGGCGCGAGTACACAACACTTGCCTTTCTTCACAGCGAGGTTGTGTGTTGCACGGCGATTCCGTAACTTACACAGAATAATAATAGAAGGCAACAAGTTTGCTGTGCGATTCAAATGTGTTACGACAAAGACGTTTGAGTCCAATTTGGCTGCCAGCTTTTCCTGGAGTAACTGCATTAAGAGAGAGATGAGTCCACCAACTGTCGGTTCCGTAGGTGCCACACGGTTAAAACCACTCTACAATGTACTGTACTGCTTGAAGCAATAATGACCATACAATATACAGTATAATATAACATACACATGCAGTCATGTGAAGAACGCAACGTGCATATATGGATTGCTGTTTTCATAGTCGGGCTGCACGGTGGACGAGTGGTTAGCGCTCAGACCTCACATGTTCTCCCCGTGCATGCGTGGGTTATAACCCTTGTGAGGATAAGCGGTAGAAAATGAATGAATGAATTATGTTTTGTTGTTTAGCAAATTTGGAGTGGTCAGACCGGAGCAGGAGGGGATAGAAAAGAAGAAAAAAGAAAACAGACAGGGGAGTGCATTTTTAGACAAAATGTCTAAACAACGATGCTACTCCGGTTTCCTCCCACATTAAAAAAAAAACATGCTAGGTTAATTAGTGACTCCAAATTGTTCATAGGTATGAATGTGAGTGTGAATGGTTGTTTGTCTATACGTATGTGCCCTGTGATTGGCTGGCCACCAGTCCAGGGTGTACCCAGCCTCTCGCCTGAAGACAGCTGGGATAGGCTCCAGCACCCCCGCGACCCTCATGACGATAAGCGGTAGAAAATGAATGAATAATAATAACCATCATCATCATAATAATGGCGCGCAGACCTCAGACCTAGAAGACCCGAATTCAATCCCACCCTTGGCCATCTCTGTGTGGAGTTTGCATGTTTTCTCTGGGTACCATCTGGTACTTTTACAATCAGTAACTGTTACATTTGTTCACTTCGTGCTTTCCATAATACAGTTTAAGGTTTTTTTTTTGTTTTTTCCACATACTGAAATGCTATGGTTTTTTAACGTAGTCCGAGCATATAAGTGTTTCAATTGTACTTCTTCCCTGAAATCATATTTCCCCTCTCTTGTAGAGAAGTATTGGATGACATTTTTAGCTAATTGGTTATTTTTAGCCTTATGCATTATTTTAGCTGTTTGAAGATGAACTATATCAGCAAGTTGAAGTATTTGTGATTTTAGAAATAAGGAGTTATTATGTTCTCTGTAGGCGGCATTATGAATTATCCTTACTGACCTTTTTTGCAGTACATTTAGCCAGTGAAGATTGCTTTTATAGTTATTAGCCCATATTTGCACTCAATAAGTAAGATATGGTAGAACCAGAGAGCAATAAGAGCAGATAATACAATACAAAACCAAAAAAAACTCCCGCACTTGTGGTGACCTAAGACTTTTGCCCGGTCTTGTATGTCTGGGTCAACAGAGTCTTTGTCAATGTGGGTCAGAGCCAAACTAGAAACACTAATTCCCGCGAACAATCATCCAAGTAATCATGTCTGTGCGACAAATCGGGGATGCAAAGGAAGTCAAGGGGCCCGATATGACCGAGCTAACATCATTAAGGGTGAACAATGAGCATTGAGGTGGCAGCGAGGAGGATGACGACCATGGAGACTCACGTGGTCACCAAGAACCCCCGTGTGACCCACATAAGCACATTAGCAAGGCCTGGACTGCAAACAAGCAGCACACACACACACACACATAAAGAGTCTTGTTCTGTGGAACAACAATGACCTCATCATGCACGTATGTAGCGCTGTTAGCTGCACCGCTACAGGTGTGTGGTCTTCTAGTTCAGTCAGTGCCTGTTCAGCTGTTTAGGTGAACCACTTCCTCAACCATCCTGTTGTGTTGAAAGCGATTGTTGCTGTGCGACAAGTAATTTAAACGTGTGATACCCGACACCGGAGCTTCTATTACGGCAAGGTGTGACACAAGAAACGATATACATACATGCGATTGGATCTGGGAGAACGAGACGAGACAACGTTATTTTTAAGAAATCTACAATTAAAAAAATACAACTGGACAAAGGGACTTAATTGACTTAACTATTTTTTGGGCGAGCCACCCAATCACAGGGCACATATAGACAAAGAACCATTCTTCACGCGAGCCAGCCAATCACAAAGCACATATAGTCAAACAACCATTTTTCGGGCGAGCCAGCCAATCCCAGGGCACATATAGACAAACAATCATTTTTCGGGCGAGCCAGCCAATCCCATGCACATATAGACAAACAACCATTTTTCGGGCAAGCCAGCCAATCACAAGGCACATATAGACAAAACCATTTTTCGGGCGAGCCAGCCAATCACAGGGCACATATAGACAAACAACTATTCACACTCACATTCATACCTATGGATAATTTGGAGTCGCTTATTAAAATAGCATGTTTTTGGAATGTGGGAGGAAACCGCAGTACCCGGAGAAAACCCATACAGAGATGGCCGAGGATGGAATTGAACTCGGGTTGCCTAGCTGTGAGGTCTGCACGCTAACCACTCGTCCGCCGTGCAGCCTCATGTAAAGACATGTAAAGCGACAATAGCTTTAGGGTTATGCTTAAAAAAAAAAAAAAAACTACAGTTCCCATGATGCTGAAGAGTGCTCAAGCAGGAAGTAAGTCCGAATTAGACTCTTCTATCATATGTTTTGAAGAAATCCATATGCAGCAATTGTGTTTTCATCTGACAAATATGACGTAACTTTGATGAAATGTAGAATTACTCCAGATTCTGTTTGGACGTTTAACAACATGGCAGCTGCTGAATAGATAAAAAAAAAAACAGGACCGTAAAGCGATGCCGATTTACTGTGTGAAAAGCAATGGTGGATAAATGTCGGGTCTTTTCTGTGCTAGAAATGCTACATTCTTCATCAACAGTAACATTTTAATGGAATCCAATTTCACAGAAAAAAAGAAAAAGCCGGGAAATGTTGCTGATGCTGCTATTTTGCTGCCTGTGAAAGAGGCTCTTGCTAAGGATCTCCAAAGCAGTACAGTAGTCCTCCAATATTTACAGTCCTGAGCGTGGGCATCTCGACCATCTCGGCGTCTATTTGAGTTGGGAGAGCGCAGGTAGTAAAGCCAAGCGGAGGGTGAGAAAGAGAGGACGAGGCAGCTTACATAACCACGGGCAGACAGTATAAACATTTAGGTTGACACCCACTCAGCACCTCTCCCAGGGAGGAGAGAAAGGTCTTACGGGCGGCATACGAGAGCGAAAGAAAGCCAACCGAGGGGGATTTAGTTTCCTCTCCCGAAGGTGACCCTGGCATTGCGCTCTCCCAACACCTGAGCGTACGGAAAGGTGAGACTTCCCCTTTGTGACTTTGCCGCACCTCCCGCTGCTGCGCTCAAGGTGGAATCTAACTTTGGACATTTGCATGGAGGGATTTTAGGGTGCTTGAGTTCGCTACTCGGTGGAATAAAAGAGGTGCGGTAATGAGAAGAACTCAGGATCACTCTCCCTCGCTTTTGTGCTTTATCATGATGGTGGACGCTTTTATGCATATTTTCATTTAAAGCTGCAATATTTACTTATTTATATACTCTTATTTATATACTCTTATTTATATACCCTTATTTATATACCCTTACCTAATAGTTTGGTGGAATAATTTAGCACATATTGTGTTAGTGGGCTGCACAGTGGGCAAGTGGTTAGCGCACAGACCTCACAGCAAGGACACCCAAGTTCAATTCCACCCTCGGCCATCTCTGTGTGGGTTTTCTCCGGGTACTCCGGTTTCCTCCCACATTCCAAAAACATGCTAGGTTAATTAGCGACTCCAAATTGTCCATAGGTATGAATGTGAGTGTGAATGGTTGTTTGTCTATATGTGCCCTGTGATTGGCTGGCCACCAGTCCAGGGTGGACCCTGCCTCTCGCCCCAAGACAGCTGGGATAGGCTCCAGCACCCCCCCCCCCCACCCCGCAACACTTGTGATGATAAGCGGTAGAAAATGAATGAATAAATATTGTGTTAGCAATACCATGAGTGGTTAGCACGCAGGCCACACAGCAAGGGGACCCGAGTTCAATTCCACCCTTGGGCATCTCTGTATGGAGTTTGCATGTTCTCCCTGTGCATGCGTGGGTTTCCTCCCACATTCCAAAAACATGCTAGGTTAATTAGCGACTCCAAATTGTCCATAGGTATGAATGTGAGTGTGAATGGTTGTTTGTCTATATGTGCCCTGTGATTGGCTGGCCACCAGTCCAGGATGTACACCTGAAGACAGACAGCACGCCTGCGACATTTGTGAGGAAAAGCAGTAGAAAACGGATGGATGGAGTTTTAATTCAAATTTACTTCAACGTATATACAAATATATCTGCTGTTGGTAAGAATGATATTATTGATGGTGTTACATTTAAATACCAAATACATTCGTAACGTCCATATACTAATGTTCCAATTTTAATTT
The DNA here is from genome assembly GCF_030265055.1 of Doryrhamphus excisus. Taxonomy (NCBI): domain Eukaryota; kingdom Metazoa; phylum Chordata; class Actinopteri; order Syngnathiformes; family Syngnathidae; genus Doryrhamphus; species Doryrhamphus excisus. The sequence goes on along the minus strand of NC_080466.1, from coordinate 15,509,091 downwards.
GCATTTTACTAATATGTAAAGATCAAATTCTAAGGCTCATAAAATGCACTTTATTTTGTATTTGTGTTACTTATTCTGACCGTCACTATCCAAACTCCAAAACGGCAAATCATGATTATCACTCTCATGTAAAAAGACACACTTGTTTTGACTACAAACAAAGCACACACACACACACACACAGACACACACACATTGTCAACCCACTCCACCTCCCACCCTTCCCCCCATCCCCGGGTCAGTTGAGGGGCAGCAACACACGTCATTACCATCCAACACACGCATATGTTGCATTTAAATGCCATCTACATCAACTACACAGATGCTCTTCACTTAGCTCCACACTGCTGGATGGCCTGGGGAGGCGCCAGAGGGAACAATTTAAATGACAATTTCCTGTCATTCTTAGACAATGTCAGCGGCACAAAGATGTCAAAACACAACCTAAGTCCATCTTTAAGTAGCAAAACCACTAAGATATTTTGGGTCCATTGTTTTTCCACCTGAGCTGCCTTAATGTGCAAGCCTCACAGCTAGGAGACCAGAGTTCAATTCCAACCTCGGTCATCTCTGTGTGGATGTGCATGTTCTCCCCGTGCATGCGTGGGTTTTCTCCGGGTACTCCGGTTTCCTCCCACATTCCAAAAACATGCTAGGTTAATTAGCGACTCCAAATTGTCCATAGGTATGAATGTGAGCGTGAATGGTTGTTTGTCTATATGTGCCCTGTGATTGGCTGGCCACCAGTCCAGGGTGTACCCCGCCTCTCACCCGAAGACAGCTGGGATAGGCTCCAACAACCCCGCGACCCTCGTGAGGATAAGCGGTAGAAAATGAAAGAATGAATGAATAATAATAATCATCATCATCATAATGGCTGCCAGGCGGGCAAGTGGTTAGCGAGCAGACCTCACAGCGCAGACCAGGGTTCAATTCCACCCTCGGCCATCTCTGTGTGGAGTTTGCATGTTTTCTCCGGTTTCCTCCCACATTCCAAAAACATGCTAGGTTAATTAGCGACTCCAAATTGTCCATAGGTATGAATGTGAGTGTGAATGGTTGTTTGTCTATATGTGCCCTGTGATTGGCTGGCCACCAGTACAGGGTGTACCCCGCCTCTCACCCGAAGACAGCTGGGATAGGCTCCAGCACCCCCGCGACCCTTGTGAGGATAAGCGGTAGAAAATGAATAAATGAATGAATGATGTTTTGCAAATTTGGAGTGGTCAGACCGGAGCAGGAGGGGATAGAAAAGAAGAAAAATGAAAACAGAGTGCTTTTTTAGACAAAATGTCTAAACAACGATGCCACAACGATGCTACTCCGGTTTCCTCCCACATTCAAAAAAAACATGCTAGGTTAATTGACGACTCCAAATTGTCCATAGGTATGAATGTGAGTATGAATGGTTGTTTGTCTATATGTGCCCTGTGATTGGCTGGCCACCAGTCCAGGGTGTACCCCGCCTCTTGCCCCAAGACAGCTGAGATAGACTCCAGCACCCCCCGCGACCCTTGTGAGGATAAGCGGTAGAAAATTAATGAATGAATGAATGGTGCCTCATAATACATTTCACATTTTCACTGTCTATAAAGGTAACAGCCTTGTAACATGTGAAATAGTAACACCGCTGGTTGTTCCACTGGTAATGAACATACCATACAAGGTAGATGACTTTTAAAGATATTCCCCGCAGCTCTTTTGCAGCCTTCAACGTCAGACCCCGCGGTGCGTTTTGCATCCACTGTGACAAAAATGTCTTTCGCAACCGAGAAAGGTCAGTTCCTCATGTGCTCCTCACATGCACTCATCTCATATTGATCCCCCCCCCAACATCAACACCAGCGCCTCCCACCACATATCTGATTTTAGCAACTGGTTAAAAACCGAAGCCCAAAAACAGCTGGAGCTGCCGTCACGCTGACGTGTGGAGAAAACGGAGGACCAAAGCAAACGAGGGATGATGAACACGTGCAGGAATGTCGTCATCTGCAACGTAAACATCCAAAAGGAGTACACAAAGGAGCCCGGCTAAACAGACTCCTTTCCACCATCTTTGTAGGACTTAAAGAGTAAAACATACAGCAGCCAACATCAAAGCAGCCAGCACCGATCCTGTGATTTCAGCGCGGCATGGATCAACACAGATATTGCTTACGCCGCCTTCTGCTCCACGGGGGCATGGCTCCTTTTTACACAGCAGATCTGGATCCATGCAACAGGTGACCTCCAGCTTAGATCTCCAGGGACAATCCCTGGACAGGAAGATTATCTCCAAGGGATCAGGCATGACCTGAGTCACCTCTACACATACACACACACTCAGCGCCGTCCTCCACTTAGCAACATTTAGTTAGCAGTTGTCTTTTTATATACAACAATAGCCACGTTTACATGAGGAGTTTTTCTCTTTCCGAATGGAATCTTTCCGAATGACCTTTCAATGGTATACATGGAAAGGAATATTCCAATGGCATGTCTACATGCTGCGCTATAATCAACCAGAATAGTCAATGGGGCATGCGCAGTAAAACGTAAACACCAACATCACGTGATACCGACTTCCTCCAGTTTTTCTTTCACTTGTTGGAATAACTCCGTATTGCCAGTTTTTCCTTCATTCCAGTCTTGAAATTTAGTTTCAATCAAAAACAAACTTTCCGCAACAGTCCAGTGCCGATTGCTTGCCTCCATTTTTAAAACTGAAGAACGTATCGATCTGCGTGTTACATCATATCTCAGCATTCGCTGAAAGAATGCACCCAGGAACACGAAAAAGATAAAGTTCAATTTTGCTAATATTTTAAAATTAAGCTCGGCACATGTTTTATATAGATATGTATTTTCTTTTTGAATAAAACAGGACTTGTGAATGGCATATACAAGGGTTTAGATTCTGTTCCACAGATGGCGCTAATGCACACGAAAGCTGCTTGCCAACCGCCAATAAACAACAGAAGAAGAAAAACACCATGAAGAAGAACGCAGTCTGACAACTTTCCGATCGAGCGGGTACAAGATACCTCAATCGGATTGGGGAAAGGAATATTCCACCTCTGGGAATCCGATTATATATTCATTCGGATTGGCACTTTTCTTTGGGAATGAGGTGTACATTCTACAAGTTACATTCTTTCCGATTGAGCAAATAACCCGAATGGAATTGGAATATTTGGGTCCATGTATACGTGGTTAATGATCAGGTCTTAAAGGTAGAGTACAATAGGGAGTAAACGGTTGTGTTGTGTTTTTGTGCTAGCTTCGGTGCTAATGTTACCTTTTTGAGTAATTGCTTGTAGGTGGCTAGCAGCTTGCTAGCTCCCGACTTGGCCCCAATGCATGTGGACTGTAACAGCAAACAATGAAAATGGTTTCTTCCTGTATGACACCCCTTTGTTTGGTTACACACAAATGAGTTTCACTCCACTCTAGTCCTGTAGGTGGTGGTAATTAAAAATTTCAAAATGTAAAAACTACACTTTTCCAAATTACAATCAGTAACTATTGCATTTGTTCACTTCCTGCTTTCCTAATATAATTTAATGTTTTTTATTTTTATTTTTAATTAAATTAAAATTTATTTATTTATTATTTATTTATTTTAATTAATTAAATTAATTAATTAAATTAAATTAATTTAAATTCTATATATTTATTTATTTATTTAGTATTTATTTTTTATATTTATTTTATTTTGGCCCACGTACTGAGAACCACTACCCAGCGGGTAATCAGTTCCCAGTTCCACATGTCCAAAAGGAGTAGGAAGAAGCAAAGCTTATTAAATCCTACCCCTCCATCTGGTACTTTTACAATCAGTAACTGTTACATTTGTTCACTTCCTGCTTTCCATAATACAGTTTAAGGTTTTTTTTTTTGTTTGTTTTGTTTTTTTTAATAATGTACCAAGGTACGAGGTGATATAACCATCCAATGACATAATGGGTACCATAGTAACTGTCATATAGTGATATAAATAACACATCATCACTAGTTCAAGACTCTTGTAGAAATCGAGGTCATGTTTTACAACTTTATTTAGATATGCACCAAAATGTAAGGAATTCTTTCTTGTCATAACTCATTTTAGATCCTGCTAACAGCAAATGTAAACATAACCACGTTATGCTAAAAGTAAATAAAGCCTCAAAAAAACACATCCATGTTGCTATTTCTGAGACCGAACCCTTAAAAAACAAGTTCAAAATTGAACATGTCGTTCAGAAAGCTCCCATGTGATGAGAAAAGGCCTCAGCGAGCTCGAATGTGGGTTAACGTCCACTGACACTGACACATGTTGCCAGCAACCCTGTGCAGTCACTGTCACATGTCATCATACTCAATTCCCACCAGCCATTTACCATCATCCCAACATGCGGGGGGAGCACACCGCCGTGGGCCCGGGGGTGGGAGGGGGTCGGGGGGGTATCTATGTCTGTTCAGAGTACAACAAAACGATGGCTAATTTATGTCTGGAGGTGTTTATGGTATGTTTAATGGCTCCTATAAGTTAAAAAAAAAACACACTAAACCAAAGAAGGGGGTTAGTGTGGGGGGGGGGGGGTGGCGGTTAGCACCACAGCTGCACATTCTGCACCTTCGCTCGAGAAGCGCTGGCTCGCCAGTGCCTGTGAAGTTTCAGACGGTCCGTGAATGGAAGAGTGTCCATAAAGCTACACCACCGCAAACATACACACTTTCATGGAAAATATTGAAATATGATATTTTGTAAAGCAACACATGTAAAGATTTTCTCAGAAGTTATATATATACTATATATATATATATATATATATATTTCAGCATTGCAATATACCGTATTTTCCGGACTATAAGTCGCACTTTTTTTCATAGGTCGGCTGTTCCTACGCTAAAATAGCGTATTACTAGAATCGTCTTTCCTCTTTGTTTCCATTTTGTTATTTAAAAAAAAAATTCCAACTACTTCCACTTCAACTTCACAGAAAGCTTTCTAGATCTTCCACAATCTGCACCTATTCCAGATGGATTTCCAAAATGGTCTTTTTTCATTTATTCCACCCATGGCCCGCCTCTGGGCACACCCACTCCACTGTGATTGGTTACACTCTACAGCTAACGGCTTGTACAGCTTGTACCCGGGCACGCCCATATAAGGAAATCCGGCTCAGTGGTTAGTTAGTTAGAAACCGAGCGTTCCTGAAACTTTGGCATTGTTTAACATCGTTTAACTACATTTATAGGTCAGAAAAGTAGAAAAAGCATAATTGGTCCCCTTTAAATGATATTTTTCACAGACCGCAAATGCCCCTCAGGCCACAGTTTGGACACTGTTGCTCTATAATGTTGTGCATAAGTGTTTAAAAAAGACACACCGTTGCCATAAGCTCCAGTTTTGTATGATGCAGTTTTCCTTGAAAATGCTTGCTAAAATTTTCCTCGGTTTGTAGTCCGTTTGCCCTGCAATGTATCATTCTGCAAAATTGAGCGCTTAAACAGAGTACTTTACACGCGGCTGACTCACCATTCATACATATTTCATTGTCTGCAACTGCTAAATAACCCGCCATGTGGCCAAAAAAAAGTTGAGCATGTCTGCAATTTGATAAACAGGTCGGAAACATTATTAATTTCACGACTTATTTTTTGTTAGTCTTTTTGGGTGTCTGGAACACATTCATTAGATTTACATTATTTCCTATGGGAAAAATTATAATTAAAAAATATTTTCATTCATTCTGTTTTTGAGCACATGAAAGTGAAATGGTGCATTAATGTTGTAACGCAAAATACGTACAATGACCACATTTCCAGATTGTCTGCAGTTAGTAAATACGGTGCCCTTCTGAGCTCTGACAAAGTGTGTCCGACAATGAGTGCTCCTCCTTGGGCAGGCGAGGTGTGTTATGACCGATATGTTAACATATAAGTATTTATAGGCCCTGTAGTGTGTTTCATTGGAACAAAAATGCCCCAAATATGAACAATGCACATTGTGACACCGATATCTTTATTTTCATCATTTTGACCCCAAGAAGACGTTAGCAGCGTGCTATTGTTTTAGCAGAAACATGCATTCAAACAAGAATGACATCTTTTTGTCAAGATAATACACAACTGTCCGTTATCGGAATGTACCGTTTGTGTGTCATTGTGATTCGTCAGCAGGTTTCCTTATCATAAAATCACTTCTTAAAGCGCCCCGTAAAGGTTGTTTAGATGCTTGATTCTTATCAAACTGTCATTCCGAGATAACCATCATTAACTTGAAACCTCGCAATCTAAAAAAGATTTGTGGTTTTTAATACGCATGAACGACAGGATTAGAGGACTACACTTCATTCAGCAGCATCTGGCCTCTCGGTGTAACGCCATGACATTACTTTTTTTTTTTTTAATAAAAGGTCGACTTTAAGATTGTGACCTGGGAAGCGAACGCTATATGAATGTACTACCTGAATGTGTCTGTGCACTGACCTTTTTCAAATTCAGTTTGTTCACCTCTGAAGGATTACAGGCCCAGATGGCCCAGCCGTGAACAATGCAGCACCTGCTGAAGGACATGATGCTATTAGGTTTGACCGAAAAAAAAAAAAAAAAAACGCAAAAAGAAGAAGACAGCGTGTGCCGGCACCTTGCAGTGTGTTCTCGGAGCAATTTGGCAGGAAATGGTACGACAAGATGAGCACGATATTACGTTTGGACGATTTCACAGAAACATGAACCATCACATTCATAAACTTTGCTACAAAAACACTGCATTTTAAAGCTGTAAAAGTTTTTTTTTTTTTTTTTTTTAATGAATCCTATTCATGTGCAGTCCAACATCGAAAGTTTAAAATTTCTGGAGGAAAACTCATCTCAAAGTTGGCGGAAAAGCCTATGCCAAATTATCAGAGAAAATTATGCTGCTGTAGTCACACGGAGAATTTAACCAAAATTAGCAAGTAAAAAAAAAATCACTACAAAGTGTGCCCAAATTGCAGCCCGGAAAAGTTTGCATCTGTGGAATGGGAAGATTACACATTTCCCAGCATGCTTTGCTGCAGCTAACATGATCACCTTTGACTGTTTTATGTCATTTTAAAGGTATTATTTTGTACCGTCAGGGTGTAGTAGTTAAAGTGATGATATTTTTAGTCATGTACACTTCAATTATTTGCCTTTTGGTCTGAATCTGCCAAGAGTGTTGGTAAATTTTTTGTTCTAAAAAATATTTTTTCCACTTTTAAAATCAAAATACCAGAGGATTAGTTTATACCGGAGGCATCACTTACTTACTCAGATTGCGGGAAGCACTTTGTTTGATAAGGTACGCTAGCCCAGGCCAAGTTAAATAGGTCAGCGGGCCGGATACAACTGCACCGCGGACCAGATTTGGCCCCCAGGCCTGAGTTTGACATATGTCTTAAGGGCTTAATTAAGCACTTAATTTGCCCCAAATTCTCTGAAAAAATTCACCTCTACAGTCACACAAAATTTGTCTCAATATAATACAAATAAAGCATGAGGCTAAAAATAACCAATTATGTGCTATATCCTATGTATATGTGCTATATATATCACTATATTGAAAGTTACTATGGTACCCATTATGGCATTGGATGGTAATTAAAATTAAAATTAAAATTAAAATTAAAATTAAAATTAAAATTAAAATTAAAATTAAAATTAAAATTAAAATTAAAATTAAAATTAAAATTAAAATTAAAATTAAAATTAAAATTAAAATTAAAATTAAAATTAAAATTAATAAAAAATAAAAAACTTAAATTATATTAAGAAAGCAGAAAGTGAACAAATGTAATCTAAGTAAAAATAAAATGTAAATGAGTATGAATGAGTATGGGAAATTAGTCCAGATGTGCTATATATATCCCTATATTGACACTTACTATGGTACCCATTATGTCATTGGATGCTCATATCACCTCATACTTTGGTACATGACAGAAAAATTTAAAAAATCTTTTTAAAAAAAACTTTAAACTATATTACCATATTAGGAAAGCAGGAAGTGAACAAATGTAACAGTTACTGATTGTAAAAGTACCAGATGGAGGGGTAGGATTTAATAAGCTTTGCTTCTTCCTACTCCTTTTGGACATGTGGAACTGTGAACTGATTATGGGATGCATTCAATTGTAATCTGATGCATGTTCAAATGAAATAAAACCATTACTATTACCATAATAAAATTTACTCGAGTAGACAACCGTAGGATTTCACATAGTCAAGACTTCCGATTAACAGCAGTTGCACGTTGACTTCATAAAGCTTTGTTGACGGTGATAGGTACAGAATCAACACAGTCTAGTATTTATGTGTATCGCTACGACAACCAGCTACGCTTAAACGGATATAACAAGCACTCAACATGTCGCTTTACTTCACCTCTCCTCATCATTACATCACACGTGGCGCCCCAAAATGTTCAAGCGCCTTGTTCCAAAAACCAGAGGTCAGGAACAAATAGGGGTCATGCTAACCTCGTCTCAGGTGAGAGCTGCCTCGCAGGTACGGCGGTGGAGTGATGTATATTTAATAAGGCGCACCATTTGCAGTGGTGCATGCCGCTGCCCTTTCAGAGCGAGCGCCCGTGTCTCCTGTTCAGTCCAGCCTGCATCGACCGGTCTGCAGGGAATTGTGGGATTGAAGGACATGTCAGACAGGACTAGGGAGGCATAAAAATAGGGGGGCGGTTGGTGGGGGGGGGGTACCAGTATGACCATGGATGAAGACAGCAGAAATGACATCTAAATGTACTCACAAGGAGGCGCCGGCTTGTGTAGTCTAATTTTGACAGTACTTTTTATTATTCAATGTCAAATAAAAAAAAGAGGCTTCACTACACATCTTAAAATAAAGGATGGTGCTTTCAGACAAATTGTGCACTCTGATTTGACGCTTACTGCTTCTTACTACTTCTTATTATATTGCCAACCATTTAAAGGCCCCCTATTTATAATGATGTCCTAACCATAATAATAATAAATAATAATAATAATAATAATAATCAATAAATTGCATTGAAAAAGTTTTTAAAAGTTTTGAAATTTTTAAGACAGAGGCCAGCTTCTTAAAAAAGCTAGCTTCGCTACACATCTTAAAGGGGACCTATATGCTCATTTTCCAGGCTGTTGTGGACTCCTATAGAGCAGCTACACACAATAACCAGCATTCTAAGCTTTATAGTTCTTCCGGTATCTGCACCTATTCTGCTGTATTTCTTTGGATTTCATGGTTCCTGCGCAAACGGTTCTTTATTAAACGGTATAGGAGTTTACTAATAAATGGTAATTGTCGGCTTTGTTGGATTCCGAATCCGATCCGGAAGTAGAGACTGGACAGTTTCTCCAGAAAAGAGGTTACTTCAAAACGTCTCTAAATGGTAAATAGCTTTTTTATGTTACCTTTTTTGTTAAAGGGGACCTATTATGCTCATTTGTATTGAGTTGTGGACTCCTATAGAGCAGCTACACACAATAACCAGCACTCTAAGCTTTATAGTTCTTCCAGTATATGCACCTATTCTGCTGTATTTCTTTGGATTTCGTGGTTCCTGCGCAAACGGTCCTTTTCAATGTATTCCACCCACGGCCCGCCTCCAGGCACGCTCACTCCGCTGTGGTTGGTCACACTCCCGAGTGCATAGAAACCAGTTTGTGCCGCTAACTTTGAAAGGAGTTGATAAACAGTATAGGAGTTCATAATAAATGGTGATCGTCGACTTTGTTGGATCCTGAAGGTATTTGCTCAATTTTGCTAGCTAAAGATAAAAGCAAACACATAGTCTCACAAATACAAAAGATACTTATACACGGACCCACACAAAAAAAAGAGGACTAACGAGGACTAACGAAAGGAGAAACACCATAAAAGCGGTACAAGCAAGGGTAGTGGCCTCAAGACTCCAGCCTCAAGTATATAAAAGGCCGGGCAGGGAAAGGAAGGGTGCTTTTTTTGCAGCTGGGCTGTAATAAGACCCGCTTACTTGTAGGTATACAGGGACTGCAGATAATCCCGGATGGCTGTATTAGGTATTGTTGTCAGGAATAAACAATCTGGTTCTCATTCTATAATTTGGTTCTTTAAGATTCCCTTATCCTCTATTGGAAACCCACTTATAGTGGGAGGATTTCTACAATCCCAAATCCGATCCGGAAGTAGAGACTGGACAGTTTCTCTAGAAAATACTCAATGGTAAGTAGCTTTTTATGTTAGCTTTCATGTTAAAGGGGACCTATTATGCTCATTTGTATTGAGTTGTGGACTCCTATAGAACAGCTACACACAACACACCCGCACAGAAAGCTTCCTAGATCTTCCAGACTCTGCACCTATTCCAGCTGGATTTCTTTGAATTTCCAAAAACGGCCTGTTTTCATTTATTCCACCCAGGAGTCGCCTCTGTGGGGACCTATTATGCTCATTTGTATTGAGTTGTGGACTCCTATAGAACAGCTACACACAATAACCCGCACAGAAAGCTTCTTAGATCTTCCAGACTCTGCACCTATTCCTTTCTTTGAATTTCCAAAAACGGCCTGTTTTCATTTATTCCACCCACGAGTCGCCTCTGTGGGGACCTATTATGCTCATTTGTATTGAGTTGTGGACTCCTATAGAACAGCTACACACAATAACCCGCATCTTCCACTGTGATTGGTCCCACTCAGTTTGCATAGCGAACATTGACAATAGTGCACACACTCTACAACGACACGTTCCCAGTATGGCTTCTTAAAAGCAAATATGGGACATGTAAGAATCAGCGTGTTTCGTAATGAAAGCGCTGGTGGTTTATCAGCATCTGCCCTCGCCGTTTCAATAAAGCCCTTGTTATATTTAGACAAGTTTATAACCCCTACCTGTCTGTAAACAGGAAGTGGAGCAGATTACAGCCAACCATCTGGACAATAATACACACAATGAAGAAAGCTATTCCGCAGGTCACAGACCAGACTGTTCTACCAGTGACACACATTTCATCCACATTCACTAACGATAAAGCAGATTATTTTCCGTTTTGGATTTTCCGTCATCTTAAAAAAGCAACTTGGATCTTTATTTTACAGTTTGAGAACATCATTCCGATCAATAGAGATTAGTTGTTGCCTTTAAATAGTGTCTCTGTGGCAAAGCCCGATGTTATCGCTAATTAAAAAGGAACGCGTACAAAAAAATGTGCCAAAAGGGTCATACATGTGCTGGTGAACACATGAGAGCACATGTGACCACACTACAGCCTGAGGGAGGGGGCCAAGGACAGTCATGACGGTCAGATGATGGCGGTGCGTACATCCTCCAGCTCTGCTCTTAGTTCCATAATTAGTCTCCATTTGGACATGGAACGTTACCGTACTTAGCAAAAATATAAATACTACACCGCTCCAATCTGAGTTAAACTCGAACCTTTTCTTTGTACTCAACAGGTTGAAGTTTTTCAAATTCATTCATTCATTAATTCATTTTCCTGGACCGGTGGCCAGCCAATCACAGGGCACATATAGACAAACAACCATTCACACTCACATTCACACCTATGGACAATTTGGAGTCGCTAATTAACCTAGCATGTTTTTGGAATGTGGGAGGAAACCGGAGTACCCGGAGAAAACATGCAAACTCCACACAGAGATGGCCGAGGGTGGGATTGAACTCGGGTCTCCTCGCTGTGAGGTCTGCACGCTAACCACTCGACCGCCGTGCAACAAAGTTTTTCAAATATTGTTCATTCATTCATTCATTTTCTACCACTTATCCTCATGAGGGTCGCGGGGGTGCGGGGCTGGAGCCTATCCCAGCTGTCTTCGGACAAGAGGCGGGGTCTACCCTGGACTGGTGGCCAGCAATCACAGGACACATATAGACAAACAACCATTCACACTCACATTCATACCTATGGACAATTTGGAGTCGACAATTAACCTAGCATGTTTTTGGAATGTGGGAGGAAACCGGAGTAGCATCGTTGTTTAGACATTTTGTCTAAAAATGCACTCCCCCCTCTGTTTTCTTTTTTCTTCTTTTCTATCCCCTCCTGCTCCGGTCTGACCACTCCAAATTGCATGGGGAGAACATGCAAACTCCACACAAAGATGGCCGCGGGTGGAATTGAACTTGGGTCTCCTTGCTGTGAGGCCTGCGTGCTAACCACTCGTACACCGTGCAGCCCAAGAATATATATTTCTATTCAAGAAGTAGAAAAATGCTCAAAATCATAAAAAGAAAGAAAGCCAAGATAACCAACTACAGCTATTGGATTGTATTACTAATTTTTTTTAATTTTTATTTAAAAAAATGACATCTTGTTTCCTGTTCAACTGAACCGCTGCACACAAAAAGATGAAAATTAGACCAAAAATTCAAACCTACTATGTTGCCAAATTTCCACCCCCCATAAGTCAAAATGACTTGAAATTTCTCACATGGCACAGCATAGTCTACAGTTCAAAAGAGCTACAGTAACTTGAGGACATTTAGCCGAATCACCACAAAATTTGGTACTGACAAGCGTGTCTGTAAAACTGGTTGAAAAACATGGCCGCCATCAAGCGAAGAACTCATTTCCGTAAGTGGTCGAGCATTTGTCCAGTGATTACATAAGTTTGGGGATATCCGTCTACTTATGTATATGTATACCAGCATGTCTTCCAAAGCATTCTGACCACAAAGACATTCACTGTCATAACTTTATTTATAGTCAATACTCGACAATGAACAATACATACAGTACCAAGCGGACAAAAGACGTCCTATATGTCAGACCGGAACTATTTTTCCATAGCGTCATGTGGCATAAAATGATTAGAAGTGTAGCTTTGGAGATTCCTTGCCTTCATTACGGCTAATTGGATTGAGCCGCGCCCACTCATTGGCCCGCGTTGATACATTTACATGGCATATAAGACGCTTAATGTGAAAGGCACTGATATCACAGGACTGACATGTAAGCCTTTAAATCCAAAGGATGTTATAAGGGTTTTAGAGGTGGGGTAGCGGGAGGGGGTGAGCGGAGGGGGTTACACCGCTGACATAATCTCAGTGACACTAAAATGGAGTGACAGTGCGGGGTTTTAGCTGGAAAGACCGCCAAGCATGTCAATGTTTTTTTATCGACAACACCTTCCTTCTCCACCTCGTCTTCTTTTACCGTGAACCTGACAAAAGTTTTCCCGAGCAGAAGTTTTTTGGGGAAGTAAGGTTCTCTCTTGGCAAATGCGCTGCTGGGAAATATGCAAGACTGGCAATGTGCACGGACTTGACCTAGAAAACGCTGCCTTCACAGCTGCACTCGTACTCACACTCACACACACACACATACACACATTTCAAATTTTTACAATGGATCTGCATATCAAACTACCCGTCGTCTGCCTACATGTGGGGTTAGAATTTGAGCTACGTAAGGAGCAGTGTGCTAAAAGTACAGTATGATATTAATATTAGCAACACAAATGCTAAATGGTCCGCCATTGTTGTAACACAGACGATATTTAGCATGGCCTACGTTATTTACAAGACTACTCTTTCTGGTGTCTAACTGGATACGGTTTTCGAACCTGGGCAAGATGAGAACAAAACACAATACAATCACTGCAAACACATTTTCGAGCTCTAACAAAGCTGTGCTAATGTAGTAGTAGCTTACAATTAGCTTACAATAATGGCCACGTCAAACAAAATAAAAATAAAAACAACAAATAACATAACAAATAATTTAAAAATTAAAATTAAAATTAAAATTAAAATTAAAATTAAAATTAAAATTAAAATTAAAATTAAAATTAAAATTAAAATTAAAATTAAAATTAAAATTAAAATTAAAAAAATAAGGAATAACAAATAACAAATAATAAAAATTAAAAAATTTAAATAACAAATTAATTAAAAAAATTAAATTATATTAGGAAAGCAGGAAGTGAACAAATGTAACAGTTACTGATTGTAAAAGTACCAGATGGAGGGGTAGGATTTAATAAGCTTTGCTTCTTCCTACTCCTTTTGGACATGTGGAACTGGGAACTGATTATGGGATGCATTCAATTGTAATCTGATGCATGTTCAAATGAAATAAAACCATTACCATAAAACGTTGTCGTCATGTTCTGTAGGCAACATCGTTTTTATCATTCAGTCATGAAAGGTGTTCCCTAGCTCAATGTGCTTTCCAAAACACAGACTGTAACGTTAAGTGAATCACCACGACATTTGGTACACGCCTTGGTACACGACAAGGACATGTCTTTTGGAGCAATATTGCTTGGAAAACATGGCCGCCATGAAGAGACTATACCGGTGGTTGGATAGTTATTAAACGTTGCTGTCATGTACACAAAAACTTTAGTGGAGAAAGTTATTGCCAAATTTTTCATAGGTAGAAATTATAAATTTTTACTTTGGAAAACTTTGAATATCTGTTTTTGTGGGTTTTTCAAGCTCTCATATGCCATTGATAGCACCATTGACCACGAATGGGATCCATTCCCATCCATTCCATTCCATCCATCCTTCCCGTTTAAGACGAACAAACACAATTTGGACCATTATTTGAAAAGTACCAAGCAGCACGGATGTCTATGCTCGCACCCGCTCGAGTCACGCTTCCATCGCCGGGGAGTGGTGCCGCACAGACTGTCTCACAGAGGGGCGGCGCTCATGTTGGCCAATATACAGTGCGGTTTTTACAGCCTTCCAGCTATAGCCAAGAAATGTACAATGCATACAGTATCTCACTGGAAAGTAGGCTAACAGGATCACACCCATACCCCAACCTTAACTAATTACTCCCCATGTCTAAAATGATGCATTGCGCACATCCTAGCTTGATGTGAAAACACAAATACCGGTCCGTTTCATTGATTTTGGACGACATGCCAACTTTGGCCGAACACTCGCTCAACGTCAACCTGTGCTTTCGAGGTCGGATGAGCGTGCTAACAAAGCAAACATTTTGAACAATCTCTCAAACAAAACCCAGACCAAGTGACTCTCATTTGGTGCCTATGGAATTTGCAGTTCTCAATTTTTCCCAGACTCGGCAACTAAATGTGTATCATTAGAGCTGAAATTATAATGTTTGATGATTATTTTGGCATTCAATTAATGCATTTTTTATATTAAAACATTCATTCATTCATTCATTTTCTACTGCTTATCCTCACAAGGGTCGCGGGGGTGCCTGAGCCTATCCCAGCTGTCTTCGGGCGAGAAGCGGGGTACACTCTGGACCTAGAAAAACAACCATTCACACTCACATTCATACCTATGGACAATTTGGAGTCGCTAATTAACCTAGCATGTTTTTTTTTTTGGAATGTGGGAGGAAACCGGAGTAGCATCGTTGTGGCATCGTTGTTTAGACATTTTGTCTAAAAATGCACTCCCACCTCTGTTTTCTTTTTTCTTCTTTTCTATCCCCTCCTGCTCCGGTCTGACCACCCCAAATTTGAAAAACAACAAAACTGGTGGCCAGCCAATCACAGGGCACATATAGACAAACAACCATTCACACTCACATTCATGCGTGGGTTTTCTCCAGATACTCCGGTTTCCTCCCACATTCCAAAAACATGCTAGGTTAATTGCCGACTCCAAATTGTTCATAGGTATGAATGTGAGTGTGAATGGTTGTTTGTCTATATGTGCCCTGTGATTGGCTGGCCACCAGTCCAGGGTGTACCCCGCATCTCGCTGGAAGACAGCTGGGATAGGCTCCAGCACCCCCGCAACCCTTGTGAGGATAAGCGGTAGAAAATGAATGAATGAATGAATGATGTTTTGTTGTTTTGCAAATTTGGAGTGGTCAGACAGGAGCAAGAGGGGATAGAAAAGAAGAAAAATGAAAAGGGGGGGAGTGCATTTTTTAGACGAAATGTCTAAACAACGATGCTACAACGATGCTACTCCGGTTTCCTCCCACATTCCAAAAACATGCTAGGTTAATTAGCCACTCCAAATTGTCCATAGGTATGAATGTGAGTGTGAATGGTTGTTTGTCTATATGTGCCCTGTGATTGGCTGGCCACCAGTCCAGGGTGTACCCCGCCTCTTGCCGGAAGACAGCTGGGATAGGCTCCAGCACCCCCTGTGAAGCTAATGAGAATAAGCAATATAGAAAATGGATGGATGGAAGTTATAAATATTGTCATTATAGTTTTCTTTAAAGTGATAATCTGGAGTGTATCGTGACAAACCTGGTTGACATTGATTTAGCGATTTATATCAATTAAATATAATATATCATAATAATCTATCAGTGGTAACAGTCCTGAAAACATTAATATTCATCCATAAGTTTTCATTTTCTATACTTTGGGAGACGTGGGAATGTATAAAATCGAGTTCCGTTTTTTTTTTTCCATACACGCATAGGAACCCTGGAAGTTAAGTTGTAGTTCCATCTCATGATGGTTTTGTTTGAATTAGACTCACCCCGGGCATTTTATGTAAAGCACTTCCTGCGCTACGACCAACAAACACTTTACTGTACAAGGCTAAAGGCTTTGTGTGAACGTGCTTAACAGAGCAATGACGTATGTTTTCATTTGTGCAGCACAGCTACGGCGCTAACATTATGCTAACATTGGAACTGCAACGTCATACTAGCTTAGCCTCTTTGCCGATCAAATTTTCAATCTCAAATTTCAAATTTGGGAGCGTATACACAGGGTCAAAGGTCATGCTGTGGATCTTCACTGACCTGTGACTTGTATGGGATTGAGGTCTGTGCTCTACTGAGTTGCCATTCATGCAAGTTTTTATAATAGCTGACCCATTTCTTGTTATTGTAATATAATATACTTATGACAGAGTCCTTTATTTGCGAGATAGACCTATTTTCTTTATTTAAAAGTCAGGGACAACAAAGATTAGCATCAATCATGAGGCCAATTATATTTTAATGAGATACAAAGCAGCCACTTATTTGTTGTTGTAAATCTTAATTTTCACAACATAAAACCACAAAAGGCCACACTTGCTGTCTTGTTTTTTTTTTTCAAGCAGTCAGTAATCAACACCAAATGAGCGTTTATTGGAATATTTGTAGCTCTTTTTATACGTCGCCGACACAAACAAGAAGTATCATTTTATGAGTCTGTAATCCACATTAGAGTCTGTGGTTATTTTCCCTTTTATCGTGTTAGTGTTTAGAATAAAGCTAGCATTTCATCATCAAATAACATGAGGGTTTGGATCCGAGTGGAAGAAATGAACATGTTGGAAAAAGAGAGCGCAGAAATGTGAAGAAGTCCTCTATGGAGCTCACACATTTGGCATGGAAACATCTGTTGTTTACTACATTTGCTCAGCTCATTGAAGCCCATGTGGATGGGTCGGTCCCATACCTCCAGCTGGGAAGACCCGCCTACTTTTGATGCCCTGGCTTATCTTCTGCTGGGGGGGGGGGTTCTGGACACAATAGCTTTTTTACTTCAACAACATCGCTTTTTTTATGGGTATACTAGCTTTGGAAACAGGGAGCACCGATACAAGACTAAATAATTCATTCATTTTCTACCGCTGTTCCTCACGAGGGTCGCGGGGGTGCTGGAGCCTATCCCAGCTGTTGTACCCCTCCCAGGCAGGGTACACCCTCAACTGGTCGCCAGCCAATCACAGGGCACATATAGACAAACAACCATTCACACTCACATTCATACCTATGGACAATTTGGAGTCGCTAATTAACCTAGCATGTTTTTGGAATGTGGGAGGAAACCGGAGTACCCGGAGAAAACCCACGCATGCACGGGGAGAACATGCAAACTCCACACAGAGATGGAATTGAACCCTGGTCTCCTCGCTGTGAGGTCTGTGCGCTAACCACGCGACCGCCGTGCCGCCCCATAAATACTTGTTTTACGTAAATAAATACTTTTTTACTGATACAACGACCTATGTCGTTATGGGCCCGGGGCCCATTTACAGACACTAATAGAATTGCCAACCCTGCATCGTCCCCGCTGCCTCTGTACAGGACTATTGTAGAAATCCTCCCCCTGAGGACTCTAAGTAGGTTTCAAATAGAGGATAAGGGAATCTTAAAGAACCAAATCATAGAATGAGAACCAGATTGTTTATTCCTGACAACAATCCCTAATACAGACGTCCGGGCTTATCTGCAGTCCCTGTATACCTACAAGTAAGCGGGTCTTATTACAGCACAGCTGCAAAAAAGCACCCTTCCTTTCCCTGCCCGGCCTTTTATACACTCAAGATCGTGTAAGCGGCTGGAGTGGTGGACCAATCAGCTTTCGCCACTGCCCTTGCTTGAACCAATTCTTTCATGGTGTTTCTGCTTTCGTTTGTTCGCAGGGGCATGTCTGTATTTGTGAGACCATGTGTTTGTTTTAGCTTATATCTTTAGCTAGCAAAATTGAGCAAATACCTTCATTATCGATATTTAGCTATTTACTTTGTTTTCCTTAAAGGCGTGTCATCCATGCCGACTAGAGACGAGCATAAAAAGGAGTTGACAGCGTAGAATGTTCTTGGGTGTCGGCCCGCCCTGTATCACATCACGAGCAATTGCTGCAAATAGACGCGAGACGTCTAAAAAAAAAAAAAGACAAACGCATCGCTGGATATTCAAGTTCCCACTGTGGTTGTTGGCTATGGATGTTCCTCACTCTTTCACGTCACATGGAATTGTAGCACTAAACACTCTGTACAGTATCTCTTCCATAAGAAGTTATGGTAATGGTAATGGTTTTATTTCATTTGTACATGCATCAGATTACAATTGAGTGCATCCCATAATCAGTTCCCAGTTCCACATGTCCAAAAGGAGTAGGAAGAAGCAAAGCTCATTAAATCCTACCCCTCCATCTGGTACTTTTACAATCAGTAACTTGTTCACTTCCTGCTTTCCTAATATAATTGAAGTTTTTTATTATTTTATTAATTTGTTATTTTTTGTTATTTGATATTTATTTTTTTATTTTTATTTTTTATTTTTTATTTTTTATTTTTTATTTTTTATTTTTTATTTTTTATTTTTTATTTTTTATTTTTTATTTTTTATTTTTTATTTTTTATTTTTTATCACATACCGAAGGTGATATATTGATATATTACCATACAATTACATAATAGGTACCATAGTAACTGTCAATATAGTGATATATAAAGCAAGGAAATTGTCAAGGAAATATGTCAAGGAAATTAATCTGTTCTAGGGTCAAACAGCAGCCTATTTCACCACCTAGCTTGTTTGCAATGAATCGCTTACTCAAAGCATTAAGATCCAACAGTTCAAAATATAAATTATTGAAATGTTTCAATTCGTATGAAAGTTTTGATCAGGAGTGCGTTGTTAGCCAACATGGCATACAAATGCGATCATGTTTGATATAAGTATTGGTTTTTCCGCCGACGATGATTTAGGAGCGTGAGTGATGACGAGTTCCGCACAGCAACAAGCATGCTAGCTAAGTATGTTCATATTGGTATCGGAAATTAAGTGCTGAACTATATGTTCAATATAATAATATATTATTATTATTATTATATATAATGTCAAAGGTCAAATGTTAGCATCAATCGTATGGCTCATGTCATACTGGGCAAGTTCCAATTCTGGTTCCAAATTGGACCACTTCTGATGGTTCCGCTGTGTAAATTGAATTATGTGCAAAAAATAAATATTTATACACAGTAAATGAAATATTTTTGATACAATACAATACAAATAATTGCCCCCCACTGCTCTGTGACCGCTGTGCTAAAGGAAATAACAGGACCAAGTAAAGTAGGAAAAATAATGTCATGTAACTCGATATGCTGTTTAGTGTCCAGTCATTGCCACAACAAACTGAAAAATGTGATGCCGGCCCTTTAAGATCGAGTTGCGACCATTAGTCTCTGGTAAGATAAGCTCATAAAATGATATAACCCGCAAATGAGGAGCCATGTCGGAATGCCAACATGTCCACATAGCAGCTGGGCTTGTTTACAAGTGTGTGTGTGTGTGTGTGTGTGTGTGTGTGTGTGTGTGTGTGTGTGTGTGTGTGTGTGTGCGTGTGTGTGTGCGTGTGTGTGTGTGAGCCACAAAGGGAACCAAAGGGAGCCCTTGAGAGGGAATAACCAAATCGGTCAGCTTGCAGATGTTCAATAAATTCCACAACGGCAAAAATAAGACATGGGCCACAAAGTGCCAGATTGTTACGTGTTACGTTTTGGTGTGGTTTGGCCTCAAAAATCAAAATTCAGGCTCGATTTCTAAAATGATAAATACTGGCACGACACAATCTGCGAGGCACCAGAAGGACTATCGACCCTTAATCGGCGAAGGCAGCCTACAACGGCGGTGGATGATACGATAGCGTCTCGATGTAGCGCTGTCCTCCGTCCTCAGCATCCAGCAACTGTCAATCCCATCAATGTTACATGCCCTCATTTTCAACCCGTTAATCTCCAGGCTGGCAAGTATTTGACTCAGCATTTTTATCTCGCTGCTTCTTCTTCATGCAGCTCATCCTCACACGGAATTAACACTGATAGCACTTGGTGTAGTTAGCCCATAGCGCTGTCCTTGATAGCATGTAACACTCGTTTTTGGGAGTGTATCACTTTTTTTGCAACTTCAGACCAAAATTCTGTGGAATTGCTAGCAGGTTGCGGTGGCCGGAATCGGAAGTGATAGCATTAGCACAGTATTGTCAACATATACTGTAGAGTTGTTGTTAATGTTAGCTAGCACTGGTACTGATAGCGGAAAGAACAAGCAACAAAAGTGTATAGCAATGTCACGGCTAGCATATAACACTTCTTTATCACCTGCATATTCAGTATATATAGCACTTGTCGTGTTAGCATAATGCACTAGCAATGGTAGCATGTACTTTTGCTAGCCTGGGTCAGGCATCGGGAATTCATTCTTAAATTAGCAATACTGTACATGAGAATATTCCTAAAAAAATTAAATAACTATTTCCGGGGTGTGTGTTTTACGTTGACCGTGCTATGTACTTTTGCTAGCCTGGGTCAGGCATCGGAAATTCATTCTTAAATTAGCAATACTGTACATGAGAATATTCCTAAAACAAAATAACTATTTCGGGGGTGTGTGTTTTACGTTGACCGTGTTCCCTAATTGTCTTTATATTTGTCGCAATGGTAGCTAGTGCTATGTACTTTTGCTAGCCTGGGTCAGGCATCGGGAATTCATTCTTAAATTAGCAATACTATACATGAGAATATTCTTTAAAAAATTAAATAACTATTTCCGGGTATGTGTTTTATGTTGAACATGTTCCCTAATTGTCTTTATATTGGTCGCAATGATAGCTAGTGCTATGTACTTTTGCTAGCCTAGGTCAGGCATCGGGAATTCATTATTAAATTAGCAATACTGTACGTGAGAATATTCCTAAAAAAAAATTCTAAATAACTATTTCCGGGGTGTGTGTTTTACGTTGAACGTGTTCCGTAATTGTCTTTATATTTGTCGCAATGCTAGCTAGTGCTTTGTACTTTTGCTAGCCTGGGTCAGGCATCAGGAATTCATTCTTAAATTAGCAATACTGTACATGAGAATATTCCTAAAAAAATTCCAAATAACTATTTCCGGGGTGTGTGTTTTACGTTGACCGTGTTCCTTAATTGTCTTTATATTTGTCATATATTTTTATATTTATATTTTTTTAGTCTCATTTGCATGTGTTTATGTATATTCAGTTAGCGCTAAAGATGCCGGTTCTCTAACTAGATGCTAAAATGATAACTAGATGCTAAAATGGGATTTACATCATATCAGTGGTGTTTAAAGTAAAATCTATAAAATACTTGTTAATGGCTTTCAACACAACCGGACCTTTAATAAGACGTTTGAAAAGTAGTAACTGCGGCAGAACGGCGCCTATCCAAAAGGGAATTTTTCCTTTTGCCCATCTGGTCTGCATAAACGCTAGCACATCACAGGATCCTGAGGAGAAAGTATGTTTTCAAACGTAAATTATGTAAGGTTTTTTGACAGCCTTGACAAACGACCTCAATGCCGGGACTCAAATACGCAGGTTTTTCAGGCAAACTCTTGCTGACCAACCGCTACTGTACACTTCACATCCCGACCGGTCGCGTTGGAAGCAATTGGCGGTGTCTGACCAGTATTTGATACGTCACATCTTCGTAAGTCACTGTATGATATGGGAATGCCCCACTTTCCCGTATCAGATCCCGGATCTAGTGTGGATTTGTGGAATCGCCGTGTTGCCCCCCCCATACAAAAAGGACAAAACCAACAGTGGTGGTTCCATAAATGGTGCATTCAAAAACACCACCGATACGTTAAAGAGTTTTCACTTGGTACCGCAACACTACCCCCCCCCCCCCCCCATGCTTGCCATCCTTGGCTCCAGACCAATGCAGAGCTAAGAATCCAGTCCAGCCAGTTAAACCAGCTCTCCCATCAGCCATCAGATTTGCATTGTGTATAACTCTGGGTGTCATTTGGAACTAAAAGCAACTTACGACTCGCCCAACTCAGAAAAAAAGAATCAAGTATATGAACACGAATCCAACGATAAATATTTTGGCAATTATTACTTCATTCATTGTTTTTATTGTACTATGCTAGGTTAATTAGCCACTCCAAATTGTCCATAGGTATGAATGTGAGTGTGAATGGTTGTTTGTCTATATGTGCCCTGTGATTGGCTGGCCACCAGTCCAGGGTGTACCCCGCCTCTCGCCCGAAGACAGCTGGGATAGGCTCCAGCGCGACTCCTCGTGAGGAAAAAGCGGTAGAAAATGAATGAATGAATGAGTTCTCCTCCTATTTTGTGTGGAAGTGGTAACTTTTTGGCTTATTTTGTCTTTCCCCACCCTCAGCCATCTCAGTGTGGAGTCTGCATGTTCTCCCCGAGCATGCGCGGGTTTTCTCCGGGTACTCCAGTTTCCTCCCACATTCCAAAAAAACATGCTAGGTTAATCAGCGACTCCAAATTGTCCATAGGTATGAATGTGAGTGTGAATGGTTGTTTGTCTATATGTGCCCTGTGATTGGCTGGCAACCGGTCCAGGGTGTAGAAAGCTGGGATAGGCTCCAGCACCCCCTGCAACCCTCATGAGGATAAGCAGTAAAAAAATGAATGAATGAATGAATATATATTTTTGATAAAAAATGAAAAAAACAATAGAAAAATAGCAATGATAGCACTGTTGGATCTTAAGGAGGCTCTACACAGAGCTTCAAAATGCAAATATATGTAAGTAAATAGGAGTGAGATAGTGTACCCCGCCTCTCACCGGAAGACAGCTGGGATAGGCTCCAGCACCCTACGCAGCCCTCGTGAGGATAAGCGGTAGAAAATGAATGAATGGATATTATTAAAGAGTTTTTTTGTTGTTTTTTTTTTTGGTGCATGTACATCTCCAGTGAAGGATGCCCACTGGGGTACATTGTGGTCGTCTCCATTTCTCCTGCTTTAAATTGGCTTTCTTAGCCCAGGTTGATCAGGAAAAAGCACAAAAATGCTGCGTTGTTAAAAGTCCCGCCTACCCGGCAGTATATTTGTCCTTCATACAGTTGCACGTCCCTAAGCGCAAATGCACACATGCCCCCCCCCCCCACTCCCCCGCAGCTAACTACGAGCTAAACTTAAAGGCTGTGGCACACAAACCAAGCGATTCGCACGACTGTATGATCTTTCTCGTTGCAGTCGTCAGGTCGGGAGGCAGGTAGGGAGGCAACAGATGATACACAATCATGACCCATGTGACGTCTAAAATTAGCCCTTCTGGCTGACTGCCCGGCAATGGGAAACCACAATAGAGCACGCCATTAGCATGGGTGAGCATATGATGAAACACACGGTAAAACTTCTTCGCATCAACACAGCACATGTTGCGTTTTGAGCCACGGCAACCAGTCTCGATAGCAATCAATGCCACGTCATCAATAAACAATACGTGATTGTTTTGAATCCATTCATTCATTTGATGATTTGACACCGCCCGATGTCTTTCTTGTTACTCTTGAATTACAATGTTTTCTTCCTGATGATCATCTTTCCTGTTACCGTTTCCTCGAGCTGCCACTTGATCCTCGCTAGTCTTTTTTTTTTTTTTTTTTTTTAACCTGCAGGGTCAGTGTGTCACAAGCTGCCTAAGTACAGCGTGAAAATCACCCTCGCCTGAATTAGCAGCATTTCAAGGGATGAGCGTTTACGGGTTTGAAGAAATAGCTTAGCGTTCAAATGTCACCAATGGAGGAGCAGCAGGAGATGTTTGATTTTTTTTTTTTTTTTTTTAAAGAGGTCAAGAGCATAATTGTGACAATATGATGGGTTAAAATATGGCTATGTAGTGCATCTGACAGAAGTATGTGGAGTTGACTTTTTAATATGAGGTGACCATCTCAACAAACGGTGTCTAAAGTGCAACATTTGAACCATTTGCGTTTTATTTTTCCAACAAGCCTAACACATGTAGAGTAGATGAATGATGGCGCTAGCTGCAGGAGGAAAAAAATGCTGCAGCTATGAATCCAACAAGGTCAAGTCACACTCAACATTTTCCAACAGGAAGATATTTTGACAAGATGCGATGCTGCGAAACTGCATATTTTGAAAGTATAATACTGGTATCGGGCTGCACGGCGGTCGAGTGGTTAGCGCGCAGACCTCACAGCTAGGAAACCAGGGTTCTATTCCACCCTCAGCCATCTCTGTGTGGAGTTTGCATGTGGGTTTTCTCCAAAAACATGCTAGGTTAATTGGTGAC
The DNA here is from genome assembly GCF_030265055.1 of Doryrhamphus excisus. Taxonomy (NCBI): domain Eukaryota; kingdom Metazoa; phylum Chordata; class Actinopteri; order Syngnathiformes; family Syngnathidae; genus Doryrhamphus; species Doryrhamphus excisus. The sequence goes on along the minus strand of NC_080466.1, from coordinate 15,484,383 downwards.
TCCAAATTGTCCATAGGTATGAATGTGAGTGTGAATGGTTGTTTGTCTATATGTGCCCTGTGATTGGCTGGCCACCAGTCCAGGATGTACCCCGCCTCTCGCCCGAAGACAGCTGGGATAGGCTCCAGCACCCCCCGACCCTTGCGAGGCTAATCGGTAGAAAATTAATGAATGAATGAATACTGGTATATTGTCACGGTATCAAATTTTTCTGGTCAATAGTTTTTGTCGATAATCGATATTATTGACAGCATTTTTTTAGACAATTTTTTCATGAATTACACGGCATCAAAACCCCCTGTACATCATATGAAAAGCAATAAACTTTAATTTCTCCACAGCATTTAACATTACAATAGGAATGTCAAGAGCTTTGAAATGAAATAAATAACATCATAACAAATGATGGTGTACTGACGTGCGCAGACAGCTGCAGAGTGAAACCTCTTGCCGTCCAGCGTGTGTGCAAACACAAACAAACCCGCTTGCATGCACGTGTCAATTTATTGAAACCCTAAAATTATCGACTTGGTTTTTATTGATCGTTCAATTGAAAAATGTAAACCTTACTATTAAATAACATAGTACAGTACCAGTATCATATATTCAAAGGGATAATGATGCGATGATAAATGCATTTTAAAGTTGCTAGAAGTAGCACTGAATGACAAAAACATTAACCACGTCAAATGAATTGAGTGAATAAGTAATATTATAATATGATAATACAATGATCAGTGTCATCATTTGTTTGTTTGGCAATGCCGCTTGTCTAAAGAACTTCCGCAAACTTTTTTTTTTTTTGAATGTGGAAACACTGTTTGAACGTGGGAATGAAGACTGACTCAATCGTTTAATTAAACATCAACGAGCGATTAATCATCCTGTCTTTTGTGTCAGGATGCGAGGGAAGAACCAATGAATGGCGATAGACTAAATGACTCATCCTGTCTGACGTGAAAATGAACAATATCAAGTGGATTATGGGGCTTTTCCTCCTCTTTTTAATGGTAATATTACATAAGGAATATTTCTTTTTTTTTTATTTCATATGAGTTTTTTTTTTTGGGTGGGAGGATAGGCCACTTTCTTAAGTAAGTCAACAATCATTTATGAATATGGGATAGTGAAGCATATATATAGTGATACAGTGTTCATTCGCTCCATCGCGGTTCACCCTTTGCGGCCTTGCGGTTTCGTTTTTGCTAAATTTTTGTGTTTTTTTTTGTCTGTTTGTTTGTTTTTTAACAGCAAACCATGAAATAGGAAGTCTGTGCCAAATCCTTGCAGACGTTGTGGCTGTAGTGCGTCATTGCGGAATCAATGAATCTTTGCTTCAAAATTTTTGCTACGCAAAATTTTCTTTTTTTTTTAACGCAAAATTTTCAACGCAAAAGTTTCTTAGGACCGGTTGTAGGAGTGAAATACGTACGAGACAGCTGGGATAGGCTCCAGCACCCCCGCAACCCTTGTGAGGATAAGCGGTAGAAAATGAATGAATGATGTTTTGCAAATTTGGAGTGGTCAGACCAGAGCAGGAGGGGATAGTAAAGAAGAAAAACGAAAACAGACGAGGGAGTGCATTTTTAGACAAAATTTAGTCTAAACAACGATGCCACAACGATGCTACTCCGGTTTCCTCCCACATTCCAAAAAACATGCTAGGTTAATTGGCCACTCCAAATTGTCCATAGGTATGAATGTGAGTGTGAATGGTTGTTTGTCTATATGTGCCCTGTGATTGGTTGGCGACCAGTCCAGGGTGTACCCCACCTCTCGCCCGAAGACAGCTGGGATAGGCTCCAGCACCCCTGCGACCCTCGTGAGGAAAAAGTGGTAAAAACTTAGCAGTAGAAAATGAATGAATGAATAATAATAATAATAATAATTGTAAATAAATACACAGTTGACTACTTGTGGGGACCTATCCTCCGCAATAAACAAGTGAAGACTGTATAGTCATCTGCATATGTCGTATGGCTAACAGATCTGCTAAATGACAATTTTAAAGGCACTCTGAAGAGTTTGAACATGAAATTGAACAATATAACGTGCCGATCAAGTCAATTTTTCAACAAACAATCCTGTTTTGTTACAATAACAATAGCAGCCCTTATCTTTGTAATTGGACGCACTCCTTCCTTCGCGGGCGCTCTGTGTCACTGATACCATCAGACCGCTATGTCATCTTAATGCTGCGATCGATGTGACGTGACTATGAATTTTTTCCTTCAGTCATATCTTTCTATTCTTTCTATGGAGGCCGGACACACTTTTTAAGCTGGTGACGTCAAGCACAGAAGGGTTAAAAGTGCAACTGCAGGACGACAACAAGGCCTGGCACCAAAGCGGGTCCGCTGTCGCCGGGCAGTATTTTTAGGGAGAGGTTCAAGCGAGGACAGACGCCCCCCCACCCTCACCAACCAGCCAAGCCAACAGCCCTCGCACTTTTACGGGGTGTCAGGTCCGGCTTGCATTGTGTGCTGCTTTTCAGTAAACTTCTTGCATGCTTTGTTATGTGCACATTAGCGCTAACGGCTCCAATAGCACATCATCAAATACAATAAATTAAAAAAAAAACATTTTTTTAATGGGGCAAACAGCCCCAGGTCTACAGCTACAGCTACAGTCACAAACAAATTTTAAACGTTTATAATCATTTTATTACATTCCTCCCCCAACACGATAAAAGCATTCTAATCATATTAAATATCTTAAAGTGGCGCCGAGTCATTATCGGCTTGTTTACGTTTATCATTTATAACGGTATAAGTCATTTTAAGTCATCTATACCGTTATCTATATATTAAAAGTACAAACTTTGATTTTGAGCATTTGGAGTTTTTTTTAAGATAATTATAAAACATATTGTGATGTATGATAATAGTATTTTATGTGCAAAGGTGTCCAAAGGGAGTATGTGGTACTACGTAGTAGAATACTAATGCCAAATAATCAGTTCTGTAACCATACCTTTGTACCAACACATGAACAACAGGCGGTATTGACCAAATTATGATGATTCATTCATTTTTTTATTATTTGGTTCTCCAGAAAAGCAGAGGAGTGGTCCATCCATCTTTTCTGTGATTTCCATTCTAAAATAAAAATGTTTTTTTCAGCCGCTTCAATGCGAAAAGCCTCTCGACCAGACAGCCGACGAGTACGCTAACTATTCATGAATTCCAGGTGAACACTTCCATGGGGGGAAAATAACCTCATTCTCATCGCGGCGCCGGACTGGACCGCTCGCAGCGAGAGGCAAGTTTGAACCGAGGTGATTTATTCATGTCTTCGCCCTAACATGTAGAAGAAGACATTTTCCGCAGACTTGAAAGCGTCCGCTTCTATTCCGTTATTGACCTTCACAAAGACGACAACATGTGAAATTTGTCGCAAATCGACCACTAATTGACTTTGTTACATATATTTAAGTGTTTTTGCATAAGAGGCAAAAAGAGGTGATGATGCAACTGCACAATATAAGAGATCATGTTTGGTGCAGTAAAAACCAGTAAAAACGTCCAAGAGCTTGGCACGCACATTTTGCTTAAATTTGTGTAAAAGTGAAAGTTATGCTTGAGATGTTGTGCTTTTGGGCTGCATGGCGGATAAGTGGCCTCACAGCTAGGAGACCCGAGTTCAATCCCACCCTCGGCCATCTCTGTGTGGAGTTTGCATGTTCTCCCCGTGCATGCGTGGGTTTTCTCCGGGTACTCCGGTTTCCTCCCACATTCCAAAAACATGCTAGGTTAATTAGCGACTCCAAATTGTCCATAGGTATGAATGTGAGTGTGAATGGTTGTTTGTCTATATGTGCCCTGTGATTGGCTGGCCACCAGTCCAGGGTGTACCCCGCCTCCCGCTCAAAAGACAGCTGGGATAGGCTCCAGCACCCCCTCGCGACCCTCGTGGGGATAAGCGGTAGAAAATGAATGAATGAATGTCAAAATGTGTATGTATAATTTTGTCATTTTGACATCAAAATGTGTAAAAAAAATTAATTACATTTTGATGTAATTATCAAAAATTACAAAATTACACATACACATTTTGACATCAAAATGTAATTTTTAAAAAAATTAATTTAAAAAAAATTTAAAAATACACATTTTTTAAATAAAAAAAATGTAAAATACACATTTAGATGTCAAAATGTGTGTGTGTCATTTTGTAATTTTTGATAATTACATCAAAATGTAATTTAAAACCTTTTTTTTTAAATACACATTTTCTCACCCAAAAGACAGCTGGAATAGGCTCCAGCACCCCCCATGACTCTCGTGAGGATAAGCGGTAGAAAATGAATGAATGTCCTTTTCTGTCTTTTTATGTTGAGAACTGATATTTTGTTGAAAAAAAAGGTAGAAACAAAGTTTCTTTGTCGCAAATCGACCACTAATTGACTTTGTTACATATACCGTACTTTTTTCCACTCGCTTGCCAACTCGACGTCCAGATAAAAATGATGCAATATTATTCCCCCGCTAATAAATCCTCCCTTTATGGGGATCATAATGTCCTAATCTTATCCGATCTGTTCCGAGAGCGACGTCAATTTATTCTAACGGCCGTTTCGGAGTTCTACTGAGAGGTCATTGTCATTTTTTTATGTAAGCTTTCTACATAAATCAGAACTGAACTGGCAGTAAAAATACACATACAGTAGTACTGCTAGATTAGGTAACAAAAATTACTGCTAATTATCTAACATAACAAGTCGGCATCTTTACAAGCAGTTTTGAGTGATGAAAAAGCATAAATGCATGAATCTGGTGTTCCTCAGGGTTCTATGGTTAGCCCACTATTTATACAGTTGTAGGCTCGAACACAATGACGGAATGAGAGTCCTCTCGACATGACACAACACCCTCATAATCAAATGGGTGCGCACGTATTGTCAAAAAAATCCAAGCTATCTTTTTAACGCAGGGGTCTCAAACACGCGGCCCGCGGGACACTAGTTTAGGCCCCCGCCTTGATATGAAAGTTTAATGTTTGATATGGATGCTGTATGGTATCATGTACCCAGAAAAAATTATTACGTTTGATTAATGTTCATGTTAAAGGTTAAATAACTGTTAATAGTTATCCTCCCTATCCGTGTGGAAGTGGTAAGTTTTTGGCTTTTTAAGTTCAAAGGAAATAACTTGAAGGCTACCGTTTAGGTTGCTAGCTCTCTAGTTTGCGAGTAAGCATGTGTCTCAAGACCCTGCAGTTGCGCAATATGTTGTAAATAAAAAGAGTATAAATGTGACTATAGTCGTGTTTTGTCATGTCTACAGGGCTCTAATAATGCTTTGGTAATTTTAATCTGAAAAAAAATAATTTGTCTACCCACCAACTATATGTGGTTTCCTAAGTTTTTATTATTTGCCGTTTTATTGTTATTATTATATTTATTTATTTATTACTGATTGATTGATTTTCTTTATTCTTGATTTGTTTATTTAATTATTATTTATTTATTATTTATTTTATTTTATTTGTTTATTTATTAAAATAAAAAGTAAGATATTTGAGAACAGAGCTTTTATTGTAGAAAATTAGATCCAAAGCAAAGTTTTTTTCATTTTTCTGTTTTTAATAAATGCATTTTTTTTTGTCTTTTTGGGAAAACCTGATGCGGCCCAGTCTCACCCAGACCCGAGCTCCAGTGGCCCCCAAGTAAATTGAGTTTGAGACCCCTGTTTTAATGCAAACGAGCGTCTTACGATACCCGATGTTTACCATCGAGAGACATTCTCAACACACATCCGTCAAATTCATTAAAAAAATATCCCCAATTAGTAACACATAGTATAAATATATTGCAATATTACATGATACATGATATTCGCTGTCACATCCTTCCCCTCCAAAACAAGCCACCTCGTAAAGGCGAGAACCCATCATGCAACGGGAGCTCCTGTGCACGCTTCATGTTAAGATTTAATTGCAGATTTAGTATCCAGCGGCGTCTGAATTAATCCAATCATTTCCATCCATTCATTTAGCGGAGGAACATACAATTAAAGGCTGATTAGGGAGCTCTCTGGAGTACGCCTTTTCATCCCCTTTGGAGAACATTGAGAGTTGCAGCGGGTCCGGCGCGAGACATTCGACTTGCTTAAAAGTGGCGCTGCCTCGAGACTTTGGTCGTAATTCAAGTAAAATGCAAGAAATCGCCATTGTTAGCGTTTTTAAACGGCGTGGGAGAACCTCAGAAGTCATGAAACACACACATTTAAAGGATGGAGGGTTGTTTCAGACAGAAAACTATCCGAGACTAGTGGTTAGCGCGCAGACCTCACAGCTAGGAGACTCGAGTTCAATTCCACAATGTGAGTGCACAATGTAGCAAAAAGTGGTTGACTTATTTTTACACTTGTGTTACAGCTAACAGTGTCAAAAAGTCATCAAAAGTAGTTTTATTTACATTCCTAAAAATATCAGCAAAAAAAATCGGCTGATATCGGATGAAAGTTGGACAATATCATGCTAGGTTAATTAGCGACTGGGATAGGCTCCAGCACCCCCGTGACCCTCGTGAGGATAAGCCGTAAAAAATGAATGAATAATAATAATTGGCAAAAATATCACAAAGGGAAAAAATGTAAACGTACACATTTTGATGTCAAAATTACAAAATTACACATACACATTTTGACATCAAAATGTAATTAAAAAAATTTAATTAAAAAAATTTAAAAATACAATGTAATTTTGTAATTTTTGATAATTACATCAAAATGTAATAAAAAAAAATTAATTAAAAAAATGTTTAAAATACACATTGGAATAGGCTCCAGCACCCCCCACGACCCTCGTGAGGATAATGAATGAATGTCCTTTTCTGTCTTTTTATGTTGAGAACTGATATTTTGTTGAAAAAAAAGGTAGAAACAAAGGGTTTTTTTCCTGATGATTCCTGATTCCATGTTTGTATAGCCCGAGAACAATTTTGGGCAATTGTATTTTTGAATGAGTTAATCGGGATTTTTTAAACGTTTGACAAAAAAAACTGTTAACCGCCACAGATTATTTGTATTTACATGATTTCCAGTAAGGTTAAATTGTTTTCTTCCTCTATTTTCCGCCTCATTGCAGCCAACAGGAATGTGTCATTTGCATAATACAACAAGAAAAAAAATCATTCCAATAAGAGAGGTTTTCCCTCGCTCTCTCTTGGGGATCTTCGGTTAAATAGTTTTTTTTTTTTTTTCACAAAGTCATCGGGAATGCTCAGATGAGCAGCCATCTTTAATTAAAACCATTTACAGAGGAAACGAATAGTGAGCGAGGGAAAAAAGAAAGGAGCCAGGGGATTTTACACTCTGTTATCCAAAGCTTTTGGCGGATCAAAGTTTTGACTATTTTTTATTTTTTTTGAATGATTGCATAACTTTTTTTTTTTTTTTTTTGCCTATGAAATATTGGTACGACTCAGTAGCTCGGGTGGATCTGTCCTCCCGGAAGCATGTAGGCCACCTCTGACTGACATCCTGTCTGACATGAGGGCTAAGCTGGATCTCATTAGGACTAAGGTGGCAGTGATCCTGTCCGCTTCGCTTTGGCTCCTGCCGCCGCCACCGCCACCGCTTTGCAAAGAGGAACGGGCGCTCGATCGGCCCTCGTTAGAAGCACTCACACACTCTCTGCGCTCCCTACGCCGTATCGAGCGTCTAGACGCAACACGTGTCCACGGGTTACCGAATAAACACGCCAAACAGCGCACATAGTTAAATAAAAAAGCGACAGTGAGATAATCAGGTTCAGGGTGAGATGAGCCGTGAATACATGCGCTCGTCAGCCGCTTAATTAGGTACACCAGCACTGTCTAATGAGTATCAAAAGTTCTGCCGCAGTTTTCAGACTTTTACTAGTAAAGCAGAATATTCCAAAATGGACACCAAGCTGCTTATTACGTAGCATAAATGTTGCAATCAACGCCTTTATTGTGTTCCAACATTGGTTCTCTTGATGCTGTATTGTGTTACATATTTGTTGATAATAAATGCTCAAAAAATAAAATAAAATAAAATAAAATAAAAAAGATAATAAATGCTAAAAAAAAATAAAATAAAATAAAATAAAAAAGATAATAATTGCTTAAAAAATAAAATAAAAAAGATAATAAATGCTCAAAAAATAAAATTAAATAAAATTAAACAGATAAATGCTCAAAAAATAAAATTAAATAAAATTAAAAAGATAATAAATGCTCAAAAAAATACAATTAAATAAAATTAAAAAGATAATAAATGCTCAAAAAATTAAATTAAATTAAATTAAAAAAGATAAAAATGCTCAAAAAAAGTTCCATGCACTCAAATCATTATGATAGCAGTTTTACAATTATCACCTTGTTTTTCTTTGTTTTTTTGTCAAAGAAAAAACAACAACCGCTATTGTGTCTTTGTAAAAGTAATCATTCATGAAATAAATTTGTAACAGTCTAATACTTGCGTAATTTATCCCAAAATATTGTCTTCCCTCTCACTCATTTTCCTACAACATCCTCTTCAAGTATTAAACAATCAAGTATACAGGATTTATTATTTATTCTTCTAATTCTTCTATTTATTCTTTATTTATTCTTCTAATTTCTATATTTTGTACTGTCATACTGTCTTGCACTAAAAATGGAGCTGCTGTAATTTCATTCTAGTATATGTAAAATGACAATAAAAGGCATTCTGATTCCGATTCTGTACACTTTTTCCATTGTTGTTTATGCGTATTTACAGACAAATAAAGAAATAGTGACAGGAAGTAAAGAAGACGGTGACGCACTTGGTCATCACACTGAAAATTTGAGATTTAAATGTCAAAATTGTTTTTTTTCCGGAACCTTTTGTCTTAAAACTCATCTAATGACTCATATAAAATGCAAATTAAGTATTTAGTCATAAAATAAGTAAATAAATTAGAGCATTGTTTTATGTAAATGCTACAGTTGAGATTTCAGGAAACTGTGACGAATACCAAAATATGGAGTTTTTTTTGTTCTTTTAATATACAAAAATCTATGAAGTCAATAATTTTTATGTTTTTTATCCTCACTTAGGTCACACGGGAGAAAAGTGAAGCCTATCCCAGCTGACTGGACCAACCAATCGCCAGCCAATCACGTGGCGCATCCACACAAGCAAGCATTCACACCAATGGATGATTTACATCTACAGGTCAACCTAACATGTATATATTTGGAAAGTGGGATGAACCCGGAAAAACCCACAAACACACCAGGAGAACATACAAACTCCACACGGAGATGTCCAATAGTGGCCCACATGTTAAACACTAGTCCACCGTGCAATGTAATTAAGATTTGTAACAATGGAACTGGTTGTTTCTATGTAACTTTTTTTTTTTTAGTGGAAAAAGCATTTTCCAAACAAATTTGCCTAAGTTTCCACCGTATGCGGAACAATTTGTAATATATCTGTCAATTAAAAACGCATGACTTCAGAAGTGCACGTAAAAAGCAATAAATCATCGTCCTCGTCTTTGCCATACGCCACCAATAAATAACCACACGGTGACGAAACGCTGTAAAAAGTGATGTTTGTTTTCCATCCCTGCTCCCTCCCTAAGTCTGAGAACCAACAGCCAAGCTGAAGTCAAATACGAAGCGACAAGCAAAGATGGCTGAGTTGAGTGATTACAAAGAAAAAAGTGTTTTAGAGAAAAATCCAATAAGGAAAAAGTTCTTATCTAATAAATTTCCATTTGCGGGGGAATTCTGCACAACATCACACAGCCGGTCTGGACTTGTCATGGAATCAGGAGGGAGCGATGGACTTCCATGCAGTGTCCTTTAATTGGCAGGGAGCCCTATTTGCACTTAATAATCATTCATATACATTGTACGTATATATACGTACGCATTTATAGACAAACAACCATTCTTCGGGCGAGCCAGCCAATCACAGGGCACATATAGACAAACAACCTTTCTTCGGGCGAGCCAGCCAATCACAGGGCACATATAGACAAACAACCATTCTTCAGGCGAGCCAGCCAATCACAGGGCACATATATAGACAAACAACCATTCTGCGGGCGAGCCAGCCAATCAAAGGACACATATAGACAAACAACCATTCTCGGGCAAGCCAGCCAATCACAGGGCACATATAGATAAACAACCATTCTCGGGCGAGCCAGCCAATCACAGGGCACATATAGACAAACAACCATTCCTCGGGCGAGCCAGCCAATCACAGGGAACATATAGACAAACAATCATTCTTCGGGCGAGCCAGCCAATCACAGGGCACATATAGGCAAACAACCATTCTTCGGGCGAGCCAGTCAATCACAGGGCACATATAGACAAACAACCATTCCTCGGGCGAGCCAGCCAATCACAGGGCACATATAGACAAACAATCATTCTTCGGGCGAGCCAGCCAATCACAGGGCACATATAGGCAAACAACCATTCTTCGGGCGAGCCAGCCAATCACAGGGCACATATAGACAAACAACCATTCTTCGGGCGAGCCAGCCAATCACAGGGCACATATAGACAAACAACCATTCTTCGGGCGAGCCAGCCAATCACAGGGCACATATAGACAAACAACCATTCACACTCACATTCATACCTATGGACAATTTGGAGTCGCTAATTAACCTAGCATGTTTTTGGAATGTGGGAGGAAACCGGAGTACCCGGAGAAAACCCACGTATGCATGGGGAGAACATGCAAACTCCACATAGAGATGGCCGAGGGTGGAATTGAACCTCCTAGCTGTGAGGTTTGCAAGCTAACCACTCAACCACCGTGCAGCCTATATAATATTCATATATAATTCTATTCTATAGCTTTGCCTTTGACCTGTTTGAATAGTTGTAGCTTTGCGAATGCAACTGTTTATTTTGTCTGGCAACAAAAGCGTGTCATACATCATTCATAATCTATGACGCTGCCGATGCTTTGGCTTGTTAAAAAACATATTTACACACGCCCCCCCCATAACTAGTCCCACGTAAACAAACACTGCGACTGTGATAAGGGGTAAACTTTGCCTCTGTGGTACAACAGAACATCGCCTAATACAAGCAGAACTTCATGCGGTCGATTCCTTCTCAAAGCATGAATTCCGACTCCCATAAGCGATGTGGCTAAATAAAGAACCGCCCCTTTAAAAGATACAGGAAGTTCCTCATCATGAACACACAGCCAACGCACGCTTGAGGTCATCCAAACTAGAACCACATCCAACAAGCTCCTCACCTCGACATGCCGTCCGCAATGCAGTTCTGACCCGGGTATCCTTCACCTCGGCCCGACAGCGACCCCTGCGGCATGCCGGGCCGGGATTTCCACGACTCCATCAATGCGGCGACAGGCGAAATGAGATTTAACAAAGGGTTGGGTTGGTCCCGGAAGGACATTGTTCCTTGCGTTCCGATCTGGTAATGGAATGAGTGTCCGCCGGAATTAACTCCAACAATGGCCGACGTGGGAACGCCGTTGCTGTCTTGGTAGTAGCCGGCGTCGCTGGACTCCTGTTTTACCGTTTTGGACAGGACACTGTTGGAGAACACGTCGGACTCATAGTTCCCGTTCATGGACACCGGGGGTCCTAAGATTCCGGAGAGACTGTATTCGTCGATGTTATTCCTCAGGGATAGGTAGGTGGTCTCCGAAGCGGGGAAGAGACCAAGCGGCGGCGACTGATCGCTGTAGGACTGCTGATTCATGCAACTTTCGTTTTTGTTTGGTTCGTTCTTTATTTGCGTGATAACCGTTGTGCTAGCGGTGTTGCATTTGGAACCACCTAAGCACATGCTCCTAAAATCGGTTCCCGGTTCGTTCTTGATGTACTTCACCATTCCCATCTGGTCCAAGCCCACGTTGAAAACTTCCCCGTCTACCATCTCCACTTTAGGGAATTCAAAGGGTTTGAAGTCTGGCTCAGTATTCAGACCAGCAGCTTCCGGACTATGCGAGTCATTCTGAACTAAACCCAGTTCACTGACAGGACTGGAGACCGGGAACCCGCCCGAAGAGGGGTTCTGTGGGCTACCGATAGCCATTGTAGCCCCTGTGGCCGGACTGGAGGCGGGCGGTCGGACTGTGCTGGTGGGGCTCGAGACGGATGACCTCACGTTACAGGAAGTGACGCAGGACGGCGGCGACCTCACACTACTCATACTCTGCGGGCTGGACATGGGCGACCTCATGACGCTGAGGGGGCTGGCGAGAGGGGGCGAGCCCACGGTGCTGGACTCGACAGGGCTACATGTGGCTGAATTTCTGCGTTTGATGCTAGCCAGGGTTTGCGCACAAGGCGTGTGGCTGACAGGACTGGTAACCGACGGCGGTCCAAAGCATGCAGGGGGACTGGTGGTGGAGGACACCATGTTGTTACCGCCCCCTGGGCTGGAAGAAGCCAGCACGGAAACAGAGCTCACCGGAGTCCCGGGTATGGACTCTCTGGGAGTGCTGGTTGGCTGCTGGAACTTGAAAGGTTTCATCTTGGGGTTATTGGCCGGGTTCTCCTCCAGGAGCCGCCCACATACCGGGTACTGAATTTTCCTCGGGCTGGTGCTCCCCCCGTGCTGGCTGAAAGCAAAGTCCGCCTCCCTGGCAGCGTTCATGTAGAGCCCCATGGACTCTGCCACGGTTTTGGAAAGCTCCTTGGAGTCCATTTCCGGTTTGTGACTGTGCACGGAGTTGTTGAAGTGCGGTAGGGAAAAATGCTGGTTCTGGCCCGGATGAAGTGGCGGCTGCTCCGGCTTCTTGGCGTCTTTGGCGTCAGCGCTCGGACTCGCATTGACGATGTCCATTAGGATGTCACCGCCGCTTAGATTCGAATCTTCCGGCGTGAAGCAGAACTCCGTGGTGCCAGGAATCTGAGACCATTTGTTATCGGCGTTGCTTCCGTCGAAGAAACTTTGGTATCTTTTGGTCTCCATTGCTGGTTCATGGAGTCACCTTGTAAGGAGACGGATACAAATAAAGTTAGAAGACAAATAACCAACTCAGAGAAAGCGGTTTGATATCAATATGTGATTAATCAGAGATTATTCATTCATTCATTTTTTACTGCTTTTCCTCATGAGGTTCGCGGGGGTGCTGGAGCCTATCCCAGCAGTCAGCAGGTACACATAGACAAACAACCATTCTTCGGGCGAGCCAGCCAATCACAGGGCACATATAGACAAACAACCATTCTTCGGGCGAGCCAGCCAATCACAGAGCACATATAGACAAACAACCATTCTCGGGCAAGCCAGCCAATCACAGGGCACATATAGACAAACAACCATTCTTCAGGCGAGCCAGCCAATCACAGGGCACATAGAAACAAACAACCATTCTCAGGCGAGCCAGCCAATCACAGTGCACATATAGACAAACAACCATTTTTTCGGGCAAGCCAGGCTATTACAGGGCATATATGTTTTTTGTTTTGGCCTGAATTTTCTTTTAAATCCCAAAATATGGAGATAATTTTTTTCTATATCCAATCAAATCACACATCCCCACATTTGAATGGTTATTGCTTTTCGCTCGCTGAAAATTTGAAAATAAGAACAAAATCCCAAAATTGGAAGCTTATGTCAAATCAAAACATTTTTTACTTTTTTTTTTCAGGCAAAAACTAACAGCGGGGTCGCATGGGGGTCATGTTGGCCACACAGTCAGGAGATCGAAATGTTCTCCCCGTGTCGGTTTTCTCCGGGTACTCCGGTTTCCTCCCACATTCCAAAAACATGCTAGGTTAATTAGCGACTCCAAATTGTCCATAGGTATGAATTTTGAGTGTGAATGGTTGTTTGTCTATATGTGCCCTGTGATTGGCTGGCCACCAGTCGGGGGCGTACCCTGCCTCTCGCTTGAAGACGGCTGGGATAGGCTCCAGCATATCCACGATCCAAGTGAATATAAGCATAGTAAATGGATGCATGGAAACTAACAGCACAACTCAGCTGATAGTGATACTACACATCCCAGAATGCACTGCATCACATAAGCAAAAGCTCCTTCCTCATGGAAATGATACCCTGACCCACCCCTGGCAAAATGTAATAATTTGACATTCTACCCATCAGTCAGCAAACCTTTAGCAATGATGCTAACTATTATGATGTTAACTGTATCTATGGGAGTATTGCTAATTCAAATACATTAAATAAGGGCAATTAAATCACATTTTTCTCCTCTTCATATGGGAAATGTAAAAAATGTGATTTTTTTCGAGTGTTCCAGTGGGGTTTCCACAGAGTATTGTGTAAATTCTAGCATTAATGCTAGGTCTTGGACAACACAAGTGTCAAGTTTATAAGAGCTGTAGCCGCTTCCCCCATGAAGTACGGTGGCCTTGAAGGGTCAAAAATGTTGACTGTGTAATACGATTTTTTTTTGAGGGGGGGGGGCGCTGCCTGTCATGAAGCAACACGATAACAGTTGACACGTTAACGTAAAAAAAACACAGGTCGTGTAATTACACGTCCCGGTAAGAGTTAATGAGTCAAAGTGACGTCTCCAGCCCTTTAAATTCCACACCTCTGCCTCGCTTCTATTGGCCCACTGAAACCACCAAATCCCCCCCCTCTTCCAGTTCCTGCCCCACTTAAGTATGACGCCTTTTGATTGGTCCTGGGGGCTTGTCAATCAATAGTTGCAGCCTCAGCCACAACAGTGCTGCGACACAAAGTTGGATCGGTTTGTTATGGTGGTTTTTTTTATTCTTATTTTGACTTGTGGTGCAAAAACACTGATAATATGTGAGGAAATTGATCATTTTAACAAGAGCCTGGGGCGTTTGTAGTCGCGCCATGAGTATACACCCCCTGCGGTTATGTTTGAATAAAACCCACATTAGCATGTTGCATTTAAAGAAAAACAGAAAACTGAGCTGCCACTAAACTTCTTTATCATTCCCTTAAAATTAATCAGCCTAATGCGAGTCAGTTAGTTAGGAAGGACACTAAACTTAATGCAGACTTGTTTAAAAAATGGCTGACGAGATTTAAAAAAAGTTATTCTCCTTTAAATCAAGGGTTGCATGCAAAACATTTAAAAAAAAATGCGCATTTGTTCTTTCTGGCTTACCTTAATAAATACGACATTCGTGGGGAGGGGGTGCTGTCAGGTGCCTGTGTGCATCCACGGAACGCTGATAATGAAAATATAGCGTGGGTTTTTTTTATCAATGCGTCCGCTGCATAGTTGCGCCAGTTTGCGACAGTGCGCCTCTTCCTGGTAATCCTCAGCGGGGCTGCGAGCTGCTCCTGACGGACTGACAGTCGGACGGTACCGCAGCTTGCGTTGGAGTGGAAGTGGAAGTGGAAGAAGTGGAGAGAGGAGGGTGGGCAGAAGCAGCGGGAGGGAGGAGGAGGAGGTGGGGTCTCGCACTGTGACGTCACTTTCAACGACAACCTCTCAAAAGCTTATCATGATAATAAACATAATAAAGAAGAAGAATGGCGCTGAAGATATAAACAGACGACTTGCAAGTGAAGAGTAAGGTCAGTGTGTGTGCGCGCGCAACACAGCCCCGCCCACTCCGTGTCAGGAAGAAGGGGGCGGGGCTTAACAGGCAGGTAGACAGGCAGGGATCGGCCATCGTCATCGTCATTCAATGAACGTACTATAAAACCTGTAAAAAAAAAAAAAACATTAATTCACACATATAACAATGTTTATTTTATTAATGCACAAGGTTTTTTATTCTTATACTCACTTTATTAAAAAAAAGCCATACACCATTGACATACTGTACTGTACTGTATCATTATTGTCCATGTCATGGCAGATACTTCCACTAGGGGGCGCACTTTTTCAACAAAGCAAAATTTCCCAAACATTTCTCCATATCTCAACCAAGATGAGACCAATATGCCAATATTGCAAAAGCAATTAATGTACTTTAATATTATTATGATATTTTTTTTATTTGTAAGCCCTTGCAGTGTAATAGTACACAATGCCACCTTTTGTGCAAACAGGTTCAATTCCCGGCCAGGGAACCAACACCCAGCCAGCCATTCAAGATTCCGAGACCAGATGCACTGAGTCAGGAAGCGCATCCGGCGTTAAAAAGTAATCCAAATCTAACCATGCCACTGACTCACTGACATGAAAAAGATGAAAGACATTTTTATTATGATTATTATTATGAATATTTATGTACAAAATCATTATGGAGACATGGGAAAAAAATCATTCAGTTGGTATGATATCAAAAGTATTGCAATGTGATTTAAATAAATATGACCAACAATTTGATAAAATAAGGAAATGAAAGGAAAATATCAAAATATGCAAAAATAAATAATAAATAAAAATAATACATAATATACATTATGTATTGTATTTTTAGAAATAAAATAAAAACAAATATTATATATTGCATTTCTTTTTTGAACATTCCAATTAATTTTATGCTAATAAAATGAAAAAAAATAAAATAAAATAAAAAATGATTTTTCAGATAGTTTTGAAAATAAGTAATTTTATAAAAAAGTATACCACACTCCAAATAAACATAAAATGCTTCTATGGTAATCATCACATTTGTCAGTGATACCCTGGTACTTTAGATGTTCCGCTGTAACTAAAAGCTGTTTATAAAAAAATGTAATACAGTAATATTTCTGCGCTGAGTGCAAAGGGTGATTGATGCCCGAAGTTAGGCCAAACTTTGCCAAAATAGTTAGCTTTTACTGACGTTAAAACACAGTCTGCTCAAAAGTGCTCAAAAGGCCAGAAAATTACAGGCTTTTTGGTGCCGGCGTGACCCGACTTCTCCAGTCAAAGAAGTGCTGAAAACACAAGAGCGTACGCTGTCTCTTAAAGA
Organism: Doryrhamphus excisus; assembly: GCF_030265055.1. Classification (NCBI taxonomy): domain Eukaryota; kingdom Metazoa; phylum Chordata; class Actinopteri; order Syngnathiformes; family Syngnathidae; genus Doryrhamphus; species Doryrhamphus excisus. Next base: position 15,467,577 of record NC_080466.1, on the reverse strand, counting down.
GCAAAGTGTGAATACTCTACTCCGACACGGCACGGGCAAGCTAAGCTGCTGCCAGGCTTGGCCGGCGCCTCACGGGGACAGGTGAACTGGAGCATGTTAACGCTCAGACAAAACCCCTCGTCGACTCTGAGCAACATGTCTGCAGGAAGCGTCGTGAATTCAGGAGGAAACGCTCTCATGTCAACGTATGTCGTAATCATCAGCGTCCTCTTCGAAAAGATCCGTGATGTCAAAACTGTTTTCCCAGAGGCAGTAATGGAATAGAAATCATCTGTTCCAGGGTCAAACTGGAGCTGATAAACCTTTATTCACTGTGAATGTAGTCCATACATCCATCTTTGATGCTGCTTATCCTTACTAAGGTCCTGGTGGTATGCTTATCCCGAGAGGCGGGGTACACCCTGGAATGGTCGCCAGCCAATCACAGGGCACATATAAACAAACAACCATTCACACCTATGGGCAATTTGGAGTCACCAATGAATCGAACATGCACGTTTTTGGAATGAGTTAATCAAAGTTAACCAATTAACCCAAGTTAATGCACCAAACCACCACAGTCCACGTATTCCCTTCAAAACCTCACAACTGATATAAAATTTCCGATTCATTATTCGTGGTCAAATTGCAGCTGTACCCAGCCTCCTGTTGCTAGGAAGACTTCATGGGGCAGAGTCATTTGTGCCCCAAAGTAAGGGTTTCAACTGCTAGGACCCGTAGATCCCGCATAGAAATAAAATCTTAAACTACTTAAACTTAAACTTAATTTCTTTTAAAAAAAAAACAGCAACTTTTGAATGGCCGTATATTAGTAAGAAACCAGAGAAACCGGACTTAACAATTATTAAAATAATATAAAATATAAAAATTGCACTAAATTCACAAAAAACAAAAAAAAATAAATATAGTCAAACTTCGGTTTTTGAAAGCCCCAGTTTTCATATTCGATTCGATAAAATTTTTGCGTAAATTTCGCTTCTGTTGTCATACACTGTCTCGGTTATTGTGCAATATTAACAAGCCAAATTATTGTCTTCAGTAAAGATGAAAGTCATTTTAATGTTCTTTTATCTATTCTATTAGTCATTTATAATTATTCTTGCATGTAAAACTATAATTATTATCCATAAAATGTATTTTTTGTTAAGATTTTTGGGTGGTAATTTACATTAATTTTTTACATTATTTATTTATTTTTAAATAATTTTACATTATTTGTAACAGTTTTCATGTAACCATTTGGAACAAATTAATAACAAAAATCCAAGGTACACAAAACCTTCCTAAGGTTTTTTAAAAATTTGGGTTCTTAAAGGGCCACGCATGCTACTATGTGGTTTCCTCAGCAACTTGGGGCAGGAGCCTCCGATGCCCCGAGAGTAAAAAAAAAATTGGCAAATTTTGTAAAATCGTTTCCACAAAAACTCCATGTGATTCAAAGTTGAAGTTAGCACTTTATAAATACTGTATAAAGCAACATGAACGTAACAAATTTAACTTTAATTAATAAGCGCCATCTTCTGGAGCTTATAGGGCACTGCCCCATCAAGTCCAATTTAGATTTGTTGTTCCTGTATTTACTGTACACGTCAACCAATAATAAAAAGTAGCAGACAAATTGTTATACCGTCAATCGAAACGCTCTTGTTGGCAATTTATTTAATAAAAACGTACCGGCGCCTGACCCTAAGTTAGCTAGCTAAGTTGGCTAGGTGTATACAAGGTACACAATGCAAAGTACCAGCCGAGTAGAAGTCGTGCATTGACACAGATTCCAGCCATCTTAAGTGGCTCCGCTAAGAGGAAGTCACGTATGATCTAAACGCTCAATGATATGCGTTGACGGCGCACTCTCGTACTATGTGTACACCACCTGGGGTTCGTACGCCCCCACTCGGGCTACAGGCTGCTAATGAAATAACATGTTTACCCCGGTGGAGCCGTGCATACATATTCAGTGGGAACACGGGGTTTAGCTCGCTGCCAGACTCCGGATCAGACCATTAACATGCGGGGAATTATCACTAAATAATGTGTTCGACATAACTGTGTCAAGTGGATTACGAATTGATATTCCTGGAACCTGCTTGTAAACATTTGCTCCGTCGTGCAGCATTTAGTGTTGACGAGTGTTTGGAGCTTGTCTTTTTGGATTACAAAATATAGATATGTGCCATTGATTGCTGGAGGAAAATTCATTCTTTGGAAAGTTTTGGGAATAGTTTCACAAGAAACTAAAGCTAACGCCAACGTTGGTTGTTATTGCATCAAAATATTATTATATATTATTATTAAGGGCTGCACGGTGGTTGAGTGGCGGCTCCAAATTGTCCATAGGTATGAATGTGAGTGTGAATGGTTGTTTGTCTATATGTGCCCTGTGATTGGCTGGCTCGCCCGAAGAATGGTTGTTTGTCTATATGTGCCCTGTGATTGGCTGTCTCGCCCGAAAAATGGCAGTTTGTCTATGTGTGCCCTGGGATTGGCTGGCTCGCCCGAAGAATGGTTGTTTGTCTATATGTGCCCTGTGATTGGCTGGCGATCAGTTTTATGACCTCCCAAATGTTCCAACGCTAACAGCGCACAAGCATCATTTTTACATTTATAACTATTAATTACAATAGCTGTTAACTAAATTAGCTAAAAGCTGCCAGACTATAACCATCCTACTTTTGGCAATTTTCGAATGTTCCAATATAAAAATGAAACTAGCATCTTTACGGTTGCTACAGTCAAGGCACGGTCAATTACAATGCTAACACTGCTGACATGCGCCTAACTTAACAGTTTAGCACCAGTGGAAAAAAAGCTATACAAAGAAATGAAAACATTCTGTTAAAATAACACTTGACAGCTAGCTAACTTAGCTTTAGCACACATAAATATAGCATCACGTGTTAGCATTATTAGACTTTCAAGTGTAAGATAACTGAGTAGTTTATTCGCGGAATAAATGTCAAAATTTCATTTTAACCAAAAAAGCAACGTTAAAGTCATTATCCTAGACTCGAAATAAGCAACGAGTGGAAAGTTAGCTTCCTGTCAAATTAATTATGCTGCGTCTCACCTCATGCATGCGTAATATCAAAGTCAAGCTGAGGAGCATCTTACTGTAGGTCATTATTAAGGAACACTGCAAATGCACTTAAAACCTGGTTACACATGAAATACTTCATTATCTGCAATCTTCTCTGCTCCACAGTTCCCTCGTGTCCAAACAAACAAAACAAACAAGCTAGCGCTAATTAGGAATTACCAGGCCACGACTCACCTCCTTTGGACGCCACCTGGTGGTGGCATCCATATTAAAACTTCTCATGTAATATTTTTGTGCACTTATTAGTTTCATCGACTGCTACCAAGGCAGACAGAAAGCTTGACTGGATGGGGGGGGAGGGTGACGCCTGTGTCATGATTAATTTTGCAGTGAACAGTCTCCGCAATGTCAGTGGTAATTAGGCATCACCCATTGCATAACACACCATGTGTCAGGGTGGGTGGCAGAAGTGTGTGTGTGTGTGTGTGTGTGTGTGTAGGAATGAAATGAGAAACAAAGACACGGAAATAAAGATACGACTTACAACTAAGACACAATCTGGACTGACTTCCAGCTTTCAGTAACGAAAATGACATCTCGTGATCGACATTGAAGTCGTAACTAACTCAAGAGCGAGGCTGAAATTTTGGCCCATTTTGGGGTCTGTAGTAATCCTCACCCTGAGGACTCGAAGTGGGTTTCGAATAGAGGATAAGGGAATCTTAAAGAACCAAATCATAGAATGAGAACCAGATTGTTTATTCCTGACAACGATCCCGACAACAATACCTAATACAGACGTCCGGGCTTATCCGCAGTCCCTGTATGCCTACAAGTAAGTGTGCCTTATTCCTGACAACAAGACCTAATACAGACGTCTGGGCTTATCTGCAGTCCCTGTATACCTACAAGTAAGCGGGCCTTATTCCTGACAACAATACCTAATACAGACGTCCGGGCTTATCTGCTTATCTTATTATTGTTATTATTATTATTATTATTGTTGTTGTTGTTGTTGATTAGTTAGCTATTGTCCATACTCGACTAATATTGTAATGTTTTTTTTTTTTTTAAGACCACAGCTAGTGGGGATTCCTATAAATAAACAAAAGTAATTCCAATAATCCATTACAGAAAGTGATTGGAGGAACAAATGTTGGCTTGAATGAGCCCCCCCCCCCCCACTTTAAAAAAGGAGTGCATCCCCACCTTGCCCATAGAGTGTCTGCTTCCACTCTCAAACGCACACACAGCACACAAAGTGGCCGTGTCGCGGCATCCTCCTCAGACAGGAAGTGCGCATTGCAACATGACAGCACTGGCGGCGAGCTCTCCCTGGCCTAGATTCTCTCAAATCCGCTCTGGAAGTGGTCTCCTCCTCAGCTGCCACGGCGAGCGAGGAGAGACAGCGAGAGCGACGGCGAGCAGCGGAGCGAGGCCATCTGGCTGCGCCGCACATCAAATCCCAATCTGTGTTAATTTGACGGCTACGGACGCCATTGTTTGTTTTAGAGGGGGGGGGGGGGGGGGGGGGGCGCTCGCTGGTTGGATTAATAAATCCTCTTGTATTTAAGTCTCTGGGTTTAAAGTTGAAAAGTTTTTCCGCGTTGGGAGCAGATCGCCATGTTTGCTTGGGGTCACTGCTGACAATTAGATGCCTGCAAAATATGACTTTTATATAACAGCAATACAATGCAAGCATTCATAAATCATGGCTGCCATTATAGCCTGCAGCGACTATACCATGGGGGCTCCAATTACAATTGTCCGGGGGCCAGAATTTTTCTCGGCAGACACTGGTGGAGGCCAGATGGTATCGTTTAAATTAAAAAAAAAACAATAATATATAATAAAAGAAAAAGGATTTCTATGCATATATATGTGGATATATTCCATATCAATAATCTGTCTCGGTTGCACGGCGGTCGTGTGGTTAGCGCACAGACCTCACAGCTTGGAGACCAATTCAATTCCACCCTCAGCCATCTCTGTGTGGAGTTTGCATGCCCCCCCCCCGGTTTCCTCCCACATTCCAAAAACATGCTAGGTTAATTAGCGACTCCAAATTGTCCATAGGTATGAATGTAAGTGTGAATGGTTGTTTGTCTATATGTGCCCTGTGATTGGCTGGCTGGCCACCAGTCCAGGGTGTACCTCGCCTCTCGCCCGAAGACAGCTGGGATAGGCTTCAGCACCCCCCGCGACCCTCGTGAGGACAAGTGTGTATATATTCCATATCAATAATCGCAATAATAAACGCCCCCTGCTACATATCCACATTGCCATCTGCCGTTTGACGACCCTGCACAACCTGAAACTCCATTACTAATTACACTAATACTATCGTACTAATTACACTTTCTTGGCTTGTACTCGTTTCAGATGTTGATCATGTTGTGGGCGTACAAACCCCCGAAAAAACATCACGTCAGTAAAAAAAAAAAACGTAAAATGTCCACTTTGCTTTATTACGCTACGACTCCAACACAGGTGAGGAAAAGTGCTCGCTTGCAAACATTCCGCAGACATTCCCATGCAACTTTCTTCCGAGTGGCTCATTATTCAGGAGCCGAGAAGCCTCCATCTGGAAAGTGGCGAGTTTGGCCGACTTCCTGGTGTCGTCGCCGTGGAGGGAAAGTGGGCCCCGCGTGAAATTTGCGATGAGTCGCGACGATTTTCCGGTGAAGGTGTCAATTTGTCTGGCTTCGATGACCACTTTCTTCGCCGCCTCGCTTCTTGCCAACGGGGGAAGGGTTAAAGTTGTCACAAGACGGAAAAACTTTGGGCGATGGCGTTCGCAGGGAGAGAGAAGGGCGGGATTAGGAGGCCAGGAATGTCACATCCGATCTGAGACGGCAATGAACAGAACTATTACTCTGCACACTTTCTAGCTGTCAATCATTGTCTGATATCAGAGATATCGTTTCACTTCATTTGCATACAAACAGGAGTTCAGAACATTCTCATTGATGGGTCATTTCCCCCAATCTCCATCTCTACAATACAACTTAAAAATCCAATTGTCCAATTAACCTCAGTCCACTGGTCTAGAGGTGTGGTGTCTCGTCTACACATTCACAGTTGTGGCAGTGGGCAACCTCCTGAGTGGGCACAGGATCTACCTCTGCATGCGCGTTCCAACATTATGTCAACACTCGTTCTGTTGTTGCTGTATTGTGCAATATACTTGTTAATGAATGAGCATGTGGTTAAAGAAAGCTACATTTTCTTATCAACTCTCTCATGCACCCCACATCATTATTATATATATTTAGGAGATAACAGCCTCTTTCCAATTATCGTCGCTTCCATCCAGTTAGAACTCTCTTTAAATAAAAACTCAATTTGAATGGAAAAAAATCTAAATAATGGATCGGAAGAAGACTTCAACATTATATCTTATAAGTTATTATATATTTTCTTCAATAATAAATCATGTATAAATGTAATAAATCATTATATATCATGGCTGATGGCTTCCAACGTTACTAGCAAGACAAGGAGATCCCACCTGAGATGTTTTCCACACGGCACAGAGCTCCTTAAATGGAACGATGGAGCTTCAGGTTGTGCAGGGGCGTCAAATGGTGTTTAGCTATGTGGTATGAATGTGAGTGTGAATGGTTGTTTGTCTATATGTGCCCTGTGATTGGCTGGCCACCAGTCCAGGGTGTACCCCGCCTCTCTCCTGAAGACAGCTGGGATAGGCTCCAGCCTTATAATAAAAAATTATAATTAAAAATGTAATATATAATATAATATATAATAATTATATTATATGTAATTATTATATATAATATAATATATAATTATTATATTTTTATTTTATTATATTAATTATTATACATTAATAATATAATATATAATAATTTAAAATGTAAATATATTCAAATGTTATCATTGTAAATACATTTAAAAATGAAAACAAAGCCCTCTTGTCCTGCTCGGGATTGTGCAGCTTCTGCAAGAATAAAGCAAGTGCGGGGACTCGCCTACCAAATGTCTCATTAAGCCAAATAAATAAATGAATATAAAAAGAGGACGCATCAAGAAGCCCAACAGCAGATTCATATAAATGACAAATTGGCCAAGTTGTCGATATAACTGCACGTTGAACGCCAGGAGTCTGTGTGAATGGCCTGAAGTGCCAGACAGCACCTTCTGTTTGGATCGATGGCCATCAGCATGCACGCCCCCCCCCTCCCCAACTTGCCCCCCCCCCCCCCCCCCCCTCCATCCCTCCTCCTTACACAAGCTCTCCTTTTAAGCAGCGAGCCTGGAGGAGGAGGAACAGAAGAAGTTCTTCTTCTTCTTGCAAAACAACTTTTGCTTTCTTTCTTTATCTTTAGCAGCCTCATTATCTTTGTGTTTGGCTCAAGACGAGCTTCCAGCATGTTGTAGGGCTTGGAGATGAGAAGGAAGTAAAGTTATCCTGCAGGAAATACAAACAAAAAGATAATGAAAAAGCAACAAGAAGCTGTGATCTGTTTGTGTTAGTGTCTGCCTGCAAATCGTAGAACACAAAGAAAGGAGAGAATGTGTCTTAATGAGCGATGTTTGGATTTAAAACATCAATTCAAAAGCCGTCTTTAGTTGATTTTCCTTTCAATTTGTAATGGTAATGGTTTTATTTCATTTGAACATGCATAAGATTGCAATTGAATGCACCACATAATCAGTTCACAGTTCCACATGTCCAAAAGGAGTAGGAAAAAGCAAAGCTTATTAAATCCTACCCCTCCATCTGGTACTTTTACAATCAGTAACTGTTACATTTGTTCACTTCCTGCTTTCCTAGTATAGTTTTTTAGTTTAATTTTTATTTTTTATTAATTTTTTTATTAGCAATTTTTTATTTAAAAATAAAAAATGTATGATATATATATTTTTTTATTTTATTATTTAATTCTTAGTCTTAGTCTTAGTCTTAGTCTTATTCTAATCTATCTAATCTATTCTAATCTATTCTAGTCTTATTCATTTTTATTTTTATTTTTATTTTTATTTTTATTTTTATTTTTATTTTTATTTTTATTTTTATTTTTATTTTTATTTTTATTTTTATTTTTATTTTTATTTTTATTTTTATTTTTATTTTTATTTTTATTTTTATTTTTATTTTTATTTTTATTTTTATTTTTATTTTTATTTTTATTCACGTACCGAAGTATTATTTTTAGCCTTATACATTATTTTAGATGTTTGAAGATGAACTATATCAGCAAGTTGAAGTATTTGTGATTTTAGAAACAAGGAGTTAGTATGGGGCGGCACGGTGGTCTAGGTTAGCGCACAGACCTCACAGCTAGGAGACCAGGGTTCAATTCCACCCTCGGGCATCTCTGTGTGGAGTTTGCATGTTCTCCCCGTGCATGCGTGGGTTTTCTCCGGGTACTCCGGTTTCCTCCCACATTCCAAAAACATGCTAGGTTAATTGGCCACTCCAAATTGTGTGTGAATGGTTGTTTGTCTATGTGTGCCCTGTGATTGGCTGGCGACCAGTCTAGGGTGTACCCCGCCTTACGCCCGAAGACAGCTGGGATAGGCTCCAGCACCCCCCCCCCCCCCCCCCCCCCGCGACCCTCGTGAGGAAAAGCGGTAGAAAATGAATGAATGAATGGAGTTAGTATGTTCTCTGTAGGCGGCATTATGAATTATCCTTACTGACCTTTTTTGCAGTACTTTTAGCCAGTGAAGATTGCTTTTATAGTTATTAGCCCATATTTCCACACAATAATAATAATAATAATGTGGTATATAACAATAATAATAATAGTTTGTTATTTTTTTAAGTCGATATTCACAACAAAACAGACATTCAAAGTAAAAAAAAAAAAAAAAAAGGAAAAATAACGCAAGGCACAAGAACCTGAAATGATGATTCAAGGGAAACGATATGACAAATACTCTTCCAAAATCCTTCCACGCTAAAACAGCCAAAACATGAAGATCAGCGTCGCATCCGCCTGCTTCCACCTGTCACGGATTGGTTCATTTGTGGAGAGATTTGAGCTCATTTAACTTTCCATGAATGCACTCCATGCGGCATGTTAAATTGGATCAAGGCGTGTTTTGCACACATTGTTGACGAGCACACCCCCGCTATAACGTTAGTCCACATTCCATCATGTAGCCATGTTTGAAGATCTTCAGATGTTTAGATGTTTGAAGATAAAGGAGTCAAAGTATTTATGGAATTGTCCCTTGTTTTGTTGAATATGGGGGGGGGGCATAAAGACGAGTTCCACACAAAGACTCCCACCCCCTCCAACACACACTCCATTAGTGACAGGATGATTCATCCAAAGTGTGTCAAGGGGAAATATCACAGTTTTTTTCCTTCCTCTACAGTTGTCACGCTCCATAATATAAACTACTGCTACAAAGATCCTGTACAATAACCGTGCAATAAACATGTGCAATAACTGTGCAATAAATAAATGGCTTGATCAAAAGTAGTTTATAACTTCATTCATTCATTTTCTACCACTAATCCTCACAATCGCGGGCATGCTGGAGCCTATCCCAGCAATAGCCACTACAGGAACGAGGAACTTTTATTCCCAATGAGGGATTACTGTACATATAAAAAGTCTGTTTTGTATCTTTAATAATGATTAGGAGTTCATGAAAAAGTGGAAATTGTTTTTATAGACGTAGGGCACAAGATGCTAACCACTTATGAAACTTCAAATGCAGGTACTGCCATCATACACAGCATCACAAACACAATATACTGTATACTGTGTATGTCATCTGGAAGGAAAGTAAGCATTACCCCCCCCCCCCCCCCCCCCCCCCCCCGAGCGAGTAGTATAGATCTGGAAGGTTTCCAGGCAACCAGACGACAAACCAGCAGATGCAGCCTGCTGTTTGTACACGCTGGCTGTTTAAAAAAAAAAAACAGCAAGCTGTGGCGCACCTTTAGAGAGGCGCCGTTCCAGCAGATTGTGTGCTAAGCTAAACAAAACGGCAGATGTACAGTAATGTTGTCATGGTGGCTAAAAAATATACATTCGCTTTTTGCTCGTCTGGTTTTGCATTGCGTTGTTGTGTTCCTGACTTTCTGTTTGAATCGGAATTCCGGTTTGACTGGTTTGCCTCGATTCATGATTTGTGGACGACGTCGGTTAGGCTGGAAAATGGAACAGACTTCTGCTTACAAAAGTGGATATGTTGCCGTGTCAGTCATTTCATCGATAACGACATAACGATACAACACTCCAACTGTAACTATGCAACACTCCAACTGTAACAATACAACACTCTAACTATAACGATACAACACAACACTCCAACTGTAACAATACGACACTCTAACACTCCAACTGTAACTATACAACACTCCAACTGTAACTATACAACACTCCAACTGTAACAATACAACACTCCAACTGTAACAATAAAACACTCTAACTATAACTATACAACACAACAATCCAACTGTAACTATACAACACTCCAACTGTAACAATACAACACAACACTCCAACTGTAACTATACAACACTCCAACTGTAACTATACAACACTCCAACTGTAACTATACAACACTCCAACTGTAACTATACAACACTCCAACTGTAACAATACCACACTCCAACTGTAACTAAACAACACTCCAAATGTAACTATACAACACTCCAACTATCCAAGACTCCAAGATTCCATGCCTTTTCACTTCCTGGTGTATTTGAATGGAAGAGATGCTTGAGACCTTGTGGTGGTTTTTCCGGCTTTAAACTGTATCATATCTGCTCTATTGTATTGTAGAGTTGCATCATCACCTCTTTGTGCTGTAAAATGTTAAAAAAAACGTACATCAAGATGGTGGGGTTGAGTGAATGAGTTAACATAATGTAATAATCATCCTAATAATAATAATAATAAGCTCATAGGCCTCTGACTTTATGATTGTAGAGACGTCAGTGAAGGCAACCTGAGTTGAGTCTGGCCTAAAAGACGTGGCTGCAACCTCCGGTGGAAATATTAGCTGCTGGCCAATATCGACTAGCATCTTCCAATCCCAAGACATGGCAGGCTGTTCAGCTTCTGATTTGGTTGGGGGATGGTTTGGCCCCCTCTGATGAATGTTGGTGCCATGTTGGAATTGGTTATTCTCAGGGGTAAAGACTTGATGGGGGGGTTCTTCAGCCAGACTCTTGAGGACTCGATTGTGATTAAGAGTCACTGAAGTTGGGTCCTCACGATACGTTGTGGCCAACATGCTAACCACTTGACCACCGTGCGGCCCCATAACGATAAATGTGTTTAAAAATACATTATATAAAAATAAACTAGGCTGTGTACGGTGTACGGGTGGTTAGCATGTTGGCCACACAGCCAGGACACCCGAGTTCAATTCCACCCTCAACCCCAAACTCCACACAGAGATGAGTTCACTCAGGGCCGATGATGTTTTTGGCAGATTTTGATGGATTTGTGAACAATATTTGAAAAACTTTGTTGCACGGTGGTCGAGTGGTTAGCGCGCAGACCTAACAGCTAGCTACCCGAGTTCAATCCCAACCTCGGCCATCTCTGTGTGGAGTTTGCATGTTTTCTCCGGGTACTCCGGCTTCCTCCCACATTCCAAAAACATGCTAGGCTAATTGGCGACTCCAAATTGTCCATAGGTATGAATGTGAGTGTGAATGGTTGTTTGTCTATATGTGCCCTGTGATTGGCTGGCCACCAGTCCAGGGTGTACCCCGCCTCTCGTCCAAAGACAGCTGGGATAGGCTCCAGCACCCCTCCCCCATGACCCTTGTGAGGATAAGCGGTAGAATATGAATGAATTAATGAATAAAAAACAAACTAAAAACATTTTTTTAAATAATATGATAAATATGTGGGAAAATTTCACTTTGGCTGACATAAAAAAATTCCATGAAATTAATTTACTTGATGGGTTTTCATGTCGGCATTAGCTTTTGTGTTGGGAAAGGAAATGACAAATGAGCCCACTTGGCTTTGAAAAAGCCCCACTAAGCAATAAACGAGACATTATATCAGCCATTAAAAGTCGTGCATCACTTCCAAAACGTACATCCCAAAATTCATCGCCAAGTTTAGCGCCACCCCAGTAGATCGCCCCGGCGAAGCTGCCCCAGCAAACCTTTGTAAATTAAAGGCGTTAAATCATGATTTGCCGGCCGTGTGGAGACGTCCCCTTCACAGTCTGCTGCTCGGCCCGCGTTGGTCAGAGCAGACAGGTCATCCCGCCGTCGTGACGAATGGCTTTCATCAAGGGGGACGGTGGCGGCGGTGGTGGTGGGTGGGTGGTGGGGGGAGGTGCTGCCAGAGAAGCTAATATTTATCTAGCGGCGGCCAACACCACCATCAAGTTTAGAACCGGATGTCACAGAGGAAAAGACTTTATTAAGCGCTTTTCTTTGCACCTGTCGACCTTCAATCGACAAAACAAATCACAGTACAAGTCCTTCTATCAACATGAGTAGATTACATCGCTAGGGTGGGGCTCATTATTTTCATTTCACATGTGATTCAAATGTCATAATCGAAAAGAAGTAGGATGAAGCTGATTTTATTGAATCTAATCTGTCTATTGACAATCATTCAGTCACACTATGAGCAGCATAGAAAGAAAAAAATGGATGGATGTTCTACTACAGGGCTGCACGGTGGTCTAGTTGTTAGCACGCAAACCTCACAGCTAGGAGACGCGAGTTCAATCCCACCCTGCGTGGGTTTTCTTTGGGTACTCAAGTTTCCATATTCCAAAAACATGCTAGGTTAATTGGCCACTCCAAATTGTCCATAGATATAAATGTGAGTGTGAATGGTTGTTTGTCTATATGTGCCCTGTGATTGGCTGGCTCGCCCAAAGAATGGTTGTTTGTCTATATGTGCCCTGTGATTGGCTGGCTCGCCCGAAGAATGGTTGTTTGTCTATATGTGCCCTGTGATTGGCTGGTGAGTGATTGGCGAGCCAGCCAATCACAGGGCACATATAGATAAACACAAGCACATATAGCAAAAATGCTTTTGGAAGTTAGCAACTAATAGTCCATAAGTTAATGAGCTTTTGTCTAATGATTATTATTATATATTATTATTAATATTATTATATATTACATGTGTACTAGCATGTCTTTCACGGCATTTTGACCACAACACATAGGGGGCGGCACCAATTCACACACAAGTCATTTACAAGACTGAAAAAAAGCTATTATTTTGTATGTATCGGAATGACAGTTGAGGATATTACATATGAAATATTCCTAACAAATTTTTATCTGAAAGGGAAATTTACTTTTAAAAGTCGACCAAATGGAAGATATCACTGCCCCACAAGCTAACGAAACCAAAACCAAAAGCCACTTCTCTTTCATCAAATTCATTTGGTCTCCTTCTAAGTTTCCTGTGTTGCAAAAAACTTTTAGTAATTAGCAAAGTTTCCAAGAATGGACGGAATGATAACGGCTAATCTAATGGGAGCCTCGCCCTGAGGAGTTTTTACACAGCTGCAAATGTCTCATTAACCCAGGTGCCATTCATTAACATTCTATTATTCATATGCTTTCTTTTTTTTTTTTTTTACACGTTCGACCGCCTGCATTTCCTTGACTGCAACAATTAGCACGAATGCATTCATTATGATTACATAATTAGGGAGGTTAGACTTTGGAGCTATTACAGGGGCATGCAATTATTTACTGGCTTGACTTGAATTGAAGTTTGAAATTTAAGTTTGAAAATTAAAAAGCATACCAATGATTAAAAAATAAAAAATAAAAAAAAGAAATTAGAGCTCCGTCTTGGCTGTACTTCTCCATAATAGCAAAAAATATAAAGTGACTTTTTGGGTTTGTGTAAATGCACTAGTAATGTTGCCCATAAATGATTGAGCAGGCCGGGCTCCGAGAGGCAGAGTCTCCGCCCCTCGGAAGTTCTCTTTAAGATGAGCCGGTGCTCTGAAAGAGAGAGACAAGGGCACAGAGTTCCCCCCGCCGTCCTGAAATAGCCGGGAAAATTGTTTAGACGGATAACCGGGACGCTGGCGGCCGGCCACAAGCATGACCCCGGTGTCTCATGGGATATTAATGGCTGCCTAAGCTGAGGCGGGTCCTAACCAAGTAGTTTTAAAACCAGATAGATTTAAAATTAAAATAAAAATTATATAATAGGCGACGCTAGTTAGCATGTTGGCTACACAGTCAGGAGATCTGGAAGATCTGGATTCCAATCTCCACTGGAGTTTGCATGGTCTCCTTGTGAGATATGAACGTTTGATTGGATGGATAAGAAAAGACTAACAGAATTTAGTAAATATTTTTATAAATCAATGAAAATAAATTATTTGATGATTACTGATGTTATTTTTTTCTGGTCATATTATACAAAACTTTACTGAGTCGTATGTAAAAGTTGTCATAACGTGCATTACCGCCCCCTGCAGTACTGGAGTAGAACATTAATTCATTCATTCATTTTCTACCGCTTATCCTCACAAGGGTCGTGGGGGGTGCTGGAGCCTATCCCAGCTGTCTTTGGGCGAGAGGCGGGGTACACCCTGGACTGGTGGCCAGCCAATCACAGGGCACATATAGACAAACAACCATTCTTCGGGCGAGCCAGCCAATCACAGGACACATATAGACAAACAACCATTCACACTCACATTCATACCTATGGACAATTTGGAGTGGCTAATTAACCTAGCATGTTTTTTTTTGAATGTGGGAGGAAACCGGAGTACCCGGAGAAAACCCACACAGGGAGAACATGCAAACTCCACACAGAGATGGCCGAGGGTGGGATTGAACTCAAGGTCTCCTAGCTATGAGGTCTGCGGGCTAGGCTAACCACTAGACCACCGTGCAGCCAATTTTCAACAACAATTTTTCCATATATTTTTACAAAGTACCCAATTTATGCTGTTTAAATATATTATAAATAATTTTAAAAATATAATATAGTAAATATAATATTTAAAAATAATAGCATGGGCAACTCTGTGTTACCAAATTGCCTTTTTGCACCATAAAAGACAATCTAGAGAAAAAAAATTATGACGCCCCCTGGTGTCACATGACTGTAGCACACGCGTGGAGAAATACATGCAGCGTTTGAGGAAGTAAATATTAATAGACAGTCGAGGGCGGCGGCTTGAATATTTCAAATCGGAGTGGCTGTACTTGATGATGTCATCCATTAACATTACATGCCAACCGTTCCCTGGGTGGCCAAGCCAAGGTGGGACGCTGCTGACCCACCCAAGTTCATTTTAACGCTGGAAGAGTGGAATTAACTTTGGGCAGGCCAGATTTAACAACATCCCTGATGACTGAGCTGGAGGAGCCATGCTACCTAGCTAAAAAAAAACGGCCTCAGATTGAGCCTGAAGAATATAGTAGTAATATAGCTTAGTAATATAGAGTAATCTACGTAGTATATGTTCACAAACGTGAAATACAAAAATAATCAACCAATCTATCTAGTAAGCTGACATGCTATTTCAGTTGTGTTTTAGTACTTATTTACATTATTTTTCCCCAGTTCTATTCCCATCCATGCATCCATTTTTTATGACACTTATCATTAGGGTCGCGGGGCATATGCTGGAGCCTATCCCAGCTGACTTCAGGCAAGAGGCGGGGTACACCCAGTTCTATTTTTATGTTTAATATGATAGAAATGTAAATTTTTTTCATAACGTTAGACGTTATTCTTCCACTGTAGTCCATTATTACTTATTAGTGTCAATATTGTTATGGCAAAATATCAGGATAATATTGTATTATGTGCTAATTTCTAATACATCTTTAAAAAAAACACGCGGCCCGCGGGCCACATGTGGCCCGCAGGACACTAGTTTGAGGCCCCCGCCTTGATATTAAAATGTTTAATGTTAGTGCGGCCCGCGCAAGTTTGATATGGATGCTGTATGGTATCATGTACCCAGAAAAAATATATTACGTTTGATTAATGTTCATGTTAAAGGTTAAATAACTGTTAATAGTTATCCTCCCTATCCGTGTGGAAGTGGTAAGTTTTTGGCTATTTAAGTTTAAAGGAAATAACTTGAAGGCTACCGTTTAGGTCGCTTAGCTCTCTAGTTTGCGAGTTAGCATGTGTCTCAAGATGCTGTAGTTGCGCAATATGTTGTAAATAAAAATAGTATAAATGTGACTATAGTTGTGTTTTGTCATGTCTACAGGGCTCTAATAATGCTTTGTTAATTTAATCTGAAAAAAATAATTTGTCTGCGCACCAACTATATGTGGTTTCTTAAGTTTTTATTATTTGGTGTTTTATTATTATTATTATATTTATTTATTACTGATTGATTGATTTTCTTTATTCTTGATTTGTTTATTTATTTTTCATCTTATTTTGTGTAGAAAAATAAAAAGTAAGATATTTGAGAACAGTGGAATGTTTTATCAGAGCTTTTATTATAGAAAATTGGAACCAAAACAAAGTTTTTTTAATTTTTTTTTTTAATAAATGCGTTTTTTTGTTGTTGTTTTTTGGAAACCCTGATGTGGCCCAGTCTCACCCAGACCCTAGCTCCAGTGGCCCCCAAGTAAATTGAGTTTGAGACCCCTGATGTAGAATATCAATTATTTCAACACAAAATCAACTTGAAGAAGTCTGCAATGCTAATAAGTCAATACACCGTGCTACATTTACAGTCAATGCATGGTAAATAAATCCATAGTATAGAGTCAGGAATGCGTATATGGCGTCCCTGAAGGAAAGAGCGCGGTATAGCGCGGTGGTACAGCGGACAGTTGGGTGTATAAATCATGCAATACTTAGAATGTACAATCAGTCTGCAGCTCCACACTGCAGCAGGCTGCTCGTCATTCACACGATATTACAGTGAAAGTTGTGTTGCCGCTCGCCACGCTCCGACTGAATTATTCAAATCACGCCGCACAGGCGCCTTTCTCGGAACGGTGCGGCACAGGAATTTGTTCCCGAAGATTATTATTGAAAGTGACCTAAGACTAATTAATATGATTTCTTTCAGACATCAAATGTAATTGGAGATGGCTGCCGGTGTTTCTCTCCGGGGATCTTTATCACTTAGCTTCCTTTCTCTTGGAGATTCACTTCCGAGGAATACAATTGCGGAATGTCATGTATTCATTTTGATAAGCTACCAACTGATTGTCGTCGATCAAAAAAAAAAAGACTGGAATAATCTAGTTCTAATCTAGGTTCTCTGTCGACCAATCAAAAGGTAGTATAGTATCGAACTCCACTGCCAAAACTTCGGAAAGTCGGAACAGTTATTTGGGGAACAGGAAAAAAAAAATTTTGGAGGGGGGTATTGTGGAAAATAAATATTGGAATATATTCATTTATTCATTTCTACCGCTTTTCCTCACAAAGGTCGCAGGGGTGCTGGAGCCTATCCCAGCTGTCTTTGGGCGAGAGGCAGGGTACACCCTGGTACAACCCTAGTTAGACCCAGAGATGGTTGAATTCCCCATTTGAGCTCAAACTACCAATTTACTCGTACTTTCATTCTACATTTTAGCATATTTCCACAGCATTTCAGTCCAGCTTCAACTTCCGAACGACTTGTTTTTCATTCAAAATTTCGATTTTTGCGCCTTTTTAAAGCGTTTCAGTTTTGCGTCAGCTTTTTAACATTTACGCGCAACGTCTGCTGACATTGCATCATCTAGTTAGACCCAGAGATGGTTCAATTCCCCATTTTAGCTCACACTACCAATTTACTCGTACTTTCATTCTACGTTTTAGCATATTTCCACAGCATTTCAGTCCAGCTTCAACTTCCGAACGACTCGTTTTTCATTCAAAATTTCAATTTTTGCGCCTTTTGAAAGCGTTTCAGTTTTGCGTTAGCTTTTCGACATTTCCACGCAACGTCTGCTGACATTGCATCATCTAGTTCAGGGGTCAGCAACCCGCGGCTCCAGAGCCGCATGTGGCTCTCCAGTCTCTTTGTTGCGGCTCCCTTTGCAATGCTTGAATATTTTTTAAGCACCCGAGTGGTGAAAATGCACATCTTCGTTATGAGTTTACAAAAATCCAACTTTGTGTGAGACCATGAATGCATCCTGACTGAGTTCTGACTGGTGACTGAATGAGCAGACAGGATGCTATCCAGTTCTCTCTGACAGGTTAACATGAAGGGAAATGAGTAATACTTTGAGTTATTTGAGTTATTAATTATTAATTATTATTAATGAGTTATTTGACAATTCTGAAAAAATAAATTAGAGCTCATTTAAAAACAAAAGTTTATCTCCAGTACTAGCAAGAGTACTCCAACTCGTCTTTTTTTTTTCCCTCCAATGTTGTTTTAAACATACAACGTTTTGCGGCTCCAGGCCATTTTTCTTTAGTGGGCAAGTGGGTGAAATGGCTCTTTTCATAGTAAAGGTTGCCGACCCCTGATCTAGTTAGACCCAAAGATGGTTCAATTCCCCATTTGAGGTCAAACTACCAGTTTACTAGTACTTTCATTCTATGTTTTAGCATATTTCCACAGCATTTCAGTCCAGCTTCAACTTCCGGACGACGCCAGATGCCGTTTGACGCCCCTGCACAACCTGAAGCTCTATTGTTCCATTGAAGGGGAAAAAAACCTCCCAGTTGGAAGCCATCAGGACCATGAAGGTTACATTTTTTATCATCGGAGAATAAAACTTTATTCCACATTTCAATGTCCCATGTTTGGTGGTGTTGTGGATGGTTCAATTCCCTATTTGAGCTCAAACTACCAATTTACGCGTACTATCATTCTATGTTTTAGCATATTTCCACAGCATTTCAGTCCAGCTTCAACTTCCGAACGACTCGTTTTTCATTCAAAATTTCTATTTTTGCACCTTTTCAAAGCGTTTCAGTTTTGCGCTGCATTGCATCATCTAGTTATTATTATTATTATTATTAGGAAATGTATGAAATGATCGTAACACAAAGAAACCAAATACTTTTGCATTCATACGAAAAAACATACCCAAAATCTTCCCTTCTGGTGAATATGGCGAGAAGCTAACTAAGAAGCTCACTCAGGTTGTTAATATCCCTCCATCCTTCCAAATGATCTGCCCGACTTGAGACATGCAATTAACAAAAGCCGGCGTGTGACTCACCTCTCATTTCATGACTAACAGCCAACCTGAGAGCAGAGTCAAGTTACTTAAACGAGCTTTGGCCATCTTAGCAGTGATGCAAAGCGAGCTGGCTGTAATTATGCAGATTGCCCTGCGTTATTATCTGGAGGAGATGTTTTAATGTCCTCATAAGGCTGGGAAAGTGTCACATGCAACATTAGTTTGGATGCAGCTTGTGCTTTAACCGCACTGGCAGGAATGGATGGAGGTGTTTGTTCAGACAGATTTTCCGAGGGGGGGAAGTTTTAGTATGATTTTTATATTAATCCTTTGAAGGTTTGTGTGTATTAAATCTCAGCGCAGATATTTCACCTAAAATGAAGCGTTTAAATATAAAACTCTTAATGCATGAAAGAAACTTTACTCATTCATCGGGGGTCCCGGAAGGACCCAATGATGGCAAAAAAAGAGAATTTTTCTCAGGTCAGAGTGTATCGCAAACTACAGCCACGCCCACAAGGAAGCTTACTTCTCTGTGACATCACAAAAGACCAGTTTTGCCACGCCCTCTGAAACACAGCGTTTTGAGCCATCCCAAACTTCTTTCAGGGTTAATTTCCAAATGCAAAAACGTCATTATCTGAAATTTTGGCATGGCTTAAACACGAGAATACGACATTCCAACTACAGTTATAGGTCGGAAAAATGGAAAAAGCTTAACAGGTCTTCTTCAATCCGTCATCGGGGGTCCCGGAAGGACCCAACAATGGTAAAAAAATGATTTTTTTTCAGGTCAGAGTGTATCGCAACCTACAGCCACACCCACAAGGAAGCTAGCTCCTCTGTGACATCACAAAAGACCAGTTTTGCCACGCCCTCTGAAACAGAGCGTTTTGAGCCATACCAAACTTGTTTCAGGGCTCACTTCCAAATGCAAAAACCTAATTTTCTGAAACTTTGGCATGGCTTAAACGCGAGAATACGACATTACAACTACAGTTACAGGTCGGAAAAATGGAAAAAGCATAACAGGTCCCCTTCAATTCATGTTATTATGAGCAATGAGGGATGGCGTTCAAAGACATCACGTCATTTCAGTGTTCATTCATTCATTCATTTTCTACCGCTTATCCTCACAAGGGTCGCGGGGGTGCTGGAGCCTATCCCAGCAGAAAAACAACCATTCCCACTCACATTCATACCTATGGACAATTTGGAGTCGCTAATTAACCTAGCATGTTTTTGGAATGTGGGAGGAAACCGGAGTAACAACAAAAAACAAACTCCACGCAGAGATGGCCGAGGGTGGGATTGAACGCGGGTCTCCTAGCTGTGATGTCTGCACACTAACCACTCAACCACCTTGCAGCCCTGTTTTCAGCGTATTTCCCAAATTACTTCAATGTAGCAAATTGTACATCCAAATTAATTTCCTCTTCATTTACACAAACGTAAACACATTATAAAGCTGTTTGCGTGATGTTCAGACTGTGTGATGTTCCTGAATGCATCTCGGGTTCTTGTCATGAGATTGAGGAAGTGTGTACCCAGGATGAAGGGGCTAAGAGGCGAGTGTGAGTTAGAATTACGTTGCTGTTGATGTGTTCAGGTCAGACTTGTGTGTGTGTGACAGTGTTGGGATGCTCCACTGTGCTTCCGTCTGCCGTCATGCATTATACAGTATGTCATCATTATGCTGTAACGTAATTAATGATAATACGTAATTAATTAGTGACCGCCGTTCTTATATACTCTATGTATATACTGTAGTATATATACTGTATGTACTGCCTGTACATGTTCGGGCTCAAAACAAACAAAGCTTACTGGAATGAATAAAATGAACAAAATCTTCAACAAGCGGCACGGTGGTCTAGGGGTTAGCGCGCAGACCTCACAGCTAGGAGACCAGGGTTCAATCCCACCCTCGGGCATCTCTGTGTGGAGTTTGCATGTTCTCCCCGTGCATGCGTGGGTTTTCTCCGGGTACTCCGGTTTCCTCCCACATTCCAAAAACATGCTAGGTTAATTGGCGACTCCAAATTGTCCATAGGTATGAATGTGAGTGTGAATGGTTGTTTGTCTATATGTGCCCTGTGATTGGCTGGCGACCAGTCTAGGGTGTACCCCGCCTTACGCCCGAAGACAGCTGGGATAGGCTCCAGCACCCCCCGCGACCCTCGTGAGGAAAAGCGGTAGAAAATGAATGAATGAATGAATGAAAATCTTCAACAACATGCAAGCTTTGCCGGGCCAACATGAGATGGAACGAAATGAAAATGAGCAACAGATGGCTCCAATGGAGGAGGAGAAGAAGAAAACGATGCTGTCGATTTTGAGCTTAGAGAGGCTTTGGAGGAAGATTTTGCTTCTTTTTGCCACCCCGGTAATAAAGCAGTTATTGTGATTGAGATTTATGTTTGAGTAAATGCTTTGTGATGCTTATTACCTGTACACAGACGTCAAATGATCCGCACTGACAACTGGAAAAAAAAAATGCACATTCAATGATGACATCGTTACCGTTAAGTCATATCTTAATTCTACGTTTATATCTATGATGCAAGTGTGCGAACGCTGTTTTGAATACGGATTAATCCAAATGTAAACATTGAAGGGGGGCTGCTTTCTGACCTCATCAGTTCAGCTGCTTTCATAGGTTGCTCTGCTGCCCCCGCGTGGCCAAATGATAATAAACTTGCATTGTGAAATCTTTGACCATGTAAATCAGGGGTCTCAAACACGCGGGCAGGACGCTAGTTTAGGCCCCCGCCTTGATATGAAAGTTTAATGTTATGATATGGATGCTGTATGGTATCATGTACCCAGAAAAAATTACTACGTTTGATTAATGTTCATGTTAAAGGTTAAATAACTGTTAATAGTTATCCTCCCTATCCGTGTGGAAGTGGTAAGTTTTTGGCTATTTAAGTTTAAAGGAAATAACTTGAAGGCTACCGTTTAGGTCGCTAGCTCTCTAGTTTGTGATTTAGCATGTGTCTCAAGAGCCTGCAGTTGCGCAATATGTTGTAAATAAAAAAAGTATAAATGTGACTATAGTCATGTTTTGTCACGTCTACAGGGCTCTAATAATGCTTCATTAATTTTAATCTGAAAAAAAATAATTTGTCTACCCACCAACTATATGTGGTTTCTTAAGTTTTTTTTATTTTTTAGTTTTTTTTATTATTATTATTATTATTATATTTATTTATTTATTACTGATTGATTGATTTTCTTTATTCTTGATTTGTTTATTTATTTTTCATCTTATTTTGTGTAGAAAAATAAAAAGTAAGATATTTGAGAACAGTGGAATGTTTTATCAGAGCTTTTATTGTAGAAAATTGGAACCAAAGAAAGTTTTTTCATTTTTCTGTTTTTAATAAATGCGTTTTTTGGGTGGTTTTTTTGGAAAACCTGATCGGGCCCAGTCTCACCCAGACCCTAGCTCCAGTGGCCCCCAAGTAAATTGAGTTTGAGACCCCTGGTGTAAATGAATTTAGTCACTTTGTGTGTTATTGTAATATTTTGCTTGTTTTACCTTTTTAATCACTTTTAATCGCAAAAACTTATACATCCGTCTTCTATCCTGAGTAGGTTCACAGGTACGCTGGAGCCTATCCCAGCTGTCTTTCGGGGCGAGAGGTAAGGTATACTACTCTGGACTGATCGCCAGCCAATCACAGGGCACATGTACACAAACAACCATTCCCACTCACATTCATACCTATGGACAATTTAGAGTCGCTGATTAATCAATTAACCAATTAATCGTCGTATTGTACAGTTCTACCTAAAGATGTTTAATTGCAACTTTATACAAAAACACTGGAAACATTGTTACATCATTGCTATAGTCGTTCACCAGAGCACAGCATCACTTCCTGCTATCTCACGCCACAGACCACAATGGGGAGCCGTTGCCAGGCAACGGATGCAAGGTGTGACTGCCACTAAACAGGATAAATAGGCCACTTTAACTACTTCCAGTCCATTGTTGTGTAAGACAAAATGAAACATTATTATCATTAAAATTATTAATTATTAATGGTTGGAGTATTCCAGAAAGTATTTTTTAAAAATCAATTAAAACTCAAAACAAATCAATGGATACACTTGTTAAAAAGAAAACAATTTATTTAAAAGAAAAGAATGTTGTAGGCAGTAGGCTAAAAGTAGTTAGCGTGGTTTGAAATTAGGGTTTCTGGTTAGGGTTTCAAAGTAGAGGATCCCATTGGGGTACGGTTTTAAATTAGGGTGTCAAAGTAGGGTTTTCATTTGGGGTTAAGGTTTCAAATTAGAATTTCCAATTTTGGTTAGGGATCCAAAGTAGGGTTAAGGTTCTAAATTAGGGTTTCCAGTTTGGGTTAGTGTTTCAAGTTAAAGTTTCTAGTTGGGGTTAGGGTTTCAATGTAGGGTTTTCATTTGGGGGTCGGGGGTTGAAATGAGGTTTCCCAGTTAGAACTGGGGTTCTACAAGTAGGGTTAAGGTTGCAAATCACACTTTCCAGTTTGGGTTAGTGTTTCAAAGTGGGGTTAAGGTTCAAAATTAGGGTTTCCATTTGGGGTTAGGGTTTCAAAATAGGGTTTCCAGTTGGGGTTAGGGTTTCAAAGTAGGGTTTTCATTTGGTGGTTGGGGGTTGAAATGTGGGTTCCCAGTTAGGATTGGGGTTCTAAAAGTAGGGTTAAGGTTGCAAATCACATTTTCCAGTTTGGGTTAGTGTTTCAAAGTAGGGTTAAGGTTCCAAATTAGGGTTTCCAGTTGGGGTTAGGGTTTCAAAGTAGGGTTTCCATATGGGGGTTGGGGTTGAAATGAGGGTTCTCAGTTAGGATTGGGGTTCTAAAAGTAGGGTTAAGGGTTCCAATTTGGGTTAGGGTTTCAAGTTAGGGTTTTCAATTGGGGTTAGGGTTTGAAATTGGAGTTGGGGTTTCAAAGTAGGGCTTCTGATTGGGGTTTTTTAGTTCACATTTATTTCATTTATTTTCACTGAATAAAAGCTCAGTGTTTTACATTCAATTCTGTCTTGAGAAAATATCATACCATGAAGATTCCTGGACTTGTGTCTTGTGTCTTCTCTGGTAGTTCTCCAGTCCACATTTACATTAGCACAAGTTCTGTACTGAACAAGTCCCTGGAGGACCGGAACCGACTGACATGGCTTCAGGTGTTCTTGAATCTGGAGAAGTTGAAGTTAAGTCCTCTCACAGGAGGAAAGAAAGAGCACCATCTCCTGGTTGGTGCTTCTTCCTGAACGACACAGTCGGAGGAGATCTGAGTCACGCATCGAGGCAGCCGGCCTGCTGGTTGATATTCACAGTGAAAGACAACCGTCAGTGTCCAACTGCTCACCATGCTAATGTTCTGACACCTTCCATGCCAGTGGAAGGCTGCAGTGACCATGCAAGTTGGACGTGTACATCACAGTTCACGTTAGGTAACCGTGCAGGGGGAGGTGGAAGTCACACACACCAAAATATTTGCAGTAATGTTGTCAATCAAGATGGCTCCATGTAAGGTCATGCGGTTAATTATTTGCCCCATCTTATCTTATTTTATCTTTACTTATGTAGCTACAAAATGTAGGTCAAAATGTAATTGCTGTCTAATCAGCAATTAAGAATTACGAATGCTTATTACGAATTATTTTTTAACAATATTTGAGATAAAAAAATAAGTATTTTGTGCATATACAAAGAGTTTTATTTCTTCGACTTCAGTTAATGAAAAATGGATAAAAGCGACCTTGAAGTTGTGCTCTTATACATGTTTGTGTTGTGGTTGTCTGACTGGTTTGGCTTACATTGAACGATCAGATGTGCGGGTGTGCTTTTGTGGCGTGTTTACGGCCGACAGTAGTCATTTTATTTTGAAATCAAAAGAGCTTGTTGATCAACCACTTCCGTTACATTATTTTTTATACGTATATGCAAAGCCCTACCTGGAACTATTATGCGTAGTTCCAGACGTTAAATGATTCGTCATTTTTTCAACACATTTTATTCATAGTCTTACCAGCTTAAATGATGCGAATTTATGTAATTATAGTGGACTTGGGATGATTTTGTGTGTGTTGAAGCGACCCTAAACTACCTAATGACGTCTAGTTGTTCAATTTTGACGATGAATCATTGAAAAGACCAAAGTAAAATAAAACTCCTAATCGTAAGGTGGCGCTAATGCACACTAAACGTTGCTTGCTAATAAACGAAGAAGAAGCAGCGGAAGACGACGCTGCCACTGTCGACGAGTTAGCCAGCTAGCATGGAGGTGTTTGTTTGTGCCCCGGGTGGATCGAAGTTTTCCAACTTTGTGTTTCCAGAAGGTTCTGTGGTTCGGGATATCCCCCTACGGTTCGGCCAACAACGGGTGAGTGTTGATGGCAGACTGAGGCGGAAAAACGACCATTAAATGTCACAACCTCCGATGTTGGCTGGCGTGTTTGGTTAGCTTTAGCTAAACGGTTATTTTTTTATACACTATTCTTTAGTTAGCTTTTTAATTCGGTGTCGTCGGTCCTAGCCATTTCTTTTTAGGGTTTTATATAATGTAGTTAGTAACGGCTTAGTAACTGGAACGATAAAATAAAGATTTAAAAGTTGAGAAAATACATTTTTCATCGAATCAGTGTGTTGGGTCAAAGTAAATCAAATACAGTAATTCTATAAAATGATTATTTGACAAAAATATCACATTACCTTTTGTTCAGGTGGTATCGCCACATGACCTGTACGTCAACAAAGATGGCCGTCGGGCCTGCCTGGATGATGACCTGCAAGGCGGGGCTATCTATCACCTCGTGCCCCGTCTCCCTGGAGGGAAGGGAGGTGAGTTTCAGCAAAGAATTGGCAAATCGGTGGGCGGTTCCTTGAATGCCTTTCTTGCGTGATGTGTTCAGGGTTCGGTTCAATGCTGCGAGCTCTCGGTGCTCAGATCGAGAAGACGACCAATCGCGAAGCCTGCAGAGATCTGAGTGGACGACGCCTGCGAGATGTCAATCACGAGAAAGAGTGGGTTCTCAAACGATGTGTTGATTTGAGAGTGGATGATTTGGTGCTAATGTAGGACGGTCATTATCAAAGACATTGAAGGCAACACAATATGCTTTATTGTTTGTACAATCAAACACGGCGGAAGGCAAATTAAGATAATCTGTCTCTTTTATTTTGAAATAACTTGTTCCTCGCGTGCGTCAGGATGGCGGATTGGCTAAAGCAGCAGACGGAACGCGAGGCGGAGAAGGAGCAGCGGCGTCTGGAGCGTCTGCAGCGGAAGCTCATGGAACCCAAACACCAGTTCAGCGATGCCTCGTACCAGCAGCAGTGTCATGACCTGTCCGAACGACTCGAGGATTCGGTTCTCAAAGGTCAGTGGGCGGGGTTTTTATTCACACACGCCCTCTTTGTCGTCTGATTGACTTGTCTCCAGGTCTGCAGGCAGCATCCGGCTCCCAAGTGACCGCCCGCTTGTCCCCTAAGAGACACGCCTCCGGTCAAAGTGAGCCGCCAATCAAGAAGCTGAAAAAGATGGGGGCGTGTTTTTGGTGAGCCACTGTCAACGAGAATGCACGTTGTCATGCTACTGTATTTATTTATACATTGGTTGTCATGGCGTCAGGAGTGGCGTTGGCGAGCTGAGCTCAGAGGATGACGACGATTCGCCATCCACATCCTGTGCAGCTGCTGTTACCATGACAACGCAGAGGGTGGAGCCTGGGCCAAGCAGCAGGTGGCTGTGCCTTTTTTTTGTTGTTGTTGTCTTAACGCGGATAGTTTGTCACCGGTGGCGTTTGTTGTGGTTAGCATGGCGGCCACGCAGCCTCAGGAGGATGTGGCGGTTCAGAAGGCCACGCCCCCCGAAGAGGTAGACGTCCAGGAGGCCACACCTCATCAGGAGGAAGTCGAGGTTCAGAAGGATACGCCCACCCAGGAAGATGCAGCAATCCAGGAAGACACACCTCCCCAGCAGGAAGTCGAGGTCCAGAAGGATACACCCACCCAGGAGGACACACCTCCCCAGCAGGAAGTCGAGGTCCAGAAGGATACGCCCACCCAGGAAGATGTCACGGTCCAGGAGGACACACCTCCCCAGCAGGAAGTCAAGTTTCAGAAGGATACGCCCACCCAGCAGGACACACCTCCTCAGCAGGAAGTCGAGGTCCAGGAGGCCACGCCCCATCAAGTGGATGCGGGGGCGGTGTCCAGCTGCTCATCTGAGCTACAGGTGAGAACTCCTCCCCTTATGTGATCACATGATGTGGCTTTGCTTCTGATGCGATTGGCGTGCGTGTGTGTGTGTGTGTGTGCGTGGTCCACAGCGTGGTGGCGGTGATGGCGTCACGACAGTCAGCGTGTCATCTGCCAAGAGCGTTCAAGAGTTGGAACGTTTGGGTCTGGATGTTCTCAAGCAGGAACTGATGAGTCGTGGAGTGAAGTGCGGAGGAACGCTGAGCGAACGCGCAGCCCGCCTCTTCGCCGTAAGAAACCTGCAGATGGACCAGATCAACCCGGCGCTGCTCGCCAAGCCCACTAAGTCCAAGAGGAAATGAAGACAAAGGTCCAACAAAAAGGGAACTTCCTGTTTGTTTGGTTTTTTTAAATTACTTTTTTGGTCCTTCTGGCTCAAAAGCCAGGGTCCCAGGTCGTGACCTGTGGCTCGTCCATCTCCTCAAAACATTCGATGACATCGCCGACAAGGAACGTTATGTCCGAATCAGCTGACAGACCGCACTCCATTCCCGCCCTCACGGTGTTCACATCATCTTTGTGGTGCTTCAATGCTATGAGAGAACCTTTCACAAGGAACGCATCAATTTTCAATAAACTTATTGACAAACCGTGAAGGTGTTTATTTTGAAGGACGCTCGACTCACCTTCCCATAGTGTATCTCGACCTCGAATCAGACGGAACTTGAGCTTGCGATCAAGCTGACCTTTCTGCACACGACAGCCGGCGACCGCCATCTTCTTCTTGCCTACCGTCACATCGAACATAGCCAGGACCGTCGCTTCACCTGGTAGGCGGACCCAAAAGGTCAAAGTTCGAGTTGATGACACAAATGTTCCCGTCCTGACGCGATGACTCACCCACAGTGTTGTGACGTACGATCGGCGGCAACTTGCTATTTAGCTCCGCCTTCATCTCATCGATCAGCTTGTAAATGACGGTGTGAAGCCTCAGCGGGACGCCTCGTTTCGCCGCCGCCTGCTGAATGGACCTGCTCGCCGCCACGTTGAAACCGTAGACGCTGCCTGAGGACGAGCGACGTCACTAAAACTGTCACAGGCCGTCTGTGATGTCACAGATTTATACCTCCGAAGGTGTCTGCCATGTTGAGGTCGTTTTCGGAGACGTCGCCGATGCCGAAGTGAACGACCTCGAGTTGACATTGATCCTGAGCGTCGTAGGTTTCCAAAATGTTCAAAATGGCTTCCACAGAGCCGTCAACATCAGCTGGCAAAACCGGGAATATCGATAAATTTTGATACATTAAGATGGCCGACGTGATGGAGGCGGAGCATGTGTACCTTTGATGATGAGCGGCAGGCTGAGGTTGTCGTCAAACGTCTTTTCGCTCGCCCTCGCAGCGAAATTGGCTTTGTTCTTTTGGTACCGATGCCACTTCCTCTGGCGCCAATTGAGGTGAGCAAGCCCCTCCCTCTCCTTCCTGTAGTTCTCCAGATGTTCTTTCTGTTTGACCTCGATGGCGTCTTGCTCTGCCCTCAGCCTCTGCGTCTCCTCCTCGTGGGTCCTCCAGTCCACCACTTCCCTCGCTCGTTGCTGCGGACAAAAACCACAACGTCATCGCCTGTCTCGGGCGGCAAGAAGGGGCGTGGCCTCCTGACCTCAGATTCCACCTCCAGGATGGTGTCGCCGGCAGACGGGAGCTCCTTCCAACCGATCACCTCCACCGCCATGCTAGGCCCCGCCTCTGTCACCGCTCTGCCTTTCTCGTCGAACAGGAAGCGCACCTTCGCCCAAGTCTTTCCTGCGACGAGGATACACCCTCGCTTTAGCGACCCCCGCTGGACAATGGCTGTCGTGACGGCACTGATAAGAAAGAACAGGAAGTGGAAATCAGAAACGTTGTGTTTCCTTACATTTAGCAACTCACCCTTTGCCTTTGTCCGTGCGACTCTCGATGACCACGCCCTCCACCGCGCCATCAGGCTCCGCCTTCAGCTCCAACACCTCCGCTAGCGCCACCGTGGCCTCGACCAGAGCCAGGAGGTTATCACCCTGGCGACGGTAACGACGACATCAACGCCTTCTGACAACCGATGACCGTCACAAATCGTTAATACCTTGAGGGCGGAGACGTGAATGGCTTGAACGTCTCCTCCGAACTCCTCGCAGACGACATTGTGAGCGAGGAGTTCCTGTTTGACTCTCTGAGGGTCGGCTTGACGTTTGTCGCATTTGTTGACCGCCACGATGATGGGAACTGGAACGCACGACGACGTTGACACCGCTAACCCAACGCAACACATCAACTTCCTGCCTCGTGCTTACCGCCGGCTTGCTTGGCATGCTGGATGGATTCGACGGTCTGAGTCATGACGCCATCATCCGCCGCCACGACGAGGATAACGATGTCTGTGGCGTTGGCTCCACGCGCCCTCATGGCGGAGAACGCGGCGTGACCGGGCGTATCCAGGAACGTGATCGTCTCACCTGTCGGCAACTCAACTGCGAGAGATCACAAACGCCGCTGTGGTTTCTTGAACGTGGCGTTGTCGGCGGCGCCAACGGTGATACTGTACCTCGGAACGCTCCGATGTGCTGGGTGATGCCGCCGGCCTCCGTGGCGGCAATCTGGCTCTTCCTCAGACTGTCCAGCAACGTGGTTTTTCCGTGGTCAACGTGACCCATGATGGTGACCACCGGGGAACGTTGAACCATCCTGCTCAGGTCCGCTGGCGGTCTATGGGGGGTCATAGGTCAGTGTATCTTAGTGGCATCGAACTCGCTGGACACTTCATTAGGAAGTACCTTCGCACGGCGTCTCGGTTCTCTCTCTTTTCATTCTCGCTCAGTTTGGCCCATCGGAACTTCATTCCTGACAGCTTCACCACCTCTTTGATCCACCTCTCATCCAGAACCGAGTCCGGTTCCAGAGCGTTCGCATTCAGCGGCGTGTTCAGCAGCGCTTCCACAACATGGTCTGGGAACACCACGAACATACAAGAGAACATGGAAGCATATTTTGGTTGAAAGCGGAATTCTGCTACTCTTGGTTGAGCTTTGATTTTTATTGTCATTAACCACATGGACCCAAATATTCCAATTCCATTCGGGGTGGAGTTTCCATGTTCTTCCCAAGGAAAGTTGTCAGGGTGCGTTCTTTCAGCGGTAATCACTCTCTCGTCCGCCATCTTTGATGAATCATGTGATGTTGTTTACGTTGTACTGCGCATGCCCCATTGACTATTCCAATTGATTATAGCGGCGCATGTAGACAGGAGATTTGGAATATTCCTTTCCATGGATACATTTTTTTCTGGTACGGGCTGCACGGCGGACGAGTGGTTAGCACACAGACCTCACAGCTAGGGGACCAGGGTTCAATTCCACCCTCGGCCATCTCTGTGTGGAGTTTGCATGTTCTCCCCGTGCATGTGTGGGGTTTTTCCGGGTACTCCGGTTTCCTCCCACATTCCAAAAATTGGCTACAGTAGATCCTAAAATAGAATAATCTTCTTACCAACGTCTCGGTTGATGGCCCGAGCGAGGGCCTCCACCGTCATCCTCTGCTGGATCTCCACTTCCTGTTTGCTGATGTTGACTTTTGGCTTCTGATCCTTCTTTTGACCTTTGAACTGCAGTAGGCTACAAAGTGAGGTCACGTAACCCCCGATCATGGGTGGGCGGTGTGCTTGTCCTTGACAACTCACCTGCTTGGAGGCCAGCGCCCTGCACGTGAGCAGGGGGGCGGGGCTTGAAACAGAAAGCAAGGATGGCGACAGGAAGTTGGAAGCGTACACGAGGCGACGGGCTCCGTGCACCACGGAAGACATCATGTTCATATCTGTAAGAAAAGTGAAATATTACTTTTATTTTTTAATAAATAAGTCTTTAAATACTTATTTTTTCTATGAACACAGATGTCACTGAAAGAAGTTAAATGGATTAAATGTTTACCCGCTGGGCGACTCCAAGTTCCACGAAACAAACATCCACGTCTGAATTAATCAGCCTCGTTCTGACGTAATGTGATAAATAAATATAAACAAAACAAACATTATCTTCATCTACGAATCTGAAAAGTGTATCCTTTGCAGCTCATCTTGAAATTAAAGCCAGCAGATCAGTCGTCGTCCTACTGACATGGGCGCCGCCATGACACTATGCCGGCATTACAGATGTACCGCTAGCGCCTCCACAGGCGCGGAGTGGCGCTACAGCTTTCCGTATCCTTATCCGTATCCTTTTTTGTTTATAATTGACATTTTATTCGACATATATGTTTGTTGAATTGTACAACACACTACAGTTTTGCTTTAATATTTTTATTTAAATTCTTTAATCAATTTACAACACACACACACAACAATGTATGCAAATAAGTCTCATATTATTGTAAAATACATTTGGTCTTATTTCTGCACACACTGTAAACGAAGGTGACAAATCCATTCACAATGTGAAGCAACATAAAACACTTAAATCACACGAAAATGGCATCTGATTTAGCTTAGCTAGCCTAGCTTAGCACAAAGTTCAATTCATTTTAACATCTCTTCCACTTAACTTTGTTGTTTATGCTAAGCTAGGCTAAACATGAGTACTTTCAGCTATGTTTTTGTTGGAATCAAATGTTGGAATTAAAATCATCTTTCATAATAAATAACAAAAATCTAAGTTGTGCTAAACCTGCCGTAGCATAATTTCATTACCATTAGCATCTGTTTGAATTATTGCTACTGTTTACGATTTGCCCAATGTTGTTGCTAATGGTGCTAACTTCACCATCGGCGCACGACAGACTGAAACATGCAACCAATCACAGGAGACAAAACAAGGAAATACGGATTATGCTAGCAACAACACATGAAGATCTATTCTAGCATCACTGACAAATATCAATCTGGCAAATATTCTAACATGAATTGTCTACCTATTAATATGATATTGATCGCATATCGAGGTAGAATTCATTGGATTTTGTTTTGTTACTTCTTTTATCAACACAGTGTTTGGTAAACAAGCCCTCAACACGCTTCTTTGTAGCACCACACGTTTAAATAAAGTTGTTTGGTCAGAGTGAAAAGGCACATCCTGACGCAGGAAACATGCTAACATCATCACCGCCACAATAAAAGACTTCCTTTGTACTCAGCGTAGTGGATTGAGTTGAGGATTGTGGGAATTATTGACATTTCCACACGAGCAAACTGGAGGAAGAAAAAAAAGAAAGTTAAATCAGACTTTGATGCTTCAACGACGTCGATTTATTTCTCACCTGCAGTCGCTTCCACCGGCGCTGATGACGAACTTGTCATCGCAGGAGAAGCGGACGTTGGTCACATGAGCAGAATGACCGAAGTAACGTTTGTGTTTCCCCTGTGAAAACACACCAAATATCCCAAATTAGCAAAAAAATCCACATTTAACAAAACAGACGTTAAACGGCATACAAATTTTTCCGAGCACGGGAAGTCGAAGAGCTTAATGAGTCCGAAGTCGTCTCCGGTCACCAGGTTGAGGCCGGCGTGGGATACGCAGGCGCAGTTGACATCCGCCTTGTCGGCGTTACGTGGCCAAATCCCGAGAACCTCGTCACCTAGGATGCTGGACAGAAGACACAAACATTTTAGGACAGGGAATCTTAGATCGTTCTCCGATTCCCACCTGGTCCAGGTAGCCCAAGTGATCCTCTCAATCGCTAACGGCTCTGTGACGATCTTCCCTGAAGGAACTTCATGCACTTGTCGAGTGTAGGTGCTGGTGGACACCTGCGAGAACGACAATGACGGAATTGTGGTCATAGCTAGCGAGGGAGCTAAATTGGAGAAAAACGAAAGTCAACCTGAATGTGCTTGCTGTCAGCGGAGAAGTCCATCTGGATTACGAATCCCGGAATGTCTTTGCAGTACCCAATGCGGTTGAGCGACGGTCCTAAAGAAAGGTCGTAGAAGTCCACGGCGCTTTCAAGGGAACCTACTGCCAGAAAGCGGTTGTCCGGGCTAAAGCTAGCACAGCAAAGGAAAATAGGTTTCTATCACATCCGGAAAACATCTACTGAGGAGCATGGTCCAAAGTTCTACTGTAGGATCCTACCGTACGTCCTGGATTGCGACGCTCCGGTCTCTTTTCTTGCTCCACACACTCAGCGAATTAACCAGCAGGATGATGAACTCTCCGTTCTCCATTCCGATGGAGACCATCTCTCCATTTGGACTGTAGGACACACACTTAGCAGGATGTCCCAAAGTCACTTTGTTGAGGAGTTTCTACGACACAAACAACCAATAGTACGCATGGATTCCGTGTAAAGCAGTTGTGATTCCGAACCTTATCAGCCAGATCCCAAATACGGATGGTTCCGTCATCGCTGGCCGAGATGAAAACGTCCTTAAAAGGGTGAGCGGACAAACCCCAAATCCCGCCTTGCGTGTGTCCATTGATCATGGTGTTGGAGGCGGCATTCTTTTCTCCGACCTCGATGATCTCACCGTCTTTGGTTCCTACCAGGATCTTGCCCTGGACCACGGGAACGCAAGCTGAGTAAGAACTGTTATGAAATTTTGTCGTGCCGGTCGTACCTTCCCCCTGCAGACGGATCGGACGTTCTCCACTGGTTGGCCGGTCTCCAACTGAAAGGCTCGGCATCGTTTCATCTCCTGGTCCCAGAGTTTGACAGCACCGCCTTCCTTGGTCCTGTCCATCACAGGACAGAAAGTAAGAGTTTTCCAAAGCGGGTTCAGGTTGGGGTCACGCCGAATTAGACATCCACTCACGGGCGTTCTTTTCCACCGGTGACAATGAGGCCGTCCCTGAGCGTGGTGTACATCGTGAACACCGGACCACTGTGCGCCTTTGCCACCACCCGGACCAGGAAGTGTTCCCGCCACACGTACACGTCTCCATTTATGGCACCGGTGAATGTCAGGTTGTTCTACACGAGACATCGACATATCCTTAACGGTTCGCCGAAAGCTGGCGGCGGTTCACGAAGTTTCGTTCTCAAACTTACAGCACCAAAAGCCACAGACAACATGGTCTGTGTGCGTCCGTCCTCCACGGAACCGATCACACCTTTCTTGTACACCAACGAACCTCCGACCAGAGTCCAAAACTTGATGTGTTTGATTCCCACCGACACAAACTGGGTGTCCGAGTCTGGTCTGAACTCCACCACAAAGATGCGTTCAGGGTGGCCACCTTTACTTGTGATCCTGGTGCCTGTCCAAGTGTTTCGATGTTAAATACGAAATCCAAACAAACATTGCAATAGCAAAGTTTACAACTACGGTAAGTCCACGTTTTTCCCGTAAAAGTCATTCCACAACCCGTTTATGTCAACAGTCCTGAGACGGGCGGAAAAAGCATAATACCTGTTTAAATCCGATTTTAATGTTCGTTCGTTTTCTACCGCTTTTACCCATTTGAGCTCAAACTACCAATTTACTCGTACTTTCATACTTTTCGTACTTTCCACAGCATTTCAGTCCAGCTTCAACTTCCGAACGACTCGTTTTTCATTCAAAATTTCGTTTTTTGCGCCTTTTCAAAGCGTTTCAGTTTTGCGTCAGCTTTTCGACATTTACACGCAACGTCTGCTGACATTGCATCATCTAGTTAGACCCAGAGATGGTTCAATTCCCCATTTGAGCTCAAACTACCAATTTACTCGTACTTTCATTCTACGTTTTAGCATATTTCCACAGCATTTCAGTCCAGCTTCAACTTCCGAACGACTCGTTTTTCATTCAAAATTTAGATTTTTGCGCCTTTTCAAAGCGTTTCAGTTTTGCATTAGCTTTTCGACTTTTACGCGCAATGTCTGCTGACATTGAATCATCTAGTCATTATTATTATTATTAGGAGATGTATGAAATGATCGTAATGCAAAGAAACCTTTGATCAGCTTCACTTTAACGCTTCATCTCATTTTTTTGTCTCACTCCCATTTCTTGCAATTTTTCAAAAATTTTTCAACAACATTCATTCATTCATTTTCTACCACTTATCACGGCTGGAGCCTATCCCAGCTGTCTTCTTTGGGTGAGAGGCGGGGTACACCCTGGACTGGTGGCCAGCCAATCACAGGGCACATATAGACAAACAACCATTCACACTCACATTCATACCTATGGACAATTTGGAGTCACCAATTAACCTAGCATGTTTTTGGAATGTGGGAGGAAACCGGAGTACCTGGAGAAAACCCACGCATGCACGGGGAGAACATGCAAACTCCACGCAGAGATGGCCGAGGGTGGAATTGAACCCTGGTCCCTTAGTTGTGAGGTGTTTTGATTGGCTGGCCACCAGTCCAGGGTGTATAATAATCATAATACGGTAATAATAATCATAATAAAAACACGGTGAACTAGAAACCCCACTCCACGGAGAAATGGTTCTTACCTTCCTGCCACCTCCAAACTGTGATCACATGTTCAGGTTCCACCCCTACAGACAGCAGAAGCTTCCCAGTCGCGCTAAAGTTAACGTAGCCCACACCTTTAGCATGGGAGCAACGCAGGATGGACAGAGTCTGCTTGGTCATGGCGTCCCACACGTGGATAGAAGGCGCAAAGCCTGTGACGAAAGACCAGAACTGTAAAGACCATAAGTCAGTTCTCCAGGACCCAAGGAACCACAGCAGCACAAAGTCACAGCAATTCAAGACCAGAGGCTTCAAACGGAGTTCAAGATCACATCAACTACCGGACCAAGAACCAAAAACCAAAAACCATCAAAGCAGATGATGCTAATGGGTGTGTGGACTGGGACATGCTACATGATCACACTGGTTCTGTAACATCTGTCTCTTTTGGGACTCTTCGGGCAGCCAATTATCCAATAGAACCAAACATTTATTAGCATCTTTATTAGCAACACTGAGCTAATTCGACAAAAAATGTTCGTGGACAAGTCCTGGCATGGACAAACGGCGTCTCCTGTGTGACCATGCTCTTCACACGTTCATCATTCAGGCAGAACTACCACAAATTGGTATCATAGCACTCTAGATGCTAAGCTATGCTAGCTTGCTTCAGGGCCATGCTCGCACCGACGACATGTAAACCGATTTCCAATCATGCTGCAAATGTTTCCACATAGGAATCACAGACAAGACGCTAACCCGTCTTCAGTGAGTTAAAGCTTTCTAGCGCCCGATGCTAACACCAATAGCTAGCGCGTATTCGTTGTCCTTGTTTTGAAAGTGAACATGCTAAGCTGCTTCTGCTTGCATGAATGTTGTTCTCATGTGCGTGTTGACATGGCGAGCATGAGGCAAGCAGACCTGAACAGGGACCCGGACCCCGGGATACTCACCAGACATGTCAGCTTCTACACAAACAACACAAACGTGAGACACATCAAGTGCGCACATAGCGGATTATCACGCCAAGTGAGGCACGTCTTACCTGGCAGGTCCGTGATGTCACCTGATGAAGGGGCGGAGACAACAAGGAAGCAAGAAAAGACAAGCGCCATGGGCCAAAAGCAGCCAAGGTCATGCAGCAATGGTTAAAAAAGTGATGTGTCAGTGACAAGGACAACCGCGTGGAGGACCGCGTACCCGGCGGTTCCCGGCGCCAAGTTTGAACTCACCGATCTGCCCCGTGGCGATGACGTTTTGGTATTTGGGATGCTGGTTGACAGTCAGGCAGAGAATGTCGTCTGTGTGCTCCAGATAGAAACTCTGAGTTCCTGTTGGGATGTTGGAATGTTTACTCGTGGAACGCCGGCGGTGAGAGATTTACCGACCGGAAGACAGGTTCTGGATCACCACGGCAGCAGCGGTGTGGAAGATTATGTCGGCACCGTCGTTGAGGTAATGCAGGTTATTGCGACAGTCAAATCCTCTGTAGCCAAAAACGTGCTCCAATTGAAGTTCCTAAGACAAAAAAACGAGGACAAGACTGTCAAAAGGTTGAGACCGGAAAACGGACACGGAACCGGAAACGGCCATACTGACTTCCACTGCTTTCTTCATCTTGGTCACGTTGTTCTTCAGAAGTTTTTCAGGCTGTGGTGTTGCGCGACTCACTGAAGGTCTGGAACGTTGAAAACCGGAATGAGACCAAGAGCAAGAACATCGCCAACCAATGATCAGCGGGTACCTCTCATCGACAGGAAGTTCCTTGTGCTGCAGGTGAGGTTTAGTTCCTGTCATCTTCCTGATGCTGGAGGAGTAGACCTTGGTCACGTAGTCCACTGCCTTCTCCCGCGCCACATCGCTGTCATAGCCTGATGACATCATAAGTTTGTACATGAGTAACACATAAAGTTTAAAAAAAAATCAATGGAACAGACAGTGTGACCTCTGTCCTAATTAATTAATTAAAATTAAAATTAAAATTAAAATTAAAATTAAAATTAAAATTAAAATTAAAATTAAAATTAAAATTAAAATTAAAATTAAAATTAAAATTAAAATTAAAATTAAAATTAAAATTAAAATTAGTACTTGACTAAAATTAAAATCGGTACGTGACTAAAATTAAAATATATATAAAAAAAACTGAACCCAAATTAAAATCGGTACGTGATTAAAATTAAAAAAGTTAAAACCATATATAAAAAAAAGTGAACCAAAATTAAAATTAAAATCGGTACGTGACTATAATTAAAATTAAAAAAGTTAAAACCAAATATAAAAAAACTGAACCGAAATTAAAATTGGTACGTGACTAAAATTTAAATTAAAGAAGTTAAAACCAAATATAAAACAAAAACTGAACCGAAATTAAAATTAAAAAAGTTAAAACCAAATATAAAAAAAACCGAAGCAAAATTAAAATCGGTACGTGATTAAAATTAAAAAAGTTAAAACCATATATAAAAAAAAACTGAACCGAAATTAAAATCAAAATCGGCACGTGACTAAAATTAAAATAAAAAAAGTTAAAACCAAATATAAGACAAAAACTGAACCAAAATTAAAATTAAAAGAGTCTTCCAGTAACACAAAGGTTTTTTTTTTTAAATCAATGGAACAGACAGTGTGACCTCCGTCCTCCTCTGTGTCATTGTCAGACTCTTCGCTGTCGACGACTTTGCTCTCTTTATGACCTGGAGGCTCTCTGGTCCAGATCATGAGCGCCGTGTCGGCCCCACCCACTGACAGCAACGTGGCGTCGTCATTGGCCCAGCGGACATTGGTCACATTGGCGCTGTGAGCCACGTACTTCTTGAATTTGGCAAACTGACCCTAAAAGCGAAGACCGCGTGAATAGAAAACCTTGAAGTCAAAGTGGACGATCGGTCGTGCCTCACCCTGCACGGGAAGCTGAAAAGCTTCAGATACCCGAAGTCGTCCCCGGTGGCGAGCAGTTTACGGTCTTTGGTGAGCGAGGCGGCGTTCACAAATCCATACGTTGGCCATATTCCCTCGCAGGTGGGACCCAAAACAGAAGTCCAGCTGGCCCAGTCCAGTTTGTCAAACTGGTTTAAAAAAGAAAAACGGTGTGAAAACAAAACGATAGCAAAAACTTAAAATGGAGGCTAGCATACCTCGGCCGTGCTGATGTTCTGTTTGCGTCCTCTTGGAGCCTCAAAGAAAAGTTGTTCTTTGTTTCCCGTGTTGATCTGCAGAAGTTTTCCTGCCAGGACCGCAACAGGAAGTACACCCGTTTTAATAACCGTTAGCATGCTAGCAAGCTACAACGCCGTTCTGACCTCTGGAGTCCCAATCAACGTGAGTGATGAAGCTACCGACTCCTTTACAGATACCGACTCTCTTGCTGGTCAGCACGTTGTAGATGTCCACGAAGGAATCCTGCGACGCCACGGCCAGGTACTTCCCTGCGTCTGAAACATGGCCCATAAAAAACCCCGCCGGTTAGTGACCCCAGCCCCGTCTGCGTGCTACTTCAGGTAC
This sequence comes from Doryrhamphus excisus, assembly GCF_030265055.1. Lineage (NCBI taxonomy): Eukaryota > Metazoa > Chordata > Actinopteri > Syngnathiformes > Syngnathidae > Doryrhamphus > Doryrhamphus excisus. Next base: position 15,428,418 of record NC_080466.1, on the reverse strand, counting down.
CTTGGGAGAAGCGTATGTCGGAGATGAGCTCTCGCCGGTGATGGAAGGTCACCATGTCCTCCAACGTATCGGCGTTCACAACCAGGAAGCTGCCATCGTTCAGGCCCACCGCTAGCACTTTGCCATCTGGCGAGAAGGCGCAGCACCGCCCACCTGACCCACAGACGCCACCGATCACGTAAAGGCTTGTGAGCAATGAGGAGTTTTTCCTGATGTACCTTTTTTAAGCTTACGCACGGCAACCATGCGGTGATTGGCTGACAGCTCCCACATACGCAGGGTTTTGTCATCGCCAACGGTGGCACAGACAGGAAGTAGCGGGTGAGTGGCCAAACCCCAAACCTCGCCTTCCATGTGACCCTGAACACAAACAAGCGTCACTTTCCTGTTTGTCGTATTTATCCTTGGATGTCATCTGACCTGAACCAGCAGTGTCATTGGGCCGCTCTTGTCAATCTCCAAAATTTCTCCGTTCTTGGTCCCAACCAGAATGTGGCCGTGACCCAGAGTGATGGCTCTGATGGACGGGTTGTCTTCCAGGAGCAGGCCTGGTGGGACAAAACCCAACATGTGATGCAATCGAACCACGGCGTCCCACCTTTGGAGGACGGCGATAGAAGTGCCCTCTTCACGGTCATATGCTCATATCACCAAAATTAAAATTAAAATTAAAATTAAAATTAAAATTAAAATTAAAATTAAAATTAAAATTAAAATTAAAATTAAAATTAAAATTAAAATTAAAATTAAAATTAAAATTAAAATTAAAATTAAAATTAAGGGTTAATGAAGCTACGAGAGGATGGCGAAAGAAGCGCCTTCTTGATGGTCATATCACCTCGTACTTTGGTACGTGACAAAAAAAAAAAATTAAAAAAAATTAAAAAAAAGTTAAAAACCAAAAAAAAAAAAATGAACCGAACGTGTGATGCAACCAGACACGTGACACAACCGAACCATGGCGTCCCACCTTTGGAGGACGGCGATAGAAGCGCCCTCTTGATGGTCATATCACCTCGTACTTCGGTACATGACAACAAAAACTGAACCAAACATGTGATGTAACCAGACACATGACACAACCAAACCACGGCGTCGCACCTTTGGAGGACGGCAATAGAAGCGCCCTCTTGATGGTCATATGGTCACAGTCATATCACCTCGTACTTCGGTACGTGACAAAAAATGAAAAAAACAAAACAAAAAAAAACTGAACCGAACGTGTGATGCAACCAGATACGTGACACAACCGAACCACGGCGTCCCACCTTTGGAGGACGGCGATAGAAGCGCCCTCTTGATGGCGTAGGTCTTCAGGCATCTTTCAAACATGTCATCCCAGAGTTCCACCACGCCGTCTTTCCCGCCTGTCACGAAACCCTGGACAGAGAACACGATGCCGTTGATTGACGCATCTCATCTGTGAGGCGACATCAATATGTGACCTTGTCCAGGGAGCACATGGCAAACACGGGACCGTCGTGGGCCTTGACGGTCTTCACAAGTGTTGTCTCTCTCCAGATGTAAACGTCGCCATTTGTCGCCCCTGAGAAGACGAAGTCCTCCGAGCGACCGTAACACGCCGACATCATTGTCTCCTGCTTGCCAAGGTTCCCGAAAATCCCACGTTTGAATGTCAGACCACCGCCTGGTTGGAAAGAAGTCATTTCTTCAACCACAAGAAGCTAATTAGCTAGCATCCTACCCGGCTTTATAGAGAATGAAGACTAGATCGCTAATTAGCCTAATAGCAGCTGGATGTTAATGATTCCACCACAACTGGGTGTTGGCCGTGATACCCGAGTGCTGCCAGAACTTGATGTGTTTCATCCCCAACGTCACCAGCTTGTCCATCCTGAACGGATTACTCTTCACCACAAAAACCTTGTCCTTGTGGCCCCTGCAGAAGACCAAGACCGGGTGTAGGACTGCATTCATTTGACATATCTTACAGTGAAAGACTTCAGACTTGATACCTGGTTTTAGCAAGTCGTTCGCCTTTCTTCCAATCCCAGATGACGATGGAGTGAAATTCATCGATTCCAACGGACACCAAACTCTTACCATCCGCTACCGAACATGAAAAATCATCAACATCTGGAAAGTCGTTTAACAATAGTCGTGTGAAGTACCTGTGAAGTCGAGCGCACAAACTCCTTTGCTGTGGTGACCTTTGAGCAGCGACAGACATTTCAGAGTGGGGATGTCCCAGACGTGGATGGCAGGGTCCCGGCCCACCTAAGCACAGACATCCCATCAGAAACACTAGTGGAAGAATTCTCAGGGCATTGAATCCATCGCTACTGTTGACTGATGAGGTTATTTGCCTCTCAGCCAAGCAGGTTTTAGTATGTGGAATCAAACTATGGAATGGATTGAGTAAGGAAATCAAACAATGCACAACGATGAGCCAATTCAAGAAACAATACAAGCAGTTGATGTTTGCTAAATACAAGGATGAAGACTCTTGAACCAGTCATGATGTGCTATATATATCACTATATTGACACTTACTATGGTACCCATTATGTCATTGGATGCTCATATCACCTCCTACTTCGGTACGTGAATAAAAATAAAAATAAAAAAGAACAAGAATAAAAAAATCAAGCAATAAAATAATAAAAATATAAAGACAATTTATTTTTATTTTTAAATAAATAAAAATAAAAATTAAATAATAAAATAATAAAATATAATAAAAATGTTTATTTTTATTTTTGAATAAAAATAAAAAAGAATAAAAAATCAAGCAATAAAATAAAAATTAAATAATAAAAATTTATTTATTTTTAAAGAAAAAGAAAAAGGAATACGAATAAGAATTAAAATAAAAATTAAATAATAAAATAATAAAAATAATTTAAAAAAATTAATTCTTATTCTTGTATTCTTATTCCTATTCTTATTCTTATAAAAATAAAAAAGAATAAGAATAAAAATCAATCAATAAAATAAAAATAAAATAAAAATAAAATAAAAATAAAGAAAATGTATTTTACATAAAAAGAAAGAGGAATAAAAATAAAAAATTGCTAATAAAAAAAAATATCATTGTTAATAAAAAATACAAATAAAAATTAAAAATAACTTAAAACTATATTAGGAAACCAGGACGTGATCAAATATAACAGTTACTGTACCAGATGAAAAGATAAAAGTACCAGATGGAGGGGTAGGATTTAATAAGCTTTGTTTCTTCCTACTCCTTTTGGACATGTGGAACTGTGAACTGATTATGGGATGCACTCAATTGTAATCTGATGCATGTTCAAATGAAATAAAACCATTACCATTACCATTACGTGGAACAGCTCCAGTCTAACTAGATAGGACAACTCTAGACTATCATTCCCAGGCATGTACCTGTGCAGTGGCCGCGTAGTCTTTCAGCGGGTGCACGGTGAGGCTGAGGATGTCGTCATCATGGCCCTGGTAGAACCTCTGACTGTGCTGCAGGCGGTTGTAGACCACCGCCACGGCGGCCACATGGTAGACCACCTCCCCAGTCTGACTGTAGAACAGGTTGTTACGACAGTCGAAGCCGCGGTACCTGCAAGGTATCGGTCAAAGTTGTCTTTATCGTCAATGCACTCACTCGTCATCTATTTTGGTAAAGAAGTTTACCCGTGAACAAACTGCAGGCGAAGCCCCTCCTCCGGAGCTTTCTGCCTCTTTAGGGAACCAATCAGCTTCCTCCGCAGCTGCGGGAGGTCGTCCTTGTACACCTGCAGCCACAAACACGGAATCTAACACACAAAGGCGACTTTAACGGCTTCCACGTCCACATTCCGTCTAATCACCTGACGCTCATAGTTGTGCTGAGATTCCTGCTCGATGTCCGAGTCGATCTCCGGCACGTCGGAAACGTCTGAATCCGAGTCGCCACTGTTGGAGTCCGCATAGCCTTCTAAGACCAGGAAATGTGGACACATTATTCTCATGTTGATAGTTTCTTAGGAGGTACTGGTCCAAATCCAGAGGACCTTTTACCTTGGAGGAGGGGTTCCAGGACGCCATTCATAACACCCTCGGGTAGGAACCGCCACTGGAAGACGGCGTGATCGGCACCACCGGTACTGATGACCCACTGCAGGTCATTGGACCATCGAACGTTGGTCACATGTGCGGAATGACCGATGTACTTCTTGAATTTGGCGCCTGTTTGAAGGTAGAAGAAATAAAATCGGAGGAACGTGAAAACGTGAAAACGTCAAACGCGGCTAACGTTTAGCCGACCTTTCTTGAGACACGGGAACCTGAAGAGTTTAACAAGACCGAGGTCGTCGCCGGTCACCAGCACGGCGCTGCTGTAGTTGGCATCCACAGAGTTGACGTTGGTGAGGTTCGAGTATTTGGGCCAGATGCTGTTTACCTCCGGGCCCAGGACCCCGGTCCACGTCATCCAGTGGATACCCTTGGCCTCTTCCTTGGATAGCATTTTACCTGCAGTACACACACTCAAGGTCAATACCGGGATAAATACACCGAATAATGAAGTACCGAGTACCTGGCATCCGGTAAAAGAGACGTTCTCCAGCACCGTCGTTAGTTTGCAGGAAACGGGAATCCACAGACCAATCCAGGTGGGTGATGAACGAAGTGGAATGGCCGCACTCGCCCACTTTTTTAAATCGCTGGGCGACGGCGTAGATGTCAACCACGCCGTCATTGGACCCCACCGCTAAGAAGGAGCCGTCTGGCGAAAACTTGAGCTCGTGTATGACCTCCTTGCGGTCCTTGATGTGCACCACTTCCGTCATGTCCCTGAGGTCACAAGCGGCGCCATGTGACCTTCTCGATTCGCTTTTACCTCCATGCTTGCGTCATGTGACATATTCGCACATGCTAAGAATCAGAGTTAAATAAAACAACAAAAAAAGTCTGAGCTGGGGCGGCACGGCGGGCGAGTGGTTATCGCACAGACCTCACAGCTAGGAGACCAGGGTTCGATTCCACCCTCGGCCATCTTTGTGTGGAGTTTGCATGTTCTCGCTGTGCATGCGTGAGTTTTCTCCGGGTACTCCGGTTTCCTCCCACATTCCAAAAACATGCTAGGTTAATTAGCCACTCCAAATTGTCCATAGGTATGAATGTGAGTGTGAATGGTTGTTTGTCTATATGTGCCCTGTGATTGGCTGGCTCTCCCGAAGAATGATTGTTTTTTCTACATGTGCCCTGTGATTGGCTGGCTCGCCCGAAGAATGATTGTTTTTTCTATATGTGCCCTGTGATTGGCTGGCTCGCCCGAAGAATGGTTGTTTTTTTCTGTATGTGCCCTGTGATTGGCTGGCTCGCCCGAAGAATGGTTGTTTGTCTATATGTGCCCTGTGATTGGCTGGCTCGCCCGAAGAATGGTTGTTTGTCTATATGTGCCCTGTGATTGGCTGGCGACCAGTTCGGGGTGTGCCCCGAGCTCACCTGACTCGCAGGACCGTGAAGGAGCCGTCCTTCATTCCCAAAGCCAGCTGAGATCCGTCATTGTTGAAGGAAATACTTCGCACTGATTCCTCCATGTTACAGCGAGCCAGCAGGGTTCGATCCGGAAGACTCCACAGCCTCGGAGAAACACAGGAAGTGATGTCAAACCCACAGGTGACGACAGGTGACAGAAGCGAAGCGGCTCACCTGACGGAGCGGTCGTCGCTCCCGGTGACAGCGACAGGTTGTTTAGGATGGAGGTCCAGCGCCCAGAGTTCACCCTCACTGTGACCCTGCATCAGCAGAACCGGTTTGTCCCGCTCCCGGACCATGACCTCGAAGATCTCGCTGTCCTGCGTCCCCGCCAGAATACGGTCGGCCTTCCAGCAGACGCTGCGGATGGACAGACCTGAAACGGCGTGAAAACCAGCGCGACGTCGAGTGATGCTCGGATGGCTAATGTTTGAATCCCGACCTTTGTATCCCTGCTCGGCTTCTCGAAGGTCGATTTTGGTGATGGGTTTGAAGTCGACGTCCCACAGTCGCACGCAACCGTCTCGTCCTCCGGTGGCAAAACCTTCCTCACAGGCGTGCATGCTGAAGATCCCCGCCTGAAACAAAATGAAGCTACATTTTCCGCATCGACCTCACTTCCTGTTTATGTTTGTGTGTGTGTGTGCGTACTCCGTGTGCTGCCTGTATCGTCCTAACCAGGGAGATCCCTCGCCACACGTACACGTCGCCATTGAGCGCGCCCGAGTAAGTGGTCTGCTCCTTGGCGGTGGCGACACACAAGATGGTCTGAAGGTCGCCCGTTTTCCCGAAAATTCCTCTCTTGGGAGTCAAAGCGTTTCCGCACAAAGTCCAGAACTGAAGCGGACGACAATAAAGTTTGCTTTGTCACACACCTAGCAAAGATGCTAAATGTTAGGCCCCGCCCACCTTGATGTGTTTGACGCCGCAGCTGACCAATCGACTGGAAACAAAGAGATCCCAGGCCACATCGAAAATCTGCGGAATGACATCAAAGGATCAAGAACGCCACGTTTTGAGCGTTTTGAGGACTAGTCACATGACTCGTACTCTGTCCGAGTGGCCAGTCGCTGTGGCGAGGACTCGTCCTCTCTTCCAGTCCCACACACACAAGGTGTTCTTGGCGTCGAGACCCACCGAGGCCAGTCGCTATGACAACACATCACATGACGGAGCATTGTTCCAGGCACATGACAACGGAGGCGTTTCCCTTACCTGTCCGTCAGCATCAAAAGCCAGACAGGCAACGCCATGCGTGTGCACGTCACGCAAGATGGAGACCGTCTGCATGGCGTACGTGTCCCACACACAGATGTACGGTTCTTTTCCCACCTGACCCGTTGCCACTTGGACTTTGTCGGGATGGAGCGCCAGGCTGCGGGAGAACACGGCATGAGCGAAGCCCAATGAGAGCCGGTCACGTGACCGCAGGATATTTACCTGATGATGTCATCGTTGTGTCCCAGGTAGAACTTCTGGGCATGCTCTCTGGCGTTGTAGACCACGCCCACCCCGGCGACAAAGTAAACCAGTTCCTTGCCGGCTGTGTAGAACAGGTTGTTGCGACACTGGTGACCTCGGTAGCCGTGCACCCACTCCAACCTCAGCTGGCAGCGTGGCGCGGTCTTGTCGGCCATGTTGGTTCAGGCATTCCTGGCACGTTTACTTTTTTCACTTTTAAACAATAAAAAAAAATATTCTACACAAAAAAATCTTATTTGTGCTGATTGACATTTGAATGTTGTCATAATTTAAGAATGATAAAATAAATTTAATGACTTAGCAAAACCAGCCTTGATTATAGCGGTAAGGTGAAAGGTCACCGCCCCTACTCACGTTTTACTGTCGAATCTTCATCACCACCATCATCGTCACCGTTTCCCGATTCTGTTTGGGTTCTGTAGGGTCCCACTGGTCCACAGCGCTTGCTGGTTCGAGTCCAAAATGAGATTAGCGCACCGAGCTGTCCACATCCACACGAGAGAAACAGGCCGTCAACAGCGCGTCGTCGCCCGGCTGCATCTGCTCCTTCAACTCCGGCGAGGAAGCCCTCTGACCCGGCCGAGACCCGCAGCAGAACCTCGGCTCGGAATCACAGCATAGAAACCGATGGAGAGTCCAGATTGGGTACGCCAATCACTGAAATAACGGCCCGCTGGAAGGCAGCAAGATTAACGCCACCGCATCCGGGTATGACATTCAAAATAAAATAAGCGTTTTATTTCAAATGGTGATTTACGTTCTGGATGGAAAAACAGGGCTTTAGCAGCGAACATGCTGGTTTGTATTTAAAAACAAAACAATTGAGCCTGTTTGATTCCACTGCGTGTCCAGTGTGTTTTTGTAAAGTACTTGTAATGTTACGTACTATATTTGCCTGCTGAGTCTTTTATTTTTGTGTTAGCCGCCCATCATTATTAGTAGTACAAATTATAACTTTATTTAACACTAACACAATACTGATTTTCACATAATCTCCGTATTTGATGCCTGTTGCAACACGAACAAAAATAATGTTTTGGGTTTTTGACCAATTTTACTTCGAAGGATGACAGATTTGCACCCTTTTCCGTTTCATTGGCCGCTCGTGCTCCTGCAAATGGAAGTGCAGTGCATGATGGGGGATGGAGTCTTTCTACCGGAAAGAAACGCGAAGGTTTGTCATAAACGTGTACATTTTTATTTTATAATCAGGAATTAGCAGCCTTTGAGTTATAATTTGAAAATAGATTATGTCAACGTTAATTTTTATTAATAGCAAATTAAGACAAATTGTGATTGTAGCTAGCTAGCGTTAGCATAAATCTGATATCCTTTACAAACCCTTAGCTTAAACTACTAGCATGACAAAGTATTGGTTTCAGTGGGGCTAACATTAGCTTCAGAAAGCTAATGTTATTTGGAGGGAAAAAAAAAATCAAACATAGAAAGCGTTTCCAGTTTAAACTTTTAATGATTTGATAGCAAGAGAGCAGGCGAGCGTTTAATTTGGATACATGAGAAAAGCTTTAAAGTGTTTAAATATTGAGCTCGTTCATTCGTCAAGATGTGTGATTGTGTAGCAAATTGCATACATATTCAGTATAGTAAGTGCACAGTGACCATACATATATGAGTGTTAAGACTTAAACGGCAAGCAAGTTTAATTTGTGGGGAGACTTGAAACAGTTACATTTAGCGTACTTGTTCATCCTTTTGTGTTTCAGGCGGCATGCTAGTTAGCTTAGCATGCTATGCGTGTGGGCGGTGATAGTGGAAACACAAAAAAAACGAATGTTGGTCCAGTTTATCGACGGCAGGCAGAATATCGGCGATATTGAGTTTTAAAAAATAAATAAACCGAAAAAAATACAAGGGGGCAATGTTCGTACACGCGTTAAGAAGAAAACACGACACTTTGTTTCAGTAGCTAATGCTATAGTTTCGATACTTCAAAACGTCACGCCCCAAAAGCTTGAATATGTTGGTATTATTTTTACCTCATTTAATTTTTGAGGTAATATTATTTGTCGTTTGGTAATATTTTGTTCATGTTTCCACTTGGGTGGCCAAGACTGCAAGGCTAAGCGTGTCATTTCCTGTTTCAAAGCCTTTTAGCACAAAATGGTGCTGTGCTCACTGCTTCTTCTTGCCGAACAAACTGAAGCGTTTCTCTTTGTCCTTCTCTTTCTTGACCGCGTTCGATTCCCCGGTCGGGGTTACGGCGAGGTCACTGCTCGGCCCGTTGGCATTGCTCAACCCGTTGGCGGCGCTGGCGTTGAGGATGGCCTGGATCCACGTGCTCATTTCCTCCTGTAAAGCCCAACATGGTCGTGATTTGCCGTCTCCATGGCAACATGACAGTCAATATGTTTTTTTTGTTGACATGAAATATTAAGAGAATAAACTCACTTCATCTTTGGCTTGGAACAAAAATTCGTTGCCGTCGGCAACTCTGGAAAAAAAACATCCATGTCAATTTCCTGTTTGACATCTGTCACCATGGCGACCGATGTAATGTTACCTCAGCTTGAAGACATGTTTCTTCTTCTTGTAGTCGGACGCCACGTCACACGTTGCGTCCTTCAGGCTGACACGCGGCTCGTTGTGATAGACCACGCCTTGCGCCGCCGCCTTACTGTCCTTGTAGAAGCCCATTTCCTGTTGGCTGATGACACACAGCACATTGTGCCACGACCTGCCAATCACAGAACACACAGTTGAGCGACACGGGATAGAAGAAACGGAGCCAAGAGCGTAACGACCTATTGGACGCCTTCTTGTTTGGCCCCTCCCACTCGTGTTTGCGGTGCAGAAGTCCTTCCAGTTGCGATGGCGAGGGTGTCAGCGTGGACGATACGCTGCTTTTCTTTTTCTTCCTGGCGGGAGTCGGTGAAGGGGCGGGACTCGGGTCCTTGGAGCTGCTGTCTGCAAGCCCGTTAACCAGTTCGCCGCCCACGCCATTCTGATTGACAGGAAACCGCATTGTTACTTCCTTGTTTTTTTTTAAAGAAACGGAGGACTAATAGTTGTATTTTGGTTTAAGAAGTCACCTGAAGGGAGTCCTGTTCAGACGAGATCCCGTTTTGATTGATGACGCAGCTGCCAAAATAAGCAAAGGTTAACATGCTGGAAGGGTGCAGTTCTTCTCATGTCCACCATGCGGTGCTGTTTCCCCACCTTTGGTCTTGTGTCTGGATGACAGGCGTCTCTAAAGATGGCTGTCGCATCTTCCTTGCTGCTTCCTCTTCCTCCTGCTGCCTCCTCACCTCCAACAGTTCCATCTGTAGAATATGACGAGTTATCATGCCGCCATCTTGCAATAAAACTTCCCAAAAAGTCCTGCCCCCCGGTTTACCGTCGTCAGGCGCTCCAATGCGGAGAAGCGTTCCTCCCAGGTGGCGGCCGACTTCTCGAAGGCCTCGTGTCGTTTGATGAGTTTCTCCACCTCGTCCACGCTGTGACCCACCTCCTTGCTGGACAGGTACGACTCCTGACCGAGAAGCCACGCCTCTGCCACGCCCGCATCCCGCGAGAACTGGTGCACCTCCAGGACTGCGGGAAGTTCACTCGGTGACCCAGAAAATGACACGGAAAAACCGCTATCAACGACCACCTTACCGAGTCGTAGCCACTCCCATCGATCCTCCCATTTGTCAATCATGTCTTTCCTCTTGTCCGTCAACTGCAGCAACTTCTCTTTAATCTGACAACAAATTGAACAAAAGCTGTCAATCATGGTCAGAGTCTTATTTTAGCACAGCGGCGAAAGCGTAGGTGCTCACTTCCTGTGACGCGTAATGTTTCTTGGAGAGAAGCGCCTTGCCCAACTCCACGCACACGCTCATGTTGTCGTTACGAGCGTCCACTTCCGCCTTGATGCCTTGATGGTGGTTCATCAGCAGCTCCACAGACGACACGTCGCTAAACGCACAACACATAGTTTGAGACCCGACTCGGAATAACGGAATAACGGTACGGAATGGAGGCGTACCGAGGTTGCTCCTGGGCCTCGATGAGCCAGATCACGTGATCCATCCACATCATCAAGTCTCGGACCATGTTGAAGAAGCGGAATTTGTCGGCGGTGTCCAAGAGGCGGAGTCGGCGCCCGTCACTGGCATCCAGCAGGTCATTCCAGGTGGTCAGGATCTCGCTCTCCCGCTGCTGGATTTCATCGGCTTTGTCTCCGGCGTAGGCGGACTGAAGACGGGTCGCATCCTCCTGCAGCTGCCTTACCTGTGTGACAAGGTCACAAAGGTCAGGCGACATCAGACTGGACGCCAAGTCACCTTCGGTTGTCACGCCAACCTGCGTTCCCAGTGCCTGGATGTCACGTTCAAAGGCGGTGTGGGCCCTCTGTAAGAGGTCCACGGTGTTCTGGTCCCGGCCCGCCTCATCGGGAAGCTTGTGCCGTTTGTCCACAACGCGAGCCAGGATCTCCTTGGCATCGTGGTAGAACTTGTGCAGCTCGAAGGAGGCAGCCAGGATCTGCGTCCGGGTGTCGATGAGCTCCAGCAGGTCAGCCCAGGCCTCATTCAGACCGTCCTTCCATTCGGCTACGGTGGCGGCGTCGCCGTGGCCGCGGTTGATGAGCTCGTCGGCTTGCCGGTTGACAACATCCACACGTTCCTGTCCGATGTTCCCCGTGTCCCGAGCAAACTCTCGGAAACGTTCCTGTAACATCTAAAGCATTTCCCACAGAAGACGCGAAGTGAGCTGGATCCTGACCCAGTAGATCAAGTTTAGTTTTGAAGGTTGAACGGATGTCATCTGGACATTCCGGACCATATTCCATGAGATTTAGGACTAAAAGGACATGTGGTGCAGCCCTCGCTCCCAATGAAAAAACGACGCTGAGATCCTTGAGAAAGTCAGGATCCACTTCAAACCAGCACCCTCAGACTCGATTCAAAGATCTCTGGATCATCACAATCTATATTGGACCACGTTAACCCTTAGATGCATAAGTGGGTCAAAAATGACCCGGTCATGTTGTTTTCTTGAAATATCTTTGGAATGAAAATTTTTTATCATTTCATATTCCAGGTATTTTTCAAAAAACATGTTTTTGATATCATGCCATTCACATTTTTGACTTACCTTTTATACATTTTAAGAAATTTTTGTTTTTGTGTGACTACCCCAACCTTCCATAAGTGGGTCAAAAATGACCTGCATGCATTTTCTATGGAATCCAATAGGAACCTTTGATTCTTATCAACCCCTAAATATAATACTAAATATCATACAAGTGATTATTCCTAACCAAAATGGCAAAATAGGCATAAAAAGGCATTGATTCTAGTATGGGTCATTTTTGACCCACTTATGGAAGAGTGTAGGGTCCAGTCACTCGTGCATCTAAGGGTTAAAGAGTTTCAGGGTCAGGACCGAGTGAATCATTTTGGATCTCATGCTGGACGGACAGGTGGTTCATGTTTACCATGAACCCCCATGAGATTGCCCCTCCCACTCAAGGTAGGTTGAGAAGACATTTTGTTTGACTTCCATTCAACCTTCATCGGAAAAAGTAGTGTTAGTCTACCATGACGTGTTCGTAGTCTTGTCCGAGTTCGTGAGATCCAGCTACCACCTCCCTCTCGGCAATCCATTGTTCCAGATCATCAACTTCCCGGTTGAGCTGGAAGAGGCGGAGCCTCTCGTCCAGTTTGGCCTGCCTCTCCTCGGACAAGTCCTTCAGGCTAGCATACAGCTTGTCCACCTGAGACTGACGCAGGCTGATGCGCTCGCTAGTGTATACATAAACACAAGCCGTTACCATGGCAATGATGTTAAAGTGCTAGCAAGACAACGCTAACCTGTCCGGGTGTGCGGCGCCCACCAGTCCCCGACTCGTTTTGGAGAGCATGTGTACGTTCTCGGCGTAGTCCTCCACCGCCTGCTCCACGTTCTGATGTTTATTCAGCATACTGACTGCGCTCTGCTCGTCCTGGAAAACAGCCACACCCCCAAAAATGAGAGACCACCCCCCCCTTAGCAAGAAGCGACTCCGCCCACCTTGGCCTTCTCCTCTGACATCATGTACAGCTCCTGCTCGCTCATCCATGCCTCGGCCTCCGCCGCGTCAAAGTAGTACTGCTGGGCCTTATGTGCCTCCTCCAGCCTGCTGCGGCGATGCTCCACTTCCTCGGTTAGCTGCCGCCATAGAAGCTGCAGGTCGGCGACTCGCCGTCGAGTCACGTCGGCGTCTCCGTCTTTGAGAAGTCTGCGACTTCGCTCCAGGATGTCGTCGATGCGTGGACGATGGCCTTGGATCTCTTTGTGAAGTGTCTGCAGAGGACACAGACCATGAGTGGGAGATCACATGACCTTTTATCCATGATCTTCACCTGGTTCTTCTTGATGAGAAGCTGGACCGTCTGAAGGTTTTGTCCGTGGTCAGTGGAAGTAGCAAGAGGTGTCCTCTCCTTGACCCAAAGCTGGAAGACACAGACCAAATTATTATCTTCACCCCGAAGATCACACCGACGTCACCATCTACGTACAATCTCATCCTCCACGTCGCGGTTGAACTGATGAACTTCTCTGGACGCCACCAAGAAGTCCTTGCGACGGCGAAGAGGTTCCAGCAGTTCCTGGAACTTCCTCTCCACCAGCTGGCGTCGTCCATCCACATGGTCGGCGTCCACCACCTCCTGACCGAGCGCCTTGACGTGAGTCTGCAGCTCAACCACCTCCCGCTGACGCACCTCCACCTGCTTCTCCAGCATCTGCCAACACATCGCACTGATGATGGAGCACCGTCGAGTTACATCAAAGCAGCATCCGAGGCGGCCATCGGTACCTGTTGTTTATTCAGCAGGATGTTCACGGACGTCAGGTCTTTTCCGAAATCATCAGACTGGATCTGACCCTCCAGTCCTACAAGCCACTGGTCCAGGTCGGTGCAGCTCTGAGTGAAGAGCTCTGCCTTGTTGGCGTCGAATAGACACTGGGCTTTGGTCTGGGTGGTGGACTCCAGCTCGGACCACATCCTGTGGAGCACGGCCAGCTTCTCTTTCACCACCGTCTCTGTCTCAGACTTCTCCGAGACCAGCAGCATACCGTCCTATCGTAAGGGTCGAAGGTCAAGAAGAGAAAGAGACAAGGAAAGTTATCGGAACCAGACTTCCAGAAACTCAGTACCTTCTGGATCTTGTCCAGCCATTCTTTGTTGGACTGCAGTTCGGCCATGAAGGCCTGGTGCTTCAGCCATTTGCTATGCAGGTTCCGGGCCTCATCGTACGTCATGTCCTGAGCCGTCAGCATCTTCTCGTTGATCCACAATGTCAGCTTTCGGAAAGGAAAAAAAACAGCATGAAACAACATTGTTGCCAACTCCTTAGTAAGAACAGTAGCTATTGGCTGTCCTGCTGTCCTAGAAGGCCTAGTCGCTTTTGGGAAAATAAGTTGCCAAAGTCGGAAGATTAGACTCCAGACATCAGAGTCAAATTACTGGACCTGAGTTGGACCTGAGAACTAATCATCATTTCATTAGGTTTTTTTTGGGGGGGGGATACAGGCTCAAACACCTGTTACAAATGTGACTGACCTCCTGGCAGTCCTGCAGGAACCTCTGCAGATCTCGGTTGTCCTTCAGTTTAATCAGAAGCTCCACTGCAGACTCCCTGTTCTTTTTATGCCTGAAACACCAAGTTGAAGTGAAGTTATTCTATTTGATTGGCGGAATGGTTCTAGTGCTAAACTAAGATTCATTCATTCATTCATTCATTTTCTACCGCTTATCCTCACGAGGGTTGCTTGCGGGGGTGCTGGAGCCTATCCCAGCTGTCTTAGGGCGAGAGGCGGGGTACACCCTGGACTGGTGGCCAGCCAATCACAGGGCACATATAGACAAACAACCATTCACACTCACATTCATACCTATGGACAATTTGGAGTCGCTAATTAACCTAGCATGTTTTTGGAATGTGGGAGGAAACCGGGAGTACCCGGAGAAAACCCACGCATGCACGGGGAGAACATGCAAACTCCACACAGAGATTGAACTCGGGTCTCCTAGGTCAATCTGCACGCTAACCACTCATCCACCGTGCAGCCCAGCTAAACTAAGATATTGGTGGAAAAAAAACATAAATAAAGCGAACCTGTCGTCCACGGAAGTGACTCTCTCTCGGATCCGTTCGGCATTGATATTCCCGTGACTTGCCAGCCGCCTGCCGGTTTCCACCACACAGTTGATCTTGTCTTCGTTGGCGTCCATGGTGGTCATGAAGTCTTCCTGCTTCCTGATGGCAGCCTCAGCGCCATCCAACGTGGTGGGCATCTCTGTGTGAGCCAGGATGTATTCCTACAAAGGAATTTGGGATTAACTTTTTTGTTGGACCAGAAGCATCTAAACAATGGATTACTGACGATTAATCTGATTAATTAATTAATTAATTACTTTTCCAATGTAAGACAATTTTTAAAATGAAAATGATTACTTGACTTAATAACTACCATCCACCAGCAGGGTGGTTTATCGTATTGCTTCCTGTAAGACTGTTGAAAGGTTTTCTCCAATGTCTGATCAACATTTGCAATAAGAGTGAGTGTTATGGATTAGCTCCAGCTCCAATAGCACTTCCTGTCTCTCTTAAAAAGCTATTTATTGATATCCATTAATGCTTTGCCGAACACTAGCAGGCTTAGAAACCTTTCTAGAGGGGCTCGAGTTACATCTACCCCCGCTTCTAACTTCTCACCTGGTTGTTGAGGAACGCTTCAGCTTGCTTGGTGTCCCTGAGGAACATCTGGTACGCGTGAGACTGGGACAGCAGGTTCTGTCTGTTCTCCCACATCTTGTGCAGCTCGTTCCAGCCGACATCAAGCGCCTGCAGCCTCTGCCGCAAAAACACGTACTGAGCGTCCGTTTGACCCCGCGTAACCATCTCCCCCATCTCGCGCATCTTCTGATAGTCCTCTTCGTAGTTCTGTATCTCATTCCTGATGCCGTCGTGCTGGGTCATTAGCTTCTCAGCCTCCGCCAGCGTGTTAGGCATGTCCTCAGACGCAATGGCGGTCTGGGTGCGGGAGAGCCAGGACTGGAAGTCATCCAGATCACGCAAAAACTGTTGCAATTTCCGAGCCTCGCCCAGAGACTCCTCACGATTCTTCAGCGTGTTCTTGAGTTCCTCCCAGATTGCCGAGATCTCGTCCAGTTGGCCCGTGATGGCGTCGGCCTGATCGGGATGCCCGTCAGCCAGGCGCTGAGCTTCAGTTTGTAGATCCTGAAGTTTCTGCTCAATGGCGGCGAGATCTCGTTCCATTCCTGTGAGTTTTCTCTGCAAGGCCATGACCCCTGCTAGGTCATTGCCAAGCTCTTGGGTTGATTCAATGACCCTGGTCTTCTCTTTGATCCAGGATTTTGTCTCGTTACAGTCAAGGTGGTAGTTCTGAACACCCAGTGCAGAGTTTAGGGACTCCTTCTTGTGGTCCACTAGATCACGGAACTGGCTCCACCTAGTGGCAGATGAGAGGACTGCTATTTCGAGTTCCTAGTTCAGGACACATGAAGACGTTTGGTACCTGTTGTTGAGCTTGTCTTGCTGGCACCTGATGTCCTTCTGACCAGGATGATCACTGTGAAGTAGCTGACGTGCGATCTGGTTCAGGACAGCAACACGAGACGCCTGATTGTTCATCTCCGGTTCCAGACTTTCAAACCTGCGGAGCAAAGCGCATGAACATCGGCTGGAATTGACGCTAATTATCGAGCACCGTGTGATCTTACCTGTGCTGGACGACCTCCAAGTCCTCCAGCTTGTCAGGGATCTCCATGCTGTTCAACCATTGTTCTTTCTCGTCAATCCAAGCCTCACAGGCACCGACTTCGGTAACCATTTTGTAGAGCGCCAACGTGTCTTGCAGCGACTGCTTCCTGAGCTTTGTGAGCTCAGATACCTCCTTGTAGCGTTCCTCGATGCTCAGCAGCTGCCCGTGAAGCTTTTCGGACTCCGCAACCTCTTTAGGCAGCGACGCAGCCTGTTCGTACAGGAGCTCGATGACGGGGTGATAGCTGCTAACCTCTGTTGCTGCGTCTTTATGCTTCCTGACCAAAGCCTGTGTGGAGAACTCGTCATGGCCCGTATCGCTGCTGGAAACGATGCGAAGAGCATCCACGGTCCAAGTGTCCGCATCGTCTGCATCCGCCTGAAACTGATGCAGCGCCAGAGCGTCTTGCAGCTTCTTCCTCCTGACGGCTGCAAGTTGCTCCAGCGCTGCCCACTGAGCCTGAAGATCGCGTATCCGCTCCTGGATCTTCGCTGCACCGAAGTGGTCTTCCTGCACCATGATCTGACCTTCTGCGATGGTGTTCTGCAAATGTCCGCAGCGACCGCTCATCTCGTCTTCCATGGCTCGCTGTTTGCTGAGCAGGCGCAGCGCCCCCGTCAGGTCCTTGCCGTGCTCAGCCGAGGACAGGATCTGCTCCTTTTCCCGGATCCAACCCTCCTCCTCGGCCATGTCCCAGAAGAACTTCCAGAGGCGGCGGGACTCCTCAAGGCGGGCTCGGCGTTCCACGGCAAGCTGAGTCAACTCTTGGTAGCAGAAGTCCAGATGAGCTACACGGTCTTGGATGACCTGAGGCTCGCAGGGCTTGTAGCCTTCACAGGCAGGAGTTACATGACGATCAGAAGCGTACTTCCTGTATCCAGCGAAATGACGTCAATGAGACATTTCATGCTTACCATTGTCGCTGGTAGAGTATTTTTGGGCGTTGGTGGAGACGGCTTTCACTCTGTCGGCCTGGACTGCAATGTCGGCTTCCACCAGCGCGTGCTTCTGCAGAAGGTCTTCCACACCCAACAAATGCTTGCCGTAATCCTGAGACAAAAGAAGCATCTGGAAACCAAACGGGACAAACTTGTTAGTAGCTTCCGATCAGTCATTGTTTTTGTTATTTTACGGCGCATACATTGGGATTGGATTGGGATAAAAGCAGTTTCACTCTCGAATACTCATTATATTAAAGAAAAATGGGAAAAAGAGCTCAAAACAAACATTTCAGAAACTGAATGGAGGGAGCACTGCTGGAAGAATATAATTAGATTTTTCATTACACTATAAATTAAACAAAAAAGTTAAAATTTTAAATTGAATTGAATTGAATTGAATTGAATTGAATTGAATTGAATTGAATTGAATTTAATTTAATTTAATTTAATTTAATTTAATTTAATTTAATTTAATTTAATTTAATTTAATTTAATTTAATTTAATTTAATTTAATTTAATTTAATTCAATTCAATTTAATTCAATTCAATTCAATTATTTTCTACCACTTTTCCTCAAGAGGGTTGCTGGAGCCTATCCCAGCTGTCTTCGGGCGAGAGGCGGGGTACACTCTGGACTGGTGGCCAGCCAATCAGCCAATTTAAAAAAAGTTTAAAAAATAAATAAATAAAAATAAAGTATAAAAAAAATTAATAAAACTAAAATAAATAAAAAATAAAGTATAAAAATAAATAAAACTAAAATAATAAAAATAAAGTATAAAAAATTAAATACAACTAAAATAAATAAAAAATAAAGTATAAGAAAATAAATAAAACTAAAATAAATAAAAATAAAGTATAAAAAATAAATACAACTAAAATAAATAAAAATAAAGTATGAAAAAAAAGCTGTTTCACTCTATCATGTGCCACACATTTGAAGGTGAAACCAGGATCCCTTTTAGCCTCCATCATTGACCATTATAGTCCAGCTTGGCACCAAAATATCTCATTTGGTACCAGTTTTTGGCACCAAGTGCAGAGTTATGGCACATAAATGGCGGCGCTACCTACACACGAGGCACATCCGAATTTACCCTTCCAAACTTTCAGCTGGACTGCACCACTTGGTGGAAACGAGAGGTGAATATCTGATGTGATGCTATAGGACACAAACCAAGCGGTAACGGACCTTCATCTCGTCCATCCAGTCCATGATGTGTAGCATCTCTTGAAAGACTCTCTGCAAGCCCAGGTTCATCTCCAGACGTTGCCTTCGGGCCTTCAGCAGCTCCAACAGGTACTCCCAAAGCCGCATCACATTGTCCTTCCTGGCGACGATGCGTTTGATGTCATGGTAATGCTCCACCTCCAGTTCTTTGGCCACTGCAACCACAGCCTGCACGCGCTCCTCGTACGCTGCAATGTCAGTCTCGATGGCTTCGTGCTTCTTAATCGCCGCCTCCACGGCTTGAAGGTCAAAGCCGAAGTTGTCCTGGAAACGAGGAGTGAGATGTAAGAAGTGTAAAAGTCCACCCGGTTCTCGTTCCTCACACCTGTGATACTAGTCTCTGATTTTCGCTGAGCCAGGTCTCCCTCATGGCTGCCTTGCGGTCCAAGCGTCTAGCGAGCTGTTCCAACTTCTCCTGACGGATTAGCTCTGTCCGCAGGGCCAGTTCTCTCTCATGCTCGGCTTTCTCCAGACGCTCCCAAGCCTGCAAGAACAAACATCAAACAACCACATATGTCCTCCAGAGACACAAAGCTGGGAGACGACCACAGAGAGCTCCAAGCTCCAAGCTTCTAACCTTGTTGATGTCTGAGATTAGCTTTCCCTCACGAGGTGTGAAGACCTTTTGGTTGTTGGCTCTCATTTTGCTCTGGATGGTGAAGAGAAGAACCTCCAAGTTCCCCTTTTCTGTGAACCTGAACAATCACCAGATATGACAGAACATTTGTTTACACAGACAATTAGCAAAAGGTGGAATCAGTGCAGAAGAGGTGAAGTTTAGCCGTAGGAGACAGGATTATCTGCTGACTTTGGAGGTTTCTCCACAGTTCTGTAGGTGTTGAAGGCCTGAAGCTGCTGCTGAACGCCCGCCAGAGAGTTGGCAAACTTCCTGTTGTTGAGGATGATGATGGTCTGTTCGATCCATTCCAGCAGCTCGGATGCCAGAGACTCGTACTTCTCGATCATCGTCTCTGTCTCGATGGCGTGATCCAGCACCTGCGTGTCAATGCAAAAAAAAAAACACGTCTTGTGTCAACTTGACTTCCTGCCACACGCGGCTCTGATGTGATGCACAAAAATGACTTTTTCTCAGCGACCTTCCCGATCCGCTTGCCCTCCACTTTCAGAGCCTTCATCTTGGAGAAGTAATGGTAGAAGGTCACCACGTAGGTGATGACCGACTTCTCGTCTGGGTGATCCACGCTGATGTCTGCAAGACACCACAAAATCATAAATTAATGAAGTCGACCCTTCTGATATCAAGTTAGACCTGCTTCACCTTCAGGGTCGAGCAGCTTGGTGAGGCCCAGGTGTTGTTCAGCCATGTTGAAGGCGTTCTGCAGATTGTAGTGAACGTTTGATTTCTTCAGCTTGTCAAAGTCGATCAAATCGGGGCTGAAAACAAGAAACTCATTAACACTGGCACACTAACGAGAAAGAGTTCACAAGAACGAGGAAGTCACCGGTGTTTATGGATGAGGGCGCTGAGGGCCATCCCATCTCTCCAGCTTGTGGTGAAGTTGTGGATGTTCACGTTAGAATACCTGGCAACAACATTAAGATATGCCTTTATTCGTCCCTCAATGGGGAAATTTGTAATTTGTAAAATAAAATAAATCAAAATTAAATCAAATCAAATCAAATTAGATTAAATTTAAAATCTTAAAGTTACCCAGCCATGCTTGCTTTATACTCCGGTATGACACAAATATATAGAACATATGTATGTTTAAATGTAGTATAGATACGTGTATGGACTAGATACATTAAAAGCGGAACAATCAATAATTACCCGGCCGTCTTCATCTGACACCATAACAACAAAGCATCCTTGGCTGATTTTTTTTCTTTGTTGTCTTCCGTCTCCACGCTGATGTCTTGAATCTGAGACCACAAGAAATGTTTTTTTTAGTTGTAATATTTTTATCTCATGCACAATGCTAAATACAAGGATGAAGAGTCTTGAACCAGTCATGATGTGCTATATATATCACTATATTGACACTTACTATGGTACCCATTATGTCATTGGATGCTCATATCACCTCCTACTTCGGTATGTGACAAAAAATAAAAATCTCATTGTACCATGATAATCAAATAGTGTGAAATGTACAGTAGTATTAATGAATGACAGCCCTTTGTTGCTCTGGGAGAGCATAAATATGACACATAATCCGGCGCATCTCATTGGTCCAGGTACACTTTTTTGTCAGTTGTGGGCAAACTTGTATATAGGTGGCATCAAGCAGACATACATACTTAATGTGGTGCATAAATCAGCAGTAAAACTGATACTTCCAAATACCGCAAAGCATACTGGGTAGTCCAGCAGCAACAATAATAAGAACTATAAACACTAAAAACATTGGAAGAGTATGTTAAATCTTCCTTGTTTACTTCTCGGACGACCTCAACAACAATCATGGAAAAATGTTAGGAAAGAGAAAGAGTTTTGTAAGTTACCCAGCATGTCTTGCGGTAGAAACATATGTGTGTTTTTTGGGCATGACATATGGATATTTGTATGCTACAGTGGTGCAGTAGGTAGGTTTACTTTGAGTGTCATGTGTGCGACTCAAGTGTGCCGGCTATAGTTTTGATGTTAAATAAATGGAATTTGGAAATGGTGGGCCGGATTAAGATGCTGAGCGGGCCTGATGTGGCCCTCGGGCTGCGGT
Source organism: Doryrhamphus excisus (assembly GCF_030265055.1). Lineage (NCBI taxonomy): Eukaryota > Metazoa > Chordata > Actinopteri > Syngnathiformes > Syngnathidae > Doryrhamphus > Doryrhamphus excisus. Next base: position 15,406,851 of record NC_080466.1, on the reverse strand, counting down.
TTGCTCAACCCGGCAGTATGTTAACAACCACATTTGCACTATTACATAAAGGTTCCGTTTCTTTTGCACAAAAATTTTAATTTGGAATTACTCCAAAATATAAAAATAAATTATATAAAAATAAAAAATAATTTAAAAAAATAATAAAAAATAATTAATAAAAATAATTAAAAATAAAAAAAATATTTAAAAAAATGAAAAAATTAAAAACAAACTATATTAGGAAAGCAGGAAGTGAACAAATGTAACAGTTACTGATTGTAAAAGTACCAGATGGAGGGGTAGGATTTAATAAGCTTTGCTTCTTCCTACTCCTTTTGGACATGTGGAATTTGGTCTTTAAGCTGCAGTTACACAGAAGGCAGACGCTGCAAACATCACAAACATTTAACACCAAAAAGAATGGCAGGGGTCATGTGACCTGGAAGCGGAGAATGATGGTCCAGATGAGGCCCAGGGTCAGGCGGTGGTTCCCATCCACAATGTCATGCGAGCCCATATTCTCCAGGTGGACGCGCTGCTCCTTCAGGAACTGCAGAGCCTTGTCCACATTCTCCAGGCAGTGAATCCGCATCCGACCCTTGGTGGGCTTCGGCTGAACGGAACCCCCCCCCATCCGAGATGCTTAAACAAAGAGGCTATGTATGGATGTGTGTGTATGTGTGTGTGTGTTACCAGTCGCTCTCCTGACAGAACTTCCAGAAGTCGGATGAGCATGCGTCCATCTCGGAGGTCAGTGTAAAGATCACCGATCCTGCACGACACTCGGCAAAGGTGAGAGTTGACCCACTTGGTGAACGTCTTCTTCTGCACCGCCTCGCGCTCATCTGCACACACACACACGATTTCAGTCAAAAGGGAACAAGATGAACATTAGACGAGCACAACGTATCCCACAGGACATCTACTCGTGTGTAAGACAAGCATGAGTTGAGTTGATCAATGCGACTTCTGTTGTTGTTACCTTTCAGCTGCTGGAAGCGGCCCTCCAGCGGGTTGCATAGCGCTTCCATGGCCGCCCGTCAAAGAGCGCTACGCAACATCGCACTGAACCCTCGTGTTTGATCCTTACAGTTCTGACGAAAACTACAGGTCAGATTGGAAGGTTGGCCTACTTTGGAGGGAAAAACTTCCTGCAAAGTCCAAAGGTCCGCCACGCAATAAAGTGTGTGTGTGTGTGTGTGTGTGTAGACAGCCAATGACATAAAAGCATGATGATTATGTCATAAGGTGGGGGTGGAGTATTTCCCTCTATTGTCATGCCACATTCCTGGGTGAGCGACAGGAAACAGGAAGCAAACATGCTGTCCACACACACACACACACACACACACTCAGCCCCGCCCTCTAATGCAAACTGGAGTCCAGTTGTCAACTTCAACTTGACAAAATCTCGACAAAAAACACACGCGTGCGCACGTGACGTACCTGCGAGCGCTTTTATGCGAGAACGCTCAAAGAGGCGGGCCGAGCTGTTCTCGTTGTCCCAGTCGTCATCCCAGCGCTTGCTGACCTCGCCGCCGTACTGCGGCTGCAGGTCCATGTGCTCCAGGTCAGAGGCCACCGCCGTCATCGTGACCTTTCACCTCTGGCGCCCAACACGACAACACCAGTCTACATGCACCGCTTCTGACTGAGCGGCATGCGGGACGAAACACAAACAGGAAGTCAGGGGAAGTGAGGTATCAAATGAAAGGTTTTATCTGATTAGTTAAGATTACACGCATGACATTTGAACAAACTGCACATACGTGTGTACATGAACATGTCATGTATTAGTCAAATATAAAGTAATGCAAGTTGGAGGCTGCTGATCCTGCATGATGCTTTGATTGGCTGCTGATGTCAGCTGAGCAGCACTCTTGCAGGAAGTCAACAAGCGCATCAGTTCACCATTAAAGCACTTTGGCGTCCCCGGGGGAGCGTTTATATCCAATTTCCCAGAATGCTCGGCTGCATGGAAAAACAAAACATCACGTGTTCTTCACGAAGACGGTGCTTGCCGACCAATGACAACCTTCCACATCGGCATGTTAAGGTTTGGAGAATTATACATTTCATGTGCTAATTGTAGCCTACTGCTAACACTGCTAAGGATCTCATCTGTCCCATTGTACCATGATAATCAAATAGTCTGTGAAATAAACAGTAGTATTTATGAATGACAGCCCTTTGTTGCTCTGTGAGTGCATAAATATGACACATAATCCGGCGCATCTCATTGGTCCAGGTACGCTTTTTTGTCAGGTGTGGGCAAACTTGTATATAGGTGGCATCAAGCGGACATACATACTTAATGTGGTGCATAAATCAGCAGTAAACTGATACTTCCAAATACCGCAAAGCATGCTGGGTAGTCCAGCAGCAACAACAATAAGAACTATAAACACTAAAACCATGGAAAAGTATGTTAAATCTTCAGATTGTTTACTTCTTGGACGACCTCCTCAACAACAATCATGGAAAAATGTTAATAGAAAGAGTTCCATAAGCTACCCAGCATGTCTTGCGGCAGAAACATATGTGTGTTTTTTGGGCATGACACATAGATATTTGTATGCTACAGTGGTGCAGTAGGTAGGTTTACTTTGAGTGTCATGCGTGCGACTCAAGTGTTGATGTTAAATAAATGGAATTTGGAAATGGTGGGCCGGATTAATATGTGGCCCTCGGGCTGCAGTTTGCTCAACCCGGCAGTATGTTAAGAACCACATTTGCACTATTACATAAAGGTTCTGTTTCTTTTGCACACATTTTTATTTGGAATTACTCCAAAATATGCATCTAATTAAACTCAGGTTGGAGTCAAAAAGGCAAATAATAATTATTTAAATTAATAATTAAATGAATTAATTATTAATAAATTAATAATTAATTTATTAACTAAATTCACTACGCTGACGGGGCAAAAACAATCAACTGTCAACTGTCAACAAGCGGTGGAGCAGGGAGTTGGCAACCTTTGTTATGACGCCAAGTCACCTCACCTCAGATTGTGACGTCATATCGCTACTTCCTGTTTGTACATCAAAATAGTATCAGAAGCATACAAATATTTACAACCCACATCTCCACTTGTTCTGTCATAGTTGTGTTCGTATTATTATTATTGTTTTGTTTATTGGTTCCGTTTTAGATGGACTAGAATAGAACCAAAAGAGGAAGTTCTGCTCCAGTCATCAGTCACGGTACCGTGCAATGCGTTCGTCATTCCCGCGGTCGGTACCAGTCGGAACCGAACCTAGAGACGCTATATCGATAACCTTTTTCCCACGATCGGGTGCTGCGTGCGTGCGACTGTTTAGTCCGCGAACGCACCATCTTGCACCGGTCACGCCCGTGCGCGTCCGTGCGCCGTGATTTCTTTAACAGCGACTAGGGGACGAACGGCTCGGAAAGGCGGAACCCAAGAACACAACACGAGGATAGCTCACCTGGTCACGATGATAATGATGATGATCCAAAGTTGCGATGAAAAGAGGCCGCAGAGTCGAGGATGATGAGGATGAAGAGGATGCTGCTGCAGGGGATGACGGGATTGACCCCGCCCCTCTCCGCTCACACGCACACACGCCTTGAGCCCGTCAGCTGCGGTGGTGTTGCGTTCACAGACTGTTATTAAACTGTCAGCGCCCCCTGCAGTACCAACAAAATGACTGCCTGTCGTTGATGCAGTCAGCCACTACTTCCTGTTGACAATAAGACACCTGCTGGTCACGCCCCCACATTTGATGTTGTGAGCTAACGTCACCTAGCACAAGAAGAGTGAAAGGAAACAAATAATAACTGACAATAACTGACTTTATTGATAATCAAAGTGCTGGATTGCATGTACTTATCTGCAGTGGGCTCAATGTCAATGTTAATGTCAGGAAAAAATTAATAAAGACTAAAATGAATAATGCTAATAATAGGCTATGTCAGAAGTCCAACCACTCGTCCAGGTAGATGCAGCTGGACGGTGAAATTTCTCCTCCTTCGTGACAGTCATCAAAAACCTGGAAAAAAAAGAAAAATATTATAAATATTATTATAATAATATATTTTCTTTTTTCATAAAACTCCATTCATTCATTCATTTTCTACTGCTTTTTCCGCACGAGGGTCGCGGGGGGTACATCCCAGCTGTCTTTGGGCGAGAGGCGGGGTACACCCTGGACAGGGTGCACATATAGACAAACAACCATTCACACTCACATTCATACCTATGGACAATTTGGAGTCACTAATTAACCTAGCATGTTTTTTTTGGAATGTGGGAGGAAACCGGAGTACCCGGGGAAAACCCACGCATGCACGGGGAGAACATGCAAACTCCACACAGAGATGCCCGAGGGTGGAATCGAACTCGGGTCTCCTAGCTGTGAGGTCTGCACGCTAACCACTCAACTGCCGTGCAGCCCAGCTAAGCTAAGATTCATTCATTCATTCATTTCTACCGCTTTTCCTCACAAGGGTCGCGGGCGTGCTGGAGCCTATCCCAGCTGTCTTGGAGCGAGAGGCGGGGTACACCCTGGACTGGTGGCCTGTGCGTTAACCGCTCGTCCACCGTGCCGCCCCTTTTTTAATAAAACTGGACTTGTGAATGGCGTATAGAAGGGTTTAGATTCTGTTCCACAGATGGCGCTAATGCACACGAAACCGCCAATAAACAACAGAAGAAGAAAAACACCACGAAGAAGAACGCAGTCTGACAATATTTGGGATATTGGAATATTTGGGTCCATGTATACGTGGCTACTTATAAAGCATGGCCATAACTTGAAGAAGAGGGTCTGTTACCGGGCAGAGTCCGCAGGGCGTCTTGACTAGGCCGGTGGGCGGGACGATGGCATTAACGCCGCGGTAGAGCTTGATGTGTCCATCCACGCTTCCCAGCGTTCCCTCCTTGGCGGCCATGATGCTCACTTCCACTTTACCGTCATAAACCAGCGTGTTGAGGATGGTCTCGATGTCCTCCATGGACAGGTCCACCTGACACCGCACAGCTAGCAGTCAATCAAAGCGTGTGGCGTGGCGTGGGGAAGGAAGGGCTACCTTGCTGATTCCCAGCTCGCAGATGTACTTCCAGACTTCGTGCGAAGTAGCGAAGGAGCTGTTTCTCTGCACCATCGGACTCTGCTTGCTTTCCCTCGCCGCGTCAGCCTGACACCGGCACATGATTAGCGTTAAGCGGGTAACACTGTGGCGCCCCCTTCTGGTCCCACACCACACACCTTGCCCTGCAGGAACTTGAAGCACTGCTGGTTCAGAACCTCCACAAACTCTGACTCAAAGTCCTGGTCGCTGTACCAAGCCCCGCCTGTCACAGAGCGGTCGGGCTGGACGTTGTACAACATGTACACTTTTTTCTTGGACGCCTAAACACAACACACACCTGTACTTGAGATGAGGTCCCATTTCTTTCTAGATGTACAACGCTGGACTCACCGCCACAGATTTGACAGCTTTGATGAGTTTTTTACTCTCCAAGTTCTTCAGGATCTTGTTGATCTCCGTCAGAGGAAGATTGCTCTTGAAGCGGATGTCCCTGCTCCAGATACCTGCACAGGTACATGCACGTCACGACACTGCGTGTCTCTCACACCAGAACCCACGTGTTCTTCCAACCTTTGTTTGAGGCATCTTCAATGATCTGATAGACGAGTTTCTCCTGGTTGTCAGAACCTTTCATCTTACTGTCACACACAAGAACATTGAGCAGTACCATCTAAGCAGCGTCCTACCATCGGATGGCGCCAATGGGCACACCTACCTGGCACTCTGGGAGTCCTTCAGCCTGTAGAGAAGCCCGGAACTGTTCCTCAGGAGGTCCAGAAGGCCCTGGAAAAGGTCAAATTGAGGTGAGCCACATGTCAAAGAGACGTCACGCAGAGGTGAGACTCACCAATGAGAGCAGTTTGTTGATGGCCATGGCTCTCTGCTGAGGTTCCAGGTGAGGCATGTCGTTCTGGATCACCTGGTCGGTGATCCCATGCGGAAACTGCTGACAGAGCTCCTTGATCCTGATCAGAACACACATAATTATAAACCAGGATTTTGGTCCGGAATGAGGAGCACATTTTCATATGATACTCATATTTTCGTCATTTTCAATTTTGTATCGGATTTAAATTGATTGTTGGACATCATCAAGTACAATTTTAAGCCTTTCAAAATAATGGACCAGAGCTATGGAAGAAGGTAAAAAGGTATATGGAATATTAAAGTATTAAAATTAAATATAAATAATATAAATAAATAATATAAATATATAAATATGAATAAATAAAAAATAAAATTAAATACATTAAAAATTAAAGTAATTTAATCATATATATATGTGTGTATATATGATATATGTATATATATTTATAGTTTGCCGTTTGACAACCCCGCACCAGCTGAAGCTCCAGTGTTCCACTGAATGAAAAAGCACCCCAGATCATAATGGACCCCCCTCCACATTTTTTCCCTCAGAGACCCCCCCATCTTTTAATGTCCCATGTTCGATGCTCCCTGTCAAAGTCTAAACGGGCAGTTTTGTGGCGTTGAAGGAGAGGAGGTCTTTGAATTCATTTTTTTTGTTTTTCAAACACTTTTCCCGCAGATGCCGCCTGATGGTTATTGGGCACCAGTAAGGTTCGAGGACCGCCCTGTGTCTTTGACGGACAGCCCATCGGATCCTGCTGCTACCACTTCACTGTTTTTGTTCCCTAATGCTCAGGATCTTTCAAAAAATGTAGAGTGACTGTCTCACTGCGTCCAACCTCAGCAGCAATGGCAGCTGACGATGTTCAAGAAGAGAAAGCTTCTTCGCTTTAGCCATCTGAGGTGCCAATGGGCATCACTTTGTGAATGCCTGACAGAAAAGAGAATTTTCTGTCTTAAACTAAACTAATTACAAGTTCCAAACTGTGTTTGTCTCCCTCCCCCTTCTCGTTTTTGGATACTGTAGCTCTACCTAAAACCTCATTAAGGTCCAAATGTGCATAAAAGCATTCTAGCATTTTTTTTTAACTAGTCACGGTACATGAAAAATATGACACTTGACTTTCTTCCATGGACTTTTTCATGATCAAAAAATGTAAATGGCTACTCCGTTGACTTATAAAACAGACTTCCACAGCAGTGAAAATATATTTTGTAGTAAGGTTGTACTTGCCAAGGTCCGTGGGTCATCACAACTTCTGTCTTGACTCAATGTTAACACAATGGGGACCAAAGACAATATTTTCCTGTATAAAATTTGTTCTAACTTCGTTCATATTTGGGGGAGAGAAGTGTATGAGTTATCAAATTATAGCCGAAGTCGTGCCTTATCAGATATAATGAATCACAAACACAACATTGTTACTGGCAGCGTTTCTCCAATGCATGTTTGTTTTTAAAAATAAAAACACTCACCTGTTTTCAACTTCGGCGGGTTCACAAGTGTTTGTTTCCGTCTTGACTTTCACTTCCGCCATCTTTAATATTTCCTCTAAGCTCCCCAAAATGATTGGTGTAATTATATGCTCACGAATTTCTAATATCAGTCATGTCACAATTAGTGTTGTCTTGCTAGCTTGCTGGTTAGTTAGCCATGCGTCATTCCGGGGTCCTGAAAAGCTAACAGGGGCGTCCAAAATATTGCCTGACGGAAAAAAGTTAATTCGTAATATATTTTGATTCGTACCCGAACATTTTATAGCATGGTACTAGGCTTCTTCAAATTAAAACATTGGATAAAAATTTGCGTACGAAATCGAAAAAATGTTGGTGTTTTTTTTTAAACCACACCGGCGGAAGGGCAGTGCAATGTGGGGTCCAACCCCCGTTACCGCGGTGACACAAACACAAGTCAACACTCGAACCGTCATACAAAAAGTGCTGAAGTCTTAAAGAACTCGACCCACTCAAAGTAAGTTGACTTGTTTTCATTTTTATTTTCAAATTAATCGCAATTATTATGTTTTGACACTTAAAGACACACTTAAGTTGACTTTACGTTATCATTATATAGCAGACGTCATCATGACAGCAGGTGCAGTGGCGGCGCCGCGTATCATTCCCATCATGCACCGGGACAGACTACGAGCAAAGCACCACATTGACACGAGCACACGTGTGTGCATTCAGTCAGGTACATTAGCACATACATGTTACTTTAACTCCTATTGGTCCGCACGGCCTATCATATCAATGCTAACCCTACAAGTAAGCAACTGCACCCCCGAGTGGCTGTGTGCTGTCAGTGCAATGTGATTGGACGCTGAATGGCAACCTAAAGTTCCCACAATGCATTTGTTGCTTGAGTTTCATGCTAGCTAGCGTAGCTGATGATTAATGAATGTGTTCGCTCCCATGCAGACACTCGTGACGCACATGTCTTCTTCACGCTCGACGGCTCCAAGCCACTACCCGATCAAATCGGGACAGGAAGTGTCAGTCGGCGGTACCGCGCGCCACTGCATCTGCCCGCCGGCCGCGTCTGCGTCAGAGCGATGGCTGCCACCAGGTAACACGATAATGTCACACTCAGTTTTGTCTTTAGGCTTGACTAACATGTAAAAGTCACTTCCTGTTAACTGTTACACATGTCCGCAGCGATGGCCGAGAGAGCGCCATCGTGACTAAAGTCTTCCTGGTTCAACTGGATGAAGAGGAGGAGCCTACGCAGCAGGTAATGAGTCATCAATGAATGCCCAATATCGTGGGATTGATCCGCTGACTGACCCGGTTCGCCATCTTCTCAAACTTCTAGGCCGATGTTGAAGATTCACACTCGCCTCAAGGTCACAAAGGGTCTTCAGGGTCAAAGATGGCGAGCGGCGCCTCTCCTCGTGTTGTTCCTCGTTTCTTCAAGAATCGTGTGCCCCTGGCCGACACCACGCAAAGTCCGAGTTCTGAGGTAAACGCCCTGATTTCACATGGCTCACTTAGCCGGGACGCTTTAATTTTGAAGTGTTTTCCTGTTTGTCAGAGCGCAGGTTTGCTGAAGCAGCTGAGCAGCACGCAAGCGTCACGCGTCCAAAGAGAGACCGACTTCTTACGGTATGCTCGCTTCTGAGAACGCATAGCTTGGATAAAGTATCTATGTCTTTGTGTGTGTCTTTTCATGGTAGGTGTGTGCACTGTTTGACCTTTCGACCTTCAGACCCGTTGGCTAGTTTCTGTGCTCAGTGTGGCGCCGCTCTGCCTCGTCTGCCGCAACACAGGCTGCCCCCTGCTGAAGGAGGACAGGTACTGCGTTTAACCCTGAGACGCATAAGTGGGTCAAAAATGACCCTGTCAGGTTGTTTTCTTGAAATATCTTTGTCATGAAAAATTATTATCATTTCATATTCCAGGTATTCCTCAAAAAACATGTTTTTGATATCATGCCATTCACATTTTTAACTTAAATTGTATACATTTTAAGAATTTTTTGTTTTTGTGTTACTACCCCAACCTTCCATAAGTGGGTCAAAAATGACCCGTATGCATTTTCTATGGAATCCAATAGGAACCTTTGATTCTTATCAACTCCTAAATATAATACAAAATATCATACAAGTGATTATTCCTAACCAAAATGGCAAAATAGGCATAAAAAGGCATTGATTCTAGTATGGGTCATTTTTGACCCACTTATGGAAGAGTGTAGGGTCCAGTCACTCATGCATCTAAGGGTTAATGATGATGATGGTGATGATGATGTCACACTGACTTGTGTTTGTGTGTGTCAGCTGGTGTGTTGTGTGATGTGTAACGCTCAAGTTCCTGTCAACACACACGCTTGTTTGATATGCCACGCCTCCATCAAGCAGCAGCTCCTCCCCCAATCCAGCCTCCAACTGCAGGTATACTGTTTACACACACACACACACACACCGAGTTTCTACAATGTTTAACACACACTTTGTTGACTTCCTTGTTGTGTGTCAGGATCACATTATGTGTGTGTGTTGTGGACGAGGGAATCCACCTGACATGTCAAACTGTTTGACGTGTGAAACCCGCCTCCACACGGTAACACACCCTCACTTAACAAGGAAATACATACGGTACAGTATAGTGAATGCACGCGTGTGTTGTACTGGTGCAGACATTGTTGGAGACAAATGGCGGCCCCTCGGTCCCATTGCCACGCAACAGGAAAGTGACCTGCTCCAAATGCCAACGACTGAACAGCTACGATGCACGTTATTGTGACTGGTGTGGCTGCAAGGTATATACACACACACTGGAATCTAAGCTAAGCTACCGTTTTTCCAGACTGCTCGCCCGCCTCGATGCTAACAAGTTCACACGTGTGTTCAGTGCGCACACGCTCTCAGCAGCGTGTTGTGTCGTCGTTGTGGTGCAAGTGGAGCCCCACACGCCATCTACTGCTCGGCCTGCGGCGCTTTCTTGGACGCTTCCCAGACTTCCTGTAATGACGTCATACCGCCTACGGGGGGCGCTGACACGAACCAGGTATGAACACAGAACCTACACAGAGGTAGCATGCTGCTCAAACCACGCCCTCTTCTTCGAAGTTTGGCCCGCCCACTATGGAGAGGCACACACAGACCGTGGGACTACATTACCCATCGGCCACTGAGCTCCACAAAAAGCAGCAGCAGCAGCAGCAGAATGTGAGCAGGAAGCAAACCATCAAACAACCACCACACACCGCCATCAGCCCGGGAAGAGGTGATACTACTATTCATACTACTAATACTACTCTTGATACTACCACTGAAACCACTGGTGCGATGAGTAATGCTAGAACTGACACTACTACTATAATTATTACCATTGATACTACTATTCAGAGTACTACTTTATACTAGTACTACAGCTATCGATACCACTGAAATCCTTGATATTTTTGATACTACTACTACTACTGATAGTAGTACTACTACTATTGACGCTGCCACTGATATTACTACTAGTCCTACTAGTATTGATACTGCAGATAACAGCGAAAGGTGTGTTCAGGGTATTGGAGGAAGCAGCTGGATCACGTGTGCGCTCACCTGAGGAGTTTTGCTCAGAACAACGCCCCCTTCAGGACTCTGCTGGGAGAGCCTCGTCTCGGCAGGGTAAGGCAGCTCGGCATCATGGGACAATCGTCAGAAGACTTGAGCTGGTGCTTTAACTTGCTGTGTGTGTGTGTGTGTGTGTACTCCATCACTAAGATGGTGTCTGCAGTGCTTGAAGAAGACGCTCATGAGGTCAGCGTGACCATCAGCTTTATGGTGGCCTCACAGGAAGTCGGACAGGAAGTCAGACGTGTGAGTTGATAAGTCTCTTGACAGTAAAGCACGTTGCTGAGGTGTTTAGTGAAACGGTTTTGTTTTGTTCTTCTGTCTGGTCTCAGATCAGTTCTGAGGGTGAGACTCTGAGCAGCGTGACGGAACGGACCCACTCGGGCCGCCACGGTGAGAACATTAGCATTACATTAGCATTACATTAGCATTACATCATGCAAGCGTGACGCTGCAGCAACTTAACACTGCACTTTTATTTTTGTGTTATCAGGAAGTGGAAGAAAAACTAATATGATGGTGAGATGCCGACATTAAAATTAAACGAGTGTTCCGTTGTGGCCCCTCCCTCTTTATGAAAGCCTGTCTGTGATTGGCTCAGGTGAGAAACAGTCAACTGCTGCAGGAAGTGGGTCCAGCACATGGTCGTGTAGATGTGATCCAGCAGCTCTTAGATCAGGTAACGAGCGCCTTCAGCCAATCGGAGCCTTTGTGTCACTTGCCCACCATTGGGTGTCCATCAGGGGGCGGACCCACGATGCTGCGGGACCGATGGCCGTCATGCCCTGGCCCTCGCCACTGCCAATGGTCATCACGAGGTTCTTCCGGTTTTGGTGCAGGCCGGCGCGGACGTGGACCAGCGATCTGGGCCGTAAGATGACATCATTTCATTCTTCACGTGACTCTGCGTATCACGTGGTGTCCTCCTCAGGTTGAAGAACACGGCGTTGCACGAGGCCGCTGCTCTGGCCTCTGGAGGTCTGCGGTGTGCTGAGGTTCTGCTCAGGTAAGCGTGGAGCATATTGTAGCCGTTTGATGTCGTCACCGGAATGATGTCACACTCGCTGTTGGTGTCTTTCAGCTGCAAGGCCGCCACTGGCTTGCGTGACAAAAATGGCCACACAGCCTCTGATGTGGCCATCAGGACTGGCTGCGAAGCCATGGTATCTCTTCTCGCTAGCCTCAAAGCACCAGTCTTGCCTTGACATGGAGGGGGTGGGGTTTCCTGACTTGCTGGTCATCCATAACGCTAGCTACTGAGGGATGTCATTGTTCCATTTATTAATGCACTCCTCCAATCACAACACATTCCGACAACGCCCCGCCAGTAATCAGCGGCGCAGTCGTAGAAAAAAAGCGTGTCGGCACTCGCTACTGTCCAGCGGGTAATACTTGTCGTAAAAGTCCAGGATGTACTCCTCGGCCTTGAAGCCGAACTTCTGGTAGAGCAACATGGCGGGATTACTGGCCGACACATGCAGCGTCACATCCTTGCCCATGCACGTCTGAAAGCAGCAACGCCAATCAGAATGTGGGACACTGGCGGCGACAAGCGCACGGCGAGGTTCTCACCTGGATGAGATGGTAGATCATGAAGGTGCCGATGCCCGCTCGCTGCCACTCGGGATGCACCAACAGGAAGGAGATGTAGGCCTCGTTGTACTTGACGTCGGGCACCATGAACCCGAAGCCGACTACCACCTTCTTGTAGAGAACCACCACGCTGAAGTCCGGGTACTGCAGGCATTCGGACAGGTCCACTCCTGGAGCAGCGGGCGACGCCAGACAAATGTAGGAAGCATGCTTACCGTAGCCTCATGGAATCTTATTGGCTCACCTGGCCAGAAGTGCTCGTGACACATGGCGTTGACGGCGGGGATGTGGTCAGGCCGCACGTAGCAGTAGTCGATGGGGGCGTCTGCTTCAGGGGTACAGTCTCCTCCCTCCCCACGACGACGAGCTCGGATCTCTGCGAGCAGCCTCATCTTCAGCGGCCGACTCTCGTAGTCGCGCCTACGAGTTAAGAGTCAAAGGTCACAACATCCGTGTTCCCGCCATGCGCTGCTTTACCTGATGTACGGTTTGAGGAGGCGGGACGTGTAAGGGCTCTTGATGCTTTGCTCCAAACCGCCATGTGCTCCCATCAGTCGATGGCAGAAGGACACCCGCGGTGCAGGGAAGCCCCTCCTCGTGGACCCCTTCACCTACAGACAAAGAAGTCGTTAACGCATCTGCGCATTTGGTCTTCCTGTTAGATGATGTTTACCTGGAAGCGATCAAGGACACGCAGCTCCTGGCTGTTGGTTGCAAATTGACCTCCGTTGACCTCTAGGGCTCCGTAGACTCCTCCCACCAGGCTGAGGGCGGTGCTGACCGCACGGTCGATGTCCAGCAGGGGGAGCCCTCGCTGCCTCTTGACCTGACGGACCAGTAGCTTGCGGTGGAGGCGTTTGGCTTGCGGCGTGACGGCTAACGCTAAAGGGCATGTGTCCAAACGCCGCCGCAGGATCCTCTCCTCGTAAAGGCTCAGAGGCACGTAATGAGAATTCTGTGGGGCGCCGCCGCCCCCGTCACTTTTCTCAGAACGCCCAACCATCCTCCGCTCTGTCCTGTTGTGGGCGCCACTAGAAAGAGGCGGGCCGACCGCTTCTTCCAAGTCCTCCTCGTGCTCCTGTCCGTCATCGTCGTCGCTGTCTGCCTCATGCTTGATGTGAGGTGGTGCTGGGCGGAGCTTCTTGCGACCAATGAAAATGGTGGCGGGTGGAGGGGCGTACTCCATTCCGGGGTCGATCATCCCGTCCGCCTCCATCTCCTCATCGTCTGGGCGTGACAAAAACACCAGGAGTCAAGAATGCAGTAGGTGTGGCCTGTGAGTCAGGACCTCTAGATGTCAACTCACCGTGGAAGAGAGCCTGAGGCGGCATGGCGTCCGGGATGAGGTCTGCCTCCGATAGCAGGCTGGGCGTGGCAGAGTGGGAGGCCGGGGTCCCGGGGGCGGAGAAATCCGGTGAGGGTGATGGTGACGGGCTGGTCAGCGGAGTTCTATCTGAAGAACTGAGTGAAGAGAAGTCAACGACCTCGCCTTTCTCCAGAACCAGGTCCGGTCGTCGAGCGGCGGTGCCGCCGCGGCCTACGCCCGCTTTGACTGGCGTGGAGGAAGCACTGCGGTCCGTGAATCCGCCAGCCTCCTTCTGAGCACGCCTAATGTCTTTGGCCTCCTGAGTCCGCGAGCGCTTCTCCTTCAGCTGCATGGCGCTCTCCACCGGGTTTCTGGCGCCGCGCTTCCTCAGACCCTCCACGGTGATGATGGGCTCCAACGCCGCCTTGGATGCTGTATGTCCAACCCAGGAAAAGTACCAGGATGTGACCAAATGTGGAGATCAAAAAAAAGCAAATGACCATCAGTGACATCCAACCTCACCTTTGACCTTAGTGCTGGCCTTGTTGGTGTCTGGCCGCAGGGTCGGAGGTCGGTTGTGAACCAGCTTCCACCAACCGGGCTCGCTAAACTCCTGCGCTCCCGAGCGGAAGAAGGCAGGACTCCCGACTGACAGACAACCGGCCACGGTGCTCCACCACGTTGACGTCTTTTTCCTGTGAGGTGACCAAAGCACATCAGCCATAGCCTAGTCATCATCCGCGGGGGATCCTCATGTTGTGACCTTGATCCGAGAAGGAAGTTCCAGTGTCGGCCGATGAAGGCGCAGATGTCCTCCTTCCAGCGGAAATAACCTTGGCGCCCGGTTCCCTCCAGGGACAGATTGTACATGGCTAGCATGACCACCTGAGAAAAACACACTGTAACTCCACACTGGGGGTGGGGGTGTGGGGGCCGTAAAGTGACCATGTAACCTGCTGCCAGGTGAGCCGCATCCTCTCAAAGGTCTCCTTGCCATCTTCGGAGCAGTCAAAGCAGACAAACTTGAAGAAGTTGTCTCCTTTCAGGTAGCTGGGCTGGTCGCCATGGAGATGAACTAAACAAAGCAAACCCATTCTTAAACCAGCATTTTAGTGACACTAACATTTGTGTTCACCCCATTTCTATCAGGCTAATGCTAACCAGGCTAATTTAGCCAAACTAACGCTAACTTAGTCTTACAAAGGCTACCCGCAGCTGAAAACGGAAAAGAAAAGAAAATGGCAGCGTACCAGCAGGGATCCACTTGTGGCAGCGCTCGCAGTAAAACGCCAAATCCTCGCAGGCCCACGCTCCGTCCGCCTCCTCGCCTAAGTCGCTGGCGAGCGAGTCACCGCTCTGGTCATGTGACAGATCCACAGAGCCCTGGTCCTCCGACTCCACTATGAGCAGAGTCTCGCCCTCCACTTCACCCTCTTCCAGACCCTCGGACGCAGATGTGCATGCAGCCTCGTCCTCGCCAGCGCCCAGCTCACCACTGCTGTCCATGGCCCCGCCCCTACACAGAGACACAATAAATATAAATATATAAAGTATGACCCAGTCTATCATTCTGAGGTGTTGCGTTGAAGGGCGTGGCCCAGTGAACCAATGTATTACCTGCTTCAATGGTGGGTGAGGTCTTGAGGGCGGATCTCCGCCTCTCTACGCCTTCGGTCTTCTTCTAGATGCGTGGTCAACTTCCTGTTCTCCTCCAGCAGCCGCAAGTTCTCCTTCTTCCTCTCCAAACGCTCCAAATCTCTGAGGACGCCCTCCTGGAGACGCTGACCTCACACAATTAGCCAAGTTAGATTCACTCTCTGCCTAAAACCTCGTATCAAAAATATACATTATGGTGTATTGTCTTAATGCAGTCTCCTTCGTGGAACAAATAAAACCAGATAGTCAAAGAGCGGCCCCTGTGGCGGCCACGGTCGATAACAGTCTATGAGACAATTATCATCAGTATTCTGGTTGTTTTTTTCCTCAACTCAGCAAAAACAAAGTCCGGTTGTACAGAAATATATCCTGCACGATGGTTAATAAAATACTTATTTGAACAATACAACAGAAAGCTTACTTTCGTTAAAAAACGTGTGTTTAAATATATATTAAAAGTGAAAGTGGGATATTCGGTGTTTCTTTTTCTGTGCTTAAGTGTGAGCGTTCCACTTTCGAATATGTTTAATGTTTATTCTTTAATGGCGGGACGAAGTTGTATTTTCGAATGATGAAAAACACAAATGACCTCCTCAGTCAAAGCAGCTAGCCGGTAGCCGCGCAATATGGAGCCAATGTGTACCGTCAAGGTTTGGCTCACCTGTCTGTCCTGGCCCTGTTTGAGGTGGACGGCAGCCACGGTGCTCACGGTCAGAACCACAGAAACTCCCAGAACCACTTTAGAAGCTGTCGACATAACGTTAGCAGTTAGCTTATCAACTGCTAGCAGGTTCTTGTGGGTTGCAGCCTCTGCGTTCTTCTTCGTGGAATAAAATCAGGAAGTCAACGAGCGCCCCCTGTGGCGGCCACGGTCCACTGTCGATAACTATCACTTTACAGGCTGTCGACATTACGTTAGCAGTTAGCTTATCAACTGCTAGCAGGTTCTTGTGGGCTGTAGCCTCTAAATCAAATAAAACCAGGAAGTGAAAGAGCGCTCCCTGTGGCGGTCACGGTCGATAACAGTCTATCAGGCAATTATCATTCGGGTTCAAAGTCCGCTTGTACAGAAATATATCTCTTGATCTTCACTGTCAGAGAGGAGAGAAAAGATGACGAGAGACATTTTATTGATCAATTGACATAAATAACCATACAAGTGAAAATAAATAGTCACAGCAATAAATAAAATGTTAGCATGAGTGAGACGAGACGCCACATTGTGGGCGTTTAGTGCACTTTGACATCTACTTTGTATTTACACACATTTTTTTCCACATAGTTGGACATTTTGTTTGTTTGAAGTCTTCAATCATTCCGAAAGAAAGAAAAGCAAAGAAGCAGCTAGCTTCAGAAGCTAACCAAAACATTCCCTTTTGCATCGTCCCTCGTCATTCTGACTTCAATCCTGAAGACTCGGAATTCAAATTCCCAATGTTTTCCATTTCCTCTCCCTTCGCAATAAAGCGCAAACGCGGCTTTTATTGTGAAGCAGGAAACGGCAAACATGTTGCCATGGAGACGTCATGAACGAGGTCTACAATCACAGCAGGAAGTCCACAATCGGCCAACACACAGCAGCTTCTCCAGCTTGTAGACCCCCCCCCCCAGCCCTTGTCCTTCAGTGTCGGCGACTACAGCTTTCACAGTTTAGCTCTGCGTACACACACACGCGCACACAAAGAAAATAAAGCAACAAAAAGGGATGTAAACATATTTTTGAGGGAAAAAAAACAACACCTGAGACATCTATTTAAATAACCGGCAACCGGTAAGAATTTGTGTGCGCGCTCTCCATCACTTCCTGTTTCCACTGCCATGGCAACCACTCATGGGAGGGATAGTGATGAACTTTGCTGCATTCTTAACTTGGGAGGATTGTAACTGAACAAAAAACCCTTTTGTGTATGTTGTCGCAGACGTTAGCTTGGATGAGCAAGGAAAATTCAAGGTGCCGACCATTTAGCTCGCCGAAGTGAAGACAAAAAAAAAAGAAAAAAAAGAAATAAAATAAGTGCCGTTAACCTAGCTTAGCGGGTGAATAGAAGCGCTCAAAATGTCCTCGAAAGCATCACAAACATGCAAGTCATAACGTGTTCCTTCAGCCAGGTGACGTAAGGCTCAAGTTCCAGTACTTGCCGTTATGGTGCTAAGCTAAGCTAACACGCTCAACACGAAGTAAAGACCGGGACGCCGTTTCTCCTTTAACTACAAAAGGAAGCAAGGAAGGAAATAAGGAAGGATTTTTTTTTGTTTTGTGAAAGCTTCATAGTGCACGTCAGCACGCACGTGAAAAGAAGCACCGAGAAAATGGTCAAAAGAGTCCGATGTGATTTTCCAAGGTGGTTCCAGACGTCGAGTCCGGACTGACATGCAGAGAACTCCTCATGGTTAAAAAAAAACAAAAAAAAAACAAAAGAAAAAACACAAGACTGCGAGCGGCGTGAGCGAAGCTTCTATCACGACGACAGATGGCGGCGAGATGTCGCGAGGAGCGACAATGGCGGTGGACGGTCCAGAGTCACTGGCGTCCACAGAGCGTGAACTTTGACCCTCAGCCGTCAAGAAAAGCCGAGAAAAGGTTTTTTTTTTCCATTCGATGCACTATTGCACTTTGGCGCTGACGTCCAAGTTCAGGGTCAAGTCTTCCGGCTAGGAAGGGGAGGAGCCAACCACGAGTGCAACGAGGCGTCGGCTAACATCGCGTGGTGGCCAGCACGGGGACTCCTGACTGTCTCCGCCCCCTCCCTCGAGCTCCACCCCCAGCTACTGGCGGACCTCGTTTGCAATCAGACTGTCCTCCCCTGACTGGAAATCCGCCTCGTTGATGTTGTTCCCTCCGTTTAGCATCTCTTCATCCTGGGACGAGGCCCGGTCTTCCTCACCGCCGCCGCCGGGCTCGTCCGAGTTTGGGTCCTGAAGCACCTGAGCGATGTACATCTGCTGCTGTGGGGACGCGATGTTAGCATAAACCGTTAGCCAGGTGTCTTTCATCACCATAAAGCCGCTAATCTGTTAGCATGCTAATAAAAAACAATCACCTGAGACTTGGAAGGGGGTGAAGCCGATGTGCGGGGCGGACGTCCGTTCTCCACCGCTTCCGTGTCAGAGTCCTTGGTGTCGATCTGATATATCACAAATATGGCGCCGGCGTGAGAAGCCGCGCGCACAAGAAGACGACATGTTCACGTACCTTGTAGTTGTGAGCGCTAAGGTACTTGAAGTGTCCGAAACACACGTGGGACAAACACACCACGATGGTCACCACCAGAACCACCAGCGTGAACATGGATGTCGGTGTCTCGAAACCTGCCGTTAGCACATTAGCACGTTAGCTCCGGTTATGTCGCTATGACTTTAGCATTCCAAAAAGACCCTGCTACGCATTGAAGGACGGGAGGGGCGGGGCTTACCGGTACGCATAGTGGAGAAGAAGAGCAGCCAGAAGAGGCAGAGGATGGGAGCGGCCACCACCTGCGTGACTGCGCCCGAGTGGATTTTCTTGTCCAGTTTGGATGGCAAGTAAGCGTAGTACATGTTGTACCTGTCCACCAGGTGCTTGAGCAGCATGTACATCAGACCTGTGCCGCCATGATGGTCACATGATCACATGACTTTATGTGTGTGTGTGTGTGTGTGTGTGTGAGTGAGAGAGAGAGAAGCACTAACCAAAGGGCACGATGATGGGACATGTGATGCTGTAGGCCATCACTACGGTGAAGACGTTCATGATCCATGCGTACGCCGCTCCAAACTGAAACTCGTATGCTTGATGCTGGAGGGGACACCAGGTGAGGACGGGATTAGGTCCCACAAAAAACTGCTGACTAATGGCCTCGTCTGGACCCGGGACTCAGTCCCGTGTCCCGTTGTGTGGACACAACTCACCCTCTTCACGTTGCGGCGGTCGGCTGCCGAACGAGCCAGGCACAGTCGGATCATGTACATGAGCAGTCCCGGAATACGCAGCAAATCCATGGCGTTCCCGATGAAGGCTGACGCGATCACGTAGTTGACAAAAAACGCTCCATTGTCCGGCAGGAAGACGCACCTGAAGGCACCACTTCATTACTCAATATCATCAGCGTATTTTTTTAACCAACAAAAAAACCGAACTCACTCAAAGCGGACAGTGGCGTCGGCCAGGAACTTTTTATCGAAAAGCCATCGGAAGAAAACGTCCAAACTGGAAGACAACAACGTTATACGGAGGGGTCAAAGGTTAAAGCAAGGTGCTTCAAGACTTGTTTACCTGCTGAGTCCAAGCGAGGGCAGCAGAAGAACCATGAAGATCAGAAAGGTGTAGCACTTGTGCATCGTAGTCCGGTTTTCTCCAGACCTGCACACACACACACAAGATCGGGTCAGACCTGGAACTGGTTGGGTTTGTGACTAAAACTGGTCTTGGGACTCAAAGCCCCCCTCTGGACTAAAAGTCGTCTCAGGACCATACAGTAAGTCATTGATACTACAAGCGGTCTTGGGACTAAAGGTTGTCCTGTGACTACGGTGGTGTAGGGACTAGAAGTGGCTTCTGGACTATATGTGTTCTCGAAACTAGAAGTGGTTTTGTGACTATGAGTGGTCTCTGGACTATATGTGTTCTCGAAACCAGAAGTGGTTTTGTGACTATGAGTGGTCTCTGGACTATATGTGTTCTCAAAACCAGAAGTGGTTTTGTGACTCTGAGTGGTCTCTGGACTATATGTGTTCTCAAAACCAGAGGTGTTTTTGTGACTATGAGTGGTCTCTGGACTATAGTAAGTAGTCTTGAGGCTACAAGTGGGGTCAAGATTATAAGTGTCCTTAGGGCTATAAGTGGGCTAGGGACTAGAGTAGTCTTGTAGCCTCATGAAACACTGTATAAGTGTTTCGGGACTAGAAGTGGTCTTTGGACTATATGTGTTCTCGAAACTAGAAGTGGTTTTGTGACTATGAGTGGTCTCTGGACTATATCTGTTCTTGAAACTAGAAGTGGTTTTGTGACTATGAGTGGTCTCTGGACTATAAGTAGTTTTGAGGCTACAAGTGGGGTCAAGATTATAAGTGTTTAGGGCTATAAGTGGGCTCGGGACTAGAGTAGTCTTGTGTCCACATGAAAAACTGTGTAAGTGTTTCGGGACTAAAAGTGGTATCAGGACTATGAGGGACTCTTCTAAAATTGGTCGCTGAACAAGAAGTCCAAGTCTTTGGGATTCTAAATGTCCTTGGGACTAGAAGTGTGTCCTCAGGACGCAGACTGTGGTCTTATGACTATTAGTAGTCTTGAGACTAAAAGTGGACTAAAAGTGGTCCAGGAGGGTCCGACCTGGTCCAGTGAGCCTCAAAGAAGGCCGAGTAGTAGACGATGGTGGGCAGCAGGGCAGAGAAGGCCCAGAGGAGAAGCGTCGGAAAGAACTGGGTGACGATGGGGTTCTGTGGAGTAGGACAGAGTCAAAGGTCAGGGGGCGGCGCTTCCCCTTATGAATATTAATGAGTAGACGAGGAAGACAAAGGAAGCTGACGTTGAGGTACTCCACAGGCTTGGTGACGTTGAACTTGTCCATGGTGGAGATGATGATGGCGGGCGTGGTGAGGAAGAAGAGCAGGATGAAGAGGATGCAGTTGATGATCAAGCAGCGGATCCACCAGGAGACTCCGCCCAGAGAAAGGTGCTCCCTGAGGGACACACGGTACACGTTAGCGGCGTGGTGTGGCGTGTGTGGGCGTTTCCATCAGGAAGAGCTCAAACCCACCAGCGCACGTTCTGCGGGTCGGGCGCGTACGAGACGTTCCAGTTGTGCACGTGAAGAACGTCGCTAAACTGCGACAAGCGAGGCTCCTGGCGACATCGACAGCCTTGAACCTGACACGCGTTGAAGTCCTTCAGGATGCTGCGAGGACGGTTCAAAAGGTGAAAACCAAGACAAGATGGCGTAGAAGCTTATCACACAGCACAAAAGGGGGCGGGGCTAACATTGCGGTCATGGCCTCGTTCTGGAAGGTGACGAAAGCCATGCCCAGAGGCTTGGTGTGGACCTTCTCCTTCTCCTTCCTGTACTCCTCCTTTAGCTTGGCCTCCCTCTTGGTGTAGAAGCTGACCGCCTCTTCCTGCGAGTAAAGCACAGCGACGCTAACGAGCGAGCACGGGCGAAAAAGACATCACGCCATCAAAGATCACCTCCTCGCAGCCGGTGATGGCGCAGCAGCAAAGATGTCCGCAGGGCTTCGGGTTGATCATGGTGGGTACGTGCTCCTTGGCCATCAGGTCCGTGAAGAACTTCTTGCTTCGCTCCGTCTTCTTCCTGTCGCACAGCATCAACGCCGATGTTAGCGTAACGGCGGCGGTGTCGACGCGTGTATCCCAGCATGCAACGCTCATACCTCTCGGCATTCAGAGACATGAGTTTGGCCACGTTGTAGCAGATGCGAGCCTCCAGAACCGTGCAGTTCTCATACGCCTGCCTGAGAGGGGGCGGGGAGCGGGGGTGCTCACACGTGTGAGTGAATTGTTGGATGCTAACATGCTAACTATTATTAGCTCATAGTTGCTACGTACTCAAAGTGCTGTTTGATCTGACTCTCTTCGGCGTACTTGGAGATGCCGTTAATGAATAACGTGCGTTTCACCTGCAAGACAACAACAGGGCTCAACAAGAGTGTGAGACGTTAGCATGTGATTAGCATGGCGACGTCCTACCAGGTCGTCTTCCTTGTAATGCATCTTGGACGTGTGTCTCCTCATGCTGTAGACGGTGAGCAGCAGGTACATGAAGGCGAAGGACGTGTGGAGCCACAACAAGTTGGTCCTGAACACACAAGCAACACACGTTTACCTCACAGGCTACATGCCTACAACTACACCCTTTAATCTCAGCAGTTACATGCTAACAACACACGTTTACCTCACAGACTACATGCAAACAACAACACACTTTTTCCTCAGCGACTACAAGCTAACAACACATGTTTACCTCACATGCTACATGCTAACAATAGCACACTTTTAACTCACAGGCTACATGCTAACAACGACACCCTTTTATCTCAGCAGCTACATGCTAACAACACATGTTTACCTTACAGGCTACAAACTAACAACACACGTTTACCTCACAGGCTACATGCTAACAACAACACACTTTTTCCTCAGCGACTACAAGCTAACAACACACGCTTACCTCACAGGCTACATGCTAACCACAACACACTTTTTCCTCAGCGACTACAAGCTAACAGCACACGTTTACCTCACATGCTACATGCTAACAACAACACACTTACCTCGCAAGCTACACTCTCACAACGACACACTTTTACCTCACAGGCTACATGCTAACTAAGACACCCTTTTATCTCAGCAGCTACATGCTAACAACACACGTTTACCTCACAGGCTACATGCTAACACAACACCCTTTAACTCAGCAGCTACATGCTAACAACACATGTTTACCTTACAGGCTACATGCTAACAACAACACACTTTTTCCTCAGCAACTACAAGCTTAGCTCACATGCTACATGCTAACAAAAACACACTTACCTCACAAGCTACCCTCTAACAATGACACACTTTTACCTCACAGGCTACATGCTAACAATGACACCCTTTTATCTCAACAGCTACATGCTAACAATACAAGTTTATATCACTGGCTACGCGCTAACAGCAACACACTTTTACCTCAGGGGCTACAAGCTAACAACACATGTTTAGCCCACAGGCTACATGCTAACAACACAAGTTTACCTCACAGGTTACATGCTAACGACAACAGACATTTACCTCAGCTGCTACACAGTTACCTTGCCGGCTATATGCTAACATCAGCACACTTTTACTTTACTGGCTACATGCTAACGGCAATACGATGACCTTGTACAGTATATAGTATATCAAATACTTGATATAATATTACTCACCCGGACTTCAGGTTGGCAATGGTAGTGCGACCAAAACTGTAGGCGTTGTTTTCTGTAAAGGACGTTTTTTGAATGATAAAAATTATAGTTAGAATGAAACAAAACATGGAATTACATTCACTATTATGTTAATTGTGTCATCATTTCAGTGTTTTTAAGAAGGATCCAACGGCCTTGATGGATCAATAAACAGACAGGTAACGTGTCACACACGCTAACGTTAGCATCACCACGTTGTAGCAAGGTGATCTAAAGAGGAAGAAAACACATTCTCTACCAGCACGACATCACACGTCTAACACGTCTAGACGTCCACAGGTGTACACGTCTACCGGTGTGGAGACTCGAGAGTGGTTACCTTCTTTAGACGGCGGTCCCAGCGCTCCTCGGTTCATCAGTAAGAGATCTTTACTGATAATTCGTACTAAATCACACAGACAGAAAAGTCCACTTTGTGTTACGTATTTGTGGTGCGGAGCACGCCTGTCGCCGTACAACTTACATACGTACGTACGTACGTAAACCACTGCAACACGCAAAAAAAAAAAAAAGAAAAAAATAAAATACAGTCAAACGTCGGTTTTTGAACGCCCCAGTTTTCAGATTTGATTCGACGAAATTTTTACGTAAATTTCGCTTCTGTTGTCATACACTGTCTCGGTTATTGTGCAATATTAACAAGCCAAATTATTGTTATGAATTTTTTTATCTATTCTATTAGTCATTTATAATTATTCTTACATGTAAAACTATAATTATTATTCATAAAATGTATTTTTTGTTAACATTTTTGGGTGTTTGTTTTACATTGTTTGTAAATTGCTTCAGTTTTTGTATTTCAGTTTTTAATAACAAAAACCAAGGTACTGTATGTATATTTCTTTTTAAAATATCACTTTAAAAAATCACTTCCTAAGGTTTAAAAAAATGTTTTGGTTCTTAAAGGGCCACGCATGCTACTATGCGGTTTCCTTAGCAACTTGGGGCAGGAGCCTCCAATGCCCCCTTCAGTAGAGGAAGCCATTTGCCGCAAATTTTGTAAAATCTTTTCCACAAAAACTTTTTTTTTTAAATGATTTTGACTGATTTTTGATTGTGTTTTTGATTGCGCCAGAGGCTTTCATTTTAATGCTGAGCTGCCAACATGTACACATTTATAGTACTCAATATGAGTACTCAATTTGACTCTTGAATGCGCTTGTATGCTCTCTGTTTTGTTGCATCGTGCATGCGTGAAAATTTCCCTTCAACGCCTAACCTCCTTTTCACTTCCTGCTTCCTGCTTGCTTCCTGCTTACAAAGATGCATACCGAGGTCTTATAAAATGCACTTCTGCCACCTTGTGGTCGCTTTTTAGGTCTTAAAACTGCACCAAACGTCATCTCTTCTATTGTAGAGTTGCATCATCACCTAACTCGGGTTAGCAAATGAGCTAATAAAGGCTTTTAGAATGGACACAGTTTGATGCTGGAACAGATTATTTCAATTTGACTTCTCGATATAAACAGTAAGCTACGTGCATATTAGCATACTAGCTAACACAAGCTTTCAGTGCAGTATTCCTTTTGAATAACTTTTCATGTAGTCCTGACCTGAGCGCTAACGTGCTAATTTGCGCTAACTTGCGCTAACCGGACCGGCAGGCGGGTCAATACGGGCGCCCTTACCCAGCAGGTCTCCTGAGAAGTTGACGGGCAGCACGATGCCGACGGAAAGCACGCCGACCACGACCAGGAGGCCGATGATGTGACGCTGGAAGGACAGATAGTGGATGGCGTCTTCGCCGCACTTCTCTCGTATCTCCTCGTCCCTGTCAGCCAATCACAGCACAGAGCTTGTGTCACATGATGCACGCTGTCATTCTTGGACTTCATTTTGAAATAAATGTGTTGAATATAAAATATATATATATTTATAAATATATAAATATTATAAAATATTATAATAATTTATACATATATAAATATTTATAAATATAAATATATATATATAAATATATATAAATTTAAATGTTTATATATTTTTTTATACAATACACAATACACTTTTACCGCAGGGATTACAAGCTAACAACACAAGTTTACCTGACAGGCTACATGCTAACAACGACACCCTTTTATCTCAGCAGCTACAGGCTAACAACACATGTTTACCTTACAGGCTACAAACTAACAACACACGTTTACCTCACATGCTACATGCTAACAACAACACACTTACCTCACAAGCTACACTCTAACAACGACACACTTTTACCTCACAGGCTACATGCTAACAACGACACCCTTTTATCTCAGCAGCTACATGCTAACAACACATGTTTACCTTACAGGCTACAAACTAATAACACATATTTACCTCACAGGCTACATGCTAACAACAACACACTTACCTCACAAGCTACACTCTAACAACGACACTTTTACCACACAGGCTACATGCTAACAACACACGTTTATATCACCGGCTACGCACTAACAGCAACACACTTTTACCTCAGGGGCTACAAGCTAACAACACACGTTTAGCCCACAGGCTACATGCTAACAACACAGGTTTACCTCACAGGTTACATGCTAACAACAACAGACGTTTACCTCAGCTGCTACAAACTAACAACACCCATATATATATATAAATTTATAAATATATATAAATATAAATATAGAAAAATGTATAAATATATATATTTTTTATAAAAATATTAAAAATAAGATTTTTAGGGGACTCACTTGATTCTGAAGATGGCCGTCAGCCAGGAGCAGAAGCCCTGCGGGTTTAAGAACAAGAAAACTTAGAAAGCACAAAAAGTGTGCGAGTGTGGATCCTGTCTGAGTGGGCAGGGCCTCAGTGGCCTTCCTGGTTGACCGCTGACCTGCTCACTGCAAAGTGGATTAGCGTCACCTGCAGCGTCTGACGGATTAAAACAAAAAACCTGCTGACCGGTCACCATGGTGACAACCTGAGAACACATCTCTGTGTACATAAATATATATACTTCATATATACATAAATATACAGTGAAGAAAATAAGTATTTGAACACCCTGCTATTTTGCTATTTCTCCCACTTAGAAATCATGGAGGGGTCTGAAATTTTCATCGTAGGTGCATGTCCACTGTGAGAGAGATAAACTAAAAAGAAAAATCCAGAAATCACAATGCATGATTTTTTAACAATTTATTTTTGTGATACAGCTGCAAATAAGTATTTGAACACCTGTGTATCATCTAGAATTCTGACCCTGAAAGACCTGTTAGTCTGCCCATTAGAAGTCCACCTGCACTCCATGTATCATCCTGAATCAGATGCACCTGTTTGAGGTCGTTAGCTGCATAAAGACACCTGTCCACCCCATACAATCAGTAAGACTTTAACTTGTAACAAGGCGAAGACCAAAGAGCTGTCCAAAGACACCAGAGACAAAATTGTACACCTCCACAAGGCTGGAAAGGGCTACGGAGCAATTACCAAGCAGCTTGGTGAAAAAAGGTCCACTGTTGGAGCTATCATTAGAAAATGGAAGAAGCTAAACATGACGGTCAATCTCAATCGGAGTGGAGCCCCATGCAAGATATCACCTCGTGGGGTCTCAATGATTCTAAGAAAGGTGAGGAATCAGCCCAGAACTACACGACAGGACTTGGTCAATGACCTGAAAAGAGCTGGGACCACCGTTTCCAAGGTTACTGTAGGTAATACACTAAGACGTCATGATGTGAAATCATGCATGGCACGAAAGGTTCCCCTGCTTAAACCAGCACATGTCAAGGCCCGTCTTAAGTTTGCATATGACCATTTGGATGATACAGAGGAGTCATGGGAGAAAGTTTTATGGTCAGATGAGACCAAAATAGAACTTTTTGGTCATAATTCCAATAAGCGTGTTTGGAGGAAGAAGAATGAAGAGTACAATCCGAAGAACACCATCCCTACTGTGAAGCATGGGGGTGGTAGCATCATGCTTTGGGGGTGTTTTTCTGCACATGGGACAGGACGAGTGCACTGCATTAAAGAGAGGATGACTGGGGCCGTGTATTGTGAGATTTTGGGGAACAACCTCCTTCCCTCTGTCAGAGCATTGAAGATGGGTCGTGGCTGGGTCTTCCAACACGACAACGACCCGAAGCACACAGCCAGGAAAACCAAGGAGTGGCTCCGTAAGAAGCATATCAAGGTTCTAGCATGGCCCAGCCAGTCTCCAGACCTGAACCCAATCGAAAATCTTTGGAGGGAGCTCAAACTCCGTGTTTCTCAGCGACAGCCCAGAAACCTGACTGATCTAGAGAAGATCTGTGTGGAGGAGTGGGCCAAGATCCCTCCTGCAGTGTGTGCAAACCTGGTGAAAAACTACAGGAAACGTTTGACCTCTGTAATAGCAAACAAAGGCTACTGTACCAAATATTAACATTCATTTTCTCAGGTGTTCAAATACTTATTTGCAGCTGTATCACACAAATAAATTGTTAAAAAATCATGCATTGTGATTTCTGGATTTTTCTTTTTAGTTTATCTCTCTCACAGTGGACATGCACCTACGATGAAAATTTCAGACCCCTCCATGATTTCTAAGTGGGAGAAATAGCAAAATAGCAGGGTGTTCAAATACTTATTTTCTTCACTGTAAGTCCAATTAAATAATACATCACAGCTATAATAAAATATCTATTATTTTGTAGAAACAACAAGCTAGCAAAGGAGCCTCACGTTGTCGCGTTGTTCCAAGTCCACGGAGCTGGAGACCGACGTGAGGCGTTCGTAGCGGTCGGGCGTGTCCGAGTGCATCGCCGAGGCAACACTGGGGAGACAAGAGAAACCGCCGTCGGTTACATGCTAGCTTTTAGCCTTTGTGACCTCTACGACCTCCGGGAAGGTCTGTCATCAAGGTCATCGTCATCACAAGACAACACAGACGAGGAAGCTAACGGGACACATGAATTTTGACCTCCAAACACATCACGTCATCAAGAAGCTAGCTCTGTTTGTGTCTCAAGCTAACTTGCTAGCCGGCTAACACGCCACTGACACACACAAATGTTACCTTTTGACCGGTTCATAGTTATCTCGGTCCCGTCTTCGGCTGAATACATTTTCATGATGGGGACGACAAGCACCAAGCATCTGTTGTTAGCATGCTAATATGCATTCATTCTAGCCATAATCAAAATATTATTTCCATTAAACATCGTCATGTTTTTATTTACTATAGAAATGAATACATATCGGATTGCTTCACTTCTTTTTACACTTTATCCTGGAACGGGAGATGGAAGCGCTAACAGTGCTAACCCGGCTACAGAGATACTAGCGTTAGTGCAGCATGATTGACATTATATTGAATGCTGTTAATATTTATTTCAAAATAATACACAATTTTGTTTATTATATTGTTCTTTAAGAGTGGTTACATTTTAATAAAACTTTGCACGCATATTTGGCTTTGAATTTTGTCTAAACTCACTTTGTGGAGAAAATATCGGGATGTATATCATATATCCATACTCAACCTAGATATAATAATACAATAATAATAATATATAATAATATAATAATGAAAAATATAAAATATATATTATATATTAAATAAATATATATACTATATATAAAAATATATACAATTATACAAAATATATAAAATGAATATATAAAATATAAAAATATATAATATAATACTATATAATAATAATATAATAATAAAAAATAAGAAATATATAAAATATATATTGTATATTAAATAAATAAATATTATATATATATATATTATATATAAAATTATACAAAATATATAAAATAAATATATAAACTATAAAAAATATAATAATAATAATATTAATAATAATAGGCACCTCTGTAATACAACAACAAAGAACTAATGCGTTATTGTGTCTTCTCACTTATAATGTCTACTATATTAGGTCATAATGTATAATATGTAATAATAAATAAATAATAGTAATAATAAATGAGTATAATGTGACTATAGGGGTGTTATTTAATGTCTAGAGTTCTCTAATACTATTAGAAACTGTTTATAGAAGGTCTTAAACAGGACAGGAAACGTGCAATCTTGCTTCTGTAGATTCTCTTCTCTTATCCCCAACATTAACCATACTGGAGCGGGTTAGTACTTCTGCACAAGTTACTATGGCAACACATCCTGATAAGAATAATCCTGCTGTGTGGTATTAAATCAAAAAAGACATCCTGTTTCGAATAAACCTCACTCCACGACGCCTCTAAGAGCCACGCTAGACGACGAGTTGACAGCTCGGCGCTGCTCAGCTGTCATCTGTGGACCCTGGCCCCACACCCCGAATCATGAAAGTCCAATTAATGCTTTACAAAAACACACAAACATATCAACAAAAACAGATTTTATAAAGATAAATTATAGCTTTCCATGCAAAAAAACTATGTAAAATAATTCTAAATGATAAATAAAATGAATAAATGAACCTTTAACGTCATTTGTATTGTTATTGAAGACTTGGTTAGCATAGCAATGAATGGAGGGAGGACTCTAGTCCGTGACAAACTTAACAAACTTACCTATGGACAATTTGGAGTGGCCAATTAACCTAGCATGTTTTTGGAATGTGGGAGGAAACCGGAATAGCATTGTTGTGGCATCGTTGTTTAGACATTTTGTCTAAAAATTCACTCCCCGCTCTGTTTTCTTTTTTCTTCTTTTCTATCCCCTCCTGCTCCGGTCTGAACACTCCAAATTTGTAAAACAACAAAACATCATTCATTCATTTTCGACCGTTTATCCTCACAAGGGTCACGGGGGGTGGTGGAGCCTATCCCAGCTGTCTTGGGGCGGGAGGTGGGGTACACCCTGGACTGGCGGCCAGCCAATCACAGGGCACATATAGACAAACAACCATTCACACTCACATTCATACCTATGGACAATTTGGAGTCACCAATTAACCTAGCATGTTTTTGGAATGTGGGAGGAAACCAGAGTAACCGGAGAAAACCCATGCATGCACGGTGAGAACATGCAAACTCCACACAGAGATGGCCGAGGAATTGAACCCCGGTCTCCTAGCTGTGAGGTCTGCACGCTAACCACTCGACTGCCGTGACGCCCATCAACTATTATGACAAGTGTCAATCAGCTCTGAGACTAAAATGGCCGAGGGTGGAATTGAACCCTAGCCTCCTAGCAGTGAGGTCTGCGTGCTAACCACTCAATCGCCATGCAGCCCCGAACTGTGGACCTTTAAGTGATAATTCTTCTGTAAGACGCTACCTACGATGATCAAACTTCTGAGTCTTGAAAAAAAAACTTTATTAAAAAAAGCACAAATACGGACTGCGCTTGAACGCATCAACAGCTGCACGCCGCACTGTACTTATTATGAAGAAGGAATCGTTGTATTGGCGTTCTATGAATAAATAAAACACACACAAGTGTTACCCTGGCCTGGAATCTGTCTATAGTGTCCCAACCACGATCCATTATGTGGCAATAACATGAGGCGTCCGAAAGCCGAAGTTCCACTGTTCCACATCAAAATATTCCATAAGAATATGGAAAATTCTGCCCTCATCCTTCTTTCCTACCCTTGGGCAAGGCACTGACAGTGAAGTGCCTTTAGTGGTTAAAATGAATAGAATAAAACACTAATAAGACTTTTAAGCAGTTTTACCTGTCGGCGTCGGTGACCAGCGCCAGACGGCCGTAGTCCCATGCCACCTTCCGTAAGATGGAAAAGACGAAGAGCAAGACCTGAAAGAGAAGACAAGGAATTAGTGACGTGCTGCGGTCCACGCGTGTCGATGCGTGTTGCGGTCTGACCAGGAAGCACATGAAGTCCAGGGCGAGCACGGTGGGCACGCCCCCAAAAGGAAGACCCTGCAGCACGGTGCTGCGGATTCTGGCCGAGTAGCAGTAGTCCTTGGAGTCGCTGTCGGCCGAACAGTTGTCCTGGGCGCCGCACGCCTGGCCACTGCCCACCGTCGCCATGGTAATGATCAGGACTCCCAGCATGCTCAGTGCCACATCCTCACCGTCAACCTGAGCAGGATGGAATTTGGTCATTGATCGGACATCACAACAACAACCAAAAAATACCAGGTCTTGTTTTGTGTTTTGTGACCAGGACCAGCTGGTTCTGATCCAAAGGAGCAGAAAAATGAAAATAAGTACATTTTATGTAAGCTAAAATAACGATATTTTTCATAAATAGGATGTATTAAGCTCTGCTTCTTCCTACTCTTTTTCTTTTTTTTCTTCTTAATTTATTTCAGACATGCATACAATGTTACATTAATGTTTCTCACATATACACTTACAATACAATACACCTACAATATCTATTTATATACTTACATATATACACACACACACACACACATATATATATATACACATGCAGCATACATACACATATTCATACATATATACATACATACACATATAAATACATATACACATACATACATACATACATACACATATACACACATACACATATAAATACATATATATATATATATACACACACACATACATACACATATTCATACATATATACATACACACATATATACATACACACATATGTAAATACATATATACACACATACATATATACATTCATACACATATTCATAGATATAGATACAGACACATACATACACATATTCATACATATATACATACATATGTAAATACATATATACACACATACATACACATATTCATACATATATACATACATACATACACACATACATACATATATACATACATATATACACACATACATACATACACATATGAATACATATATACATGCATACACATATATATACATACATATATACACACATGAATACATATATATACATACATAACACCTCATTACTACACATGTCTGAAAAGGGGCAGGAAGAAGCAAAGCTTATTAAATCCTACCCCCTCTCTACACCAGAGCAGCTACCAATTCAATAAGTGATTTTTCCAGACATGTTGAATTATGTAAATGTCACCATTTTTAGTTTCACTTGTTTAAATATAAAAGTTAAGTATCCAGTTGAAACATTCTGTTGTTGTTGTTGTTGTGTGAGGGAAGCCCCTCCCTTTTCCTGCCTGTGTGCTGATAACATTGCACAGCTGTGCACGAGCTAACGCTACATGCACTTTACACACGTGTTTTGTTCCTTCACCATGTGTTATTGCTATGAACAATAATGTTTATTTTTAGCAGCCTGATGAGCAAAAGACAATTGAACCCCCCGACGCCCCCTGCAGGCGTGGAGGCTGCAACGCTAAAAGAAATAAAGAAAGCAGCCGAGACAGACCAAATTGACCCACTTCTGTCAGATCACGTCACAAATGACGTCATCACGAGCTGACGCTCCTTGTATTTGTTCATATCAACTGATGATGATGACGATGATGATGATGATCATCATCATCATTAGGATTAGCATCGTCTTCGGTGCCGGGTCGCCGAACACGAATGCTGACTCAGCAAATGATGATTCGGCCTGCACTCGGAACCAACCCGAATCGACAAACAGGCCGCTCGGTGTCCTCTGCATGCGTTATATAAGCCCCCCCCCCCCCTCCCACCCACACACACATACACACGCACACGCTCACACACGCACATCCCCCCCACCCCACCCCCACGCACCGGAGGCTGCGTGATGCTGTGCAGGACGCGGCACCGACACCGATCAAACAAAGCTGCCATTGACATTTCGTAGCGACTAGTAAAGGCGCCAAAAGGCCTCACCTGACCACCGGAAGTCGCTCCGTCCTCGCAGGGGATTGTTCCCGCAAAAGCAGCCTGAAATCCTCACGCACGTAGCGCGGCGCGGCCCGCGTCCTGCCGCAGAGCAGCCATCCCGCAAAACATTTCCACAGCTTAGCGCCGAGACCACCGAGTGATGAGGGGAGGGGAGGGGAGGGGGGCCGAGTCCCGGTCCGAATGCACCTGCTTGTCCGCCGAAGTCGCCGCTAAGATGGAGGCTCGCTGCGGGAATGGAAGCCGCGCCGAGCCGCTGCTGCGGGACGACACACGCTCATACACTCGGGCGCCGCCAGGGGGAGCCAATGCGCACCTTCACAATAAAAGCCCTTGGGGTGCTAATAAGCCAAAAGCGTCTTGACTTACACAAGTACAGTACATGTAAAATAAGAACAGTGTAATAAACTAATACGTTAATACAGTTATATTTTAAAACATGACACTATGCAGTACATTACACACAAAAGATCCAAAGATAATGTCAGTATTTCTGAGGAAGGCAGTCCACCCAGTCCAGGGTGTCACCTATCGGTTCCAGCTCACCTTTCACTCGGACAGGATATATTATGCACAAGTTAATCCCTAAAGACAGTTTCGAACAGGGGTCACCAACACCACCCAGTGTCAGCCTCTGCAAATAAATGTTCCAAGAATAAGCTCTCATAAGAAAAAAACAAAGTAAAAAAACAGCAAAGTTTGAATTTGTCATTACCTTCCTAAAGTGAGAGGACATTATTCCCCTTTGTGAAGAAAGCTTGTTTTAGAAACATCTTTCTGCGTTGAAATTCTCCTCAGTCATTGAGTGGTTTTATTTTGAAGTGGGCACAAACCGGAAGCGAGTGTGTCACCAGGAAATTAGCGTAGCCTAGAACGAGAATTGGCGGACACGTTAAGTCTGGCGTAAATACTCACAACAAACATGGCGGACGGTACGTTCATTGTTCACCATTGATCGGTTTTTCCACCCCCATCGGTTTTTATACTAGCTCTTCCTTCGGTTGTTGTTTTTTCACGTCCTGGTTGAGGACCACACAAGGTCCGGTGACATTGACTTGGTTATGACTTGTGAATCGTTTAATGTGATGCTAAAGCTAATAGGCTAGCGCCAACAGGATGAAACTATCCAATGATGGACAATAAAAACGACACAATTTATATCAAGTTTAGATAGTTTGTTGGTTATAGCGGTGGAACATTCCTGTGTTTCATAACTTAAAGCGAGCGTAGCTACAAAATACTGTGCATCGCTTATTCTATGTGTATTGAATGGAGTCCAAATGTTACAATGCTGTGGTTCTACTTCCGGTGTGTCATGTTAAAAACAACTAAATGTATTTTTCAGAGCACGCAGAGGCGGAACAGACAATGGAGCATGCTTCTGTGAGTATAGCGAAGCTAACTCCCTTGAATCTTCTAGCTTAGCATCACTTTGTTACTTGTTGTGTTTTGACGCTCCAGCAGGCGGCAGAGAATCCACATGCAGAATTCGGCTTAACAGACAACATCCAGGTAATGTGCTCTCTCTCACACACACACACAGCTTCCTGTGCATCAACCACATGTTCATCTTCAGAGGACACTGGAGCAAGAGAAGACGGCAAACAGCGAAAAAATGGCTAAGAACAAAGTGAACCTGCAGGCGCTACCCACCCGGGCTTACCTGGACCAGACCGTGGTCCCCATCTTGCTGCAGGGCTTATCTGTGCTCGCCAAGGAGAGGTGTGTTTTCCCCCCAAATAATGGAGTCTTATCTAGAAAGAACAATGTCCATCCGTTTTTTTTTTTTTTTTTGCCCATTATCCAAAATCCCTATGAGACATGAACACACATTTTTGTCTTTTTTACTATTATATAAAATCAGCAAAAAAAGAGGCAGCTAATTAATGCATGTAATGGGACACAACTATTTCACCTACAATGGTTAAAGGTTTTAATTTATTTCAAATAGTTTACGCTGAATTGTTTCATGTTGCCTGCACGGTGGGTGAGTCGTTAGCACGCACACCTCACAGCTAGGAGACCAGGGTTCAATTCTACCCTCGGCCATCTCTGTAGTTTTCCTCCAGTTGCTGCAATGAGGTGTACCTAATGAAGTGTCCAGCGACTGTATTAGCCACGTTGAGTCTTGACTTTTTTTTTGTCTTTCAGGCCGACAAACCCCATCGAGTATCTGGCCGCATTTCTTCTCAAGAACAAATCCCAGTTTGATGAGCGAAATTGAAGCATTCTCCATGTTGGACATTTCTCAAATAAAAATCACTCATACTTTTAAGTTGTCCAAAGATATTTTTACCTTGTAGAAACGTACACAGATGGAGATGTTATGCTCCACCCCCAACAGGCTAACCATTAGCCTAGCTTAGGGCGACACTGGATCAGGTGAAAAGGGTTCTTAAAGGAACAGCAGACTCGTCAAAGGGGAGGAGCTATTTAGCCGCACCCATTTGTAAAAATAGTTATTTTGACATCCAATCAGATGTAGAACTGATGTGCGGCAAGGTCATCCATGAAAGGTCGGACCAGGAAGTCGGTGGAGAAGTAAAAAATGAGTCCAAAGGTGATGGAGATGGGCAACGCCGGCAAGGCCTTTTTAAAGATGGCGAGCAGAAGCAGCGTCAGGCATAGACCCTGAACACAACACACATGCGGTGTCATTGTGTGTGTGTGTGTGTGTGTGTGCGTGCATGTCTTACTATCAAGATGGCAACAAAGCAGGCCAGTGTCGTGTTCCAGTCTTCTCCACTCGCTGCAGCTTTTCCCACCAGAACGCTATAGAAGATGAAGTCGCCCAATCCCAGCTTCACGCCTCCTGCACACATCCACGAGTCACATGACTGCCACAGAGGCAGCTCATTGGCTGCGACATCACTCACTCTCCTCCAGCTCTTCTTCCTGAAACGAGCGTCTCTCCGCCTCTGTGTCGCTCTGCTCTGCCTCCTCATCTGTCACACACACATGACATACATCAAAGTCAAACACTAACAAGTCCCGCCCACTTTTACTTCCCAAAACTGACCGCCTGTTTGATGCCCGGACCGCTCAGCGTCCGCTGGGTTTGCCATCCCAACCGCCCACGCCATGGCAGCTGCAGAAGCACGCATTCAAGGTCAAAGTTCACTTCAAGTCATGTGACATCCTTATTCGGGGGGCAGCATGCACTCACATGAGTAGATGAGGGCGGGAAAAATGGGCTCGTTGCGTTCCTGCGCCGTCTCCACCAGCATCCTGAGCGGACCTTTTGGACTCAGGACGGCTATCAAGTCTGCAAGCGGAAAAGCAACCACAGCAAAGCATGATGGGAAGGCTTCTAAAGCTACATACACATAGCTTTAGCATGATAAAAGATAGTACTGTGTTTATTGCCCAAAATGGCCGTCTACACTCACCGTAAACAGAAATGCCGCCCAGAATGACCCACGCCGACCATTCCGGCAGATATTTGATGAAGACGAGCGCCATGAGGGCGCTAATCAGAATTAAGTAGGCCTGTTGCAGCTGGAGGGGACCTTTCCAGTGGATACACACCATCCCCACCGCGCCAAAGTTCCAGATGATCATGCCCACCGTTGGGTAGTCCATCGCCACGTTGTAGGTCTTAAACAATTCACTGGGACACAGAGAGACAGTGTCGGTCACTTGAATGCATCACATCCTCACTAACGTGGCCAGGTAAGTGAAGGCATCATATCTTGCCAACAAAGCTGGGTATGTGAAGGCATCACATCCTGACCAACAAGGTGAGGTACATGAAGGCACCACGCCCTGGCCAACAAGGTGAGGTACATGAAGGCATGACGTCCTGACCAACAAGGTGAGGTATGTGACGACATCACGTCCTGACCAACAAGGTGAGGTATGTGACGACATCACGTCCTGACCAACAAGGTGAGGTACGTGAAGGCATCACGTCCTGACCAACAAGGCAAGGTCCGTGAAGGCATCACGTCCTGACCAACAAGGCGAGGTACATAAAGGCATCACGTTTTGACCAACAAGGTGAGGTACATGAAGGCACCACGCCCTGGCCTGGACAACAAGGCGAGGTCCGTGAAGGCATCACGTCCTGGCCAACAAGGCAAGGTCCATGAAGGCATCAAGTCCTGGCCAGCAAGGCGAGGTCCGTGAAGGCATCACGTCCTGACCAACAAGGCGAGGTACATGAAGGCACCACGCCCTGACCAACAAGGTGAGGTACGTGAAGGCATCACATCCTGACCAACAAGGTGAGGTACGTGACGACATCACGTCCTCACCTGAGGTACATGAAGGCATCACGTCCTGACCATCAAGGCGAGGTACATGAAGGCATCATGTCCTGACCAACAAGGTGAGGTACATGAAGGCATCACATCCTGACCAACAAGGGGAGGTACGTGAAGGCATCACGCCCTGACAAAAAGGCGAGGTACATGAAGGCATCACGTCCTGACCAACAAGGCAAGTTACGTGAAGGCATCACGTCCTGACCGACAAGGTGAGTTACATGAAGGCATCACGTCCTGACCGACAAGGTGAGGTACATGAAGGCATCACGTCCTGACCAACAAGGTGAAGTACGTGAAGGCATCACATCCTGACCAACAAGGTGAAGGACGTGAAGGCATCACATCCTGACCAACAAGGCAAGGTACATGAAGGCATCACATCCTGACCAACAAGGCAAGGTACATGAAGGCATCATGTCCTGACCAACAAGGCGAGGTACGTGACGGCATCACAGCCTCACCTGAGATACATGAAGGCATCACGGCCTCACCTGAGGTACATGAAGGCATCACAGCCTCACCTGAGGTACATGAAGCTGAACCAAAAGAGCAGCATGAGCGAGGACAGGATGAGCCACCCGTGGATGAACTGCAAAGGAAAAAGTAGCATGAAAATAAAGATGGTGGCAGGGGCGTGTCCTTGCCGTCCTTAGCAGACCTTGTAGCAGCGGTACTTGTAGAGGAACACCAGGAAGACGGTCATGACCACGATGACACTAATCATGATGATAGTGTTGAGAACCGAGTTAAGGAGACGGCGTCCGACCGATGACGTGTTCTCCGTAAACGGCGTGTAGATCCTGCGCAGAGGAAGCGTGAGCGGGCGGCAGGGCAGACGTAGACATGTTAAGCGAAGCGGTCACCTACAGATGCTGGTCTGTCTTCTCGCTGTAGAAGCTGACCGACTTGATGGTGGCCACCACCACCAGCATACACAGCGTGACGGGGATGAAGAGCATGATCACATGTTTGGCGCCGTACTTGAGGGTCAGCTCCTCCTCTTCGGCTTCGGCATCTGAACCGGCGGCGACGGGCCCACTTCGTTCCTGCACCCAATACTTCATCATTTAGCTTTCCAAGAGGGAGGGACCAAAGCGGTGGGAGTGGCCAACACAGACGTTTACCCTTTTAGTGGGGCCATCGGTGGGGGCGGAGTCTGGTATGTAGGACGGCACCACCGGGTTCTCCGATTGGACCAGCGCTGTCCTCTCGGTGTAGACATCGTCTTCGCTGTCTGACAGGTTCATGACCACACTCCCAGGGTGGTCTGACAAGGTCAGTCACATGACTTTGAAACACTTCCTGCATGGTGCGCCCCCTAATGCCCAGCAAGTGCAGCTACACTAATTTAGTTGTATGTATTTACATTCACATAAAGCATCGCTTTTGTGTCACTGATAACGAAGCACCCATAAATTTATGACGTTCAACCTACTAAATAAATACAAATACTGAATAAAAGTCCTTAAAAGATAAGCTAATTGATAAAGTGATGGAGAAAAAAGAAAGAGTTAACGCACTGGATTCGAACATGAAAACAAATAAATACGACAGATAGTGATGAAACAATCTCAGACGACATTTAAATCAACTTTCAGACTTTAGTTAATGCAAAAGTTTTGGAAGAAACTCAAAAGTTTACCTGATTTATTGGAAAAAATGACAAACGTCCGCAAAAAAATAGCGAGCCACAACCCGGAAGTCAGCTATCAGCTGACAGAACATCACGTGTTTCCGAATGACGTCACGTGTCTTCAGAAAAGCGCATTTAAAGGGCCAGAAAAAAATACTTATGATCGACAAGGATACACGTTTTAGTTTAAAGTGTTTTATTATTATTATTATTATTAGGAGTGCTAATAATGCTAATTTAACCTTCAAACACCCTCATTTACCGCAACGTTTCCAGGGGGCGGGGCTTCTCAGCAAAGATGTACAAATAATTGAAAAAATGTTTTAATACACCTTTTAATTTGGACTAAAACAGCTAAAAGACGACTTTCAGAAGACTCAAAAGCCTTGGATGTGGCAGTAGGCCTCAAGCGAGGATAAGACGATGTACATCAACCACAGGCTGAAGAACAAGCTCGTGGTCACCATCTTGGGGATCTGTGGTCCACCCAGTTCCCCGCCAATCCCGGGCCGGCGCCGATAGAGAAGGACGGCGATGCAGATGAAGGCAAAGATGGTAAAAAGCGTGACGGAGAAGGCCAGCGTTCCCGGGTCCACCCTGAATTCCTGGTTCTTGGAGTAGTGGTACACAGCGGCGATGGACCACGCCACGCCGATACCCAGGAAAACGTTGACGGCGTTACTTCCTGTCACGTTACCAATGGAGGCGTCGGCGTACTGGTCCTGGCAGGCCGCCACTTTGCTGGCGAACGTGTCTGATGGAGACAGAACATTCTGAAGGTGCCACACTGGACTTGTGGTGGTCTTCTCACCTGGTACTGACGTGCCCAATGCTACAAAGACCACAGCCGTGACCGAGTCCTTCAGGCCCACCGTGCAGCCAAAATGCGACGCCAGGTCTCCGATGATTGCTGTCAGGAGGCCGATGACCATGATGGACACCACGAAGCACGCCCACCCGTTCCAGTAGTCGGTGGGCGGGACCAACACAAACAGGAGCTTCCAGAAGACCGTCAGGAAGTGTATGACGTAGTCCACACTGGAGGGTAGCTTCTTGTCATCGTCGTCGTCGTCATCACCTGGACAAACAATATCACACGAAACTTCGAAACTGGCCTCTTCATTCTGATTAAGTTGTTTACCTGCGCTGACTGTGATGGCGTCCATAAATTGTTCTCTCCATGACGTCGTCCCCACCAGCACGGCCAACCTCGTCTTCTTCATCACCTTGTCCACTGAATTCTACAAGAGTGGAACTAGTTAGCATCATGAATTCCTTTCAGAAGGTCCAACTCTAATCCAAACCAAATCTACTTTTCCCATAAGAAATAAGGTCACTCAAATTAATCTGTTTTATAGTTTTACAAATATCATTTTACATTCCAAAAACATGCTAGGCTAATTGACCACTCCAAATTGTCCATAGGTATGAATGTGAGTGTGAATGGTTGTTAGGAATGAGACAAAAAAATTGAGATGAAGCGTTAAAGTGAAGCTGATGAAAGGTTTCTTTGCGTTACGATAATTTCATACACCTCCTAATAATAATAATGATAATAATAATGACTAGATTATGCAATGTCAGCGGACATTGCGCGTAAATGTCAAAAAGCTGACGCAAAACTGTAACGCTTTGAAAAGGCGCAAAAATCGAAATTTTGAATGAAAAACGAGTCGTTCAGAAGTTGAAGCTGGACTGAAATGCTGTGGAAATATGCTAAAACATAGAATGAGAGTATGAGTAAATTGGGAATTGAACCATCTCTGGGTCTGGATCTATATGTGCCCTATGATTGGCTGGCTCGCCCGAAGAATGGTTGTTTGTCTATATGTGCCCTGTGATTGGCTGGCTACCAGTTCAGGGGTGACGATAAGTGGTAGAAAATGAATGAATGAATGTTGTTGAAAATTTTTTGAAAAATTGCAAGAAATGGGAGTGAGACAAAAAAATGAGATGAAGCGTTAAAGTGAAGCTGATCAAAGGTTTCTTTGCGTTACATTCATTCATTCATTTTCTACCGCTTTTTTCTCACGAGGGTCGCGGGGGGTGCTGGAGCCTATCCCAGCTGTCTTCGGGCGAGAGGCGGGGTACACCCTGGACTGTCAGCAGACATTATGTGTAAATGTCAAAAAGCTAACTCTTTGAAAAGGTGCAAAAATTGAAATTTTGAATGAAAAACGAGTCGTTCGGAAGTTGAAGCTGGACTGAAATGCTGTGGAAATATGCTAAAATATAGAATAAAAGTATGAGTAAATTGGTAGTTTGAGGTCAAATGGGGAATGGAACCATCTCTGGGTCTGTATCTATATGTGCCCTATGATTGGCTGGCTCGCCCGAAGAATGGTTGTTTGTCAATATGTGCCCATTCT
The DNA here is from genome assembly GCF_030265055.1 of Doryrhamphus excisus. NCBI lineage: Eukaryota > Metazoa > Chordata > Actinopteri > Syngnathiformes > Syngnathidae > Doryrhamphus > Doryrhamphus excisus. Next base: position 15,365,375 of record NC_080466.1, on the reverse strand, counting down.
GTTTAGCTAGCTGAGGAAGAGAACACAGTTGGACTCACGCGACAAGACGCCTGCCATATTGTACGCTAACCGGAGAATGTGAGGCAAAAATTGTTAACCAAAGTACACACAAACCGGGACGGACTCTAACTAAGGTTCCACTGTAGGAATTGGTTCTAAGTTAGAATTATTAAAGGGGATGTTAAACCATGCCAACGTTTCAGATAACGAGGTCTGCGCTTTCCTACAAGGGTGTGCCCAATCACAGCAAAGTGGGCATGCCCAGTGGAATCAATCCAGGGAAAATACAGCCAAAATAGGTGCAGATTCTTGAGGATCTAGAGAGCTTTCTGTGTGTTATTGTGTGTAGCTGCTCTACAGAAGTCCACAAATGAGCATAATAAGTCCCCTTTAAAGGTGAGAAAAGTTAACCAAAAGAACATTTTAAAAATGCGACACCTTAAACTCGTACGACTCCTCAATGACGACTTCAAGTTTGACCAGCTCGCCTAACTTGGGTCGACCCATCAGTGCGATGCGTCTCTCCTCTTCCTGCTTTGTCTCCACGTCCTTGGCGTCTTCGGAGAGACACAGAGGACTGTATGGCGGCCGCATGGGTGGACGGACTGGTGGACGTACCTGAGATGGTCAAGATGGAAGAGGGGTTGTGTTTTTCCGGTTCTTGGATTTTCCTGTAGATGTCTTTGCCTGTCAGGACAGGAAGTGAGAGAAGTTTGCGCCGCCTCCTCCTGTGTCATCCAATCACAGCTAGCTGTATGTAGCTATATGCTAACTATACTGTGTTGAGAGTGATCTTACCAAAGAGTTGTTTATCTGTCAGAAGAAACCATAACATCATTGCTTAGAACCTTTGTCACATGACATCACCAATGCTGTTTTGTTTTTTTTTAAACTGACCTGTTCGGAAGAATCCACCTGAAAGAACGAAAAAAAGATGTCAAGTTCATGATGCTATGGAGGTTGAAGATTAAAAAAACAAAGTGAGACATCTTACCAACTTCTTGAAGCAGAACGGCTGGAGACACAAAGACAAGAAAACAATGAATAAGTACACATACATAAGTACACAGATAAGTACTAAGTATGGTGACAGGAAAAAAAACAGTTAAAAAAATAACATTAAAAAAAAAAAAAAAAAAAATTATATTTTAAACTATATTAGGAAAGCAGGAAGTGAACAAGTACAAAAAAAATTGAAATAACATTTTAAAAAATAACATTAAAAAAAACAAAATTAAAATAAAATAAAATGAAATAAAAACTTAAACTATATTAGGAAAGCAGGAAGTGAACAAGTACAAAAACAATTTAAAATAACATTTTTTTAAATAACATTTTTTTAAATAACATTTTTAAAAACAAAATAAAAAAAAATCTTAAATTATATTAGGAAAGCAGGATGTGAACAAGTACAAAAGAAAATGTAAAATAATATTTAAAAAAATAACATTTAAAAAATAAAATAAAATAAAACTATATTAGGAAAGCAGGAAGTGAACAAATGTAACAGTTACTGATTGTAAATGTACCAGATGGAGGGGTAGGATTTAATAAGCTTTGCTTCTTCCTACTCCTTTTGGACATGCGGAAATAAAACTATTACCATTACCATTACAGGAAGTAAAAGACCTTTTTTCAGGTCATGTGACTTAAGCTTAACCTGCTGTGGTTTTTCTCTTCTTCTCCACGATGTCCGACCCAACTAACTATCCATCCCAACTAATGAACTTCCAAGCCAACTGACCAATGGCGAGGAGGTTAACAGAAGGGGCGTGGCTAAACGAATACATAAAAAGGCCACACCCCTACCTTTTCTCTCGCTCATCTCCAGCAGAAGAGGCTGGCCCAGCTCCAGGAAGAAGTTCTTGTTCTTCTCATATTGCTCATCGTCAACGATGTTGATGCAAAGCGTTTTACTGCAAAAGAAGAAAACATTGTGACGTGACGGAGGGCAGCCATGATGCGTTCAGAAGAAATAAACGCTAGACCAGGTTTGTCCTCACCACATCTCATTGTTGTCAAATTCCAGGACGCCGTGAGTGTCCTCAAAGTCCACTCCGCCCCCTTTGGCGCTCCCCTCAACGGTTCTGTACGGCAGGGCCACGACTCCTCGAGCCCCCGAGGTCCGGACCACCTTCACCTCCATGACGCCAACGCTCTCGCTGACAGTCAGCGTCGACTCCTCGAACGTGAAGATCCCCGCGTGGTCGTCATCCAAGATGGATACCGTGGCCGTGCAAGGCGGACCCAAGCCTGCCGAACCGTTGTTTGATTCTCCGCCCCCACCGGACACGATTCTGACGCCGCTTAAGTGAACCAGGAAATGCTCCTCTTCCTCAAAGATGTCATCGTCGATGATATCGATGCGGATTTCCTTAACCGTTTCGCCCGCTCGGAACACCACCGTCCCGTGGCTACAGCGATAGTCCGACCCGGCGATGGCGGTGCCGTCTTGTGTTCGATAGTCAACCGCGACGGTTGTATTGATGTCGCCGCCTCGTCGAAGAACGGTTAACGCTAAACTGCCACAGTTCTCCAAGCACTGGTACCTGCTTGGATGGAAGAACACCTCCGATGAGGACGAGCGGTCTTGATGAGTGGCCGAAGTCTTCTTCATCGGGACATCGCCGCTTCCCATCACGATCTGAATGCCGTGCGTTAAAACACGGAAGGACGCCTCTTCCATCCGGTGCTTCACTTCCAACTCCTCATTTTCGAGTTTTTCGTCGTGAGGCAGGAACGCTACGCCGTCCGTTTCGATGTCAACCTTGGAAGGGAGATCGGGTTCCCCCTCGGTCTCGATGATGACCCCCTTGCGCTTCCCGGCTCGGTAGCGCTTGTACACGTACTTGTAGAAAAGAAGACGGCGGTCTGCCACGTACGCAAAAGCAACGCAAACGGGAAAGAAGAAGAGCGTCAGGAGGCCTTCCCAAATCTGAACGACGCCCGGAGAGAAAACGGCCAAAATGAGGTAAAGCCACGTGTAAGCGAAAACGCTCCAGGTTGCCGTGACGAAGAAAACCCGAAGATGCTTCACCTTGCGCGTTTCTCCGTCCGGAATGACGTACACGCAAAGCCCGATGATAACGAACATGTTGAAAGCGGCGCTCCCCACGATGGTGTTCGGGCCCAGCTGACCGGCATCGAAGTTATGACCGCAAACTTCCACAACAGAGAGCAGGATTTCCGGGGCGGACGATCCCAGAGCCATGAGCGTCAGGTTGGACACCGTTTCATTCCAGATCCGCACGGTTGTCGTCAACTTTTCGCCGTTTGGTTTTTTGATCACAATCTGTCTCTCTTGGGACGTGATGACCTCGATGGACGCCATAAAGCGGTCAGCGATGATGGAGACGCCCAGGAACATGTATACTAAACCCAGAAAATAAATAGCGGCCCTGGCGATGCGCTCGGAGAGATTGGCGTTTTCCGGGTGCCACGGCGACAAGATGACGCCATCTTTGCACTCGGTGTTGCCGGCGCATTTGCTGTGGTTGTTCAGCGTGCCGTTGGAGCTGGCGGCTTGAGCTGACCCCAGGTCAGCCCAGATGAAGATGAAGAAAAGAAGTTTCGATGTCGCAGCCGGATGACGCCACGTCTCCATTAGCCTGCCAAATGCATAGGTCACGTTAAATTCATTCATTGGTTCAGTTTCTACCGCCTATCCCAGCTGTCTTGGGGCGAGAGGCGGGGTACACCCTGGACTGGTGGCCTGCCAATCACAGGGCACATATAGACAAACAACCATTCACACTCACATTCATACCTATGGACAATTTGGAGTGGACAATTAACCTAGCATGTTTTTGGAATGTGGGAGGAAACCGGAGTACCTGGAGAAAACCCATGCATGCACGAGGAGAACTTCGGGCGAGCCAGCCAATCATAGGGCACATATAGATCCACACCCAGAGATGGTTCAATTCCCCATTTGACCTCAAAGTACCAATTTACTCATACTCTCATTCTATATTTTAGCATATTTCCACAGCATTTCAGTCCAGCTTCAACTTCCGAACGACTCTTTTTTTCATTAAAAATTTCTATTTTTGCGCCTTTTCAAGGCGTTTCAGTTTTGCGTCAGCTTTTTGACATTTACGCGCAATGTCTGCTGACATTGCATCATCTAGTCATTATTATTATTATTATTGGATGCATGAAATGATCGTAACGCAAAGAAACCTTTGATCAGCTTCACTTTAACGCTTCATCTCATTTCTTTTGTCTCACTCGCATTTCTTGCAATTTTTCAAAAAATTTTCAACAACATTCATTCATTTTTTACCGCTTATCCTCATGAGGGTTGCAGGGGAGTGCTGGAGCCTATCCCAGCTGTCTTCGGGCGAGAGGCGGGGTACACCCTGGACTGGTGGCCAGCCAATCACAAGGCACATTTAGACAAACAAGCATTCTTCGGGCGAGCCAGCCAATCATATAGATCCAGACCCAGAAATGGTTGAATTCCCCATTTGAGCTCAAACTACCAATTTACTCGTACTTTCATTCTATGTTTTAGCATATTTCCACAGCATTTCAGTCCAGCTTCAACTTCCGAACGGCTCGTTTTTCATTCAAAATTTAAATTTTTGCACCTTTTCAAAGCTATCTCAGGTGTCTTCGGGCAAGAGGCAGGGTACACCCTGGACTGGTGGCCAGCCAATCACAGGGCACATATAGACAAACAACCATTCACACTCACAGTCATACCTATGGACAATTTGGAGTGGCTCATTAACCTAGCATGTTTTTTTTTGAATGTGGGAGGAAACCGGAGTACCCGGAGAAAACCCACGCATGCACGCAAGAGAACATGCAAACTCCACACAGAGATGACCGAGGGTGGGATTGAACTGTCCTAGCTGTGAGGTCTGCGCGCTAACCACTCGACCGCCGTGCAGCTTTTGCTGGATTAATGCAAAATAAAAATAAAACTCACCTTGCAACTCGTTCCCAACCTGTGATGAAAAGCTAAGAAATATATAAGCTAATAATAAAGTAACATTTAGCTAATATGTGTCAAGATAAAGATGTGAAGACCACGAGAAGCAGATGAAGACTGAAGCGGCTGGGTGGACCTGACGCTGTGGAGATGCCATTCTGGGCGTGGCTAAAGTCGACCTACCCCCATAAACATCCATACTTTAGATAAGTGAAATAATCCTGATATACAAAGTTACAAACAGCTAATAATGTCAATTATTAACAGCTACGATTATGTAATAAAATGCTAATAATAACATGCTAACTACCCACTAATTACTGAGTAGCAGTAACAAGGTCTCAATCACCAGTTCATTACTAAGAATTAGCTGTCAATCATAAAATATAATTACTAAATAAATAAAAAGATGTTGAACGCTAGTGCCGCGGGGTTGCGCTATCCTGGGAATGGGATGCTGCGCTATCCTGGGAATGGGGGTGTTGGGAGAGGAGGCAGTGATAAGCACCCTTAAGCCACGAGATAACATTCTAAAGATGGCTGCCGCTACAGGATCTTATCAGTTTGCGGGCAGGCGGACGCAACCAAACAAGGTCTGGACGTTTAGTCGGGTCTGTGATAGCGGCTAACGCTAACCGGCGACCTTCACCGTCCTTCACTTATACTTTGTTGCACGGGTGCACGTCGGCGTCTGTGGTGAGAATGACACGTTAGTGAAGCGGATGATAAGACACCTCGGCGTGTGTGGGAATCAAACACAATGCTGTTTCTCAATGGAAATACATTTAATTGATTTGAATCTCACAAAACAGTTAAAGTGGATCCATCCATCAATCCACTCGACATGCTCAGGTATGCTAGCAGGCTGATGCTAGCTTCCCGTGGTAGTGATGGCGGCCATTTCAGCGCTATAATGGCTGTTACCGTTTGATGTCCTGTGCCTGAAGAAAAATAAAAACAAAGTACGCATACTTAATTAACTATACACGGCCATTTTGGCCTCGATGAAGCAATGTAGCGCTAACTCTATAAACGACGACACGTAGCAAAAAATCGCTACCTTCCCTCCTCGATGTCCAGAATATTCTCCGGCAGGCACACGTTCAGCGTCTCTGGCAGCAGGAAAACGAACATTCCGCTGAGTATTCCCATTCCGGAGAAGATGAACGGCGGTAGGAAAAGCCAAGCGTCCTCAAGCAGCATGATCATCGGCGCCAAGGAGCTGCCAATGCGACCCAAACAGGAAGTGTACCCGAGCCCGCACTGCCTGTTCAGTGACAAGCAGCATTTAGCATGCCAACTCATATACGTCAACAGCATAAAAAGCTAATATGCTATGTAAACTCAGAAGCATACTAGCATAACAAAAGCGCTAACGTAACGCAAAGCTAACAAGATGTGGTTTCACCGAAGTACGGTGGGGTAAAGCTCAGCCGAGTAGAGGAAAGCGGTGGTGAACGCCGCCTCGGAGAAACCTTTGGCTACCACGGAGACACAGGTGCGAACCACAGAGAACTCTGAAAAACAAACAGGAAATCGATGTTACGCAAACTGTGTCATGGCCGCCGAGTGCGCTCTATGTCATGTCACCCAGCGGGATGGCGGTATTGATGGCAATCAGCGCTCCGGTTGTTATTAGAAACCACGCCTGTCCGTTGCGGCGCCCGATGCGGTCCAGGGCGAAGTAGGTGAGGATTTTGGCAGGAGATTCGATGGCGCCGTAGATGAACTGCGTGAGGTAGATGTTGACGCCGAATCCTGAGATGTTAAAGCTGATGCCGTAGTAGAGGAAGGCTACGGCGAACCTACAACATGGCCGCCGTTAGCATCGGGTTGAACGTTCGGCGAGGAGATCGGTTACCAGAAGAGTCCAGAGATGAGTGTGATCCTCCTGAGCTGAGGTGTTCTGAGAAGGTCCAGGTAAGAGTGAGTCTTCTCCGCCACCTCGGATACCGTCACTTTTTCCAGAGTCTGCCATGAAAGGGGGAATTTAATTCGGAATGTCGACAGGAAGTCGTGAGCGCGCTCGCCTTACTTCTGCTTCCAAATTAACGTGGTTTTTCTTGTTGATCCTGGCACAGCGGAGCAGGTACTTGCGGGCTTCGTCGGTTCTACTGTTGGCGAGCAACCAACGAGCCGACTCAGGCAGCCACCTAAGAAACACACTTGAGGTCAAAGTTCACGAGAATGTCACAAACATCGCTCTTACCAGCAGCTGATCGCGGACACCACACACGGCGCGGTCACCGCCAGCATCAGGTGCCGCCAGTCTCTGATGGCGTAGGCGAGAACGGCGAGCAGCATGTTGCCAACGCTCCATGACAGACTGATCACCGTGCCCGTGAAGGTGCGGTGCTTCACGTCCGTCCACTCGATTCCTGTGTGATCACGTGTGTCAGATGACAATGGGACATGAAATCAAACAAGTCAGGTCTCACCCAGAACTGTGCCGATGATGGACAGGCCGCTGAGGGCGACGCCGCAGAGCGCCCGCGATACAGCAAACATGACGTAAGAGGTGGAGAAAGCCGAGGCCACGCCCAGCATGGCGCTGCCTAACAAGGCCAACACCAGCATCGACTTACGTCCGAACCTGCAGATGGACGCACAACGTCATCAGGGCCGTGATATCGATATCACACTCGCTGGTTCTCACATGGTTTTCATATGATCCACTTAGGGCGGAGGGCGTTTATCCCATCAGCAACAGTAAAATATGGTGGTGGTAGTGTGATGGTCTGGGGACATTTTGCTGCTGCAGGATCTGGAAGACTTGCTGTGAACCTTTTGGAGGGCGTGTATCCCATCATAGATACAGTAAAAAAATGTGGTGGTAGTGTGATGGTCTGGGGCGGTTTTTCTGCTTCAGGATCTGGAAGACTTGCTGTGAACTTTTTGGAGGGCGTGTATCCGATCATAGCAACAGTAAAATATGGTGGTGGTAGTGTGATGGTCTGGGGCGATTTTGCTGCTTCAGGATCTGGAAGACTTGCTGTGAACTTTTTGGAAGGTGTGTATACCATCATAGAAACAGTAAAATATGGTGGTGGTAGTATGATGGTCTGAGGCTGTTTTACTGCTTCAGGACCTGGAAGACTTGCTGTGAACTTTTCGGAAAATGTGTAGCCCATCATAGCAACAGTAAAATATGGTGGTGGTAGTGTGACAGTCTGGGGCTGTTTTGCTGCTTCGGGATCTGGAAGACTTGCTGTAATAAATGGAAGTATGAATCCTGAAGGAGAATATCCGGCCATCTGTTGGTGACCTCAAACGGAAACCAACTTGGCTAGTCCAAGGCTAGTCCTAGGCTAGTCCTAGTCTGCTTTGTTTTCATTGTTGTCATTTAATTTTATGCAATATTTACTTTACCATTTTGAAATCCTGACCCGGACTCGGACACACAAACACAGTGAGCAACACGATCACATAATCACATGTTCTGTAGCATGACAAAATACATGTTTATGAAAATGACACATTTGTGATAGCATCTGACTTCTTTGTTTACCAAAATACTAAAACATACTAGACTGTGAGAAGGTCAAAGGTCAGAGACGGGTGTTTACAGCTCATAACCACGAGATGAACGCTCTGGGATTATTGCCAAACGCTTACTTGTCGGAAAGATGCCCAAACAGGATGGCGCCAACCGTGACCCCGAGGAAGAAATACGTCGCCAACGCCTGATTGAGTCTTCGGTCCTCGCAAACCAGGTCCCACTACGCACACACGGACGTGGGTTGAAGACCCAAAAGATGTGCTTTAGTCAATCAAACTCACCTCAGTGGCGGTGGTGGAGGTGAACTCTGATTGGTCGTACACCCATCCGTGAGGACAAGGGATGGTCCGGTTGGTCCACGTCAGATTGGACGCTGCCGGGTCCTCGTAGATGCTGCATGAGCTCGAGGTGTCGTCGTTCAGTCGGGGAATCGGTTCTGACTCGGCCTCTTCACCCGCGCAGTGGTGAGCGGGTGTTGCCGATACAAAGTTGTGGAGCAGGAAGTGGAGAGGGAGGATGGCTCTCGGGAGGCAGAGGATGCTCAGAACCAGGACCTGGTACCAGGAGAAGCCGCCGACATCATCGAGTACTTCCTCAAACCTCATGGCGATCGGACTGGTGGGCAGATTCTTCTTGAGTGGAAAAGTGGAAAAGACTGTTGTGCAGGAGGAAGGGCCTTGTGATGTGTGTGTGTGTGTGTGTGTGTGTGCGTGTGTGTGCGTGCAGAAAGAAAGGATTTCTTGGTGGATCAAGCACTGCAGATGATCAGGGAACGCCGATTTTCTGCTAGTGAACAAACAATTATTGTCGTCTTCTCCCTATGTGGATGGCCACACAGCCGACCTTTGACCTTTGGCATTATTTAGCGTCTCCATAACTAATCATCTCATCAATTGTTTCACATCTGCATGAAGAACACAAAGAGCATCTAAGTCCCGGCAGGAAACACACTGCATGACCGATTGGCCCGCATGACTCCAAGATGTTTTGTTGAACGACTCTTTCAATGTTCCGACTCCTCCATCTGGGTAAGGACTTCATTCCGAACCCATTAAAACTCATGTAGCAGAGGTTCGACCAACAGTGGTACCGTTCTCTCCAGCACCCTGGAATAGACTCTCCCAGGGAGGGTGAGGACTGTGCCCCCCCCCAGAGTCAGAACTCCCCCTCTGGTCACCTTACTTAGAAAGTCTCCCAATCCAAAGGTACTGTTCCCGACTCTGTTTGTTGTGTTTTACAACTCCTTTGTTCATTCATTCATTTTCTACCGCTTATCCTCAGGAGGGTGGCAGGGGGTGCTGGAGCCTATCCCAGCCGACTTCAGGCGACAGGCGGGGTACACCCTGGACTGGTGGCCATTCACAGGGCACATATAGACAAACAACAAATCTTTGGGCGAGCCAGCCAATCACAGGGCACATATAGACAAACAACCATTCACACTCACATTCATACCTATGGGAAACCGGAGTACCCGGAGAAAACCCACGCACGGGAGAACATGCAAACTCCACACAGAGATGGCCAAGGGTGGAATTGAACTCGGGTCTCCTAGCTGTGAGGCCTGCGCGCTAACCACTTGCAGCCCAACTCCTTTGTTTCACCTATAAAACTTTTCTTTGGTTTCTTTGACTGTCTTTCTTGAGAAGATTAGAGATTTCCCGCAGGGGTGTTGTTCATTTTCAAGTTCTATTCTTTCTTGGTGTGTAAGTCACATGACAACCACGATTGAAAATCAGAGATTGCAATAGAATCCACTAGGACAGAAAGATCACCGCCTGGTCAGCGACTTCGTGGAAAGACATTTCGGATGCTTAATCGTCCTGACGTTACATCTTGCCACATGATCGGAAGCGTGACCTTTACACAACCTTGACCAAGTGCTTTGTCTTGCTTCCTGAGCATCCATGATGTTGCTCAGGCTGCTGTTGATGCTAAAGCAGGGGTGGGTAAATATTTGGACTCGTGGGCCGCATTCAGTTAACAAAATTGTCCGGGGGGACCAGAACATAAATTTAACACACATACACACTTTTTATGCTTATAATTTTCCTTGAATTATATGGCTAATTTGATCTGTAAAAGTGTTATACTATCAGCTGTATGTCCTATTTTTCCAGGAACACTTTAAACATCAGACCACATCAAACTATGTCATTTCATTTTACAGCTTGGTTGTTTTTTTTTTTTTACTTGCAAGTCATGTTGCCAGTTTCTATGTTAAAAGTTGAAATACTTAGAAAGCAACTGGTGGGCCGGATTCAAACGCTTGGTGGGCCGCAGTTTGCCCACCCCTGTGCTAAAGTGTTCATTTGCTAACTTGGTGAAGTTGTGTTCAGCGGGAAATGTGTAATTGCGCATGATTGTGTATTCATATTTCATCATCCCAAAGAATGGATTACATATAGTGGATAATGGCGGTATATTTAGAGGTATAATGGTATGGTTAGAGGTATAGTTAGAGGTATAATGGTGGTTTAGTTAGAGGTATAATGGCGGTATATTTAGAGGTATAATGGTATGTTTAGAGGTATAATGGCGGTATAGTTAGAGGTATAATGGTATGGTTAGAGGTACAATGGCAGTATAGTTAGAGGTATAATGGTATGGTTAGAGGTGCTATGGCAGTATAGTTAGAGGTATAATGGTATGGTTAGAGGTGCAATGGCAGTATAGTTAGAGGTATAATGGTATGGTTAGAGGTACAATGGCGGTATAGTTAGAGGTATAATGGTATGGTTAGAGGTATAATGGCGGTATATTTAGAGGTATAATGGTATGGTTAGAGGTATAATGGTATGGTTAGAGGTATAATGGCGGTATATTTAGAGGTATAATGGTATGGTTAGAGGTACAATGGCGGTATAGTTAGAGGTATAATGGCATTATGGTTAGCGGTATGGTTAGAAGGAGGGCGAGTACATTTTGTCGTACTGAAGTTATCGTAATCGGTTATTGTGAGATGTAGACGGGGTATCTATTTGGTTGAGTATCAAATTCAGAATTCATTAGGTAGTGTGAAGTGTCAATTTGAAATCAATATGTGGAAAATACATTTATGCATAAATAAGACTTTGGTTGTCCTCCATCGTGCTAGGAAATCATTGGAACTTACATAAGTCAAGTTAGCTTAGTAACTTAGTTTGAAAGGATGCTTTTACAAGCATATTTACGTTTAAGTGTAGCGTTTTATATAAAGTTATCAAGCAAATCATTGAAAGACGAATCCCACTTTCAAATCAGTGATACTTTTAATGGGTTGATCACACGCAATGATATATAGAATGTCAATAAGACGCTGATACGTGGTTATAATACATACAGACTAGATCATTTGGAATCACATCTGTCATTCGGGTTCTTGTTGGGTGAGTGAAGCCTTGACTGGCACATAAATGATCCATTTATTTTAATTTAATAACAAACTTACTTAACGAGCATGTCAATGTTGGATTAACAAAAGTATGATTAGCATGTAAATGATCAATATATATATATGACTTATGTATTAGCAAGTGACAAAGAAAATAAAAAGGAAAATAACTTTCTTTTGTGCCGCTTAGTCGGCGCCTACCCCAGGGTGGGACTCGAACCCAGGCTGTCTGCACGCAAGTCAGCCGTGTAAACGACCGCGTTTCCGGTCTCCCGTTACTGTACATGTATGTACATTTCTGTTGCACGGCCCCGTGCCACTATCTCGACTCCGCCAACATGGCGTTACGTTCCTCTGATAGGTGGCCAACGTCCAAATTCCCCACTCTCACCTGAATGCATCTTTGCTTCTTGTTGGCTAGTGGATGGAGGACGACGAGTCCGATTGGTTGACCGCCACACCGGAGGGCTGTTGGGCGCCGCTTGCACCCGCACCCCCCGCGCTACCGCCGAGGGTTGCGGGAACGGAAGGGCGGGGGTTGAGACGCGGCGGCGGGGGGTTGGAGGGACGGATGAGAGGCGGGGGCTGCTGCAGGGCGGGCCGCGGCTGCAGGAAGCGGGCCTGCTGCTGGAGCGGGGGCGGTTGGCGATGCAGGGAGGGAGTGGCCGGCAGGGAGGGGCGCAGGAGAGGTGGGGGCTGGTGAAGGGAGGAGGCGGGGCTTGATGCGACGGCCGTCTGAGATGAAGACGAGCCGGCGGCGACGGGCGATGCGCCTGAGGTGGCCTGAGCCTTGAAGAAGAATAAGAGGGCGGAGCCTAAATGAGCTCAAAGACGTTCATGTTTGATTTATTCATCCTGGTTATTATATGTTATTATGAATATTATATTACTATGACTCAGCATTTTTCAAGCGGAACAAGATGTAAAAGAAAACCTCTTCATCCTCCTCGTCGGTGCTCTTCCCGGAAGGCGTGGCAGACATGTTCTTTCCCTCCTCCCCCGAGGTGGCGCCATCCCCGTTAGGAGCCGGCGTTCCCTGCTCCGCCTCCCACTCCTGAAGCACCTCCTCCAAATTGAAACGCCGCCGGTAGTTGACGAAAAAGTTCTTCACCTGTCCGATCGTCTTGTTGCCGATGACGTCTGCGATGGCCTGGAAGTCTTTGCCGTACTTCCTGACTCCTGGAGGGCATCAAGTGATGATGGCGTGATGAGAGCCAATAGGGTCAACCAGCAGGGTTACGCTCCAAACATAACGCATTTGATGTTCGTTAGCATTAGCATATTATTTCACCTTGAACGGCAAGGAGCTGCTCATCCGTCGTCCAGCGAGCGTTCACCTTCTGACCGCACTGAAACACGGAAAAACGCTAACGATAACATTTGCTACAAATTATTAATAAAAGAATAAAGCGTTCAGCGTTAAGTTGTATCCACACTAACGCTTTGCCAACGTTTCTTCCTGTCCTCTTTCGTTCTTCACGCACCTCAGGGAGTCGGAAGTCGCTTATTCCGGGTTCCAAGACGTGCTTCAGCCCGCTGTTCATCTGTTTGGCGTTCTGGACCTGAAGGGAAAAAAAAGCACATTCTGCTCTTTGGTGACGTGTGCTAATGTGTGGTTAGCAGCTGTGCTAATGTTTGTCAGCTAACACGGTTATTTTCCATTTATAGTCATATCTCTGTTATTGTATGATTCTTATTCTAGTACAATACATTTCGGGTTCCGTTTGAATTTCCGGAACGTACAAATAACAAAAACCGGGATACGGATGTATTATTCCCGACTTTCCTTCCATCAGCATCACATCCTACCTGCCTCTTGAGGGACACCAGCTCCATGTCAAGCTGGCGTAAGAGTGTGTTGGCGGCGGCGGCGCTACAGGACACCGCCACCACGTCGTCCTGGGTCAGGTACATGCCTTTAGGGGGGCGGCAACGGGACCGCTGATGGTGGCGGTGCTGCAGCGTTTGATGCTCCCGCCGACCCAAAGCCAACTTTGACGCCGGCGTGGACGGTTCTGTCTGGTTCTGTCGACAGGAACAAAAATCGTCCTGAGCAAAAAGAACGGTCGCCGTGGCAACCGGTGCATTCACATACCTCTTTCTTGGTTTCTTTGTTGGGATCATAGTCGCTGTCGTTTGTTTCCATGGCGTTTGGCTCTTCCATTTCCTCATCGCTGTGGCAACAACATCATCACCATGACATGTCGTCGACCATGTGGCGGGATATCATGTGATGTATGTGGGCGGGGCTTACCTGTCCCCTTGGTTGCTCCTGCTGGCGAGTTTCCGAGCTTGTCGGTCCATCAGACTGGTTCTGGATCTGGTCTTCTTCCATGAGTAGTAATACTTGACCAAACTGGAGATGGACTTATCTGGTAGCTGAAAAATATTCAATCAACAACAAGGCGAAAAGAAGGAGGCGGGGCTTAGAGGCGTTTTCGATAAAAGTTTCGATACCATTTGTTGGATGCGGTGAAAACTCTTCCCGTGGAAACTGAAAGCTTGTTCGAAGAGAACTTTGTCCTCCACCGTCCACTCGTCAGGAAAGGGCGTGAAATTGGGAAGGTCGGCCAAAGATTTCTCGATGTTGTGTTTGTGCCAGAAGAGCATCCCGAGGGCCTACATACACACACACACACACACACTCTCTTAGGGCACTGTTTGAAATATTTCACTAAAAATAGCTTTAAAACAACATTGACGCCACTTTTGTTTGCTTGTCCAACTGTCAATCAAAAAAAATACCTGCTCCACATTGTAGCCATGTTTCTCTTTAGCAAGCGCGATGTATTCATCCACTGCGGAGGGAAAAAAAACACGTTACTAGGATGACGCCAAGGACGCTGTGAATGTCAGCTTCACTTCACTCACGTTTGGTGTCATCGATGTTATGATAGGGCGACCACACCAACATCCCACCGTTGTCCTTCTCCGAATATTTGCTAGAGCCTACACAATATAAATTACATGTGTTAGTAGCGACTGTAATTTCTACATGTATACAAATAGTACTGTATGATACTATAGTTCCATGTACTACTTCATTTCATTTCCTATGCATAAATCAAACATTCTCAGGTTTCATTGAAGACATTAGGATACATTTTACTTCAATTCTCGTTTTAATTACATGTAATTATTATTAACACTCATTTGAACGAAGAGAATGTGATAGAATGTTAGAATTACACCGTAGAGTTCTGGTTTGGTTCTAACTTGAGTTCCATTCGGCGCAGTCGCTTTAGCGTCAAACTCTGACCGAGGCTACCACATCCACGGTCATACCAAATATATAGAATCTGAATTTTAAAAAACAGCTCACCGGCCTCGAAGTCCGGGATGTTGGCCTGATAATCCGCTCCGACTCGCATGCCAACATCTGCGAACAAAAAATAAACAAACACTTTGTCGGCATTTTCGCTTCGAAGCTCGGTAGCTAGCTAGCATGCTAGGTAGCTAGCTAGCTGTTCGAGGCTACCAACCGTGTTCGTCGTCACTGCCGCTCTCGTCCGTTAAATGTCCATTAGAGGCGTTGGACGGACTCTTAGTACCGTTGGAGCGAGCTTTCCCTAAATATTCGGAACCTTTATCCATCATTCCCGGCATGTCGCCTGTCGAATGCCGCGGTGTCGGCTGGGAAACGTCAGCAGCTTCAGTCCGGACGACTACGTTGTGTTTTCCCGGTCAGTGTATTTTTGTGCGGCGCTGGACGTTATAGTATTCAAATGTTGTTAATTATAGAAAAAAAAGTTATTAGAGATAGAAAAAGTACACACTCTCAAATACACACACGCATACTGTACAATCAGGCCGAGAACGACGAGGACCTAACCAACGCGGAGTTTCTCCCCCTGCAGCGATGCCACGGAGCTTGAAAGTAGATCCCTCCGCCAGCACGAAGCACACAAAAGTTACCTTCCATTCAAACGTAATTCATTTTTTTTATTTTACTTCTCACCCCTCTTTATGCATTTATAAATATATTTAATGTTCTTTGATACAAAGGTGGGTTTTGTGGTCTGATAGTGTTGGAACAAATGACGCTAAAAGCCTGTAGGGGCGCTAAAGCAACAGCAGTGCATAGTTAGTTGCAAAACAACGAAAAAGAAACACCAAGATGGCGGCTCTGTGGAAGGTGGCGCCAAGCGTCCGGAGTGTTCGATTCGGCCCTTCCAGCCTGCTTAGGAGGTATTTCTGCTCCGGCACTTCCGACAGCCAACAGGCCGACGAGGACAAGCCCAAGTCGGGCTTCGCGGCCGCCTTCAGCTCACAGTCGGAGCTCCTACGAGGGACCGAGACCGGAAGTTCGGCTGCGGACCACGAAGACAGCTTCGCAGCGCTGCTCCGTCGGAGCCCTCTGATCCAGATGGGTCCAGCCAAAGACAAGCTGGTGGTCGGGAGGATCTTCCACGTCGTTCAGGACGACCTCTATATCGACTTTGGAGCCAAGTTCCACTGCGTTTGTCGGCGACCCGCGGACGGAGAGAGGCTACAACGGGGAAGCAGAGTCCGCCTCAGGCTGCAAGACCTGGAGCTCACCACCCGCTTCCTGGGGGGAACCACCGACACCACCCTACTGGAGGCACAGGCCGTCCTGCTCGGTCCAGTGGAGGGACGGGAAACGCAGGAAAAATGAACCCTTTTAACGGAGTCTAACTGTGACGTTATGTTGAAGTCAAGGGCGTGTCCGATCTCATGGGATGTCGGGACGTTGGCAACAAGACTTTCCTTAATTGTTGTTTTGTCGGATATTAGCTAACCAAGTGAGTTTGATTACAGCTGTTGTTTGCTGGGATTGACTATGTAAGCTATTTATGTGACGCCCTTACTTTGGTACCCCCCACAGGATGTGCTGTTATTTTTTGTCGCTCGTTTCTTCACTCATTTCTAACACGCCACCTAAACACAGACACTTCCGGCCTTCAAAATAACAGCACATCCTGTGCTGGGTACCAAAGTAAGGGCGTCACATAAATAGCTTACAACTACATCGGATCATTGCCAGCTGAAATGGAAATAAACATTATTTCACATTTGACTAAATAAGTCATCTTAAAAAAAACATTCACTGATATTATCGAGGTACCAGACACTAGATTTTGCTGGAGGAATAAGCACTCCGAGGCATCAATCAAATGGAAGAAACGTGTTAAAAAGGTCGCCATAAAACACTGCCATCTATTGGTCACAATAAATACAGCATTTGAAAACGACATTTCAAAAAATGAAGTCTGTTTTTTTCCCGAATTATTCTGTCCCTTACTACTTTCACGGCGACAGTGTTGTTGTTAGCATTTGCTCATCTTGTGTAAAATACACTGCCCGGGCTTTTTTAGCGGAAGTAGAATAATAAGGTACGACGTGCAGGCATTTTTTTGTGAACGCACACTTAGCACAAAGCCGAAAACCACCACACAAAGACAAAAAAGTAAACAGTTAAGTACAAAAGTTTACCAATAGAGATACAGTCCCGCTTCAGGTTGTATAGCCCAATATAGCTTCATGCTAGCACTCACGCTAACTGTAGTTTGAATGAAGTTTTATTTAAAACATTTTTTTGCGGAAGTAGAATAATACTGTACGACGTCAAACAGGCATTTTTATGTAAACGCGCATTTAGCACAAAACCATAAACCACCGCACAAAGTGGGTTGGTTTAGCCAGTTTCATACAACACCCCCCCAAATGGACAAAAAAAGTCAACAGTTAAGTACAAAAGTTTACCAATAGAGATACAGTCCCGCTTCAAGTTGTACAGCCCAAGATGGCCACATGCTAGCACTCACGCTAACTCTAGTTTGAATGAAGTTTTATTTAAATGTTTTTGCTTGCAATCATTTGAAATGTAAAGCAAAGGCACTGACTGACAAACAGGAAGTAGTTGATGGCAGGCGGACGCTCAGATCATGGAGAAGTTCAACCACTGCAGGACGACAAACATTATGAAGTCTTAAAATAGAAACAGTTTGAATGATGCTGGGGAATGAACTTTGAACCTGGTTGAAGTTGAGTTCGATGGAGCCGCTGTCATTGGGGTCGTACTTTTTGAAGATTCCTGACAAATGACAATAAATACCTTCTTACCATGCTAGAAGATGGATGGATGGACAAAGCATGATGAATAGTAATGGTGGGATGGACTATCTTACGGAACATGATCTCCAGCCGCATCAAACAGCCCACAAAGTTATCGAAGTCGATGGTCAAGTCGGGCTCGGCGTAGCGAGCCACTAAAAGCTGGTAGATGGCGTTGTTGAGCGTAAAACCTGCAGGGCGAGGTCCACAAACGGCACGCTAGCATATCAGCGTCACTCGTATCGGCACTGAGTTGACATTTGTCCTGCACTGACCTGCATCTTTAAAGGCCACCCTCATTTCAGGCGTGCTCATGGTGCCCGAGTTGTCCACGTCGTTCTTCTTGTAGATGGACTACGAGACACAACATCGTATCCGTGAGGCTACACGCGGGTTCCGAGGTCAAAGAACATGTCCTACCAGATAGCGCTGAACTTTCTTCCACAAGGTGGCGAACTCGCCCAGGCCCAACTTGCCGTTCCCGCTGTCCTGACGCAGAGTCAAGGAGCGAGTCTAAGAGCTGGTATGATCTGCTGTGATCCGTGAAGGTCAAATGAAGGATACATCCATGAGGTTGACCATGACTCTACACGTCTCCATGCTGAAACCGTTCGTTTTGATGTCACTTCCTGCCAGTGTAACATACAGTAGGCACTTGAGCTAACGATATTAGCGTCGATTCACGCATAAAAAGGAGGACTCACGCTTGGCGACGATCTTGTTCATGATGGTCTTCAGCTCCCCCGCGGAGATCTCCATGTCCTGGAACAAACTTGTTAACATTAGTTGCTAACGTGGTTGACACGGTGCTAAGTACGCTACTTACGTCGCCTGCTAGCTTGGCGAAGAGACCTCGGAATCCGGCGTCCACTTCCTCCTCTGTCACCAGTTCCTGTCAGAATATTTAGCATAGTTAGCATAGCACGGTTTATCAATGCTACTGTTGTCGTGTATGACTTACGTCATCAAGATCTGCGCTGACCGGGTCGTCAAACGGCCTGAACACACCCACGCAGTTAGCCGGCATCATACACTTCCTGTTTAAGAAACTCGTCACTACTTACACGGTCTCGGTGCGTTTCTCCGAGAAGACGCGGATGCAGAAGTCGCCGTTGAGGTTCGGCTCAAAGGTGGACGGCACCACCAGGTACTCGCTGGGCGGCAGCTTGAAGCGCGAGCTGACTTCTCGAAGGTTGATGAAGGTCTCGGATCTGGCGGTCTGAGCGTGCGTCACGAAGAAGTTCTTGTCCAGGTGAACCTGCTGCCGGCCGTGGAACTAAGGCGGGAAAACAGCCAGTGAGCGTCAGCGACCCCCGTTTACCTGGAACGTGACATCCCACCTGTTTGGGAACCTGCCAGACAAAAGACGAGAGATCAGCTTTTGAGGTTTTTCGACATTCCAGGAAAAAAACGCTCATCCCACCTCGTAGATGGCGAATCCGATGGTGTGCATGTCCTCTCCCTGCTTGCGGAGCTTCCTGCGGTTCTTCTGGATCAGACCTACCACGAAGCTGCACCCCACCTCGCCGTCGTCGGGGTCGTCGTCCTCCTCGTCCAACTTGATGACGAACTGCGGGTTCATCCAGAAGGTGTCTGCGGGGGCAAACCACACGGGGTCACGAATCCGCACTGACATTAGCTAATCCAACGGGGGCCGCTCACAGGGGTGGTTCCTGCAGCCGCCGGCCGTGGAGCCACGACGCCACGAGCCGTCGAACTTGTTGACACTCCAGTGCTTCACAGAGTCGTCCAAGATGGTGTCGGGGGTCAAAGTGCACACCTCAATGCGAGAGTAGTGACGCAGGAAGTCCTTGTAGGACATCCTGTCAATCAAATCATCACCATTAAGGTCATCGCAATCCATGTTAGCATGTTAGCAGGCAGTTAGCATGCGCGCAGAGCGACCCTACCAGAACTCTCCATCCTCTGCGTTGGCATGCGGACACGCCCCCTCCACGTAGTCCCACTCCGACGACCTGCAAGAAGATAAACATACGCTTTCATTTACCACGAGCTAAATGCTAATGCTAATGTTTGATACCCGTCACTCCAAGCGCCGGTCCACTCGACTTGACCCCAGGGGTTCCTCATGCGCACCAGCTTCTCTTGACGACCTCTGTAGTTGACCTGCAAGGTCACACAAACGTCAACAGCCGTCTCACAAGCACCGGATTCGACCTCTGACCTTTACGGCGCCTGTCAGAGAGTAGGCGTGGCCTTTGACCAACTTCTGGCGAGTGACCGCCTCCGAGTCCGCGGCGCTGGTGATCTGTGGAGAAAAACGGCCACATGTGAGGGTCACGCGTGACGTGCACACACGTGCACGATGAAACTGACGTCGATGGAGCATCCCAGCAGCGCTCCCGCCTCCAACGCTTTGCTGACGATTTCGAAGAGGTCACCGGGAGGTCGCTGCAGGTCGTAGTTCTCGGCGATGCCCCCCGTGAAGTCCTCGAAGCCTTCGGTGGTGGACCCCCCTGACAAGGCCTCGTAGCAACCGTTCACTCTGCACACACACACTCAGTGAATATGCTAATGCTAATGCTGATGCTAATGCTAATGCTAATGCGAAGTGTCTTACTTGGCGTAGGCCTTCTCCAGCAGGGCGCTCCAGAACTCCCGCCCCTCGGCCGAGTGGACAAATAGCAACTCTCCGTCTTTGACTGGCAGTCGGTCGTCGATCACCACGTCCACCCACTCGCCGAACTGCCACAACTTCTCACACACACACACACACACAAGGTTGCGTTTAGCGGTAGAAACGGCGGGAACCATCGGTAGAATCTCCTCCCACCTGGAAGTGGAAGATGCCGGCATAGTCGTCGCCAAAGCCCTGGTCCGAAGGAACCACTCGGGCCATCACGTACTCGTTCAGCGTCAACGAAGCGATGGCCGCCAACAGCCAGCAGTCACCTGCACAGTCATGTGACCTGTCAGTATCACCCATTACGACCACTCATCCCTTATGCCACATCATTCATAAAAAATGTTAATAGCGTCGATTATTGACAGGCTAAAACTCATCGGTTTGGCGCTACGTCAATCCACAGACCCGTGGGCTCAAACAAGGAATCCCACGCGTCGGTGACTCAGTCTTGTGTCGCTATTAATACACAGTCCCACTGTGGAAGTGTGGAAGTCACCCAGCGCTAATGCTGTAGTTCTTTGCTAACAGTTCCACCACAAGTCTGCATTTTTTATTTAGTATGGCTGCAAAATAGCCTACAATGGAGCCAAAGAAAGTTGCTAGTGCCAATCCCTTTGAGAAAGAAGGTGAGAAACCAGCCCAACGCCAGACCAGACGGGCGGAACTACAGACGTTTTTATTTATTAAGGTCAAAAGAACCAAGCTTCCTAACAAAGGCTACTTTCCCGGCCATAACCCACGCCTACAACTACCTAACATGCGGTTTCTGCCTCACTTCCTGTCCGTCACCCCTTTTCCTTCCCAACCCCAACAGGGCACATATAGACAAACAACCATTCTTTGGGCGAGCCAGCCAATCACAGGGCACATATAGACAAACAACCATTCTTCAGGCGAGCCAGCCAATCACAGGGCACATATACGTAGACAAACAACCATTCTTAGGGCGAGCCAGCCAATCACGGGGCACATATAGACAAACAACCATTCTTCGGGCGAGCCAGCCAATCACAGGGCACATATTGACAAACAACCATTCTTCGGGCGAGCCAGCCAATCACAGGGCACATACAGACAAACAACCATTCACACTCACATTCATACCTATGGACAATTTGGAGTGGCCAATTAACCTAGCATGTTTTTGGAATGTGGGAGGAAACCAGAAAACCGGAGTACCCGGAGAAAACCCACTCATGCACGGGGAGAACATGCAAACTCCACACAGAGACGTGGAATTGAACTCTCAACTCTCCTCGCTGTGAGGTCTGCACACTAAACACTCGCCCCGCCGTGCAGCCCACAACACATAATACCCCTAAGGCAGTGTTTTTCAACCGAATATTACATTGCTCTGCCATTGCTCTGTCTTTACACCAATGACACGCGACAGTGACATAATATTTGCAGAAAATTATTAATACATATTATTAAAAAAAAGGGATATTGAATAATTCCTCACGGCACACTTGTGTGCCGCGGCACAGTTGTTGAAAATCACTGCCCTAAGGGTGATTACAGTACATAGAGAAAACACGTGCTTTCATCACATAAAGATGGAGGGAGGTGTCACTCTGACTAACATTCCTGCACAGACCTCAAGTTAAAAAAAAACAACGCTTGAGGCACAAAAATGTTCAACATGTGAAAACAAAACTGAGTCACGCTCTGACTCATCCTTCTTCCTGTGTGTGCTGTGTGTGTGTGTGAGGGTGTGTCCTCATTGGTCAGCAGCACATTTTCCTCTTTGATGATTAAAGAGCACAACTACGTACTGTCATCTTCTTCTATTGTTTCTATCGTCTTGTACTAGCCTCTCTTGTTGTATCCTGTCTTCTTCTACTGTCTTCTAGTATCATTTCACCGTCTTCTACTATTTTCTACTTTCTTGCGTTGTCTTCTATTGTGATTAGTGTGTTTGAGGCCTCAATTCCCAATTATTCCTTTATGCTTCCCAATGACCTTCCGAAACTTCAAAACAAGCCTAACATGGCGTGTGTATGAAATATTGACAAATAAAAGCAGAGTGAAGAAGACATGGTAGTTAGTATGCTTCACTAAAACAAACTTCACGAGGCGTTCAGGGACTGTGGGACACGAGGGAACTCACCCAGCGCGCCCTGACAGATGTCCGTCCTGGTGGCTCCGCCCACAATGAATTCAGGTGAGGACACCAGCTCCTGATTGGACAGAAAAATAAATAAATTTGGATTCTGTGACGTCAGCAGGGTGTTGTCTTCAGTGTAGGCGGGGCATCAAGATTCTAGGGGTTCCTAATGTTTTGGCCTCTTCTTCCCGAGTCAGCACTGATTGAGATGTTTTTTTTTCTTCTTCTTTATTTAATCAACTTCCGTCTTCTTTGTGTTTTCCAACTCTTAAACACAAACGAACCCCACCCAAGCAGACACACCCATACCGAAAACGATCCGATCCGGACCGAGAATCACGTACCGTGGGTCTCTTCCAGGTCACACCGCGAGTCTTGTACGAGTTCCGACCCAGTTCCTTAAAGCCCAGGGCTTCGGGTTCGGCGGGGAAGGTCGGGTCGCAGAAGAGGCGTCCGTTGCTCACACACTGGGCCCGCAGAGCCGCGAAGTTCTGGTTCAGGTACGGAACCGCCTTGTGGTTGCTTCCGAAGCCGGCCGCCATGGCCCGCTTCTTGGCCAGACTGGATGCCACTCCCGCCATGTCGCAGAAAAGTCCAGCAGAACTTCACTAGAACCTCACAAAAAACTTTTCACAACTTTTCCTCTGGTGGCTTCTTGGTGACGTCATCAAAAAAATACCTCCGCCCGCTAGAAGGGGGCGGGGCCCAGAGTCAGACTGCTTGTGTGTGTGTGTGTGTGTGTGTGTTTTACAACAAACACTTTATTGATTCCAGCTTGGGCGAAGAAAACTCCATCTTTTGACGTCAAATCATTTGATAACAACACGATTTAAAAGCATTATATACATATTTTAATGACCTACATACATTCTGACATATACATCCTTTACACACCTTTTTATTATTTATTATGCATCATTTTAATGCATTTTTTCTACACAATTTTTTATCCTCTGCTACATCAGTATTTGTAGCATGTATTTGGATGCATCATTTTCAATACTTCAACAAAGTGGATCACATGACATCAGGTTTGGTTTGTTTGCTGAAGGAGTAACTGCAGTCAAATGTCTGCTAAGCTCCGCCCCCACCGCCACCCGTGCAGGTGTCAGGTTAGTCTGATAGGATGTGAGATTTAAGATGTTATGACTCATTCGTTCATTCATTTTCTACCGCTTTTTCCTCACGAGGGTCGCAGGGGGATGCTGGGGCCTATGCCAGATGTCTTCGGGGTACAGAGAGGCGGGGTACACTCTGGACTGGTGGCCAGCCAATCACAGGGCACATATAGACAAACAACCATTCACACTCACTTTCATACCTATGGACAATTTGGAGTGGCTAATTAACCTAGCATGTTTTTGGAATGTGGGAGGAAACCGGAGTACCCGGAGAAAACCCACGCATGCACGCATGCAAACTCCACACAGAGATGGTGGCCGAGGGTGGAATTGAACCCTGGTCTCCTAGCTGTGAGGTCTGCACGCTAATCACTCGTCCGCCGTGCATTATTTTTATTGGTTGGTATCTGTGTTTAAGTATCTTAAATTCCTTTTAAAACAAAGAAATTGATCCACATGATTGATAAAATGGGCGGGGTCACCTCTTGAGGTCGCCTTTGGTTCCATGATATGACTAAGACGAACGCTTCCTGTTCCTGCTGTTGAAAAAGTCATCCATTGATATTCCTGCGGGCAAACTGTTCCGCCCATCTGAGAGCTTCTGTGATGTCAGCGGTACTTCCTGTCCCTCGGGCAACCACCGTAGAGCCTCCGCCCTCGCCGCCAAGCTGACGACACACCGCCACCGCCCAGGCTGAAGCCGAGAGCGCCACAGAGTCCTGGACGTGGGGACGAAAACCATCGAGATGCTCGAAACGGGACTCGCTCACCGCAAGGTGAATGACAGCTTTACCTTTGGCACCTGACAGGCGCACAGGACTTTCCCAGAATGCCTCTGGTGTGCCAGCAGCATCACGTGACTTTGAGGAAGAGCTGAGCTCAGCTGGTTGACTGCCTTCATCACCACCTGACGTGAAACAGGAAGAAGCCCTGCTAGTGCTAATGCTAATAGCGACACTGGTCATGTGAGGGTGGAGTCGTACCGAAAGAGACTCCGCCTCCACAGAGTCCACCAGGAGGTCTTTATGGCCGTTGTTGTCCAGCACAGCCTGAGCCTTGACTGCCGCCTGCAAGGTATCATGGGAAATACTTCACCCTTTCAATGTCTACACCGTCTATTTGTTGGTACGTGTCCTTTCTGCTGTTAGCAAACAGCATGATTTTAGTTTTATTTAAGGACAAAACTATTAAATTAAAGGCTTTTTAGTGCGGAAAATTGACAGTATATGAATCTGGGAAATCACTACACTAAGGAACTAAGTCCACACAGTACCCAGTATACTTATTGAAGTACAAGTACAAAAGTGCACCAGTCCTGACCTCTCCGGTTTCCAGCTTCCTGACCAAAGTGTTACTCCGCCTCTGCAGACTCTTCAGGCGGGCCTGCAGTTCACCACGTAGCCACTGGGGGATGGGCGTGTTGTCCACTGCCTGAAAGACGCAACGCAGGGTCACAAACCCGCCGCAGCCCTTGTGTTGCACTGCATCGTGGGTACTTACATCAGAGACCACGCCCACCTCCTTGGCAAGACTTTGAGCTGAGTCGAGGCAAGAAGAGGCGGAGCCTGTCATCCTGGCCGACAGCGAGTCCACATCCTGAAGTAACGACTGCCCCGCCTCTCGAGCCTGAACAAGACTTGAGCGTGATTTATGGTCTGGATAAGCTAGCGAGGCTAACCGTCACTTACAGTTATTATGCTAAGCTAGGATTAGCTTTCATGTTTACTTCCTAACCTGTGATGCGTCTCGTCCCGTCACCGCGATAACACGACTAATTCCTCTAACAAGCGGTTTCTCCGACACGATGACGAGGTCTTGAATGGCGGCGGTGTGCAGCAGGTGACTGAACACACATGTGGTTGGTCAAGTGAAGGCTTTTCACAATAAAAGGAGGGTACGGTTTCTCACGTTCCACAGCAGAGTTCCACCGACGTGCGACTGTCCGTGGGATTGTCCAGCAGCTCAGAAATTGGAACGGCGAGCGACACCACCCGGACCGGGTCAGGGTACACCTGGAGGAGGAAAAGACGGACTTTTATTGTGAAAAGGTGAGCTTAAATATGACGTGCTGTGCTCACCTCGTCCACCGTCCGGAGGCCCGTGATGCTCATGGCGCTGTGAAGGGGAACTTCCTCGATGTGGACCGCCTGATTGGCAAGCACCATCTCGTTAACGCAGTTCTCCACCTGCTGCAGCTGAGCTACACTCAACGAGCCCTGAACAGGAAGTAGCATATTAAAATTAAAATCCCTAGCTTGCTGCTAAGACGGCGAGGTACCTTGAAGCTGAAGTCGAAACGGAGGCGGTCTGCCGACACGTGGGAGCCTCTCTGCTCAACCGACGGGCCCAGAACTTTCCTGAGGGCAAAGTTGAGCGTGTGTGTGGCCGTGTGGTTGACCATGCACGCCACCCGGTGGGCCTGAGGTCACATGGGAGGTCAGCAACCAATGGGGGGGGTCACGAGGGAGGATGACTTCAATGTGTCAAAGAAATGGAAAATGGCCTGGCCACCGCTCACCTGGTCCAGGTGGATGTGGACTCGGTCTCCCACCTTAAGGGTGTCAGGGGCGATCACCTGGTGGATCACATACCCGCCTGCACGAAACACCCCATCCAGGGAGAAAGGCACTTCCTGCCAAACGGTACATAGTCAACAGTGCGTTGAAATACACAGCAGATGACGTACTTCCTGTCAGCTGACCTGCATGTCATCCCGTACAAAGTAGCCTCGGTCTGCAGATTGCCCCCCCTGCTCGGCGTACAAGGACGTCCGATCCAAAATGACACCGCAGCGTTGTCCCTCCTTGACATGTGACACCAGTGTGTGTCCGTCAAACAGCGCCACCACGGTCGCTCGGCATGCTGGGAAGACTACCAGAGAGAAACGGACATGGAAAACGCCACATTGCTCAGCCATCTTGACCTCGTAGAACTCGATTAGCAAGCATCGGTACCGTAGCGGTTCTGCTCCAGTCTGTACTCGTACTTGAGGCTGTCATCCGTGTGACCGACTCCGAGTTGCTGCAACGCCGCTAAGGTGACCACGTCCAACGCCAGCTGAGACCGAGCACCGCTTTGCTCCGCCGCCCCCTGACACGAGACACATTGGCGACATGGTCAACCTGGCACTTGTAGTCCTCCATTTTAAGAGCCGAGTTGGGCAAGGGGGGGCCGACAGCACCTTGTGATTCTGTGCAATCAGTTGGTCCAGTTGGTGACGGTCAACAGATACTCCTCTCTCCTCCAGCATCAGGTCCACCAGGTCCAAAGGGAAGCCCAGGTCCCGGTGCAGAGACCAGGCTACCGAGGCTGAGGGGCAGACACGCATGGACAGAAATCCCTTGTTTATCTCCATGATATGGTTCCAGATTCCTTTTTTTTTTATGGAATATGTTGGCAGTTATGGTATAGAACAAGGGTGGGCAAACTACAGCCCGGGGGCCACATGCAGCCCACCAAGTGTTTGAATCCGGCCCGCCTAGTTGCTTTCTCAGTATTTCAACTTTTAACATCCAAACTGGCAACATGACTTGCAAGTCGGATGTCTTATTTAGTAAAAAAAAACAAAAAAACTGTAAAATTAAATTCTAAAGTGTTTAAAGTGCTCCTGAAAACATACAGCTGATAGTATAACACTTTTACAGATAAAATTAGACAAATAATTCAAGGAAAATTATAAGCATAAAATAGTGTGTGTGTTAAATATATGTTCTGCCCCCCCCCCAAATACTTTTGTTAACTCAATGTGGCCCACGAGTCAAAATATTTGCCCACCCCTAGAATAGAAAATATGTTTAACATCTTTTACATGCCGTTTTTAACAATACAGTATACCTCGGATATATCGGACTCGGATATATCGGAAATTCGCTCACAACGGACAGATAAAAAAGAAACGATTTTTCTGTAATGCATTTCCAATAAAAATTCAATGCATATATCGGATTTTTTAGAACTGATTTCGCCTATTTCGGACAAAATCTCCAGTCCCGTTCCAATGTATTTCCATTAAATTTCCCTCACATATATCGGATGGCCGCATCGTGGCGCTCCGATTCGCCGAATCGTGACAGGCCGCTATACGACGTCATTTGCAGCGTTGCCTGCGCGTCCAGGTACATTGGAAACATAGTCAAGGAAGTGCCTTTTTATAACGGATAAAATCCGATTTACGCATATACCCGATATAAATCTGATATATGCGTAAAACGGACATTTTCCGGTATACGCATATAACGGATTTCGCTTATATCGGACAAAACCAGTGGGAACAATTGAATCCGATATATCCGAGGTTTACTGTATTAGAGCACTCTAAACATTACATAACACCCCTACAATTACCTTTACACTCATATTACCTAGTATAGTATATAAAATAAGAGAAAATAAGCCATTTAAGACATAATTGAAACTTGTGCGGGCTGCACAACTGTCGAGTGGTTAGTGCGCAGGCCTCACAGCTAGGAGCACAGGGTTCAATTCCATCCGCGGCCATCTCTGTGTGGAGTTTGCATGTTCTCCCCGTGCATGCGTGGGTTTTCTCCGGTTTCCTCCCACATTCCAAAAACATGCTAGGTTAATTAGCGACTCCAAATTATCCATAGGTATGAATGTGAGTGTGAATGGTTGTTTGTCTATATGTGCCCTGTGATTGGCTGGCCACCAGAGTTGACTCCATAATTAACTTGTCTCACCGAACAGTTACTGACACCTGGCAACCCTTTTAGATGTGGAATACTACATTCACAAAGTAATGGCTTCTATTTGTACAGTATTTTAGTTTACTGACAATGCAAAATTTTCGCAAAAAATATTTTTGTTTGCTTAATTATACTTTTTTTTAAACTAATAATAGACCGTATTCAACCACGAAACAACATGATTTATTAATTAAAGTTTGTAAAAAAGCGTGACAGAGTAAAGCTGTGAAATTTAAACCACGATGTGGTGACGGACAACTGTACAAATATATACAGTAGTATTTACTGTACATTAAAGTATACACATATACTAACAAAAAGGTATGCAAGGTGGACGTGGCTAACCAGGAAAGACTCCATGTTTGCGGTCCATCCTGTCGAGGGTTCGTCGAATGAGCCTGCCGCCCTGCTGCAGAGACGACAGGAAGTGATCCTCATTCTCGTTGATAACGTCCATCACCTGTCAGACACTTCCTGTTAGATCAAGTAAACAACAATCAGCGTTTGAAATGTTTCGGCTTACTCTGTCCGCCTCACGTTGCAGCTCAGGATACGCATCACTCTGCACACACACACACAATCAGCTGAGTGGATTGACCAATGAGGAGGTGGGAATTGCGGGTACAATATATACCAAGGTGTGTGCAACTGTGGGGATCAGGCCCGCCAGCGTCCCCTGAGGAGCACGCAGGACCTCGGTACAGAATCGGACGGCCCGCCTGAGAATCCTCCGCAGCACCAACCTGACAGGAAGCAGAAAGTCATCTCAGACCGTGATTGGGTACCAATTGCTCGATCACTCACTCTGCGCCTGACATGCCGGGATGAACCCCGTCGGCGATGCATACGGCCAGCGTTCGCACATGGTCAGCTACAACCCTGTAAGCCACGTCCACATGAGCGTGAGCCCCCGTCGTGCCACCGTAAGCCCCCACGCCACTTCTCTGAGGACACATAGTGAGGTAAGGTCACTTCCTGAAACGCTTCACGTACATTCACCAGTGGCACGTACCTCATGGATGGCGTCCAACAGCGGTACAAAGAGGTCTGTGTCGTAATTTGACCTTTTACCCTGAAGAACACTCACTAGTCTTTCCAGTCCCATGCCAGTATCGACGCTCCGTTGGGGCAGGAGCCGCAGCTGGAGATCCGCCTCCCTGACACACATACAGTGAAAATTGTGTGTGTGTGTGTGTGTGTGTGTGTGTGTGTGTGTGTGTGGTGCAGGAACCTGCTATACTGCATGAAGACCAAGTTCCAAATCTCCACCACATCAGGACAGTCTGCATTAACCAGAAGGGCGGCATCTCTCCCCCCAACGTGGTCATAGTGGATCTCTGTGCAGGGACCACATGGGCCCGTGTCCCCCATCTCCCAAAAGTTCTCCTTCAGGCCGAAGGGAAGAAGGCGAGCCGGAGGGACCCTGAGGAGGAGAGGGAGGTCATGTTCTGCTGACGTCTTAACTTCCTGTGATTGGCTAACGTTAACACAGTTACCCACCCGATGTTCAACCAGATGTGCCGAGTCTCCTCGTCAGCTCCTAAACCTAAAGCAGTGTCCCCAGCAAAGTACGACACATAAAGTCTATCATCAGGAATGCCATAGTGCTCCGTAAGGAGGCTCCATGCCATCGCACATGCTTCTTCCTGTATGGGAATGCAAGTCATTAGTATCTCTGCTGAGGTGACTACATGCTAAAGCTACGTCGGTGCTGCATATACTTTGAAGTAGTCTCCAAACGACCAGTTCCCTAACATCTCAAAGAAGGTGTGGTGGTACACGTCCTTGCCCACGTCCTCCAGGTCGTTGTGTTTGCCGCCAGCTCGGACGCACTTCTGACTGTTGACCACGCGGCGATACGACGCCATGTTGCTGCGCGGATCCACTGTGCCCAACAAGATGGGCTTGAACTGCAATTGAATATTACATAGAAATAAATATAGTTAAGTGTTGCATAATATCTTGAAATCTAAACAATCTTCATAGGAAAAACATTGTTCAGAATGGTGAACTGGTGATTTTAAAACACAATGTTTGAAGTTAACACCCTTTAAAGGGCATTTAAAATGACAACTTGAGTCTTTCCCAGCATGCAATGGGCTTGTAAGTCAAGTCCACCAGTTTGACTGCTGATTAAAAGATCGCTATTAAAGTCACAATAATGTTTCGTCATAGCTGATGGGAGGTATTATCTGGTACAACACTGTATACAAATCAATTGTACTTATATATTTTTTATCACATTCCCGATGTTAGCAATCATGCTAATGAGGTCGTGCACTTATTTTGAAAAGCCTCTTATTTTGTAAATCCCAAGCTTTTACAACAAACCGGACTGGGGTTTTGGTTCTGTCTGACCTGATTCATTCCGGCGTTAACAAAAAGTAGACTAGGATCCCCTCTGGGCCGGACCGGAGAGGACGGTACCAGTCGATGTTCATGTTGTTGTTGAAAGAAGTCCAGGAAGGTTCTCCTGACACGCGAGGCTCTCACTTCCGGAGGGCACGCGCTTTGGCCTTGAGCTGAGCGTACAAGGAACCGAACCGGCGGCTCAGCGACCCGCCGAGTGGAGCTGAGACTCCGGTGAACCAGTCTGTTCATTGGCACGTTGGACCAGAACCTCAACACCAAGTGCCGACTGGAGCACGAAGCGCATGCGCGTTCTGCACGTTCGTCTTGGTCTAAAACTGCACATGACAACAACTTCAAAGTCCATTATCGCCCTCTAGCGACCAGAGGGGCGAACTGCGCAGTTTGGAAACTTCTCGTGGAAAGTGAAACATTCCCAATCACGGTATATGATTGTTCTTTTGTATGTATGTCACTAACTAATAAAAAAGTGTCACTATTACGTTGTTATTGTTTTTAAGCTATGCTGTTAATTTAATTAGGATTCAAAGTTTTACACGTAATTGCATAGACAGCATAGCACGTCCAGCAAGCTAAGGTTTTAAGCATACTGACTTCAAATAGACGATTTCCACGAGGACCACGACAGTGTAATAATATAAATACGCCATTTTATCAAGAGTTGCCAAAGTTCCCGAGCTTGATTTTGGTGCTTGAACGTGTCAGCAGGTCATCGCGCTCTCATCAGTCGTAATTAAAATCAGCTGGCAGGTGTTTCTCGTGCTGTTGAAGTGTTTTGGCGCCGGCGGGATGCACAAAGGCCTGAAGAAGTACTTTGTCAACATGGACGACTACCTGGCCAGCCTGGGCCTCTATCGCAAGATGGTGGCGAGGGACGCGTCCAGCCTCTTCCGAGCCGTGTCAGAGCAGGTGAAAGGCTAAGGCTAACGCGGTAGTGGTCACCATGGAAACCGAGGTTACGTCAAAGTGTTTCCGTGACCTTGACCTTCATTGACCTTATTTTTTATAACATTGTGTGTTTGTGTAGCTATATTACTCGCAGAACTACCATCACATGATCCGCCAGGACTGTGCTAACTTTATGAGAGCTAACACCAGCGTCTTTGAGCCGGTGAGTGTTTTGCTAATCGCAAAATAACCTCACCTGTGATGGAGCGCCGGCGTCACGCCACTTTTGTTGTAGTTCGTCGAAGGCTCGTTTGAGAAATACCTGGAACGTTTAGAGGACCCCAAGGTGAGCCCGGTAGTATTGGACTGACCTTTGACCTGTGCAGGCGTAACATATGTGTGTTGGCAGGAGACTGTGGGTCAGGTGGAGATCAAGGCCCTCTCTCAGCTCTACAGGTGAGGACCGCCAATCAGAGCGTGTGTTTCTTTTGTGGGGGCGTGGACAGTGAACTCCGAATTTGTGTGCTCAGACGCTGCTTCCTGATCTATCGTTATCCTGGGAAACCCGCCACGGTCATTTCGGAAGACGACTTTGTAGACAAGGTGAGCCACCCTGTCATAAGACTCCGCCCACTATTAGTATGACATCACGGGTCCTGTGTCACCTAGCTGATGCTGTGCTGCTCCATCAATGGCCACTATGACATCATCTACGCCAGGACTTACCCCGCCTCCGCCGCCCTCTGCCAGGGTAAGTTCAAAGGTCGGTTGTCACGGTGGTACGGTGGTACAGTGTGTTTGTGTGCGCAGCTGTTTTGTATGAGCTACTCTACACCAAAGTGTTTGGTTGCGAGGAGGCGGAGCTCTGTCAGGCCATGGAGGTCTTCAAGGTCGGCGGTCGCCGTTATAGAAACAGTCCCTCCATGTGCAGCGACATCGATATCGGATACGACATTCCTGAAGACCGAGGCTACAGGTACATGTGCACACCACCCGTCATCAATCTACATCCTGAATATATTTGCCCGTGCAGGGAGGAGGCGGAGTCAAGTGGCGCCGCAGAGGAGAAGCAGCGAGCTTTGACAGAAAGCGGCAAGGTGGGCATGAAAAAAATAATAAAGCCATGCAGGAAGTGACATCATCACATGTTGCAGTAGTGCTGGATGTTTTTCCTGCTTCTGATCACTTCCTGTCCGCACAGCCGCCATCGGAAGCCCCGCCCCCCTGTAGACTGTCTCTGCCTTACAAAGTAATGAAGTCGCTCGATGGCGACGTTTACAGAAATGTGGAGTTTGACGTCTGGCAGGACACGTGCAAAGGTAATGCGCCCAGGACGGTGGTTGTTTTTCCAAAATGGCGGCGTGCTGACTTGTGATGCGTTAACAGAGATGCAGAAGACGGACTACATGGTGTTCGCGGGCAGGCAGTACTTCCTGGGAGACAAGTGTCAGGTAATGGTGTGTTTTGAAGATCACCTTTGTCGTCATGGCGACCGGTGTCTTGTTTTTTCAGGTGCGTCTGGAGCCGAAGGGAAAGTACTTCAACGCTTTTATCCAGGAAGTCGGAACACACTCGACCGCTGTCACAGTCTTCATCGAAGAGCTGGGAGAAAAGTATACACACATGTTGAGTATGAGAGTAATCTGATTACACGGTAACCTTCTTCCATGGCAGACACCTGGTTCCTCTGACCGACCTCAAACCAGTCAACCCAGTTCCTGCCTGGAACGTCGCCACACCGTCTCGGAAAGGAGACCTCGGTACGTTCACTACTTCCTGTTCCCTGCAACCTTTCGTGACTTGGCCCTTTTTCTTAGATTCCGACGTTCGCGGTCAACGGCATCAACGCCATCGCTACTTCAGGAAGTCTCGCGGCAGCAATGGTATAAAAGGGGCGGAGCTTTTGATACCGCCTCCAGCATACGGAGGCCCGGCTCCATCGTCGCTACCCCCCCGCTTCCAGCCGGCGGGTCACCCTCGTCCTCCACCACCTCCTGCTGGAGCCATACCCTATGACCCCTATGGTCCCCCGCACCACCACCACCACCACCACCCCCCTGCCGCACGCCCGCCACGTTATGGTGCATCCAGGTGGGTGTGTTGCTGCAATTAGCTGGGGGGGGCGTGAAGGACGCAGGTTCTGATAATACCGTGTGTGGGTTCTGGTCAGAAGCTCCACCCGTTTCCTGAACCGACACCTAATTGGTCCCCAACTGACATACTACCCCCCCACCGGGAGGCGTTACTATGACTACGAGAGCTACGCCTTCAGGTCTCGGTAAGAAGGGCACGCCATCTGGAGTCTGATTTGATTGACATTGAAACTTAAAAGTTCCATCTTGTGTGTAGTCGTAGTCGGCGGCAGATGGCGGTGGCGCTTAACAAAGAGTGTCAGTTTGCCTTCTCCGACGCCGCAGAAGAATCAGCTGACCTGGATGGCACCATCACGTATTACCAGCTGGACGAGGCGAACGAGGCCGCTTTTCCGCCGCTGACGGTAAGAAATTTGACATGCGAAAATTCCATGACCTTGATGTCAACGCCATCTCGATAACCACAGGCTCCGTCGGTGGGTCAATCCCCTGCCATGGGAGCCCCGCCCCCTCCGGTCGGCTCCTCCTTCAGGGTCCAGAGAGGCTCGGGGACACTGCCCCTCGCCCCACCAGCAGGACACGCCATAGCGTGTTCCTCAGAGGAGGAGCAAGAGGATGCCAGCACCGTGGAGGACCAGGGTGAGCCGTAGTCTAGACCCCGCCCACCCACTGTGTGTGTGTGTGTGTGTGTGAGAGAGAGAGTCAACCAGATTGACATGTTTGTGTGTCCGACTTCAGATTTCTACACTCAGCGTGAGTAATGTAAACTTAGTGGTCTCGGCCCGTTTGACAGGAAGTTGATCCTGTTTCAGATCCCGCCTACCTGACAGCCAGCGTCTATGCCCCCGCTGAGCCTGCCACTAGCCAGGTAACACACGCGCGCACACACAGACACACACACACGCTACTTCAATGACTCTTCTACAAGTGATGACATTATCGTTATGTGGCAGGACCAGCAGGAAGTGGGGGTGGCGAACTCTCCCCCGAGAGCTGACATGAGCTACAGCTACACGCAGCAGGTACACAATCAAGGTCAAGTGAAGGTTACCCTTAAGCCAGCACACCTGACAACAGGAAGTTGGTTACACATGGCCTCGTCTCAGTGCATGTGTGTGTTGTTGTTGAGGTGGTGAAACCATTAGGAGTCATCTCTTCTTCACCTTCATCCTCCTCTTCCTCATCCCCCTCTTCGCCTTCATCACGTGCACCAGCTGCCAGTCACCTGCCTGTGGCGCCGCACGCTCCACCTCGCTCAGGTACACACACACACACACACACACACACACACACACACACAAGCATAATGCAAGGTAACTTTATTGTTGTGATTTTAGTTGCCATAGCGATCCCAGCTGCCTCCCCCTGGTTGGTTAACGAGTTGGGGGAGACATTGTGCACGGTGGTGACTCCGCCTCCTTACTCCTATGACCCCAATGGCAACGACTTACCCAGAGGTCACCTTGACTCATTGACCTTTGACCCTGTTATTTTTGTTTGATTATTGATATACTGTATATATTTCTGTAGACTACAGAGTACTCCAGTACTACTTCAACCTCGGAGTGCAGGTGAGCTCTTTGGGGGCGTCTGACCTTCATCCGACATTGAAATGATGGACCTGACGTGTCTCCTCAGTGGTACCATCAGAGCTGCTGGCAGCAACAGCAGGCGTACACCCCCTCGTCCCCGGACGCCACCTACCCCTACCAGCACTGCCCACCCTACATGAGTCAGGAGCCCCCCATGCATGGTGAGCTGGTGGAACAGGAAATAGTTCTACTTCCTGAACCATGTGACTGACTCGCTCAACTCTCCATGACCCAGCTGCCCCCCACACCTATCCCGAGGTGGGACGAGGACCGCACCAGCCGTCGCCCGCCTACCCGGATTCCAACAGGGCCGTTGATGGACAGCCAGACACACACGGCGGTGGTTAGTCATTGGACTACTGTTTTGGTTCTATACAATGTTAGTAATGCTCATTTCCTCTACAGGCCCCGCCCCTTCAATGGAAGGCTCTTCTCTCAATGGTCTGCCTTCAGGCCCCGTCTCATCCTCTGCTGTCTTGTACCAGGATCAAACGGCACTCCTGCATCTGCCGTACGAGGCTCCACCCCCTGCCACCTACCTGTCTTCCGCCCCACCTCTTCTCCCTCACACCGCCCACATCACTCACCACACTCCCTACCACCCCTGTCTGCTCCCCTCCGCCCACTGGGGGGCGCTCCAGACAGGCGGCCATGGCCCACGGGTCTACTGCCCCGCCACTAACCCCGCACATGTGGTCGTCACGGCGGCGCCGCCCCCCCACCACCCAAGCCCTCATTACATCCCCCCAGCCGTCTAACATACACACTTATTGGCATGACTGTGTCACATTGCTTTGCAAGGTTAACGTGTCAGGGTTGCCATGGTAGCCTGACGAGGGTGTCTTTTGAGTTTGAGCCAGCCAGAGACTGAGAGGGGCATGGCCAGTCCCTGTTTATTGTTAAAGGGATGTTTTTGTGTTACGTTAACACGGTGTTTGTGTGTTGTTGTTGTTGCAGGGTCAATAAAGTTTGTCACCAGCAAAAAGTCTCCTTTTAATAGCGCAAACCAGTCGGTTATTATATAATTATATTTATGGTGAATTATAATTATCTAATCAGGTGATTATATGCAAAATGATGCTCCTGATTTTTTTTTTGGGGGGGGGGGGGGGGACAGAAAAGAGTTGGTTTACTCTGGTGGTTTTCAATAAGCTAACTCGTCAGCTAACAAGGTTGGATGCTAAATGTTGCTCAGTTTCCAGCTTACACTGTCGTCATGGCAACAAGTGTGCCGGAATGGCCACTGTCCAGAGGTCCCGACTTCCTTGGGCAATCAGCGGTGCCTTCAGCCATCGAGGGTTGGTCAGGTGAGTCAGGTGTTTCCCCTGTAGTCCAATCAGAACGGCTGCCTGCTCCAGCTGTTGTAGCTCCTCCCCCTGCAGGGAGCCGGGGCACTGCCAGGTCCTGCCCACATCCACCAATCCTGGAGAAGATGCGTAACACGTGACCACTTGTTTCCAGAAAGAAGAGGCGTCTTCGGCCATCTTAACTCACCTGCCACCACTCCCCGCCCAAACCTTTCGATGGACTCCATCAAAGTCTGAATATCATCGTGGGTCATCCCCAGCCGACCACGCAGAACATCCCGCCACTCATCCCCGTCCCAGTCCCGCCAGGCGATGTGGACCGCCATGGTGCGGCCCTGCAGTGGAGCGAGCAGCGGCCTCCAACGGCTTTCCACCGTCTTCACCCCATCGAGAAGAAAACCCGCGAAAGGCTGCCGGAAGGACAAGCAACTCACGTGCAGAGTCATTAGTGCAGAGCGAGGCTGAGCTGCGTGACTTCCGGTTTTAATTCGAAAGTTAAGGTTCGAAAGTATATCGATTAAGTGTAATATGTCTGTATGTGTCTCGCCTTTAAGAACTAAACGATGGTCTCGACTCCATAAAGGCTCTAAGTTTGGTCTAAATTTGTTACATTTTGCCGAAATCAAGTAAACATTAAGATTCAAACAAGAAAAACAATCACTGACTCACCACTTCCGGAAACCGTTCTTCTTCATCTTTTGCGTGACGTACATTTCACTACTGACCCCTGCTGGACAAGTCACTGTAGTGCGCCATGTCATGTACTTTTAATATCAACGTTTACAATGAACATTACAATACAAAGTATAAAAAAACAACATGCAACATGTCAATTACAGCACAGATCAACAACCAATCATTTTAAAGAACACAATAATACAATAACAACCATGGCAACAGAGCAGTTGCCATCCTAAAATACTTTTTTTCAAATAAATGAAACATTTATCTAACAATCCCCTCAGTCGGACCACTCCTGCTCATCTGGTTCCGACTCATCCTCAGACTCGCTGTACTCCACAGCGATGCGTCGGGACAGAATGGTTGCGACGTCATTTCCTGTCGGCTCACGTTTCTTGGCCTCCTCCTGCTCACGCTGCTCCTGCACCTTCCGGAGCTGGATCCCTGCACATAACACCAAAGAGAGCCACCTTAGAACCGCATGGACCCAAAACACCTCTTCAGGATCCTCTAGGAAGCACCTCTGCGGATGGCGGCCAGCAGGTCACTGCGGGCGTCGTTCATGGGGACCAGTGCTCCGGTGGGAAGCTTTCTGCCATCGATGGCGGGAGGCAACGGCGGCGGTTTCACGGCTGAGGGTGGCGCATGGCCGCTGGGTCTGGAGGGGGAGGGGACGTAGTTGGCAGGGGGAGGTGGCGGAGGAGACGGGCTGAAGGGGCGGGCGAGAACCCCGGCACCCCCTGCTGGCAGAACAAAACACACGCGGGGTTAGATTTGTTGTCATGGTAACAAGCCAGTGAAGAAGTAGCGGTTACCTGGGGCAACGTTGGCCGGCAGTGCTGTTGCCATGGCAGCAGAGCTATTAGGGACCACTTTGTGCGGCGCTGATGACACCAGAGGAGGCGGCGGGGGCGGGGCTGGGGGGATCTGATGGTCACTAAGGAGAGACATGGCGGTCATGGCGGCCAGCTCCAACAAAGAGATGCGTACATGTGCATACTTGGCCTCCTTGAGGTGTGCCGCGCTCTGATTGGCCAAGGTGGACTGCGGTGGTGTCCCCTGCTGGTGATGCGGCTGGTTGCGGCCCAGCGAGTGCTGCCTGCCGGTCGCCGTGGTAACGGAGGAAGCGGGTCGCAGGGCACGGTCCAGCGATTGAGTCTGACCGCCGGTCGCCACGGAGACGTGATCTTTCCCGTCATAGATGCCAGAGAGGGAGGGGTTGTCGGACCTGTGTGGGTGGAGTCATGTGAGATGACAACCACTTTGACTTTCACCTTTGACCTCACCTGTCAGGTGACAGCGATCCTTCGGAGGTGTGGTACGGCGATGGCGTAATGCGAGCGTCAGGGCGTAGCTCCTTATCGTACGCCATCAGGCTCCACTCCTGACGTCGGTTGCGAGCTTTGCGTACCTGCGGACCGCCGTGATGCGTTTAATGGATGCACCAAAGTCACATGACGGACATGATGGACGCTTACCTTCTTCACTTCCCTTCCTGAAGATTCTTCCACATGCTTCTGCTCCTGCGGGTGGCAGTGATTGAATGATCGAATGATTTTTCGATTGACTGAGAGACGAATTCATTGCCTGATTGATGGATTACTGCATTGACTGATGAGTTGATTGATGGACAGATTGATAGGCTGATTGATGGATAAATTGATTGATGAATTGGTTGACGGACTGACTTGTCGATGTATTCATTGATTGACTGGCTGATGGGGCGATTGATGAGACAGTTGATGGACTGATTGATGGGCGGCTTGGACGGAATGATGGGTTAATTAACCGACTGATCTGTTGATTGATAGACGGATTGATGGGTTGTTGATTGATTGACTGATTGGTTGATTGATGGCCCGACTGACAGAATGATTGGTTGATGGACTGATTGATGGACGGCTTGGACAGAATGATGGGTTAATTAACCGACTGATCGGTTGATTGATAGGCGGATTGATGGGTTGTTGATTGATTGACTGATCGGTTGATTGATGGGTTGTTGATTATTGGCCTGACTGACAGAACGATTGGTTGATGGACTGATTGATGGGCGGCTTGGACAGAATGATGGGTTAATTAACCGACTGATCGGTTGATTGATAGACGGATTGATGGGTTGTTGATTGATTGATTGATGGGTTGTTGGTTGGTGGACTGATTGATAGGCGGCTTGGACGGAATGATGGGTTAACTAACCGACTGATCGGTTGATTGATAGACGGATTGATGGGTTGTTGATTGATTGACTGATCGGTTGATTGATGGGTTGTTGATTGATTGATGGCCTGACTGGACAGAACGATTGGTTGATGGACTGATTGATGGGCAGCTTGGACGGAATGATGGGTTAATTAACCGACTGATCGGTTGATTGATAGACGGACTGATGGGTTGTTGATTGATGGGTTGTTGATTGATGGCCTGACTGACAGAATGATTGGTTGATGGACTGATTGATGGGCGGCTTGGACGCAATGATGGGTTAATTAACACACTGATTGGTTGATTGATAGATGGATTGATGGGTTGTTGATTGATTGACTGATCGGTTGATTGATGGACTGACTGACAGAACGATTGGTTGATGGACTGATTGATGGGCGGCTTGGACGGAATGATGGGTTAATTAACCGACTGATCGGCTGATTGATAGACCGATTGATGGGTTGTTGATTGATGCCCTGACTGACAGAATGATTGATTGATGGGTTGATCAACTGACCTTCTGTCGCCTCTTCTCCTTGCGTTTGTTCTCGGTGGCTTGAAGCATCTTCTCCCTCCACAGGTTGAAGAAATAAGACGGGTCCGTGTAGAATTTGAGTCCATCCTTTTTGTCATCCCTGCGGTCACGCACACACATACATTATTGTCCATAGGGCGTGTACGAAGGAATCGGGCGCGGTTGAGACGGACCTATAGGGTGTGAGGATGTTGAGCGGTGGCGGTTTGTCGCAACGTTGGTACGTCTCCAACACGGGCTTGAGTATGGAGCGCCGCGTCACCACCTGCTGATCCTGAACGGTACTGCTCCTGAACGCTTTCCGCATGTTGATGTCCTGTAAAGAAACTACCACCGCAACGATACTGACGCCATGTTTCACGCTTATAGGGGTCAGAGGTCACCGAGTATTACCTTCCTCAACAGTGGAATCCAGCTGTGTGACCTTGACGGCCAGGAGGTCTACACGTTCCTGTAGGCCGCTCATCCTGATGTAGAAGGCGTTGGCCTCGGTGAAGAGCTCGCCAAAGATGTCCTCAGCGTGGCGACCTGGGCAAAAAAAAAAACGCACGCTGCGTCATACAATAATACACACATGCCACAACGCCACAATGGTGGTCACTTACTGAGTCCTCCCAGCTGCTTGATGACGGCGGCGAGCGTGCTGTTGGTGACGCACTCCAACTCGCTGGCGACAGCATCGGGCAGAGTGCCGCGACACAAGAACTTGGGTTCGATGATCCTCTGGACCAGTGGCATGGCGCCTGCACGTCACGTGACACCTTAAGATAGACGTGACCATCAGTTTATATAATGGCTATATAATGGGAGTTAAACACGTGCCGGTTCAGACACAATTGCGCGCGCATAACAACCTCATGACGTCACGTAGTGAGCGCGCGGGTGTCCTGGCCTGCTCAGGTACCGAACAATGGATGGCGATGACGTCATAGCCGACATGTGCACAAAGACTCGGTCACGTGCGCGTGCTCGCGCGATCTCGGAAACTCACCCGGTGATGATGAGATGCCGACCCAAAAGCTCAACGTTCTCAAGGTTCTAGAAGGATCCTCACTCGTCTGCCCGCGAAGATGCTGACAGGGAAGAAGGGAGAGAGGGGGGGGGGCGAGCCAATCGGCTTTCACTCGGACGTGTTCGGCATGTGTCGGCACACTTCGGCAGGAACTACGGCAACTCCACGTGGACAATCTTGATTATTATTTTTTTCTTTGTGTCAACTAAGCAAGCAGTCACAAAAAAAAAATTTAAATATAACAAAAATAAAAATAAAGTAATGAAATATAATGAATAAATAATAAAAAAATAATAAAATATAATAAATAAAAAATAAAATGATATATAACAAAAATAAAAATAAAATAATAAAATATAATCAATAAATAATAAAAAATAAAATGATATATAAGAAAAATAAAAAATAAAATAATAAAATATAATACATAAAATAATAAAATCATATAAAATAAAAATACCGTTGAATAATAAATCATCAGTAATCA
Organism: Doryrhamphus excisus; assembly: GCF_030265055.1. Lineage (NCBI taxonomy): Eukaryota > Metazoa > Chordata > Actinopteri > Syngnathiformes > Syngnathidae > Doryrhamphus > Doryrhamphus excisus. Next base: position 15,323,738 of record NC_080466.1, on the reverse strand, counting down.
CTTTGTATTCAGGCCAAATTTATTTCTCAACCAATCAGGCAGCAGAGCGCAAGTCACTCATCTTTGATGCGCTTGACAGCACCTGGAAGCTTGTCATGTAACCTGCACACACACACACACAAACACAATGTTAGCATAGTGGACTGTGATAGGCTAATTAAATGATTTTTAATCTCACTTGTGTAAAGTGTCGTCCATTTTGGAGCGAATCATTTGAATGTGTTCGTCAATCTGTGCCTGAACACACACACACACACATTTATCAAGTGTCAGCATCATGAAAGGAGTCAGAGTCATTACCTTCCTGGTCTTGTAGATGAGGGGCGTGGTGAAGGTAATGATATCAGCTGTAAACAGGAAGAATCAGGAATCAGTACAGCGCCAAAGTGAAGAACCCACAAGGAGAACGTTGGTTCCTCACCCAGGATGAGGATGGTGATGGCATTGAAGATGGCGCCAACGTATGTCATCAGCCACATCACTGCCGCCAGCTGATACGTGGATAGTACATGGTCAGTGTACTTTAACACACTGGCGTTATCCGCCATGCTAAATTCTGACCTTGAGAGAGTCCACCAGGTCTTCCACCAGAAGAAGTCTCCTAGCCTGAGCTGCTGCTTGGTTCACTTGAATTGTGCATGTGTCCGCCACCTTTCGCACCGAGTCGGGGGACAAGGAGATGTTCTGATCCAGCAGAGACCTGACCCACAGACACACGTTTACAATTTATAACCATTTCCACTAACCAGTCTCTTCATATGTGCTTCTACTAGTATATATACTATACTATATATATATATATATATATATACTATATATATATACTTCTAGGGGCTCACTGGAAGGGGTGGCCTTGCTGTGACTTGCTGACGGCCTGCAGGAAGGACTTGTACACTCGGAAGGTGATGGTGACACAAAGACACGCTAGAAGCACATAAGACACCACAGTGATGGCAGACAGCGTTGCCATGGAGACCAATACCAACAACGACAGCCCCAACACTGCACCCGACTTTCTGGGATCCTCCCACTGGATCAGCTCCAAGGCTGCACACACACACACACACACACACACACACACAGGTCAGGGTCATGTGAAGGGTATTACTGATCCTAAGCTACATTCCAAACATGATGAAATGTGGCCTGCACACACACACACACACACACATTAGACTCAGCTAGCTGACTTAGCTAGCACATAGCTGTCAAAGTAGATCAGAACAGGTGAACAATCAAATCAATCAAATCGAATGGGCATAGGTCAAGATAAACCGCAACAACGTTTTTGGATCTTCATCAACTGAACCGTGTTCTTACCAATATGCTCAATCATATGATGACTGAACTTTGACCTCCTTGCAAGAACAGGCTTACCTGATCGTGTGAGGTCACGTCCCGATGAGGATGAAGATGATGACGAGTCGGCCATGTTGTTCTTGTGGTACCTACAGGGGCTTTGAGTGGCTGGTGGGGTGGCAGTGGGTACATCTGGAGAGGCGTGACCTATGTAGGGGGCGTGTCCGTATGCTCTGACATCAGAGTGTTGATATTTTATTGATGGTCACACACAAAAAAAAGGCTTTTGTCACGTGACTCACCTGTGTCCACCGTAAGACTTTTTAAAAATAAAATAAAAAATCTATTGATGGACACACAAAAAAACAAAGCTTTTTGTCACATGACTCACCTGTGTCCACTGTAAGACTTTTTTAAAATAAAATAAAAATAATAATAAATAATAACAATAATAAAATAATAATTTTATTGATGTCACAAAAAACAAGGCTTTTTGTCACGTGACTCACCTGTGTCCACTGTAAGACTTTTTTTTAAATAAAATAATAATATAAATAATAATAATAAAATAATTTTATTGATGGTCACAAAAAACAAGGCTTTTTTGTCACGTGACTCACCTGTGTCCACATAAAATAAAAAATGTAAATTTACAATTAAATAAATTATAAATGTATAAATATATAAAATAAATAAAATATAAATGTTCAAATTTCAAGAATGATTTGGAATTTTTAAAAAAATCCCTCACCTTACAAATATAACAATGACGTTATGTTGATGGTTAAACCACACTGAGTTATATAATACACCGAAATAATACATAAATAATACACAACACAAAATAAAATAACATCTTTTATCATGTCTTTATTATGGCCATTGTTTGGTTTTACCTTTTAATTGTAGCTATCTGACACTGTACACGTTTTTTTTAAAGCAAAAGAAATGAGGTGAAACTAATGGCTATTACGACTTCATTACAGACTAAAGTTTAATGTACATGTAGTGCAAATGTTTGTTTAGTGTACAAACATATTTTATACCGGAAGCGTTTTCCAAAACGAACGTCTGGAACTGCAAGGTGTGACTGTGGAAAAAAGCGGGACCTTAAATGTGTGTTCGTGTTTCCACCCGAACCATTTTAGCTGCCGTGCAACTTCTGAAGACGCGGATGTAGTGTTGTTAGTTGTGTTGTTTGTACCGTTATGCAGTGCAGCTGGTCTTACTTAGGTCCGCTCCAGTGGACAAGTTACGTCAACAAACACGTCAAGGTTACGGCGGGAAAAGACGACGAGTTCGATGGCTGGCTGCTGACTGTGGACCCCGTGTCTGCCAGGTAAACACTTTAGGGACGTCACAGTTACACGGAAACAAGCAGCTTGTGCTAGCAATAACATGTTAGTACTATTCACTGACTTCTATGACGTTCTGCTGATGGAACGTCAAATGTCTTCATCATTGAGCAGCCTTCATGTCTTCATGTCTTGTGTGGTTCTGGTCCGGTCCATCGCAGCCTAGTCCTGGTGAAGTTCAACACGGCCGGAAGGGCCAGCGTGCAGGTCGTGATGGGTCATGCGGTGCAGCAGGTGGAGGTTCTTCAGGAAGCGGACCAGACCACTGCCGAGCATCTGCAGTCGCTCTTCCTACCTCCGCAACCCGGCGGTCTGGAGCCCCAGGAGCGTCTGCGTCGCCGCTCAAGAGTGCGGCAGTGGTTGGAGAAGAATCGCATCCCCGTGGAGGAACAGGGGGAGGAGCTTAAAGTAGCGGGGGCGTTAACAATCGCCTCACCTTATGGATGTGACGACTGCAGCAGCTCTAATGAGATCATCCTAGACCGCATCCAAAAACTGTTGCGCCACCTGGACGAGGACTAAAGCATTACAGGAGGAAGTGGCCGCAGCTGCTGTCCTTTACAAAATAAGAGTAAAGTTTCCACAAGTATGTCAAGCTGTCAATGTGTTTTTATGGCAACAAAACCTTTTATTTTGAAAGGGATATTTCAGCAGTCCTGGTTGAAGAGACTGAAATGACAAACGAGAGGGTTGGTTGGTTTCAAGGCACCTCATTAAGAGCCGATGATGATGATGATGTTGACGATGTAGCGCTACCGGTGAAACACGGTAAAGCGGTTCTAAACTGGTTCTAAACGGGTTCTAAACTGGTGTGAACACAATCACGTTCATGTTTGTGCCAGTGGGAATGCAAAGTGGAGCACAAGCACCAGCGAGTCCCCCATCCTCAGTGAGACGGATCAAGTTTTATTCCCTTGTGTCAAAGAAGGCCGTTCACCGACAGAACCGATACCAGTCCAACACAGTACCTCTTTGGTTCTGCTGCTTGTGGTACCTGAAGGCTCCAGACCGCCGTGTTTCAAAATAAGAGCACATGACATTTTGTCAGTCCGCATCGGAAGGCCTAACCCGAGCGGCTGTAGTGTTTGTTTTGTCCAGGGCCCCCCTGCTCCCTCACAGTGCGGGGGGGCTGTCCAGCAAGGGGGCGTGGCTCAGAGACTCCCTCTTGTAGGTCTTAGGGGGCAGCTTGGGGACGCCGTGGCGAGGCGGCACAGGGGGCCCATCCAGCGGGAGGAGAGGCAGGGGCGGCGACGGGAGGGGCATCTTCCTCAAAGCGGGGGATAGGTTGATGGAAGGAGGGGGTGAAGAACATGCGGTGGGGGCTGAGCTGAGGGAGGAAGTGGACGGGAAGAAGGCCTGAGTCAGCAGCTCGCAGCGGGGACGTCCCTGCGGGGGAGGAAGGAGGTGAAGGGGGGAGTTGAGCGGCTCTCGCGGGGGCAGCAACGGCGGGCTGTCGGGCGGGGACGAGGACGACAGGGAGGAGTAGCGAGGGGGGAGGAGCTTGCAGGTGGGCTGACGAGGCGGGACGGCGGGGGGGCTGTCCAACTTGGACGTCATCTGAGGAGAACACACACACACAAGGCAAGTTTGATTGACTGCACTTTGGACACCTGACGCATCTCGGAACCAACGGAACCTTGGACGGAGACGACTCTGCCGGAGCGGACTCTGGTCGTCTTCGGGGAGGAACCGGTGGAGGAACGGGAACGTCTTCGGGACCGCGGCTGAAACTCACCATGGACGAGACCGAGGACGACCCTGAGAGAAGTGTGGACAGACCAAGGTCAGAACTCAGAAACAAAACCCCAAAGACCAGGGAACACGGAGCCTGATGGAACACAAGGTGGAACCAGGTGGAACGTGACATTTGATCTGAAGAAGAACGGAAGTGGATAGACGATGACTTATGAAAGTAAAGCAGCATCAGAACAGTCGGGTCCGGTGAAAAACCTGCAACTTGAATGCACACACACACACACACACACACACACACACACACACAGCTGCAAAGACTGCGGGTCGCCATGGAGATGACTGTTACTATGGAAACCAGGAGGAGGGGGGGTATACTAACGTGGGCCGTGAGGCAGCGAGACCAGACCAAAGATGGCGTCGCCAGCTGCGGGATGAAGAGGAGAGAAGAGCGTGAGGAGGAGGAGGAGGGGCTACGCTAAGCTAACATTCGAACCAGGAAGTGGACAGAGCGTCGCCATAGCAATTTGTGTCTTGTCAGTCAGTAGGCGGGGCTTACTGGAGTGGAAGGGGCTGCTGGGACCCTGCGGCGAATCGAACACGCTGCCGACGTCGGTGGAGCTGGAGGCTGCCGAGGCGGGGGGCGGAGTCAGCGGCGTGCACGGGGAGTTGGGGGCGGAGACGGCGCCGCCGTCGGCCTCGCTGTCGGGAATGCGGCTGTAGCTGATCTTCCTGGGCTCGTTCTGCAGCGGCGTCGGGTGACGCATGGTGCTGGGCCTCGCCGAGGTGGGGCGAATTCCCGGCGACTTGAGCGGGCACGTGTACTTCTTGGCCTTTTTGGGGGAGGGGGGGCGGAGATAGGAGATCGTGACCGAGACCGTCAGCAGTGGCCAAACAGGAAGTACTTACGAAGCGTGGTAACGAGCGAGCGTTGCGAGGCTCGATGAGGAGAGAGTTGTTGAAGAGATGGTCCGTGAAGTCCTTCTCGCACATGTCCTCCATCGGGTTGAGGTTCTCGAAGAACTTCTGCTCCACACAACGCACAACGCGGGCTCGTCAGACATGCTAGACGTGCTCGAGCAAACAGGAAGTGACGCAAGCGAGACTGACCCTGATGTCGTTCTCCACTCTGAGGCAGTACGGCTGGTTCTGGTACTGCTGGATCTCTCCCGTGATCTCCGCCACTTTCCGTCTCTTGCTGAAGTTGATCAGGTCTTTCCCGTGTCTGTGCAGGAAGTCCGGGTTCCCCTCCTCCGTCTTCAGGATGTTGGTCAGGTAGATCCCTGTCAAAGAGACCCGTTAGCTGACCCGCTGATGTCCCACCACAGATAAATGCCTCAAGGCGTACCAAAGAAGGGGACGCAGGGTGGGTTGATGGAGCGCAGTTTGGCCAAGTACTTCTTGTAGTGGTCTTCGCTCAGCTCATGGGCCTCCTCCAAAATTTTCCTCTGCCGACTTGGAATTTGCTGGAATGCAGAATCATAAAATGGAACCGAGAAGCCGAGAAGTAAATACCGGCGACACAGGCGGGCGCACTGCGGACCTCGAAGGTATGGTCCAGCCTGTAGACCGGCGAGGAGTTCATGGCGCTGACCACCTCCAGGACTCCGTTGAAGTTGTTGAGTTCCTGGAAGACCTGAAGGATCTCGATGATGCGGGACACGACCGCCACGCGTTCCTCCAGGTTCTCCGTCTCCACGATGCACCTGCACAAAAAATGTTAGGCGGAGGAAATGGGAAGAGGCGTCGCCGTGCACGGACAGGAAGTAAGTCACGGTCAGGGGTCTGACTTTTCAAACCACAGGGTCAGGTTGGTGGTGTGTCGGATCATCCGGAGCAGGTTTGGAGAATGGATCTCTTTGTCCTCTTTGGTCCAAACGCTGCCCACCAGCTCCGACGGCTGCACTGACCTGAGGGTCGCATATCGAAAGGTCAAATGGGCGGGCGGGGCCGGGGGAATGGGTGTCACGGCGTTACCTGTAGAAATCCGACTCGAGCAGAGTGAGCTGCCGGGCGATCTCGATGGGGTGAAGGGTCATGAGGTCAAACTGGTCCGCGTTTCCTGGCTTGCAGATGTGCCACTCGACCGGCGGGGGCGAGTTCTGGAAGGTGATGCTGTGACTCGGCCCGCTCACCTGGACCTGCTTCTTCCTCTGGATGATCTTTGTGATCGACTCCACCCACTTCCTCATCGCTTTACCTGAAACGCGCACACACACACACACACACACACGATGACGTCCCCCTACAGCCGCACAAAGGCGACAACGCACCTCTGACGGAAGCAATGAACTCCTCGAGTCGTCGAAGCAGGCAGGTGTCTCGTTCAAAGTCGTAGAAGTGATGTTCCACCCAGTGGCGGCACACGTTGAGAACTCTGCAGGAGGACACGTGAAGATGTGTTCGGGTTCAAACACGGGGGCGGGGATTAGTACCTGAGCTGGACCGGCTGTACAAATTCTTTGCGGAAGCGTTTGAGTTCGGCGCTGAGGGGCTGCTCTCCTCCTTCCAGGTGATCCGCCTCGTTGGGTCTGGGTTCCGGGATCTCAAACCTGGACAGAAGAGATCTTAGAAGCGTGATCCCGACTGTGTATCGAGGAGTGAAGGTGGCCGAACCTCTCGATGAGCAGGTCCAGCAGCTCCTGCGGTTTACAGAAAGATCTGTAGGTGGTCAGAAATGTTCGGACGAAGTTTGGATCTGAAGAAGAACAAGCAAGAACCGTGAGAACAAAGCAAACTCAAACCACCAAGATGTTCTTCAGGGTGGCACCTCACCCGCGTACATGTGGAAGGTGAGCCTCTCGATGAGTTTCAGAACGGTGCCAGCTTTGACCACCGGGATCCCGGACTTGGACTGGACGTTGTCCTCGAAGACGACATTCTCCTCGGAGTCGGGCTGAGCGAAGCGGTACACGTCGGGTCCGGGGAGCTTGACGTGCTCGTCCTTGTCCTCCTGGAGCGCAGCCGTGTCCAGCATGCGCTCCAGCGTGCTGCGGTACTGCAGCGAGACGAGCGCCGCCATCCAGCCGTTCTTTTCCTCGGCCGACTTGGCGGCGAACACGACGCTGTTGCCGTCTTTGAGTATGATCTCAAACGCGTGGCGGTACTCGCCCTCCTTGTCGTCCTTGTCGTTGATCTGGACTTTGCGCATGAAGAACTTCTCCTTCAGGCGGTACTCGGCAGCGGAGCCGGCGCCGGGGAGACGCGGCGGGCAGTGATTGGTCTTGCAGCAGATCATCAGGCCGTCGAAGAGGAATATGTGGCGCTCGTGTTTGGCCCCCACGCGGGTCAGCGTGCCCTCCATGATGAACTCGTTGCAGCACTGGCCGATGTCCTTCCCCTCCCAGCCGTCGATGTTCTTCTGGATCTCGTTCATCTTCTTGATGGCCAAGTGTTTGCCCTTCATCTGGTGGCTGTAGAAGCGGCACGCCGACTCGCTGGGGATCACAGAACGAGCAGAGTCAAGAGGGCATGCCGAGCCGCATGTTGGCGACCCGGAACCCAAACGTTGTGGCCACAAGCGAAAGGAGTGGGAGCAACGATCTACGTGTGGGAGTAAAACTTGCCATGCACGGGGTTTGCCGCGTTGGCACCAAATAATCGTTTAATACGAACGACCTCATCGTGCATTTGAAGCAACATCATTGGCGGTGGCGAGGAATGTCGGGGTTACACGCTTTATTTATTTAAACCCCCAGCCCCGGTGCATAAAGAAGTAACTGGGTCGGTTTCTCTCGTACCAACTGTTCCTGTCTATTGTTCCCTGGTTGAGTAATATGCCATCATCAAGCCTTTTCTGACATCAAATACTACAAAACTACTACAAAAAGTACACATGATGTGTGCTGATACTGCATCAACACGGCAAGACTGCAATATCGGTATCTGTACCCAAATACTGCCGCGTTATTTTATTCCATCACACACCTACTTGTGTTCTTTCTCCCCGAGTGACAGGCAATAAAAATCTTTGTGTTTGTCATGTGACCAAAAAGAGCCCTCCGATTGGATGCCGCGATTGCGAGGTCACAGCGGGACGCTGAACACAATGACAATGACATCATCATCACTGTCCGCATTCACCTGCTGCTTGGTGATGAAATTGCGTACACATACTAGCTCTGTTGGGGGGGTTTGAGTTGAGGTAAAACGTTGCGGTGCGATGGTTTGAGCCGAGGCCAGCCGGAGCCGCTAATCACTTTAGCACATAAACCCCTGAGGTATGAACAAGCTGTGTCACAAGAACCGCGAGCGCTTGTGTGTGTGTGAGTGTGTGTGTGTGCGAACCCAGACGAGCTCACTTACGTCTTCACATCCTGCTGTCAATCACCTTCACGTCTCACCGTGTCGGCACGACGCGCGATGTCGAGTTTTGACGCTCAAGACGCGCTCCGCTCGCTCATTTCTTTTTTTTCCCTTTCTGGCTAACAGAACAATGAGCAGCGCCTCCCTAACTCCCTGACGCCACTTCCTCCTCGTCCCCGCCCGCCCGCACGACCTACGACCTCGGAGCGCCCGCTCTATTTTGGTCCACCGGCAGAGAGGATGGGCGGAGTCAACAACAATGCGTCGGCCCTCTTTGTTAGTTCCACACAACTTTTTTCCACACACGGACCTGAGCCTCCTCTTGGCCAGACTGCGCGAGCAGATCCTCTCCATGCTGCTCTGCAGGTTGAGCAGAGCCGTGATGGCCTGCTTCAGACACTCCTTGTCCTCCTCGTCCTCGCTTTTCTCCTCCAGTTGCTATGGAGACACACAGGGACGCACGCGTGGCAGAGCTTTTTGGGGCGGAATGTGGACTTTTTTTGTGTGCGTTACCTTGATGATGTCAAAGAGGTGCAGACAGTAGTAAACGGGCGTGAGGAGCAGTCGAGGTAAGACGTATTGGACCGCCTCCTTGAAGCCTTGACAGATGGACTGCGGACGGAACGGAACCATCAACCTCATCGTGTAACATGCACAACGCACAGTTCAAATCAAATCAACTTTATTTGTAGAGCACTTTTCCTGCACGGACATGCAACACAAAGTGCTTTACTCGAATTAAAAACAATTACCACAATTAAAAAGAAAACAATGACCAAGAAAGCCCCTCCACCTCCCACACTCCATACTAGACACACACACACACACACACACACAAGGAAACGCCACCTTTGGGGCCTGTCCACACTGGGAGGACCAGCACCCGGGCCCCCCGACTCCGACAGATGGGTAGACCCCCACATCAAAAAGGGAGGAACCCCCAGCCGGCCGGGTCAAAGGGACCCAAGGACAGCACCCCCGACACAGCCCCCAGTGTGGAGGACCGGGCCCCCCCCCCCACTGGAGTTAAAAGCTTAAGACTAAAAGCATAAAATAGGACTAAAAAGATAAAAACGTAAGAAGAGGTCAGTGGGCGGGGCCTCACCTGAAGGTGGAAAGCGGCTCCCGGCTTGGTGACCTGACTCAGGAAGTGTTCGTGGAAGCCGGAGCGCAGGATGTCCTGAGCGTACGTCTCGTAAGGGTCAAAGGCCAACTCCTGTCAACAAGGTCACATAACCAACACAATCGGCGGCCATCGGATAAAAGCACTGACCTATGTGACACGGGTAAATGGGGGCAGGCTGGAACCTACCCCGCGTGACCTCGTGTGGGGGCGTTCACTGTCCACAATGTCCACTGATATTGTGCAAGCTCAGCCGTGACGCTCGAGAGGCACTTCATGCTAACACGCGGCTTCGCGGCGGTCAAGTGGTTAGCGCGCAGACCTCACGGCTAGGAGACCGGGGTTCAATTCCACCCTCGGCCACCGTCTCTGTGTGGAGTTTGCATGTTCTCCCTGTGCATGCGTGGGTTTTCTCCGGGTACTCCGGTTTCCTCCCACATTCCAAAAACATGCTAGGTTAATTGGCCACTCCAAATTGTCCATAGGTATGAATGTGAGTGTGAATGGTTATTTGTCTATATGTGCCCTGTGATTGGCTGGCCACCAGTCCAGGGTGTACCCTGCCTCTCGCCCGAAGACAGCTGGGATAGGCTCCAGCACCCTCCGCGACCCTTGTGAGGATAAGCGGTAGAAAAATGAATGAATGAATGTTATTTTTTATTCAAATGTTTTTTTACCCTTCCATTTATATTTTATATTGCATTTTATTATTAGATGGATGAATATGCGTGAATTAGCATATTCAAATCGCCCAATTGGCATAACCCAAATTGTTAGAAGGTTGCGTCCAGTGAGGATCATGAATGAAAAAAGGTGACAAACCTCGGCCAGGTCCTCAAAGCAGCTGCCCACCAGCGGGTGAGGACTGCCGTCGTCCGTCATCTCCACGGTGTCCTCGATGAGGCCGAGCATCTTGACTGTCACCTCGTGCACATCAAGAACACGGCTGAAGATGCTGTCCACATCCTGAGAAGACAGCCACGACTATTGAGGACGCTCTGAAGGCGTACGACGGCGTACGACGGCTACTTACATGCTGCGAGAAGAGCATGGCGTTGGCGTTGAAGCGCTCCCTGAAGACCTTGATGAGGAGGTCAAGCTGCCTCAGGAAGTGCCGTCCGTCGGCCATGAAGTTTCTCACCAGCTCGTAGTAACTCTGCTCCTCGTTGGCCGACGGCTCCTCGTCCGTCAGGGGGAAGCCGCTGATGTCCTCCTCGTCCTGGTGGAACATGTCCATCAAGACCTGGACACGCCCGGGAGAGAGACACACAACGTTAGCGCGAGCGTGTGTGCGAGCTGCACCTGTGTGTGTGCGGCATACCTTGTCGGCACACATGGCCACGGTGATGTCCTGCTGTGAGATCTCGTAGTGTCGGATGTTCCTCACGTAGTTCCCGGCCAGCTTGAGGATGTCGGCTGAGATGTACTCCAGCACGGCCACCATGTAGACCGAGACCTGGTGATCGATCTTGTAGCCCAGCACCTCCTGCAAATCAGCCAGCCAATGAGGCGCCAGCGTGCACTGAAGACTGCGAGGTCGTAGGTCACACCTTGAGCAGAGGGTGGATCTTGTCGACGGGCAGAGCAAGTGGGTTCCTCCTCTTCCTCTTTTCGATGGCAGCCTGAGCATCAGCGATGGCCCACTTGTCGATTGGGTGAGGGAAACTCTTCTGGACCCGTTCCTGATTGGACAACATGGAGTCATCTGAGCTGCTGTGTGTGTGTATGTGTGTGTGTGTGTGTTTCTCACCTCCACATCCTGCACACTTCGAGGTTGAGCCTGACACAACATGCTGAGCAGCAGCAGTATCAGCTGTTCGATGTACTGCAGCGCCTCCTGCTGGGACACCAGGTTAGGATGCACCTGCTTCAGTACCTGCCACAAACACACACACGCGCACACACACACACTAGTGATAAATTACCATTAAACTGATGAGTCATCAATAACAAAAAAAAACTTGAGTGCTCCAGCTGTAAGCACTTTCCACTTCCTGTCAAGGTGTGACGTTTCAACATGGCGATGTGACGTCACTCAGCACAAAAATCACACCGCGCCCGTGACGTCCCACCTTTCACCTGAGGCGCTTCCGGATCAGAACCACAACCACCCGGTAGCAGCTGCTGAGGAAGCGGACGCAGCGCGTGTGCACGTGCACGTGCCTCACCTTGTCCAATGAGGGGACGAGCAGGCCTCTCCATTTAGAAACGTTGTCCTCGCTGAAGAAGTCGTACTGCAGCTGGGCCGTCTGCATGGCTGCCTGCAGCGGGGGGGCCGACGCGCAGCGCTTGGCCGGTTTACATTAACGCCGTGTGCGGCCGAGTGAGGGTCCGGCGGGGCGGGCGAAAGGGAGAGCCTCAGAACATCTAGCGGGCTCGGCCGCTGTCGGCGCCACCATCCTCCACGCCAGATGTGACACGGCTAGCAGTTAGCTCGCCAGCTAGCGGCTAATGGAGACTGATTGTGTTCACCGGGAGGTTAGCATGCTGACCGCTAGCCGCTCCATGCTACCAACTTGAGCCTGTTAGCTTGTAGTCCGTCCGTATGAGGTTAGGGGTCGTTAGCGGCCGGCGGTCGGTCCATCGGTAGCTTCCTCCGGGTGACGTGAACGTTACCGGTTGACGTGACTCGGCGGGTCCGGTCTGAGGCGAACACGGTGACTTCCCGGGGGGGGCGGCACGTACAATTCCCAGCCCCGTTACCTAACCTCGGAGTGTTCGGTCCTTCGGCTCCGTCCCCCGGACGCTCTATGCAGGCAACCAGCTCCCGACGTGCTACCATGTGACCCGCTCTACTCGCACCGCTGGACACCGTTCACGGCTGTTGGTTTTCTGTTGTTGTTACTCCGGTGTGAGCTAGTCAAGTGTGGAACTAATGCGCATGCGCGATGACGTCTGGACGCGCATGGGCGGAGCTGCCACAGCACGTAAACAAGCTACTCCCTGGTGGCCAACATCGGTACTGTCACCTTAACATTAACATGAATAAATCACATTATGCATTCTCATCCTAACATAAAACCATTTATTGATTACTGGTGCAATAAATGAACTTACCGATGTGTTCGGAGAACAAGTCAGTGTTGATCATCATTTCAAACCATACATTTACAGAAATTCATATTATTTACAATAACGAATGACAATACATTGTCTGAAATAAGCAGAGAAATACAATCAGTTTGTTTTGTCCAAGTTTCTTCATTGATTTATTTACATCAGATACTTCATCCAGTCGAGGGCGCTGTGGCTTTGGGACAAGAGGGGCTTCCATAGGTATTTCCACTAGTAAATATTAATATACTAGTAATAATAATGGTCAGCTGTGACTCACCTTGAGGCCATTCTTAACCTGAACAGGAATCCACTTAATGGCATACTGTCTCTTTAAGAGGCATGATGGTGAAAGACAGATTAAAGGTGCTGCATTGTCATGGTAACTGCAGGTATGCATGTCATGCACACTATCTGAGCATCGAATAAGAACAGAAAAGTTCACACTTCCTGATTGAATCCACTTCTAATGTGTCACTTCCTCGTGATTGATCAAACGATATTTGACGGTATTTACACTTTTGTTTTCATAATGTGTTGTTCTGAGCACACACACACACACTCACACACTTACAAGAAGGCGAAGGTGCAACGACACTGCGGTATTCCCATCAGGTGAATGGCTAGTTCTGTATGGTTCAGTAGCAGGACTGGACGTTACCATGACAACCGTGCAAACAAAAGAATAGCTTGATAACTATTTCATGTATCGGTGCTCGTGGACCACTCTCAGTAGAGGGCGCTGTGGAGCCTCCACTAGACGAACAATTCAGTGGCCGGCCGGCAGACCACACAGGAGAACTCGTCCAGATACCGGATCAGACGGATGATGCACGCACCGCTTTGGAGCGCAGGTGTCCCGAGCGGCTCAGAAAAGGGAAGGTGGCGCCGAGGCAGCCGGAAGCCACACTGAGACCCAGACTGGCCCAGGCACAGCGGATGGACCAGCCGTAACCGTGATCCACGTCATCCGGAAGCCCGTAGATGAAAGGAGGATTCCTGGAAAGGTCATAGGTTATGCTGGCGGCGTAGGTGCACAAAGAGATGGTGCAGAAGATCCCTGCGGACGAATCGGAAAGCACCAAACGTCCACGAAAAAAGAAAAGACGTGAGTACAAGGCAGCATTTTGTTGTATTGTTGTACTTCTCACCTGCCACCAGCAGTGGGCGCACAAACACACACACATATATATCCATACCTGCCATGAGGAAGAGAAGTCCAGACACGTGCTGTGTCAGACTGCCCTCCCAGAAGAAGCCCACTGACGTCACGATGCTCCCACAGAGAAGAACCGCCGCAGCCATGCCTAAGAATCCTGCCGTGATGCGCCGTAGGTCTGATGGTCACATATGAGCAAAAAAAATGCAGTCTGTTACCATAGCAACTGCTTCCACTCTGCAGAAAAAGTGTCATGGCGTGTTTCCACGGCAACCGCTGACAAGCAGCCAAGCTACAATATGAACACTGTGGAGGTCACAAACACACACGGAAAAACTCACGCAGAAGGTGCCACTCGTCCTGTTGGATGGTTCTGGTCAAGTTCAAAGGGATGTTCCTCAACCTGATTGGCTGAGAGAAATGATACTTGACAGCCGTGCAGCGCTCCGCGATACCTATACACACATATATAAGCACCAAAACAAAGTGTGAAAGCAGTGTGAAAGCAGAGTGACATCAGAGTGACACCGGTTCGGAAGCAGACCTCGGTCGATTAGCTTATCGATATCGGCATCGACGCCACGGAAATAGCACTTCCTCCACAGGCCGGAATGTGTGGAAAACAGGGGCCGGCCACACTCCGTCTCCAGGATTCCCATTCCCAGGATGGCACGCCAGTTTTCCAGGAGCTCCTCCTCTCTGCTGCCCACGTGCACGGGCTTCATGAGAGCCACATCGCGCGTGCTCGTGTCCACCAGCGGTAAATGGTAAATGGGCATTTCGCGGTTCTTCTGGTCGTTGGAGTCGGAACCGTGCCGGTCGCAGTTGTCCTTGTGGCGGCGGGTGTCCGTCTCGTACCAGTGGTCCGTACCGATGGCGGTCACGAGCAGCAGCAGCGAGAGCGCGCTCAGCATCAGGCTCACAGCGGACACGGTCACCGTAGCCGGTCCGGCTCTCATCGTGGGTCCGAAGGAGCCGGTCCCGGTGCCGCAGGTACTGTCGTCGATGCCTTTAGCAGCCATGTTGCGCTGCCATCGTCGCGCCACCGCCGATCAGCCTGACACCTGGAGGAGCTCTGCTTGGTGGCGCCCACTAGCGGCTGAGAGCCGTCAAGCTCTCGTTTGACACGAGAGAACGCCAACGACATGACCTTCAAAGTAAAAGCTGTGAGAGCGAGCACGTGTATCTGTGTGTGTGGGTGCGCGCGCAACGGTGAAGACACGAGCTTGTTAGTAAAATGGCGGTCACGTGAAGCTGCTCAACAAAACGTCGAACGCTGCTCAACAGAACGTCCCTACCTCTCGGTTAATAGTACGTCTTTTATTTTGTATATGTTAAAACGGATGTGTGTGGCGTCATTGCGGCTGACTTGTGAATGAATGACTGGGTGGGACTGTTAGATGAACAAATGTTTGTTTGTTTTTGTGTTGGGCTTCTTTTTCAGTGTCTCGTACACGTGACAGGAACAGGAACCTGTTTTATTCCAACCTGATGGTCAAGGTGTCTTTCAATGAGAAAGTCCACCATTAAGTTCATAAATAATTCAGAGACGTCCCCCGCTTGCTGCTTCCTGTAACAAAACCACCTTCTCAGCCCTCCCCTCACACACACACGCACACACACACACATAAATACTACCATATTTGATGCTAGCTATGCGTTGTTAGCTCCAAAAGCTACTACTACTAACCGTGAAGTCAATGAACCAATTAGCATGATCTCACATGCGTGTGTGCATGTCAAGGTCGTTACACTTTTAATGCTTTGACTTCCTCTCTCACACACACACACACACACACACACACACACACACATTCTGATCAATATGGTCGGCTGTTTCCCACGATCCTCAGCTTGTGTGTGTGTGTCAGCAGATTATTGATCGCTCTGCTGAAGCTCCATCAGCATGAATCAACTTACAGGTCGGTGTGTGTCTGTGTGTGTGTGCTAATAAACAATTATTGTGTTAAAGTGCTGCAGTAGATGAAGGTCAAAGGTCAGGCCGAAATCACACATGAATCATCAAATTGTTTCCTCGGGTCTCAGGTCTGATTCTATGCTTCTCTAATGCGGCGTTCGGTCGATCTTTGCAGCGATTCTTGTGTCCTTGTGAGTATTTCAGAATAGGGCACAAGATCCTGTCAGGTGATTCCCAAACGTACGTGGAATCGCTCTTAATGGGGGCCTAATGGAGGCGCTGTATGTTTCCCTTGGCTTGGCAGAACAATATTCATTCAAAAGAGTAGTGACTGAAAAACAAGAAGATGGTGGTGGTTGATCTCGGTGGCACATCGTGTCTCTTTGGCAACAGTAATGTCTTCAAGGGAGGTAAAACGATAAACGATTGGTTACGATAGGTTGCCTTTTTTTTTTGCTAGCTAAGAGGATGCTAACAAGTCATTTCTCGCCACAGGATTTGCCAGGCAGGTGCAGTGGCGGTGTTGGTGAGGGGGAGGGGCGGCAGGGAGAGGGGGGGGGGTACTTGCATGCACATCTAAGCCAAGATCAAATAATGATCCGTCCAGCATTGCGCATCTAGCATAGCATCGCTAATGAAGATGATGGTGACATGCAACATGGACTACAAATATCTCTATGCTATATACCGCACTGCTTCTTCACACACACACACTCACCCACACACACACACACACTCAACCGGCTATGTGAAAGTGAAAACGTTGTTTTGATCACATGATCAAAGTTGATTGACAGTTTCAGCTTACAGGAAGCTGAATCTGTGCATTTCTGTGTAACAAGCTTCTTCAATCAGTTGGTTATGTGACATGTTCCTCCACATGATCTTTCAATCTGTGTGTGTGTGTGTGTGTGTGTGTGCGTGTGTGTATTGCCCACGCAGCCTTCATCTCATAGCTCGTTAAGGGTTAGTCTGTTTAGCTGTGCTTGTTAGCGACCTGCTGCTCCTTACTATACACACACACACACACACACACACACACACACACACACACACACCGCCCCCTGCTGGCGTGATATAACAGCCAACCCCCTGCAGAGAGCCGAGGCGACCATCCTCGCCATCATTATCCCAGTGTGCGTTTTTAGCATGCTAACATCATTTTGTGTGTTAAATAAGCCTGAAATTAAATTAAAAAAAAAACCTTCCTGTTTCCAAGGTGACACACAACATCTAAAGAGCGTTTCCCGCAACTACCCCTTCAGGTGTACCTAATAAAGTGTCCAGCAAAAGCAGGATTCCTGAGAGGAGGAGGAGGCGGAGTCAAGCGACCTCCACTCAGCCTGAATAATTTATGCATCAGCACTGCGGTCTTATGGGGGGGCTGCAGCAGCTGATGAAAATTTAAACACGCACTTTGGCTTGTTTGCTAACCTTAAGTCTATCTCCACGACCTTTCACCTCCTGGTGGCCCATTCTGCTGACTCGGCAAAAACATCAGCACGTATGTACACGTGCACGTGTGCTGAATCATTTCATTTATTGTAGATAAATATTGATAAATATGTCTGAATGGACATTGAGCATGAAAATGTTCATTTGAGGAAGGAAATGGAAAACAAATAGTAATAGAATACTGACCTCTGCTGGACGTCTTTTGAAATAACACGACTTCCTGTAGAAGATTTTAGGGCTAAAACGACCTGAAATGCCGTTTAAACAAAAAAACCATTGCCTGTTTTCATAATTTATTATTAATATTTTTATAATATGAAGTGTTCGTATTATATTATACGAGTTAAGCTACCGTAAGTAGCTAGAACGGAACACATTAAGTTTATTTGTCATTAAGTCTTTTATTCTGGACGCTTTTCTGCTGTAGTTTTAATGTGTAGTTTACTGTGCTTTTATTTTGGTAACAAAGTTCGTGATGCAATTTCCTGTTTAGCACTCTTCTCTGTCGTCTCTGTTTATAACAGGAATAGATAAGTCTTGCCTTGTGTGGGTTCATGACTAACATGTAAGTTTCTTGTCCACTACAAAAATTATTACTTCATAGATTCCCACCAATGTGTGCTAAATACGTTCTTGATTTATGTTACTTTCATGTATGTTTTGCTAACGTTTTTCTGGCTGAGTTTAATTGCAAATGAGGCTCACGTGGAGGTCACGAGTGCATTGTGTTAATGTAATGACTTCATTTTACCGCTAATGTAATTACTTCATTTTACCGCTAGAGGGCTTCAGAGACCACAATCCTTTCACAGCCTTCTGAGCTAATGATGTTATGCGTTCATTGTCCTCCAATGCACAGCTAATTTAATACTGTATACTATACAAAGTATATATCGTTTATTATTAGTATGTATTCTCCATGCCTGTTTATAATGTATATTACACCTATGTTGTATTGCACCGTTTCTGATGCCATTATTTGTATTTTTAATTTTTTTGTATTTGTATTTATTTTTCTTTCTGTGCCAATCTTTCTGACCGGAGTCCCTGTCCCATGATGACATCATCAAATGGAGAACGTGATTACGGAACGTAAGCGGTGATGGAGGTGAACATAGTCCTGTGTATGCCGGATATGCAGTCCAAAGACATGCCAAAGAAGTGCGGAGGTATAAAATCGAGAACAAGGTGTCACAAGGTGCTTTAATTAAACTCATAATGATGCTCGATATCTTACAGTCTTACAGACCTATTATGCTCTTTTTTCTACTCTTAGTATTGAGGTGTGGACTCCATTAGAGCAGCTACACACAATAACCCACTCTGAAAACTTTCTAGATCTTCCAGAATATTCACCTATTGGGGACTTGGTATCAATGTCCATGGTGCCATGGAACACATACTTTGTGGCAGAAAGATGTAAAAAGATCTACATAATAATAATAATATATATATATGTTATAATAATATATATGTTAACACTCCTATACCCATAAGTGATAGCCGAATGTCCTACTTGGTTATTTCCAAAAACATTTCATAGAGTTAAAAACAGACACCACTTTATAATATAAAAATATGCCGTCAAGCCCAGGGGATATGTATTTTTTTTTCTTCCACTATCCGAATTCAAACAAAGTAAATGACATGTTGGATACTCCTGTACAGCAGGTGGCGGTGTGTACCGTTGACGTCATGATTACAACCCGCCATTAAACCAAAAAGAAGAAGAAGAAGAAGCAGCAGCAGCAGCAGCTCGAAAGAAACAAGTGGATGACATCGTGATTGACAGCTGTCCTAACAGGCTTCACCCTCACCTGGCGAAGACGATTAGGTAAACTTGCACCACTTTTTTTATGTCCGTGTTGCTAACTTTGCTAGAATTCACAACTGCACGCGCGGTGTGCTATCCGTGCTAATCGCGTAGACTGAGATACATGCTAACAGAGCTAAAGCTAACATGGACTTCATGTTTTTGTTCGGTTGCTTTCCGGAAGTCGAGGTAAGTTCAGGCTCGGTTGGATATTCAAGAACCAGCAGCGGGACTGAAACACTGTTTTGAACGAGTGACGTCATTTGGTTGATACAATAACAATAACAATAGTAGTCGTGCTGGAGCAGAACCTGAACCACAGGTTCCAGGACCACCAGACTTTAGTCTGGTCTGGATGCTGTCAAACAAAGACAAGATGAACTTTTAAAAGAAATACCGTCCGGACAGGTGAAAGGTCACAGGCAGCGATGATCTCCTTAGAAGACCTTGAGGGACTGGACGAGGAGGAGCAGGACGATGACATCACCGACAACCCAGAACCAATGGGTGAAGAGGACTCTGAGAGACTGCTGAGTCACTGGAGGGCGGTGGCCAGCACGCATCAGGTGTCGGTTCCTACAGGTGAGAGGGCGGGGCTAGCGGCACTCCAAGGTTACGGTCATCTGATTGACATTTATCTTTTGTAGAAATGATGGGACCCATACAGGAAATGACACACAACCGCCAGCAGAGGGAGTCCGTCCCCTATGTGGCCATTTCCTGTCAGGAGAAGGTCACATGATCAGTTTGCGTTCAATGAGTTATTGATCAGTATTGATGGAGCAGGAGAAACATTGTGCACGTGTATGTGCAGATGGGCGAGGTGCTGTACGAGGAGAGAGCGTACCCCGCTGGGAAGTGGGCGTGTGTAACTCAGCGGGAGGAGCTTTACGAGCAGAGCATCTCCATGAGCTTCATGAAGCTCATGCGCTTCATCTGCAAGGAGAACTCAGCAGGTCAGCTTTCATCTACTCTCTTGCACACACAAATACGGCCTGATATGAGAAGTGTTTGCGCCGGCAGGTCGCCATCTTGGAATGACGGTGCCAGTGGTCAGCACGATCCACATGATGGAGGACGGGAAGACTTTCGATAAGGACGTTCTCACCGGGTTCTACCTGCCTGCTGAGTTCCAGAACGACCCTCCTCAACCCTCGGACTCGGACATCGTTATTATGCACAGAGACCCAGTCCGAGTCCTGTCCAGGTGAGTTCTGCGTCCTCCTTTGACCTCATGGCGAGCATCAGACTCATGTTGTGAGTATTTCACACATGTTCATGTTTCTGCTAGGACGTTCTTTGGAACAACCACAGAGGAGACGGTGACACGCCAGATCGGACTTCTGTGGGAGATGGTGGGCACGCCAGAAGACGTGATGTCAGATTACTACATGGTGGCCGTCTATGAGAATCCGGGTGTTTCTCGGCGCCGCAACGAGATCTGGTTCATCAGACGAAACCCGTAGGAAGTTCTTGCGTTTATCCTCTTCCCATATCTACGTTAACTGAAAAATTTGTAATCAATGAGTTAATCCCTGATCACAGCCATTGATAATGGATCAATACTTTGTGTTAGCATGCTTAGCTAGTAGCATTGTTGTAAACAATCCATCCATGAATTGATGCCGTCATGCTGGTCTGTAAATGACAGCCACCGACTTTGATGTTAAAACTTTTGTGGGGTTCCTTTTTGGTGGCACAACCAGAAGCATGTCCTGAAAGTTGGAATATTTTTGAAAGTAACATTTGACAAAAAATTGTTGTTTTTGATTGGGGTACGGCTTTTAATGTTGAGTGTTTCCAAACTTTTTTTTTTAAGTTCTGCTTCGATGTTTGAAATAAAAATGATTATTCTTATTCAACAAAGAGCCAAAAGAACTTTATTTACAAAACCAAATAACACAGCCATGAAAAAATGTTTCTCTAAAAGACAAAAACAAAGCAGGAGATAAAAAGGGGTGGGGCTTCCATGAAATCAGATGAGGTCGGCGACTGTGGATGAAAAGAAAGAACGGCATTGGTCAACAACGTACCTGAACTTGGGCCTCAGGCGCCAGGTTGCCGTGACAACTTACCGTTCATGGGCATCTCGTCAATTTGGGTAGAGTAGTACTGCTCAATGTCCCGCAGGATCCTGATGTCGTCGTTCTTCACAAAGTTGATGGCCACACCCTTTCGGCCGTAACGACCTGATCGGCCGATCCTGGAGAAAGTAGGCAGTGACGCGTGTTGCTTGTCTGGGGTTTGCGACGGCGGGGGCGGTCCTACCTGTGGATGTACAGCTCTCGATTGTTGGGAAGGTCATAGTTGATGATGAGGGACACCTGAGGAACGTCGAGACCACGAGCCCAAACGTCCGTCGAAATCAACACGCGACTGTGGACACAAACATAGGTTGAGACGTCAACGCATATTAACAGTGGTGGCTTGGGCGGCCATCTTACCTGGCTCCTGATCGGAACTCCTTCATGATGGACTCGCGCTCCTTCTGCGGCATGTCGCCGTGCATGGACGACACCGTGAAATTGGCCTCCCTCATCTTCTCTGTTAGCCAGTCCACCTGCAACACACGCTCATTAACACACAACCATCACACTGTGTGTGTGTGTGTGTGTGTGTGTGTGTGTGTGCGCGCACACACGGACCTTCCTCTTGGTGTTACAGAAGATGACAGCCTGCGTGATGGTCAGCGTGTCGTACAGGTCGCACAGGGTGTCAAACTTCCACTCTTCTCTCTCCACGGCCACAAAGAATTGTTTGATTCCTTCCAGAGTCAACTCGTCACTGCGAGCAGAGCGGTCGGGTCAGACGGTTACATGACGACGACAATATTGTATGGTATCACCTCATACTTCGGTACATTATTAAAAAAAATAATAATAAATAACTGTATTATGGAAAGCAGGAAGTGAACAAATGTAACAGCTACTGATTGTAAAAGTACCAGATGGAGGGGTAGGATTTAATAAGCTTTGCTTCTTCCTACTCCTTTTGGACATGTAGAACTGGGAACTGATTATGGGATGCACTCAATTAGCATTACTACAATTAGGGGGTCACGATACATTCAGCTCACGAGAACTAGACGATATTTCAAAAATACTTTTAAGACTACGTGGTAGCGTTGCTCCAACGAGAAGAAAAAACAGACATCACAAGCGAGTCGATGCTGGGAACGCCGAGTGCACGGTGCATTGCAAGGTTTACAGTCTACGATTGCAATCCTGCTTCACGCACTACCAACATCCATACTACACCAACCGTTTGACCAGGATGCGGATGGGGTCAGTCATGAACTTGTTGGTCATCTCCAGGATTTCGTGCGGGAGCGTGGCGCTGATCAGCACCACCTGAGTGGCGGGGGGCAAATAGCGATACACGTCGTAGATCTGCTCCTTAAAACCTACAAGGCCAGGTCAGAGGTGAAAAGTCACATATCCGGCTGAGGGGTCGGGACATGACAGGGAAAGTCTTACCTTTGTTGAGCATCTCGTCGGCTTCATCCAGCACTAACATCTTGATGGCTCTCGTACGAAGACTCCTGCGACGGATCATGTCTGAAAGTGGAGAAATCATAACGTTCAATTGGAGGCGGTACCATACTACAGTAGGGTGGCCCTTATTTTCGAAAGTTTGAAAATTCAGTCTCCAAACCCGGATTCTTGTTCCACTCCATGAGAAAACCACGCGAGTAATTTTTTTTTTTTAATCGAATAATATTTACCCGGTGCTCAACGACCTTAAAGTTTTACTATATAAGATCAATGAGTCGATGGGAGCCGTGTACTCCAGGGAGCCTGATGGAGGAGAACACAAGAGGACAGCGGTGGGGGATTTTGCACAGATGCAGTCGTAGCACAGTAAAGGGCCTTTCATGTGTGATAGTCATTTGTTTTTGGCTATACCTCATTTTATGTCAATATTCTAGTAAATAGTATTTTGGTGAACCTTACAAGTTGGTGGTGCAACCAGCAGATATCCAGCAGATATAATTTGTAAATGAGAGATTTGCTTTTATGGTACAATGGCATCAGTTTTATCAGAACTGAATTACATGTTCTTGAGGCGAGGAAGATTTTTTTTGTTTCTACAGATGTTTTGTATTTGTCAAAACATGTTGAAATAGAAGTATTCTGGTCACTAGGCGGCATGAATTACATTACATACATTACATTACCTTGGTTCTCTTCTAATTCTGTGTGGAAGTGGCTTAATTTTAGGATAAATTAATTTGTTAGCTAATTTGTTAGCCCGCTGGCTGGCTTGATAAGAGTTGAACAATGTGTAAAGATGAATAACAGGAGTGTAAAGGTTTTGGTTATTGGTTTGTTATGTCATGCCTAGAGGGCTCTAATAATTTTTGAAATTGTATTTAGAAAGTCAGAAACGGGTTTTCTATGCTGTAGCTATGAAAATATTTGATTTGCTACTTATTATTTATTTATCGTAGTCGGGTCTGAAACCAATTAACTCTATAGTGGAACCTCTAAAGTCAAATGCCTCTAAAGTCATCCAATTTGACCAAATTTACAGAGAAAAATGGATTAGAAAGTCACAAAGAAATGTTTAAATCATACTTAATTATTTCCATTTCAGTTAACTAAAATGTTGAATAAGAATAAGATTGCCTCGGTTGTTTGTATGTACCCTGTGATTGGCTCGCAACCAGTCTAGGGTGTACCCCGCCTCTCGCTCGAAGACAGCTGGGATAGGCTCCAGCGGCAGAAAATGAATGAATGAATGAATGAATGAATGAATAGCGCCTTTCTTATTTTTACTCTCGCCTGCACAGTTTGACAATTGAATAGATACGGCAAACATGTATTTAAATCAGAAGTAACTAATGGCTGTCCTTTAATTTATCTCTGAAGTCATATGATTCAAAATTCAGTTTATAAAGAAAATTGGCCCTGTAAAGTTCCACAAAAATTCCATCGTAACTTATCTTATTTTTAACTTTATAGAGGGGGACCCGGAGTGCTTGTGACTAGCGTTCGCTGAGTAAAATTTCAGAGTCGTTGAGCACCGGTTAAATATATTCCGATTTCAACGAAACTTTGCACAGCACGTTTCTGGGTCAAAAGGAACAAGAATCCGGGTTTGGAGCATAGACATTATTCGTTTGAAATTTCACCCCCTTACAGAGGGCCACCCTAATACTACAGGGACCAAAATGTCACCAGGGGTGCTCATCCAGACTCACCAAAAACTCGTCCCGGCGTTCCAGAAACCACATGTTGACCGAAGTCCAACTTCCTGATGTCTTCACCCACATTTGTCCCACCGATGCAAGCATGGCATTGAACATTCATGTAATCTCCCAGAGCCAGCAGCACCTGAACACACCAAACACATAAAACCAATCAGCACAGCCTGGAACGTCATCACCGGGGATGCAGAATGGGCGGGACACACCTTCTGGATCTGGCCAGCGAGTTCTCGAGTTGGAGCGAGGATCAATGCTTGAGTTTCTCTCACCTGTGGACAGGAAAAACCAAAAACGACAACCAGGTCACCTTACCTTCATGAACCAGTCAGAAAAAGACGTAAGAACTGTTTGGTTTCAGGACCCACCTGCGTGTCCAGGCACTGCAGCACCGACACACAGAAGGTGGCCGTCTTTCCCGTTCCAGACTGAGACCTGAAAGCAACACAGAACAGCTGTAAGGTAAATTGGTCACATCAGTAGTTCGGAACCACTTGGGGAGAAGACCGGTTCTTACTGAGCGATGACGTCTCTGCCTTTGATAATCTGCTTGATGGCTCTCTGTTGAATGGCTGACGGCTTCTCAAAACCTGAAACACAACGTAAATAAATACACATTCACCCGAAAGGGAAAAACAAAAAAAATGTTTATAAGGTCTAGGGAACATGCGTGGACTCAAATTTTATTTTTTTCTGTTCCGGCTCTATGCGTGTGATTAAAACACATCGAGCGGCGTCGGCGGTATGTTAGCAAAACTGGCTAATGCTAATAGAAAAGACTAAAACTTACTTACACATTTAAACACTTAACTCTTTCATAGACTAGCATGGCGCCATTGTCGCAACTGTGCTTGTGCTTCTTAAGTAGAGCAAAATAAACTTATTTTGAATAAATCATGTTCGTTAGTGCCGTTAGCATTAGCATCAGGGGCTAATATCGACGGAGGCCACAAGAATCCTCGACCTACCGTAAGCGTATATGCCGCGGAGGAGGTCCTCCCTCAGGCCCATGGTGTCGAAGGTGGGGGTGACGTCCACCTCCTCGCTGGTCTCAAACTCCACCTTGGTCATGTCCTCATCCTTCAGGATCCTCTTTCGGCCCTGTGCTACGGCGGCAGACATCGTTCTTGTTCACTAAAAGTTGTATAGAAAGTAGCGAAAAGACGCAGCGAGGGGGTAAATGCTAACACCGTGAAGAACGAGCGCGTGTCGCTGCAAGTGCGTCATCAACAAGCTACACCGGATGTGACGTCATGTTAGTTTACTACTGCGCTAGAACTCGCTCAGATGAACAAATGTGACAGACAGATACCCTGTTCTTCACGGAGAAGATGTAAAAGGGCTAAAAAAATGTAAAGGAAGATTTAGTGCATGCTAAACAGCAGGGTTATGCTCAGAGAAAGCAATTAAGTGAGTATATTGCATTGAGAATAACATGAGCTCTTTTCAAGCAGTATTCATTTACTAACAACTCCTATACTGACAATATTAGAAAGTGGGGTTCCATAGTAGTCTGGAAGTCCTCGGGCGCACTTGGGAGTGTGACCAATCACAGCAGAGTGGGCATGCTGTGGGCGGATTAAATCAAAACAGACCCTTTTGGAAATACAGCTGCAATAGGTGCAGATTCTGGAAGCTCTAGAAAGCTTTCTGTGCTGGTTATTATGTGTAGCTGCTCTACAGGAGTCCACAACTCAATCCAAAGGGTGAAAAATTAGCATAATAGATCCCCTTTAATGTTATTTGCAGTGAGTTTCCCAACTATGTTCTTTGATGACAAAGTACCTAAATTACAAATCCGGTGACCCATAGACTATACCATTTCAAAATAAAAGTATACATTTTAATTAAGTTGAAGTCTCACATTTCTAGCCCCAATCTTTAGGTAAATTATTTGATTATTTATTGATCACTGACAACTTCCTTCCTGTCAAGTGCTGCATAGACATTGAGGGTGAGGTGTCAAAGGTCATGTACTGTAACAGTCAACACGTGTGCATGTGTGGTGGGAATACATGGAAACTAAGGGCCTGTCCACCAGGGAACATTTTCCATCCACACGGCCACAGCGCTCTTCCGGGTGCCCTGAAATGTGTTGCTTGCCTAGTGGACAATCAAAACAGTACTTTCTGAAAAATGATTGCGTGACCGGTTGTGTACTGCTGCTGAAAAGTCAACATATCTGAATATTTTGAAGGTGGACCTATTTACTCATTTGACTCATTTTTTACAGCCTGCCAAAAAAACAAAAAACACACAAAGGCATTCCTGTGTGGACAGGACCTAATTACATAGATGTGTGTCTGAGTGTCCTTGAATGCAACATGTCTGGGCGGGACCTTCAGACATGAAGAAGGAAGCAGTTTTTGGCACTTTGTTGGTGAAGATGATATCACAGTTGATACATTCACGTCAAAGACATCATCTCATTCTTCTCACAATAAAGGAACTGAGAAGTAGTAAAAACAATGTTTTGTTTTTTTTTTGAAGAAAAGACAATTTTCCTGATAAAAATCTTTTCTTTTCCGACATGATACGTAAACAGGAAGTGGTCAGTCTTCTTTCGCTTGCTGCACGTCCACGCTGACCACCTGAAGCTCCGTCAGGTTGCTGGCGGGGCCGCCGGTGCTCTGCTGGCTGATCACCATCTGGACATAAACAAGTTAGAGCATTGCCGCGTTCAATGACCTGTGTGAACATTCCGATGCGTTACCGGGTGCAGTTGCACGGCGGAGACTGGGATCTGGGCGGTGACCGGAGGGAGGGACGCCAGGAAGACCTGCGGGACGGCCGCTGACAAACAAAACGGATTAGACGTTGAATAACAACATCAATGATGGTGCAATTGAAGAGGCAGGCTGGTACCAGAGTCATGTGACTGGGCGTGGCCTGCTTGGGAGAAGGTGTTGAGGACGGTGAGGCCGCCGTCGCCTAGAGAGGAAGTGGGTGCGGCGTACATGACCGTGTGCCCCCCAGGGTACATCATGTGAGTGGCAACTGAAGACGAAGAGGAGATGGCAGTAGCTGTGGATAAACGAGACACATCAGCCAATCACGGATGGTCTTATATTTGTCCGGGAGGCACAGCGCTTACCTGTGGAGGAGGCGGGGCTATGGATATCAGAGCTGCTCTGATTGGTGGAGGTCGGCTGACTGCTGGACTGGACCTGTATGTTCTGAAGCTGCTGGGAGACTCCGCCCCCTGACGACATGTCAGACGTGAGAATCTCGGACATGACAACACAACACCGCAGGTGGGCTCACCTGACAGTGACACAGTCGTGGGGAGGCGGAGCAGCGTGGTTTGCTGAGCGGGAGGGGCGTGTAGCGTGACGGCGGGGCCAGGGGCCACAGGACCCTGCAGCTGACTGAGCGGGATGGTGTGCGTGCCAGGAGTCAGTGACGCACCTGAGCGCAGGTGCAGGGTAGGCGGGGCCAAAGACGGGTAAGCAGCAGTGAAAAGAGCAACATGCAAAGCGTCCGACACCCACTACCTGACATCAAAGTGAAACCGGCGGGAAAGACCACGCCCGCCGACGTCTTCAACACCCCGCCGTTGGTGGAAGATGGCTGCCAGGAGGCGGCGCTCGTCTGCACTTGCATTGTTGCAGAGGACGACGTCGTGCTGCACGCCATATTGGACGTGCTGAAGGCAGCTTTGTTGAGGTCCTGCAGAGACAGGTCGTCATGTGACGCATTTGCCGCTTTTTGATTGGTGGTTATGTGAGATGAAATCTGGTTTGATCATCACCTTGGCGATGTCAGGGCATCCATCAGCCTCGTTCACTTGGTAAGTGAGGTCGGTCTCCTCGAAGCCTGTGGCGCTCATCCTCTGGTCAGAGGACGGGTCAGAGCGCGGCGGCGAGTCTGGGGAGTTGAGGCAGGTCTGGATCAGCGCTTTGCCGGTTTCGGATGTTATCATTGGCTGCAGCTTCCTGGTGGCGAAAGTGTACACATGACCCGTCTCGCTGGCGACCAGCAGCAACACCTGAGTGCCAGTTAGCGTGGAGAGCTCGTACGCCTGGGGGGGGGGGGGGGGGGGGGGGGGAAGGCATAACTTGACGTCAGAACTAGCCTACATGTTCATCACTGATCACGTGACCAGTGCCATCACTCACCTTCTTCATGATGCCAGTCTTTCTCTTGCTAAAAGTTGTGTATCGCCTCAGTTTGTTGTCGATGAAGGCCATCTTGATCTTCACCCTCCCCCGAGTTTTCTTGCCGGGCTTCGCTCCGGGCATCCCCGGGGTGACGCCACCGTGAACCCCGCTCAGGCCTCCGGAAGGAGCGGAGGACTGCTGGGCGAGTGCCCATTCGTCCCTCTCCCGCTTGACACCTCTTCGAGCCTCGCTTGACCCCCGAGCCGGGTCTTCATCCTCCCCGGAGTCGGAGTCCTGCTCGGAGCCGCTGTCAATCACCTCCGTGCCGTACTCCCTCACTTCAAACCGGCCTCCGTCCGCCTCTGTGGCGGTTCCGTTGCCCGATTGTCCTGTTCGAGTGCCCATTTACAACCCTCCACCTGCGGCAGGAAGAAACCCCGCGGTGGCGGCGTCCGACACGGATCTTCCCGCGGCGTTTAGAACTTCCGGTGAGACGGAGTCAGCTAACGGAAGCGACAAAGCTACGTGAGCTAACGGGGTAGCCTGTGCTAAGCAGCTAGCCTGTGCTAAGCACTTTCGCAACAAGTCGCGCGTGCCGTGTCGTGTCGTGTCCAGATAATCACCTTACGTCCACAATGTAGCAATGTAGAAACTCCGCGGAGAAGACAACGAGACGCGAATCTTATTTAGAAGACACTTGAGAAGTTACATTTTACACATTTTGGACAAGCCCCTCCCCCAGAAACGCTCCGCTCCACTTAAGGAAATGCCGAGCAGCGCCCATCTAGCCTCCTCCGCAACACAAGATAGTTCCCAGTTCCGGCCGCGATTTTATCCACTGGGATAATCCAAGTAGTCAATAACTACCTGAAAACACTTTGAATCTTCATAATGTCTAAACTACATGGACAAAACAGAGCTTTAGATGGTGTTATGCGCAGTAATATCAGTATTTGACGTGTGACGTGGAACTACTTTTCTCCATATAAAGAGGTCTGGCGCGCCTTATATGGGCAACGAGTACAAACACACTGAGGGGAGGAAGTAGAGGCGGAGTCAATGCTCTAAATAAAAGTTAATTATGATACTAAGCAAAACACTTCAAATGTTGACAATCAACAATTAAGACTAATTAATTAATTACACTGCGTGACCTTTGACGGTGTGTGTTCTGACGTCAGAGGTCTGCTGGAGGGATCAGGTCTCTATATTTACCTCAGATTAAGACTCTTGACTCTTGTCTTCTTCACAAGCTCTTCACTCGGTTAACACAACACCACCATGTCTTCTTCTTCGTCTTCTTCTTCTTCACTCTGGAGGAACAACAGCTTGACCCCCACTGGAGGCCGAGACCCCCCTCTGTCGGACCAGGGTGAGACCATCATTGGAGTCTACCTGCTGCTACTGGGTGAGTTTTTAAACTTTTAACAACATGGATGCACCAGTAGGTGGCAATGTCACTTTGTTTGTGGTGGATCTCAGTGTTGTCATGGAAACGTTCTTCAAATCTTTCATTGTTTTCAGGTTGTTGTCATGGAAACCGGTCATCAGAAGTTTTGTATCTATTGTCAGGGTGGTTGTCCTGGTTCGGGAACAGCATCGTTCTCTTCGTGTTGTACCGCCAGAGGGCCTCGCTGCAGCCTACTGATTATTTGACCTTTAACCTCGCCGTGTCCGACGCCAGCATTTCTGTGTTCGGCTACTCTCGAGGCATCATAGAGATCTTCAACATCTTCCAGGACAGCGACTACCTGATCTCATCCATCTGGACCTGTGAGGTAGCACAACTTAATGTTCTTAACGGTGCCGGAGCTTGACGCTGACCTTTGCGGGTTGTTGTTTGTCTTCCAGGTGGACGGCTTCTTCACGCTGTTGTTTGGACTGGGCAGCATCAACACGCTGACGGTGATCAGCGTCACACGCTACGTAAAAGGATGTCACCCCGGCAGAGGTCATGGCTTGTTGCCATAGAAAAGATATCCCAGCTGATGTGGTTGGTCCTCACGTGGTTCCTCTTCCTGTTCCTTCCACCCTTTTGTTTCTCGTTCTTCTTCCTCAGCTCATCACATCCACATGACCAGCGTGTCCGTATCGTTGCTGGTGATCTGGATGGCGGCCGGCTTCTGGTCTGGAGCGCCACTTCTGGGCTGGGGAAGCTACACAGGTGGACTTCCTGCATCCATTCCTTTCTCCCGTGCTCCTCTTCCACCTGACCTCCAACCTATGACCTATGACCTCGTACAGATCGTGGCTACGGAACATGTGAGATCGACTGGACCAAAGCCCTCTACTCCACCGTGTACCGGGCCTACATCATCTGCATCTTCATCTTCTGCTTCTTCGTGCCCGTGCTCACCATGCTCTTCTGCTACGTGTCCATCATCAACACGGTGAAGCGAGGGAACGCGCTGGCGTCTGAGGGCGACCTGACGGATCGCCAGAGGAAGATGGAGAGAGACGTCACCATTGTGCGTTTGACTTGTGTTAGCTTGCCTCTTCGTGGGTAGCTACCTTGTGGAGTAGATCCAGGACCACAACCTAGCAGACCCTCAAGAACCGTGCTGTGCTTTCTCTTCCTCCCAGCATGCCTTGCGGCTCTTGGTTGTGTGTTTGCCATCCGCTCATGACTCTGCTCTTCCCGTCAGGTGTCCATCGTGATCTGCACGGCCTTCATCCTGGCGTGGTCTCCTTATGCCGTGGTGTCCATGTGGTCCGCCTTTGGATTCCACGTGCCAAACCTGACCAGCATCTTCACTCGGCTTTTCACCAAGTCAGCCAGCTTCTACAACCCGCTCATCTACTTCGGCCTCAGCTCCAAGTTCCGCAAAGACGTGGGGGTCTTGCTGCCTTGCACCCGAGACGCCAAAGAATCCGTTAAACTGAGACGCTTCAAGCCGAAGGCGGACGGCCAGGCGCGGGTCAAAGTTCCTCGCAGCGAGAAGAAGTACAACATGGCTGACCCTGCGCCCGTCGGAAGTCCTCCCTGTGCGTCGGCGGCACCCGTCAACAGGGTCTTCTTCCTCGAGAGGCCGCAGCCGTCTGAGACCGGTTCTGAGTTTGAATGTGCCAGACTGTGACCCAGAAGAACCCTCGGCGTCCTCCATAGATGGTCTGAAGGGAGTGCCTTAGAACTGCTGCAATCTTTCACACGGCGAGCAGGGAGCGTGGCTAAATGATTGACAATCTCTTTAGCTCCACCTCCTTCTGGCCCACCTTAGTGGTTTTGTTCTTGTAGACCGACCTGCATCCCACCAAGCACTGCTTACACTTATATAGAATTAAAGCATTTTTAATCACAGGTGCTTCTTCTTCTCTGGTGTGAGGTAGTTGTAGAATGTTGGACAACGCCCTCTGCTGTTTAACAACAAATACAACACTTTCAAGTATATTTACAAGGCAGTGCTCGTGTTGTTCTGCGCACGTTCTCAAGTCAAACCAGTGCTCTGAACACAAAGGACAAGGCAGCGCCAAGAGCCAAACCCAAAGAGAGAAAAAAGGCCATGATGGTTCCGGCCGTCTCCGCCTCATGAGGAAGAACTTTCCTAGAAAGACAAGAAGAAAGTTCATAGGAAGGAAAACTGAGGGCAGGGGCGGCAGGGGCGGCAGGGGCGGCAGGGGCGGCAGGGGCGGCAGGGGCGGCGCTCACTTGGGCCCGAAGCACATGCACAGACTGGCGGGGTAACCACTGCAGGGGCGGCAGGGGCGGCAGGGGTGACGCTCACTTGGGCCCGAAGCACATGTACAGACTTGCAAGGTAACCATTGCAGGGGCGGCAGGGGCGGCAGGGGCAGCGCTCACTTGGGCCTGAAGCACATGCACAGACTGGCGAGGTAACCATTGCAGGGGCGGCAGGGGCGGCGCTCACTTGGGCCCGAAGCACATGCACAGACTGGTGAGGTAACCATTGCAGGGGCGGCAGGGGTGGCGGGGGGCAGGGGCGGCAGAGGCTGCACTCACTTGGGCCCGAAGCACATGCACAGACTGGCGAGGTAACCATTGCTGACAGCGAAGGCCACCATGAAGGCGGCAAAGAAGGCGTCGTGCTGGAAGAAAACGGGCAGGTGGAGGCGGGGCTGCACGTTACACAACATGAAGAGCGGCACGAACGTCACACGAGCGGCTATCAAAACAGGAAGCAGCCGACTGTTCTTTCCTGGCTGGGCAAACAAAAACAGAAATGCGGTCAGCAGGCTGGCGGGCCTCAACCAACGTTCCCGAGTTGACCACTCACCCACATGCAGAACGCCGTCAGGCTCCGCCCTCCCCAGTCACACAGGTTGAAGAGCAGGAAGCAGGCCACCGGCACGAAATACACGTCTGTCACATGACAGGAGTGTTAGACGCAGAAAAAAGGCGGAACTTCCCTCATGACTCACCCCAAGAACTCTTATCAGCCAATGAGGACTTAGTGTCAGCCACCACGGCGGGAAACGTTCCGATGGTGACGGCGAAGGTGAAGCAGACCGCCAGCGCCAAGTCCCAGATCTGGAGTAGAGTCGAGTGGTTAGCGTGCAGACTTCACAGCTAGGAGACCAGGGTTCAATTCCACCCTCTGCCATCTCTGTGTGGAGTTTGCATGTTCTCCCTGTGCATGCGTGGATTTTCTCCGGGTACTCCGGTTTCCTCCCACATTCCAAAAACATGCTAGGTTAATTAGCCACTCCAAATTGTCCATAGGTATGAATGTGAGTGTGAATGGTTGTTTGTCTATATGTGCCCTGTGATTGGCTGGCCACCAGTCCCGCCTCTCACCCATCTGACAGCTGGGATAGGCACCCCCTCGTGAGGAAAAAGCGGTAGAAAATGAATGAATGAATGAATAAAAGGACGGAGGTCACGCCATCAGCAGCACCTTCTTGAAGATGGTCACCATGGAGACATTCCCGCTGGCTGTTCCCTCGCCGCTTCCTGCACCAACTGAGGAAGACCACCAGGAGCAGGATGAGGAAGAAGAAAGTCGTAAAAGAACGCTCAGCGTCGTTACCTTTGCTCGCCAGGTTGACGTTCTCATCTTCCTCGCGTCGGTTTTTCCGCTGCTCGTAAAACTGGAAAAACTCCTAAACACACACACATACATTTTGACGGGATGTCTAACCGTGTGTGTGTGTGTGTGTGTGTGTGTACCAGTTTAGGCAGCATGACGTACGCCAAGATGGAAAGACAAATAACGACGCACGCTGTGATGAAGTAACCAAAGGCAGCCTCTTGGACGCCCGAACCGCCTGCGAATCGGGAAGGAAGAGGTCAAAGGTAATGGCGGTCCCGGATCAAACAGGTGTGTTGGTCGTCATCAGACTTGCGATGGCGCAGATCATAGCGAAGGCCGCAAAGGTCCCGGCGAGGCCCTGCCCGCTCATAATGGGCGTGGTGTACGAGGCGGGAAGCGCCCCTGCCATCCCAAAGAGACTACCCTGTAACACGGCACCGAACGCTGGTAGGAAACGGGGTTGGGAACGTCAACGGGATTCGCCGCTCCGGGACACAAAAAATAGGAGCAGACTCACAGTTGATGATGACGATCTTCACCATGGTGACGGCGAAGAACACCGGAGGCTCCATGGGAACTTTAACCAGAACCGCCGTCAGCAGGAATACGGCCATGATGATCAGGAGGCTTCCCGCCACACGTACAGGGCGAGGAACGCTGCCGAGGAGGAAGACATTCCAGACACTTCAACAAACAAGATGGCGGCGGGGCTCACCGTGAGTGCAGGAAAGAGTTGAGGCAGGTGAAGATGAGGAGCGGTAACATGGCGCACAGCGTCATGACGTTGTTGAATCTGGCCTCCAGCACGCCGCGATGCTCCTCCCCCGCTGCCGTCTCATTGGTGGAGTCCTTCAGACGGCTGCTAAAGTACTGAAGAGGCGATCACATGGTCAATATTCCCATCGGTAGTGTTTCGCCACGCTGACAGGAAGCTATGTCACACCATGGTGGCCGTCATGAAGAAGTTCCATGGCAACAACGTTCCCAAGCCGAGAATGAAGAAAGCCAGCCAGACGGCGTGAAACCTGACCCAACAACACGCTGAGCGAATGTCAATCAATCGACCAATCAATCAATCAACAAACTCACTTGTCTTTTGGCACCCTGGCGGCCATTTTCCTGACAGATCCGAGCAACAAAACAAAACTGTTATTAATGACCATTCCATAATCCGATGGGCGGAGCCTGCACTTCATAAGTCATAATACAGAAATGTTAAGCGTGAGGCGTTCAAAGACACGCCAAACTGAACGAGTAAAAGTTCCTTTACCTGCAGAAAGTGTGTTAGTGTGCGGTGGGAGTGTGTTTGCGTCCCGTTTTTCTCCCGCAGCTTCAGCACAATGTGGGGCCGACGGTGACCTCTGACCTTGGACTTCTCATATCAGTCACAACGTAGACTTTGATCTTGTTGTC
The DNA here is from genome assembly GCF_030265055.1 of Doryrhamphus excisus. Lineage (NCBI taxonomy): Eukaryota > Metazoa > Chordata > Actinopteri > Syngnathiformes > Syngnathidae > Doryrhamphus > Doryrhamphus excisus. The sequence goes on along the minus strand of NC_080466.1, from coordinate 15,288,859 downwards.
ACGCTGATAAGAACACAGCAACCGGTACGGGTGGGGCCAGGGGGATTCATTTCTTCAAATTCCAATTAGTCAGGGGGCCCAAAAAATTGTTAAAATCGAAATTAAATTATTTTTTTGGGGGGGGTTCAATGTGATTTTTTTTTCATGAGGCCTGTCAGTAACTGTCAACAATTAGTCATACTAACATTTTTTTAAACTTTTTTTAAACTTAAAATTTTACATTTATGTTCTAAGATTGTACGTTTGTTAGCATGTTCACTGGCTAACTGTGTTCACTTGCTAGCTTTGCACTTTTGCTAGCATTGTCACTGGCTAGCACTGGCTAGTTTTGTCAGCGTGTTCACTTGCTAACATTGTAAGTTTGTTAGTGTGTTCATTGGCTAGCATAGTACTTTTGTTAGCGTGTTCACTTGCTAACATTGTATATTTGTGAGCATGTTCCCGAGCAAAGATTGTATGTTTGTTAGCGTGTTCACTGGCTAACATTGTGTTTGTTAGCGTGTTCACTGGCTAACATTATGTGTTTGTTAGCGTGTTCACTGGCTAACATTATGTGTTTGTTCGCGTTTTCCTGGCTTAACATTGCACATTTGTTAGCATGGTCACTGGCTAACATTTTATGGTTGTTAGCGTGTTCCTCAGTGCTAACATTGTATGTTCACTAGCGTGTTCACTGGCTGATAGTGTGTGTCTGTTGTGTTTATTTCAATGATTGAGTTTTTCTGATATTTAAATGCTAATGTAACAACATGCTAAAAATAAACAGATGCTTATTTTGCCAAAAACCCCCGAAACCCCCTCCACCTCTGGTTGCGGGCTGTCATGGCAACAGGCGTTTGAGGTTGATGATTGGTCAGCTGTGGAGAAGTGCTGAGTGGGCTGGGTCTCCCCCCCCGCCACCCGCGGGCTGGGTCACGGCCTCCTATTATGATTGGCAGCTGGTGTTTGTGCAGAGTGAAGCTTCTAGCGGTGAGCTTGTCATTCAAGCGGCACACAGCGGCGCTGGCCCACAAGCTAACCAATGTGTGGGGTCAACTGGTAAGGACCGCCGTGCGCTCCGGTTCTCCGGACTCTTTTGAACCTTTGGTAATGGCATGAAGGGTCAGGGAGGGGGGGTGGGGGCGGCAGAAGGTGGATTTTTGGGGGGTCTGATGTGAGGAAGATCGGCTTTGATGTTGCGGTCTCAGGACAGGTTGGGGAGGAGGGGGTCCACAAGGGCACGTTGGGAGGTCAGAGGTCATTGAGAAGAAGACTGTAAAGACATGTTTCAGATCGGGTGGGGGTGAGTGGGCGGGGCCTGTTTGGACGTTGGATGAACTGTGCTGACGCTGTGGCAGGTTTCCAAAGGGGACGTTGCTGAGGAGCTGGCTCACCAAGTCTCGACCCAGACTGCTGCTGCTCATCGCCGGCCTCAAGCGGCCTCAGGTGACCCTCATGAGGAGGAAGAGGATGAAGCGCACCAAAGTAGCCAAGGCCACGTAAGCGGTAAATAAAACAGCCCACCGGGCTCACACCGCCGCAGGGCAGCGAGGGGAGGGGGGGGGGGTTACTGCATCTGCCCTCAGCGGTGTGAGCCTTGTGAAGACAACTTCCTGTTCCGTCTCCTTTTTTTCTCTTCACTTGTGGTGCCAAAATTTTCCGTGTCTTCCAGAACCTGCAGCAGAATGCCGCACTTCTCTTGAATCATGACCCCCCCCCCCATGAGAAGACTCCGAGCATGTTCTTCTTCCATGTGTTGACCACAACTCACCTGCTAATGTTCTTCTTGCCTCGTCTTCAAGGGACAGTTTGTACGCTAGCTGACGTCTTGTAGTACCACCATGTTCCAACATGAGGCAGCGTCTGCCTTCCTCAGCATCGAGCTAACGTCAGTCGAGGGACGGGCCGAGGAGAGCTCGCCAGGACAGTCAAGCCAGGACGAGGTTGATTGACAACTTGGCTGCTGCTAAGGAAGTTAGCCCAACCTGCTGGTTTGGAATGTAAAGTGTCACGCGGCTCCCGTCTGTAAAGGAACGTTCCCTTCCTGTTCTTATTTGCAAACGATAGCGAGCGTCTCAGCTGGCGAGGCAGTCGTCATGGTGACGGAGCACGTGACCATCTGTGTTTGCTTGAAGAGGGTCACATGACAAGTTTGAAACATCAAATCAATAAAGTGGAAAACTTTTATGTCAACAAAGTCTGCTTGTCTTCATTGGACGCTCGGAGGGGTCATCCAAGATGGCTGACATGGCCGTCAAATATCAAAGTAAACAATAAAAAGTAAACAAATAAAAGTAAACGGTAAAAGAAAATGTATTTTTAGATCTTTGTTGATTGACATTTGCCAGTTTTGTACATTTTTACAAAAGTTGACATCATGTTGGCGAGGTGGTAGAGTGGTCGTCTACCAACCTGAAGGTTTGTGGGTTCGAACTTCGATGTGTCCTTTTGCAAGATATTGAAAGACGAGCTGTTTACCATGGCGGCCATGTTGTCTCTGACGCTGGTTAGCGGCCATTCAGCGTGGAGGCTGCGGTCAGCGCGCGTTGAAGGTGTTTGTATCTCAGCAGTTCCTCTTGTGAAACCGATGCGTGGAAGCCGTCCAGCGCCACGGCGAAGTCGTCCACGGAGAGGCGGACCGGCGAGTCCTCCGAGTCAAGACCTGACGGACGCAGAGAGACAAAAATTATCTTTGAGAATCTGTGACGTTCGATGACGTTTGACGTACCCTGGTTGATGAGGGATATCTTTCTCTTGATGGCGGCCGTCATGGCGTCCGAACACAAAGCGTAGAGGTCGGCGCCGCTCATGTGGGCGGGGCAGCGCTCCACCACCTGAAGCAGGTTGACATCGGGGGCCAGGTGGAAGCTGAAGACGATCAACAAAACATGGTCAGCGTGTGAGTGCAGTAGCGCCCACCACCAGCAGGAGGAGCTGCTCACTTTCTGAGGACGGCCTGGAGAACTTGGAGCTGCGAGCTTCGGTCTTCGTTAATTCCGACGTAGACGAGCTTGTCAAACCTGAGACGACACACGCATTCGTGAATGACATACTTCGCCGCTTAGTGGCATGACAGCGTGACTGATGACCTTCCGGGCCGCAACAGCGATTGGTCCAGCAAGTCGGGACGGTTCGTGGCGCCGATCACAAAAACCCGGGCGGAAGCGGGCAGCGCGTCGAGCTCCGCGAGCAGCTGGGAGACCACCCTGATGGATTCAATGCTAACTTTATCGACCAATACGCGCAAGACGTTAGAATTAGCATTGGCTCACCTGTCCATCACACCGCCGGAGTCCCCACTGCGCCCCCTGCTGGGCGCCAGAGAGTCCAACTCATCGAAGAAGACCACACAGGGCGCTGCCGAGCGTGCTCTGTTGAACACTGAACACACGCACAAACGTGGTCAGTAATCTATTTATAGCGGTGGTGATTATTACCTAATTTGCATAACAAGCGTAAATGTGAGTGCAATTGAAATGGACGCTGGCGGGTGTCAAATCTAGGGCACCACACGTGAATTAATGTACGGGAAATGTTGGCGAGGGGCCACGTGGGGTTAAGGGCAGGTCTCACACGGAGACCGCCATAACCCCTACACCAGATCCTCACTTCATTGTTGGTGGTGGGGCTCACCTTCCCTGATGTTCTCTTCACTCTGACCCACGTACATGTTGAGGAGCTCTGGACCTTTCACACTGAGCGCAGAAGAAGAACACAAACGTCATTCGCCGTCAACAACACCTCATCGGTGTTAGCTGCTAGCTTACAAAAAGACTCCAAACATTCCCAACCTGAGGAAAGTCATGGAGCACTCTGTGGCCACAGCCTTAGCCAGTAGAGTTTTTCCAGTTCCCGGCGGTCCGTAGAGGAGAATTCCGGTTCGGTTCAGGTTGAGAGACAAAAGCTCGGGACGCTGCAGAGGAAGTTGGACTGTGTCCAGGATGTCCTTCTTTACCTGCTGGAGGCCGCCCACGTCTTCCCAGCGCACGTTAGGAATCTACTGGCACATACTTCCATGCTCAGCCACTGGAGGACAGCAGAGTTCATGTCGAGGGACCCACCTTCGGGGCGCCAACGGCCTCGGACTGGATGTCCTGAATGGTGTGCAGCGCCGAGAGGATGTCCTGGTTCTGGATGGTCACACCGCTGGAGCACAAATCCTCTTCCCGCCGACCTGGGCTTCACAAGACAAGCGAAGAGACGCCTTGAATGAACTGTTCGATTCCCAGGAGGAACGTTCAGGATGTCTCACCAGGCGAAGACAAGTCGCCTGCAGGCTGCTCTGCCCGCCTCCGCCAACATGGCGCTCAAGTCGCCCAACACAAAGCCCTGAGGACATGTCGAACCTTAAAAGGGACTCTATTGGACACTTTGACGGGCGTGGTCATCACGGCGACGTACGGCAGTGACTTTGGCGAGTCTCTCCAGGCTGACGTCCCTCGCCAGGTGAAGGTCTCGAGTCAGAGAGCCCAGCATGGCGTCACGCTGCTCCTCGGTGGGGCTCTCTATTGCCACCTGGTGGACAAATGCCGCCATAACGCCAGCGGACAGCTCCTGGGGTTTGCAGACCGTTGCCACCAATGCGACTCTGAACACACACACACACACACACATTACAAAGATGTGTTAAACTGTGATGCAAGGCAACAAGCTAGACCATCACCTGCCAGGGGCGCTCTTCAGCATCTGGACCAATGCTGCCTGGACCCGGCTGACCTCATCAGTGCCCCCTCGAGGCCGTAGAAGAAGCTGCAGGTTCCTGAGCAGAAGAACGCAGGGCTGCACAGCGTTGGCTCGCTGGAAGAGTGACATCAGTTTGACCTCAGTGGCGGCAGGCGTGTCGCCGCACACGGTCACACAGTCGACCTGCACGGGCAAAAAAACACAGCGTCATCTTGGGCGGCCATCTTGGGGTTCAGACGTCATGCCTTGAGCAGGTGGAGGTGGAGCCTGCAGCTTGCCGCGCTGACCGCCGTCGCTTTACCGCATCCTGCCGGGCCGTGGAGAAGGAGCGTGCACGCCGGCAGAGTGCGACTGCAGCACACATCACATGACGTGACCACACCTCCTGCGAGCGCACTAAACAGCGATAGGACACGTGCGGTACCTGTGGCGGTGGGGGAGGAGGATGCGGGCGATGGTGTCCACGGTCTGGTCCAGGCCCGCAGGACGTGGACCGCTCCATAGTCCCACAGCGCCACACGGCACCATGCTGTTCACAGGTGAGCCCTGAAGCCATTTCAGAGGTTAAAGGTCAAAGTTAGAAGTATTTTAGTTCTTTGACTTGAAGGGTGAAAGTTCACCATGAAGAGGGATGTGTGCAGTCTATTGGCCAGGAAAGCTCCTCCCACTTCTTCATCTGTCTCAGTAGAAGGACACACCTTCTGCACTTTGAAGAACAGCACCGGGCTGCTGAGCCAGGTCAAAGGTCATCATGGCTAATTAGCATGGAGGTTACCAACAGGAAAAGTCAAAGCACTTCCTGTTTAACAAAGGGGTTTTCTGACCTGAACAGGTATGAATCTGAGTTCTGGTTCTCCAGCAGGTCTGGATGGTTTCGGGTTGGAACCACAAGGATGTCTCCCGGCGACACCAGTCTGAAATTGATGACATCAGCACTTTGCAATGCAGTCAAACTTCCTGTCCTCTGACCTGCTGCTGCTGCTGAAGTGTGCAGACAGCACGTCGTCGTAGCAATATGGCTGCCTGGAGAACGGCGACGCCACCGGCTGGACGTGAAGCTCGCTGGCGAATGGCGGCCTGGCCGAGCGGGTGTCAGAACGACCGACGCCATCTTGTGGTCGCCGCCACCTCTGAGACAGAAGGGAGTGACTGACATTATACATATATTTTTCACACTTCTATGTTTAAGTCCCATTTTGAACAAACGCCATCTAATTAAGGTTTTAAAATGCATATTAAAAAGCTGGTTTCAACCAAATTAATGCGATAGTTAATTTTTTGTGCATGTAAACCTAGTGAATAGTACCTTCAATTTCAGGCTGCAGCAGCTCACATTCGTCTCGTCTCCTGCGGTCAGGTTGAACCAAAATGTTTCTGATATGACAGCACCTCCATGATGGATTGGCGTGCCTCCTGCGGCTGCGTCCAGTGACGTCACCACAGCCGCTCGCCATCTGTCGGGTCGGCCCGCTAACCACAGCTTGACCCACTCTCCATCAAACAGTCCCAACTTGATAAGCAGATATCTGTTCACAAACAGGCATCCGTCCACGTCACCGTGGAAACCGTCCTCCAAACATCTCTGTGTGTCCATCACGGTCACGTCCAGCCGCCATTCCTGCTCCGGCCAGACTCCACGGGATCCTGAGCTCAGATGCTTCTCCAGGAGAGACCACCTGCTTCCCAGGCTGGCGGCAACGTGGGCAAAGTCTGAGGCGCACAGCTGGAGCGTCTTGGGAGGCGGGGCCAAGTGTGGCACATCCGACCAGTCGTTGCAGTCCGCCAGAACCACCGTGGTATCAGCGGTGATGCGACCCTGCTTGACCGGACTGCAGGACAACACCACCAAGTCTGACATCTGCAAAAGATCACGTAGACTTGCTGTTTATTCCATTTTTACTTTTAAAAGGGAAAACCTTTTAATAAACAACACTATTAATACTAACCATTAAGCCCCAGGACTTCATTGCAGTTTTAATTTCGTCTAAATTCAATTTCAATTCAATATTTTGGGGGAACACACCTGTCCTGGCTCCTCTCCGACCAGCGGTTCTCCTTGCCGGGCCAGAAGACAGCGTCCTGGCCGACACAGTTCCAGCAGGTCAGCGTTGAGCCTGGAGGCGTTGTCCCGGTCCAGAGAGTGACCGCTACGGGTTCCCAGTACCACACTGTCCAGACTCACAGGCAACACATGCCGAACCGTGCCGCGGGTCCCCGACGCCTGGAGACCGTGGAGCCGCAGAAATAAGCCGCTGGCGAAGAGCCTCACTCGGCCTCGTGGGACTCCGGAGCCCCCGAAGCTCACCGCTTCCTTCTCGCTGAGAGACTGAACGCGCAGTAAAATGGCGGAGTTGCGGGCACCGAAAGGCCGACGCGGGGTGAAGACGACGGTCGAGGGGTTGTTGTCATTGTGGAAAAGTAAACCCAGTTGAGACTTTGACACTAGAAGATCAAGTGGACTGAAGCGAGACGGGAAACTCTCCAGGCAAAACAACTCTACCTGCGCCGCCATCTTTAAACTTCTTCCGGTACTTCCGTTAAAGTGATCGCTGCCTCGAGAGGCCAGCTAGCACGTGTCTTTTTATTACTGTTTGACTTTAGCTAGCTAGCTAGCTAGCTAGTTAGAGAGGGAGAGAATCTATGACGTCAGGCAGTCTCCACATCGACAGGGGGCGCTGTGGCTCCGTAATGAAGGCGCGGCCGAGTCAGGGTGGTGCTGATGCTGCTGTAAGGATGAAGATGGAGCACAGGACGCGACGACGACAATGACGATGATGACGATAGCTGGTTCGGAGCAGTCCGGACGGGAAACAAGAAGCAGGTAAGAAAGCAAACAAAACACAAAACAACAACTGCTGATTGACGTGCAACGTGTGTGTGCGTGTCCGTGTGCGCGTGTGTTGAGGCCTTGGACCGGATGTGGGATCGATATTTAAACAGTATTTCGTGTCATGCACACTAAAAGCTTTTCTCATAAATGCAATGCGGACGTTGATGACCAGTTATCAACATTATATAATTAGTGGACGGTACGAGGCGTTCAGGTGCTGCTTGTTGGGTGGGACAGAATAACACTGACTCACTCAAATACTGAAGGAAACACTCATGCACGCACGCACATATTAGACAAGTATTTTTTTTCCATTTACAAAATAAATGCAAGAAGTATTTCGTTCAAGTCACCTTGACCTTTCTCTGCCTCACAAACAAAGCGTGTTTCGTCCCGGAAACATTTTGACGTCATGGTTTACAGCGTGTGCACTGTTCACGCAATAAAAGGCAGCCATTATGTGTACAAATAGAATGGTTGGTATTGCAGTTTTCTTACGCAAAGTAGTTTTCATGTAAACATTCTCTTCAAATTAGCATTAAGCGTGTAAGAGTAAGCAAATGTGCTTTTATTTAGAAAGGTTGTACCGGATGTGGTCAGAGGTAGTGACGTAAATTGACGTTGGTGCTTGTGGAGCTGCAGTGCGGACAAACGGGCTGGTGCAGCAGAACCTGCGCCTCCGAGTTGACCCGGCTCAGACTGAGCCTTATGGATCCAGTAGCGGTATTTGAGTCCCAGTTACGGTCCAGCTGCGGGTGAATCAGACCGCCAGCACACCCAGACCCGGACCGTGCAGGCTTTTAATGAAGAAGGCCGTTGCAGTTGGGAAACCAGAACGGAACCGAATGGGGGCTCGTTTCTGAGACGCGGCTTTAAGCGGACGTTTCGTGTGTGAACCACGTTCCAGATGAAGATTCCCAAAAGGCGGAAAAGGAGGTGCGCCAGGTAGGCCGTGCACGGTGCGCGTGCATGTTGCTCCCCAATTCAGTGTCAGTCGGGTCCGTCCGTGTCGCTGCTGTAGAACCGGACCGGACCGGGCGGTGTCAGTGGAGCGATGTTTCGGTAATGACCCGGGTTGGTCCGGGCCAGATTTATTGAGGGGCAGGATGTGAAGCTGCGCGTGCGCACTGCGGCCGCATGAGTGTGCAGCGCAGATGTTTTCACGTTAAATATTAATTTGAAAATATTCCCACTAGTCAGCAGCGAAACACATTGTCGGTGTTCTTTTGGATCTAATGTTATTCAGAAGTCAGCGCCAATGTGAATTTGAGGTTTTTGTCTCAAACGTTAACAACATTCAGCTAAATTAACATAACTTGACCTGGCTAATAGAGCTCGCAAACAGAGCTAACAAGGCTATCGGACATTACACAGTTAGTAGCATTATAACGTCAGTTTATAAAGAAAGTAAATACAGAAAGTGAAGCTTATTTAGTGGAACATGCCGACTTTTATGTATTGAGACTTGGTGGAGGTGACATGATTACAAACAAAGCTAGTTGATAACTGCATGGCTAATGAAACCGCAAATGATGTGTCCCATGTGGGTCAAACAAGCAAAGATGGCGGATGTTTGTGTGCAACTGCTATGATGTCATGACGGAGACATTGTAGCGATGCTCTCGGCTGACCTTTTCCCTTGTGATGTCACCGTGTGGGCGGACCTCTGGTTCTGTGCAGTCCTGTTAACTTTGCCGTCTGTTTTGGATCATAGGCTGTCTTGAGGATTTGTTGTAAGCTGTCAGGTTTTCCGGGAGCTCAGAACTATGGTGAGCTGGGAATGATGTCAGCAGGACTCACCAGGAATGATGCTAACTGGCTTCTGGCAGAGCACGCCCTTTCCTCTCCCTCCCCCCCTTCCTCTGCCCCTTATAGGTTAAAGTGTCAAGTGTCACGACCACAGAGTTCCTCAATGTGCATCATTTGACGTCGCCATGCTGAGACAAGCTAAACGTTGATGCTAAAGCTAAACTAGGCTATGGTCTTATTCTTCTGTATTTTCTGTCGTATATGTTACGTATATGTATGGGCCTGTTACTATGTAAACAAAATGATCCCACATCATCATTTTTTAAGAGGGAAACTCTGTGGTCCCACTACTTTGCGATGATTGGTCGATGGGTCTCGCCGCTGCTGATTCAGAGAAGCCCCACCCCTCTCCATCAGAGTTGCTCTGATTGGACGCTGTGCATGCACGTGACACTGCATGCACATCAGCATGCTTAAAAAGTGACGGCCACTTTCCTCCTGTGGGGGGCGCTAAAGTGTTTAGAGAAACTGTTTAGCGCCCCCATCAGGAGCATGAAGAAGATGCGTCCGGTGCAACATTCCACAATATTCCTTGATGGAATTATGGAATCAAGGTCTTTGGCCCAAGTCAGCTGATATAGCCCCCCCGCCCCTCTTCACATGTGATGGATATTTGCTGCCAATACCATCGCACGTCATCCCCCCCCCCCCCCTTCTCCCCACCAGCCACGCCTCCCAGCCCGTAGCCTGATGCTGCTGACGAATGACTTGTAATGGCGGCGTTCTGTTACAACGTCTCAGAGCTCAGGTTGGACCGAGACCCGTGTCCCCCACCCCGTCTCCCCACCTTGCTAAGACCGCTGTGTTACTCACCCACCCACTACCCACCCCCCCTCCCACAGATAAATGGCTCGTTCAAGCTGGGAGCTGCTCGTGTTCTGTCTGGCTGGCAGATGCAGTGCCTAGGCCCCGCCCACCAGGACAACGCCAACATGAACGGGACGTCTGAGCAGGCCGACATCCTGCCGCCAAACTGCATGGTCAAGGACCGTTGGAAAGTGGTGAGTCTCGAACACAAACGCACGCACTTCACAACTCTTACATCGCGTCTTTGCATCCTGAAATAAAGACTTATGTAATGCACTAGCTGTCTGAGCCAATCAGAACACTGCATGCGCCCTACGGCGTGTTTGCACTTCACTGATCAATTTCCTGTCGCCACTCAGCTGCGGAACCACAGCATAGACACACATACATACACGTTTAGATGATCGTTCAAGTTTAAGCGCGTCACCTCGTCGTCATGGTGACGGATATCATTATCGTCAACACGGGACGCAAACTGTGCAACTCCGCCCCCTGTGTCTCAGCTGAAAAAGATTGGCGGCGGCGGCTTCGGCGAGATCTACGAGGCTTTGGACCTGCTGACGCGAGAGAACGTGGCACTGAAGGTGGAGTCGGCCCAGCAGCCCAAACAGGTTCTAAAGATGGAGGTGGCCGTGCTGAAGAAGCTGCAGGGTGAGTCGTTGGCGTCCTGAAGGGTGCGCCATGACGCATGACGCCATTTTGCTCTACACGCTTTGTTGTGGTGCAGGTAAAAACCACGTGTGTAAATTCATCGGCTGTGGCAGAAACGACAAATTCAACTACGTGGTCATGCAGCTTCAGGTGAGAGGCGTCGGATTTTTTTTTTCGACCGTGTGACCCGTCATGTGGTCTTGACTTCAAGCGGTGGCTTACCCGGTTTCAGGGACGTAACCTGGCCGACCTTCGGCGGAGTCAGCCTCGAGGGACCTTCACGATGAGTACTACGCTAAGACTGGGCAAGCAGATCCTGGAGTCTATTGAGGCCATCCACTCAGTGGGCTTCCTGCACCGTGACATCAAACCTGTAAGAACAGCAAGAGCGAGCCGTCATGTGTCATGCTGAAGCAACGTTCAAGGAGAAATATTCTCTCGTTCCTGTAGTCGAACTTTGCAATGGGCCGACTCCCTTCCACGTACAGGAAGTGCTACATGCTAGACTTTGGTCTGGCCAGACAGTACACCAACACCACAGGAGAGGTCCGACCGGTGAGAACTTTCATTGACCTGACATGGTGTTCAATAGCATGTTGTGTCATAGTATTGGTATGTTAGCATTGTAGCTAACATACTGTATGTGTGCTAGCATGGTGAATATTAGCATGTTTACTTATTGTGTTATTGTTGTTTTCATTATTTTATACATTTCCATTCCGTGACTTTTACTTGTAAATCATTATTATGATTTGTTTCATTTTTTTGTCTCTTGCGTCTTCTTTTTGTTTTTCTTCCAGTTCTTACCTTTGGACTTATGATTTTGACGTGCATGCCTTCATCATCACCATGGTTACCCAGGGATGTGAGTGGTTTCCATAGCCACCGATGGGCTGCATCAACAGTGAACGAACACGTCACATGTCACGTTTACGATGTTCTTTTTCTAGATAATATCATCCACCGTGAAACCCCCGCTGCTCTTTTCTTTTCGTTCAATTTTGCTTGAATCTTGAATAATTGTAAGGCTGATGATGTCACTTCCTGTCTTCAGCCGAGGACGGTGGCGGGCTTCAGAGGGACAGTGCGCTATGCTTCTGTCAATGCTCATAAAAACAAGGTGAGGGTTTTGTTTTTTCTTTTAGCATCGATGCCGGCCACGTTTGTAGTTTTACAGATCTTAATTCACTGAATGTTCTTGCAGGAGATGGGTCGCCATGACGACTTGTGGTCGCTCTTCTACATGCTAGTGGAGTTTGCTGTTGGACAGTTGCCATGGCGAAAGATCAAAGACAAGGTCCGAAACAGTCTGCTAGTCCACTTTGTCCAGTTTGAGTCCAGTTGTCATGCTAGTCCGCTGTGTTGTTGCCGTGTGCAGGAACAAGTGGGTCAAATCAAAGAGCGTTACGACCATCGCATGCTGCTCAAACACATGCCGTCCGAGTTCAACGTGTTCCTGGACCACGTCCTGGCGCTGGACTATTACACCAAACCGGACTACCAGGTAGGCCGCCGGAAGCACGATGCAGATGTCCGCCGTACAGTCTGACTTGTTGGTGGTGCGGTTGCAGCTGCTGATGTCGGTGTTTGAGAACAGCATGAAGGAGCGAATCATCACAGAGAATGAGCCTTTCGATTGGGAGAAGGCAGGAAGTGATGTCACCGTGTCCACCAGCGCCTCCACTCAACCGCAGCACAACACACGGCCCACTGCCGCCATGGTCGGGTGAGAAGGCATCTTCACATCCTACATGGCTGATGATGTGTTATACGCGCGTGTTTTCACCAACGCGTCGTGTGCGCAGCGCCATCGTGACACCGGTCCCTGGAGACCCCCAGCGTGAGAACACGGACGACGTCTTGCAGGACGAGCACCTCAGCGACCAGGAGAACGCCCCGCCGGTGCCGTCCGGCCGCACCCCTGGGGAGTCTGGAGTCCCACCTGGCGGCGAACCCGGTGAGGCCTGGGAGGACACCGACTTCAACCGCAACAGACTCAGGATCAGCCTGAACAAGGTTGGACCAATCAGACAGCGGCACTCAGGGATGCTCAGACGTTCTGACTCATTAGTATCGTGTACGTAGGGGGCTCAGGAGGAGGAGGCGGGCCGCGCCGCCTGTCCCGTGTCACCGCTTCGTAGTGGCGCTCCTGACTCGCCCACAGGTCAGGGGCGGTCCTTACGGTACCGCCGAGTCAACAGTCCCGAGTCTGACCGCTTGTCTGCTGCTGAAGGCCGTGCCGACGCCTACGGACAGAGGTGGTGTTGATCATTTAGCCACATGCTAAAGCTAACGTTCTGAGCCCGCTAATGTCGATATGTCTTCCAGGTCCAGGATGGATATGCTGGGTTCGCCGTCCCGTCACGTGTATTCCTCTCAACCGGCGCAGATGCTGTCGGTGGACCCCGGTTGCCGTGGCGATCGCCAGGCGAGTGGCAGGCAGGAAGTGTCGGCGGCATCGGCGGACCAGGAGGCGCACAGTAACGCCTTCATCCGTTCCGTGCCACTGGCCGAAGAGGAGGACTTTGACAGCAAAGAGTGGGTGATCATTGACAAGGAGACGGAGCTACGTGATTTCCAGCCAACCACCTCTGGAACTACGGATGAGGAGCCAGAGGAGCTTCGCCCCCTGGAGGAGCAGGAGGAGCGCAGGAAGCTCCGGGCTGCAGGTAGGCGAATCTGATGTCATCACGGCGACAGACGGCATCATGTGACCTCATTTAAAAGTGCGGTGTCCCTCCAGGCGGTGAACTGGTGGTCCGCCCCAAAACGCATGCCAGAGACGAGGAGGCGTCGCGGCGGAGTGCAGGAAGCCCCGCCCACTCCCCGTGTCACTCGCTGCCCTCAGGACGCCCCCGTCGCAGAGAGTCCGAGCCCCTTGGACCTCAGAGAATGGTAAGAGACTCTGCCAGCCAATCACATGAGAGCTTTGATGACGTGCACACCATGTCGTCGCCGCCATCAAAGATCTCCTCTGAGTGAGATGCTCCGCACTGCTTGTTGACTTGCTGATTCATGTGCCGCCATCTTTGTTTTCATGGGTGGTCTTTTCACTGAATTTTGACCCACCAGCAGGTGGCGCACCATGATACACACTGTGCACATCTCTCACACACGTACACACGTACACACACACACACACACACACACACACACCTTGCTTGTATGCTGTTGAAGACATGTGTGTGCTTTTGTGTGAGGACACGATCGGGACATAATAGCAATGACATCATCATCTCACTGTTCTGACTTTAACCTTCACACAAGGTCATCGTCTTGAACTTTAGGACTTCCTGCTATGAAATCTTGTACTAGTATGTAATTGCTGTGCTAGCGGTTAGCCACATTAGCACATTTACTAGTATGTAATTGCTGTGCTAGCGGTTATCCACCTTAGCACATTTACTAGTATGTACTTGCTGTGCTAGCGGTTATCCACCTTAGCACATTTACTAGTATGTACTTGCTGTGCTAGCGGTTAGCCACATTAGCACATTTACTAGTATGTAATTGCTGTGCTAGCGGTTATCCACCTTAGCACATTTACTAGTATGTACTTGCTGTGCTAGCGGTTAGCCACATTAGCACATTTACTAGTATGTAATTGCTGTGCTAACGGTTAGCTACATGAGCACATTTACCAGTATGTACTTGCTGTGCTAGCGGTTAGCCACATTAGCACATTTACTAGTATGTAATTTCTGTGCTAGCGGTTAGCCACATTAGCACATTTACTAGTATGTACTTGCTGTGCTAGCGGTTAGCCACATTAGCACATTTACTAGTATGCAATTGCTGTGCTAAGGGGTAGCTACATTAGCACGTTCACTAGTATGTACTTGCTGTGCTAGCGGTTAGCCACATTAGCACATTTACTAGTATGTACTTGCTGTGCTCGCGGTTAGCCACATTAGCACATTTAACAGTGTTGTGGTGGTATATAATTGTCGTGTGAGGTCATCAAAACATTGTTAGTCTTGAACTTTAGGACTTTCCGCTATGAAATCTTGTGCTAGCATTAGCACATTTACTAGTATGTAATTGCTGTGCTAGCGGTTAGCCACATTAGCACGTTTACTAGTATGTACTTGCTGTGCTAGCGGTTAGCCACATTAGCACATTTACTAGTATGCAATTGCTGTGCTAGCGGTTAGCCACATTAGCACATTTACTAGTATGCAATTGCTGTGCTAGCGGTTATCCACCTTAGCACATTTACTAGTATGTACTTGCTGTGCTAGCGGTTAGCCACATTAGCACATTTACTAGTATGTAATTGCTGTGCTAACGGTTAGCTACATGAGCACATTTACTAGTATGTACTTGCTGTGCTAGCGGTTAGCCACATTAGCACATTTACTAGTATGTAATTTCTGTGCTAGCGGTTAGCCACATTAACACATTTACTAGTATGTACTTGCTGTGCTAGCGGTTAGCCACATTAGCACATTTACTAGTATGTAATTGCTGTGCTAAGGGTTAGCTACATTAGCACGATCACTAGTACGTACTTGCTGTGCTCGCGGTTAGCCACATTAGCACATTTAACAGTGTTGTGGTGGTATATAATTGTCGTGTGAGGTCATCAAAACATTGTTAGTCTTGAACTTTAGGACTTTCCGCTATGAAATCTTGTGCTTGCATTAGCACATTTACTAGTATATAATTGCTGTGCTAGCGGTTAGCCACATTAGCACGTTTACTAGTATGTACTTGCTGTGCTAGCGGTTAGCCACATTAGCACATTTACTAGTATGCAATTGCTGTGCTAGCGGTTAGCCACATTAGCATGTTTACTAGTATGTACTTGCTGTGCTAGCGGTTAGCCACATTAGCATGTTTACTAGTATGTACTTGCTGTGCTCGTGGTTAGCCACATTAGCACGTTTACTAGTATGTACTTGCTGTGCTAGCGGTTAGCCACATGAGCACGTTTACTAGTATGTATGTAATTGCTGTGCTAGCGGTTAGCCACATTAGCACATTTACAAGTATGTACGTACTTGCCGTGCAAGCAGTTAGTCACATTAGCACATTTAACAGTGTTGTGGTGGTATAGAATTGTCTTGTGAGGTTGGTAGGCTATTATTTTGTGGTGTGTGACGCTGTGTTGTTGTTAGCATTCTGCTAAAATCCTGCTAGAGATGTGTTACTTGAGGGTTGTGTGCAAATATGACTTTTTTTGTGTTGTGTGACTTTTGTTCCTTGATGCTTGAGGTCTGGTGGCTCGTATATGACGTATGATTGTTCACATTAAATCTCTTACACACACACACACGCACGCACACGTCAGAACTGTTTGAGTCACTTTTTCTTTGGATTGATTTCGGCACCGGCCGTGACCTCCGAGCTGGCTCGCCGCCCCCGGAGGAGCGCCGTTGTGTGTGTTGCTCCTTTAAAAAGTATGAGGAGGTTGAGTCGCCTGAGGAGAAAAGAGCGAGGGAGCCAGAGGGACGAGACGTGAAGGAAAAAAGTGATGTTTGAGGGTAAGCACAGTTTAGGAACTAGTCCTTTACTTGTCCTCCTCTTCCTCATCTTGCCCTCTGTCTCTGTCCGTCTTCGTCTGTCTCGTCCTCTCTCTCTCTCTCTCTTGTCTTTTTCTTCTTCTTTGGTTTTTTGCACCTTTACTCGTGCAGCTAGAGGGCGCTAGTTGCTAACGTCAAGCTAATAGTACACGCTCCCTCTCTCGCTCTCCCCAGGCTCCTCCCCCTTGTTAGCTTGTCCCGTCTGATTGGCTCAGGGAAGGGAGGGGGAGGAGACGAGGACAGGAAGCCACGTCACAGTGTTGGCGCTTAGTTGTCATGTTTAAAAAAAAAAAGAAGCAAATATTACAATTAAGAAGTGGGCTTCCTGTCGTTAACCTCCCCTCGCCCCTCTTTCTGATTGGTCTGTTTGCAGCTGGACGAGGACCGCCCCCAGCCGCGGCCCAATCAGCTGAGGAGGCTGGCCTCCTACGTCTTCTCCTCCTCCACCCTGGAGACGGAGCAGTACCCCCACGGGGGCGGGACCTTCATCCACAGGAGCCGCTCGGCTGAGAGCAGCCCCGCCCACGTGGCCGCCGCCTCCGTCCGGCGACGACACGCCGGCACGCTGCCCGCTCGCAGCAGACACTCGGTCCTCAACGTGTCACGGACGCAACTTCAGCACATGTTAGCTAAACTCATGAACAAGAACAACAGCTGAGAGCGCCCCCTCCCGAAGGGACGTCAGTGTAAATATTATCAGTTAAAGACACGCTAACAACCCGATCATTTCCACTTAGCCATCCCGGCCCCCTGGTGGTGTACACACACACACACACACAAACACACACACACGATGGTGCTGACGACGCAATAAAGTCTAAAAGCAAGCATGTTGTTGCACAAGGTCAGAGGCGAGGCAGGAAGCATTAGTACTTTTGTGATGAAGGATGTCGGGTCATCATGGCGTCCTGTCCTCCGATCTTCCTGTAAGCGGCGTACATGACAGAAGATTTGTCTTTCCACTGCTTTACGACTTTACCAAGCGCTTTGTTTTGTTTTTTTCGTCTTTGCTGGTTGTCGCTTGTAGCGTTCATCACACTGAATGTTTGATAGCATCTTAGCGTGTGGCTGCTAGCATTGCTAATGCTAATCTCAGTTTTTGGTGGCTGAGGTTGAGTGTGCGCGTGTGTGTGCGTTTACTACT
The DNA here is from genome assembly GCF_030265055.1 of Doryrhamphus excisus. Classification (NCBI taxonomy): domain Eukaryota; kingdom Metazoa; phylum Chordata; class Actinopteri; order Syngnathiformes; family Syngnathidae; genus Doryrhamphus; species Doryrhamphus excisus. The sequence goes on along the minus strand of NC_080466.1, from coordinate 15,271,431 downwards.
TTTTACAGCAGTCACATGTTGAACTGCGAACCTTGGCCACGCCCATGCGTTGTTTTTTTTTGGGTTTTTTTTCTCGTCGTGTTTGCTGTCGCCACTGTTGCACTTTATCAGTGTCATTGACATTAACGCAATAATGCTACACTGTTAGCTTAGCATGCCACACGCTTAGAGTCTAGTGATTGGTTGCCGAGAATGGGGAGGAGCTTGCTAGTTGTATCTCCCCCCCCCCCCAAAAAAAAAGAGTGGACTGTTTTGGGGCTTCCGACATGAGAAGTGAGCAAATGTTTATTTCACAGAGTTTAAGGGCTAAATTTACAGAATATGCACCACTTCCTGTTTGCATTCATGCTGCTTCAGGGCGTATCCACTTTTTTTATTGTAGAATGTATAAGCTAGGCTAGCTGCTAACTTTATGTTGCACATGCAAACACTCAACATGGCGGCAAGAGACCGAGTCGAAACCGCCAAGTTCTGTCATATGACAAAAACATTGTATTCAGTCCACACGTTGGCGTGTTTTAAGCACGAGACATTTTTGACACGTGAAAAGAAAAAAGGTAGCGTGTAGTGACTCAAAGCTGCTATAGCAGCTAGCTTGGCGCTGCTCACTGCTGCTATTTGTGTTGTCATTTATTTGTTTTCAAAGAGCTTCCATGAGACCGAGAAAATGTGATGTGGTTAGTTTGATGCCGAGTTTGGGGTTGACTTTTAGCATTATGAAGGTTTTTGTTTTTATAGGAAAAGTGTTGTTTAAGTAAATCTGGCAGACTGAAACTTACCTCGAAATCGAGCAATTAGCTGGCATTTTTACCTCATAAATCAGACGGTAGAAGGAATATATGATATGCATCTGTAAAGTATTTTGGGATAACAGGGTGACAACGTACAAGTAACGCTCTTGCTGACTTTGCGCTACGTCACGAGCGGTGCATTGAGAGTGAAAACTAAAGAAATAATAATAACACCCACTCGACAGGACGTCCTGTTTAGCACAGCTAGCTTACACGATCCGTAATTAATACTTGATGTGTTAGCGCTTGATGTGTAGCTAATGGATGCTAAAGAAGCATCCATTAGCTACGCTGAGAATTTTGTCCGGGGTAGTAGCAGTTGTCCGACAGCCCACTAGTCGGACAACTCGCTAGTCCAACAAATTTCTGACGGCCCGCTAGGCGACAACCTAGCTTCTTTATTAGCCTTTAGGGCTCAATAATGCCAGTTACATTCTTCTATAGAATGTCGTCTTCTACGAATATTTGCAAGATCGTAGAATGACATAAAATCAAAGCTAACATTCATTAGCTGAGCTAAAGGGGAGCTAAAGAGATCCGTTAACAAGCTAGCCCCCTAACCCTGATCACCTTTGCTTAAATTGTTGTCGATTAAGTTCATGATGTAATTCATAATGGTGGCTTGTCGGACTAGTGAGTTGTAGAACTAGTGGTCTGTCGGACCAGTGGACCGTAGGACTAGTGGTTGTTATACTATGGGATTGTCGGACTAGTGGGTGGTCATGTTAGGTCACGGGAATGATTTACAGCATCTCTAAAAAAAAAAGTGATTTTGTACTCCACTTAGCTTTCTCTTGTTTTTGAAGCTACGCTAGGCTGAAATAGCGGAATGTTCTTTTGCAATAAAAATCAAAGACGGTGTGGACGACGGAGTCACATTTTCTTACGACAAAAGCATGAAGGTTTTTATACGTGTACATATATACACTATTGTAGAAATAGTTTGCATGCTAAGCAGTACACGTATGTACATAAGATCTATGTACATAGGAAATGTGTTTAATCTTTACCAAACACTTGAAAACGGACTGCAATGCATTTTTGTGCCTTTTCTATTCTTGTGTGTAATCTCGACAATCTTGATAAGCTTGTGTGAAACCAAAACCACATTAAAAAGGATTTTGGGGGCAAAAGTGTGAGTGTTTTTTTTTTATCTGACCAAAAGACTCACCGAAGCAGCTGTCCACGCCGATGTGTCCCTCGTGTCCAACTCTGTGCTTCTTGTGTGGCATTGCAGGTGTCGTCACCCCCGGACCGGAGCGCCCCATCACCGCCATCGCCGGACTACCGCACCAAGGCCGAGAGCGACGAGCGGGAGCACGTGCACATCCTCCCGAAGCTGCAGGCCAAGCGGGCTGACTTCCTGACCGTCATGCTGACAGGGACGTTGCCTCAGCGCCGCAGCTTCACCGCTTGCGAGGACGAGGACGCAGTCCCGGCAACCCCAGGACCGAAAGACGACGATGTGACCAAGAGCGAGTCCGACAGTGAGGCTAGTCCAAAGAGTTCTGAGCGGAGCCAGGATGCCGCTCCCTCGACGCTCATGGCCGAGGACCAGAGGGGGTCCAGGGGACACGTCTCGGCAGCTGACGCGGACCAGGACCTGGAGGACGCGTCCAAAACCCTGGTCCTCTTTTCACCCGGAGACACTCGAAAGTCCCCGTCTGGTGGAGACCAGGTTCTGGAAGGCGAGTTGGCTACGCCTTCTGGTCCGACCCCCCGCCAAGACCGCCTCCTTTGTGGAGATGGCATCAATGTGGAAACCTCAGAGACGGGCCGGTTATCTCCGGCCTTCAGAGCGGATATGAGGTCCTCTCCACCCATCGCCCCTGCATCCCCCCCATTTACCAAAGTAGAGCGCACTTTTATCCACATCGCAGAGACTTCCCATCTGAATGTCATGTCTTCCAACGGTCACACCATCCGGGAGACGGAGCGGGACGTCCCTGAGGGAGACACCCACGAATCAAGAGGAGCACCAGAGATACACCAGCCTTCGCTGGAGTCCACTTTGGATAAAACCCTCCAAACTGAGAACAGTCCTGCTGTCGTAGCTCAGTCTTTGGAGACAGTCCCAGAAGCCATTTCACCGGAGCCTCCTGAACAGAAACCAGCATGGTCCAATGAGGAGACACCAAAGGTCCAGGAATCTGGCTCCGAACCTCCTGCAGCAATCAAGCCCAGGATCAAGAGCAGAATTCCCGTGCTCATCTCAGAAGAAGACACGGAGCAGTCGTCCTCGGTTTCTGCAAGGGCTCGTCTTCAGCGACAAGCCAGACAGCAGGACTTGGCCCGTGTCCTGGTCCAGAGGCAGCAGGGTCGCTGGATGAGGAGGAAAATCTTGTCCGGGACCTCGTCTTCATTGTCCTCTGGAGATGACGAACGTCGCAGGGCTTCAGAAACTCTGTCCACCGCTGGCTCAGAGGAGGACACTCATACCTCGGACGAGTTCAGGAGGAGCTTCAGTCTCAAACCGGCAGAGGAGCAGGACTCCACCGTGTCCAGAAGCCGGATCCCCAGGCCCGTCACGCCTGTCAAAAGACCTCCAGGGAAGCTTGTCGCCGTTCCCTCTCCTCTCGCCTCGTCTGAGACATCTGAAACCAAAGGAGGAACATCAGCGTCGTCACATTCCAGGTTTTTGGTTTTTCTGTAGTTTCGTCCTTGTCTACAATAACCAAACTTCATTGTCCTCTTCTTGTCTTCAGGAACCACAAGACCGGACCCAGCTTTGTCAGCACTCAACGCAAGTCCACACCCGTCACATCCAGATCTTCATCCTCATGTCCTCGTCCGGCCGGTGTCCCAGTCCACACCGGCAGCCCTCGGATGCCCCTCAGAGTCCTCTTTGGAACCCGTCGCAGCCTTAGCTCCACCCACTGCAGGACTGACAGCCCGTCTCCCCAGAGAGCAGGTCCGTCCAGACCGCTGCTCTCCGTCCGAGCCCCGACGGCCCCCGTTCTGCCGCCCAGGAACACCACGGCCATGCGGCGCAGTGCCTCGCAGGAAGCGGCCGCCCAGTCGCAATCAGGCCCTGCCCCCAACACCAGGTCCCGGTCCAAAGCAGCCGGTGTGGCCAAAGGGACACCAATCTGCAGGGACAAGGTGGCGCCCGCTAGATAATACAAAGACACTCTGCGACAAGTTCGGCTTCAGTTCTTTAATGACTTCCTGTACCTTCTTCACGGGCTTCCAGTGTGGAGGTCCGAGACTTTGTCCCCTGCTTGGATCACGCTGCATGGAACACCACCAAGATAGACTGTGTTCTTGCTGAGCATGCTTCAATCATCAGCAGCGTCTTTTCTTACGCATGACACAAACAGGGTCCGCCGTATCAGTAAAGTCTCGATCATGTGACACCGCCTCCTGTCTTTCTTTTCTGCTTTTCTCACCGTGGTCACATGACCTGGCAGTGGAGGCAACGTTTAATCGTTGCTGTCCAAAGAAGGCTGAGGTGAGTATAGTGATTCTTATTTTCTGGCGATAAAATTGTGTGAGAAAGTGAGAAGAAAAGACCACAATCGGTGGGTCCACTCAAGTCTTTTTGAACATGGGTAGTCCCGCAGAAAATGTCTAAATCACCACATTTCCATTACCGGTGTTGTGCCAAGATTGTCTGCACTTCGTAAACGTGGCGCCATCATGTTCTGGTTCTCCTGAGCTCCATGGCACTAGCGGTGTACCTCCTTGGGCAGGCAAGGTCGAGGCAGAGCCCTCATGTCCGGCTTCTTTATTTTGGAAATACAGCTGGAATAGGTTCAGATTCTGGAAGATGAAGAAAGCTTTCTGTGTGAGTTATTGTGTGTAGCTGCTCTATAAGAGTCCACTTCTCAATACAAATACAAAGTGCCCAAAACGAGCATAAAAGGTCCCCCTTAAGGCTTGTCTCAATTTTGCCAGAAAATATCTTGAAAATCGCCAAGACCTTTCATCAAAAGAACATAGCGACAGTAAAATATAGTGGTGGCAGTGTGATGGTCTGGGGCTGTTTTGCTGCTTCAGGACTTGGGAGGAGGAGCAACAGCAAATCATTATGGGACTTGGATGTTGGCTAATGTCATGTGACGTTTGTGCTAGGTAGATAAATAGAGCAGAACGGTCGAATATTAAAAAGTTACGACACCATAATAAGTGTGAGGTCTTATTCAGTTACAGTCTTTGTAGCGTTTGTCCCCTTTCACCATTAGCATGTTACGCGTTTTGCTTTTCCTTTGAAATTTTTTCATGTTTTCCAGTGGTTAACTTCTTGATGTTTGTGTTACAGGCCTCGCAGAGTAATCTGGTCCCAGTGTTCGTCTTTATGGTGGGCGTCTGTCTGATGTAACAGAAGGAAGACATGTTGTGGTCGGTAGGGTTCTCACGGCAGTCTGTAGCCAGTGTTTAACAATAATTCTCACTGTTCTTTAACCTGCATTTAATAGTATCACACAGTAACAATTTCTAAAACAAAGTTTTTAAAAGGTTGTTCTATTTGGTTATTTTTTTGACTAGCTTACACCAGATCTAATTAGGCAGTTGTGTGTTTTACAGTGGTTAACTTGTGATACAGTTTTTAAAGTGTGCTTTGTTTTTTTACACAGTAAAAAGACCACCTACCTTAAGAATGAAGAAAAGGCATCCATCTTTGCGCTTCTTTAAAAAGGTACCTGGTCTTACAAAATGAAAACAGTTCAGATTTTAAAATTCATATATTTGCAATTTAGCAGACATCTGTAGAAGCAGGAATTAGCACATTATGTCAGTAACATTAGCTAGCATGTTTTAGGACATCTACCAACATTAGTTAGCAGTTCAAACTTCACATAAATAGCACATATTTTGCTGGGTGTTAGCTTGAGGATTTTCTTCTTTAGCTTTTGTCATTGAGAATTAGCAATTTAGCAGACATTTGTTGATGCAGGAGTTAGCAAAGTGTATCGACGACGGTCGCTAGCATGTTAGCTGGGTGCATCTCAAACTCCGGGCTAGCGGTTAGCAACAGCTAGCCAGCGTTATTATGATTAGCATAGCCGGGCATGTATTTGTGTTTTACGTGTATCGAACTGGTTAGCTAACCAGAGCTACACAGCTAACAGATAACTTATCTTTACAGCGAAGGTTGGTAATTTCCAAAGGCTTCATAGAAGTCCAAAATAGGTAACGCATGGCGCAGATTAAATGGCATCATAGGTGAACCATTTAGGTGACGTCATTAGCGCTGCTAACATGCTAGGATAATAGTGTATACCTACGAAAATGGCCAAAAAAATGTGATTGTTAATTTAACCATGTTAACATTGCTTGCTTGCTAAAATTAGCATATTAAGACCTCACCTGGTAGCTTAAGTGCCAGCTGAAGTTCATAGTTATGAAAATTTTAAATAATGATTGTATGCTAATGTTTGTGTGTTAACAATGCTAATATTAGCATGTTAACACCTCACCTAGTAATGTGCTCCTGTGAAAATGGCAAAAAATGACCCAATAATAATAATAGGAAGAAGTTTCATTTAAAAACTACATTTTGTGTTTTCATTGACTAATATTTAAACTTGTTTTATGCGATGAATTTGTGCCAAACATGCAAAAAAAAAAAGAAATCTGTTTATTGGTGAACAGGAAGTGGACAGTGGATTCAGTCTTCATGGAAAAATAAAAGCGCCTCTGTCACTACCTAATTGCTTTGACGCTTTAGCAGTCACTTTTATGTTTGCCACAAGAGTTCGAACTTTGAAATATCGACGAGGAAGTGCGGTCTAAGCAGTGCTGAAAGTCGGGTTGGAGAAGTTGCCGTTGGTTTGAGGGTCGGCGTCTGCGTCGGCGTCATCTTCCTGCTCCAGGTCGGCTTCAAAGAGTCGCTGCAGCAAGGCGTCCACTGTTCGATACCCTGACACACAGACGAGACACGTCACATGATGAATCGAAGCAACTGGACTGCGAATCTACACAAACTTTTTGAGGCGATTTTAAACATCAGGTTGGGTTTTCTGCTCTCCGTTTGCTCAGCCGTCTGCTCGTTGTCGCACGTCTCCATGGAGTTCACCAAGTTGTCCTCCGCCGTCTCTCTGAGATGCAAACAAAGACAAACAGGAAGGTCAGGAAGCCCGTGAACGCTCGCTCCCAGCTCGGTAAAGTTGAGGACCAACTCACTGAGCCACGCCCAGCTCGAGTTCCTCAATCTTCTTCTCCAAAGATGTTTGCAGATCGCTCTTGTCTACAGAGTACTCCACAAAGAACGCTTCCAAGACAAAGGCCACGAAGATGCTGAAAGACATCGAGAAGTGATGTCATCGCCGGTTCAAGAAGCTGCCATGTTGCCATTTAGATAATGAATTGTCTCACTTGATGATGATGATGACGACCACGATGTGGAAGAGGACGAAGTAGATCCTGGCGGACACGTGGGTGACAGTGGCGAATCCACTGCTGAGCAGTGAGGTCACGTTAAGGAATTAACGTCTGGACATCTACAGCATTCCACGGCACGGTGAGCTTTGGCCACAAAGATGGCTGACAGCAGGAGGATATCATGCCACTGGTTGACCACGGTGAGCTCCAGCAGCAGAATGAAGGACGACACCACGTTGTTGAAGTTGTTCTTGCAGTAGTTGAGTTGAGCGAAGGTGCTTCCTTTGAGAAGAAGGTTCCCACAGTACGCCTTGGCCGGGTCGCTCGCGTCTTCGTAGAATTTCACCTTCCCTTTGAAGAGCTCCATCCCCACCATAGCGAAGATGTAGTACACCACCTGACCACCAGGAGGAGCCATTATCAGGACAAATGTTAATGAACAAGGAACACATGAAGATTTCTTACCAGGATGAGCTGGCCGAAGGTGAGGATCGCCGGTCCGATGCGGATCAGCGTGTTGATGATTGTGCGGAACCTAGATGAGCAAAAAAGTTCAGTTGTTGCCCCGCCCACTCTAATGTATAATTGAATATTTCAGCGTCTTCCGATGATGACATCACACGTCAAACCTTTTGATGCTGTCCACCACTCGGACGAGTCGGAGGACACGCAGGATGAAAACGATGTCAAGGATCTGACGGCTGGTGTACCCCCCCGCTGCGACACCAATCACAGACATTAGCATGCTGCCTCTGAACTCCATCCCTACTTCCTGTTTGTAAGCACCTCAAACTCCATTTCATTAGGTACACCGACACGTTCATAAAACACAACGACACCTGTTGCTAATATTTCACATGATGAGAGAATGGCCATGAAGGTAAAGAAGAGAGCTCACATGACTTGAGGGTGGAGTTAATGATGGTGGCGATGAGAGCACAGACGACAATGATGGTGTCAAACCTGCAAACAGGAAGTGACATGAAGTGTGTCGTGGGAGTAACTGAAGCGGCACCCAAAGTGGTCGCTGGTGCCATTGCAGATTTAAAGGGGACCTATTGTGATTGGCGCATTTGGAAGTTAATCCTTATTAGGGTTGCGGGGGTATGCTGGAACCTATCCCAGATGACTTCGGGCATGATGCGGGGTACACCCTGGACTGGTCGTCAAACAACAAACGCAGACAAAGAACCATTCACACTATAGGCAATTTAGAGCCAGAGGGATGTCTCCATGGTGACCTTCTTCAAGAAGGTGCTGCTGTGGGCGTGACCTCCATCCTTTTATTCATTCATTTTCTACCGCTTTTCCTCACGAGGGTCGCGGGGGTGCTGGAGCCTATCCCAGCTGTCTTCGGGCGAGAGGCGGGGTACACCCTGGACTGGTGGCCAGCCAATCACAGGGCACATATAGACAAACAACCATTCACACCCACATTCATACCTATGGACAATTTGGAATGGCTAATTAACCTAGCATGTTTTTGGAATGTGGGAGGAAACCGGAGAGAAAACCCACGCATGCACGGGGAGAACATACAAACTCCAAGCGGAGATCCGGGTCTTCCCGATATCGTGACTGTGTTGCCTACATGCTAACCACTTGGAAGTGAGCCCTGGAAGACATTTTGGATGGCTCAGTTTTACCAAGTTTTTGTAAATGCGATCCAGACTTCCTTATATGGATTGCATATTGCCTGCACTCGGTAAACGCGGACCTGCGTATAAGGAAGTTCTTGGAAGTGTATGGGAGTGTGACTAATCACAGCGGAGTGGGCGTACCTAGAGGAGGGCTGGGGGTGGAGGAAATTAAACAGACTATTTGGGTCGGAAACACTGCAGAAAGGGGTACAGAATCTGGAAGCTTTAGAAAGCTTTCTGTTCGGGTTATTGTGTGAAGCTGCTCTATAGGAGTCCACAACTCCAAAGTGCCGAAAATGAGCATAATAGGTCCCATTTTAAAAAAGAGTTGCGATGTGATTGTGATTTCCTGTCATTAACGCTTGTTGTTCATAGGTGAGGCGGTGTGTGTGTGTGTGTGTGGACTCACCAGTTCCAGAAGTTGTGTCTGGAGAAGAAGCTTCTGGGTTCACACACATAGAGTTTGAGCAGGATCTCCAGCAGGTACAGCGCTAGAAAGACCCACTCGGAATTGGCGATCACGGGACTCTCCTCGTCCAGCCCGATGAAAACGGCGTTCACCAGGATGATGATGTCGTACGTAATCACAAACGCTCTGAAACCACCGCCAAAGGAAGATCACTTTTTGCGTCCACCATCCCGTCCTTGCCAAACCTTCTCACCTGTGCTGGACCAGTCTGCAGAGGAAGCGGCTGGGCGCTGAGAGGTAGACAGCGGGGCTCAGGCGTAGAAGTGGGTGTGGCCTGGATTTGAGTGTAATCACTTCGATGTTGAGCAGGTCGGCGAGCTGGATGAACGCTTTTTTGTCTGACCAAGAGACCACAAAGGTTAAAAGATGAGGCTGCAGTATAGCCGAGCTCGAAACCCGTTGACTGCGCACCGATGGCACCGCGGTTCTTGTCGTCCGTGACGCTCCACAGCAGCTCGATGTGGGCGTGGCTGATGTCCGGCTGAACCAATCGGATCAGTCGGGTCCAGCAGGCCCGGCTCACCAGCGGTTCTCCCCCCTCACCCGTCCGCTCCTGCAGCACAGCGAAGGCCCGTGCCATCTTGTGGCGCTTGGCACGCACCAGCTGCCGTACTTCCTCCTGCCGGACACAGAGGGCGCCGCCGTGACCTTACGCTTACACTGAGCTCACGCGGTCACATGACCTCGCACCTTAAGATACTTCTTGTAGTTGTTGAAGACGACAGCCAGGAAGACGGACATGAAGATGTACGTGTTGACCAGGATGTAAACAATGAAGAAAATGGCGAAGGCCGAGCTCGCGTTGTAAGCCGGCATCCTGCCAACGAACGACAAGCAGCGCGTTCAGAACGGCCATCTTTTCTTTGTATTCCCACGAGATGCCTCACATGACATCGGGGCTGTTGGCGGTGGTGACGAGCACGTAAAGGTCAAAGACGGCGTCCACGTAGTTAGTGAAGTACGGCGCTCCGTCCACCGTCCTCAAACCTCTGATGAACAGACAAGAGTCACATCATTAGGAACACCTCCCATGTATCTGACAAGAAGTTGATGATGCTTACCGCTTGCTGAAGAGTTTAAGCACCATCAGAGAGAAGACGAGGATGCTGAAGATGAAGAGCAGGAAGACGTACAAAATCTGAGGGAGAGCGTTCCGGATGCTGCGAAATGCTCGACGCAGCTTAACACACACGCCAGGTTAGCACGAGGATGCGTTCACAGGAAACGCTGGGGTCATGTGACCTACCTGTCGCCCCTCTGTCACGTTGACCAACAGGAGCGGCCGCAAGACTCGTGACCAGCGGACGGCGTAGCAGCCGGCCGCATGCAGGGCACCGTAAATGATCATGTCCACCAGTGTTAGCTAAGCGACACACACGCGGAAAAACAAACACACTTGAGGATCTGTTCCTACGCTCCCAACTGATTCAAATGTTTTGCATGGTGCCATGTCAGCACATTGGCGCTGCGTCAGACAGGAAGTGAACAAACTTTCTCCACACACAAGCAGGAAGTGACCTTCCAGTAGCATCAACTCATCTCCACGAGCACACCAGCATAATGGCTAACACCACTGCAAAGTTAGCTCCTCCCACTCAACCGCTCATGCCACTAAGCCCCTCCTACCGCCAAGATGACGATCATGCAGATGTTTTTGGGGTCCTTCCAGAACTTGTCACGCGGGATCACTTTGGCGTAGTGCACGAGTCGCAGTGCGAAGATGTGCACACACAGCAACTCCACCAACATGGTCGCCTGACAGGAAAGAAGAAGGAGACTTGCACTTCCTGTTTAGGACCCTTGCCACTTCCTCCTCTGCGTGCGAGCCAGCTCACCCATGGCGGCAGGGGCAGGACAGCGGGATCCTCGCAGATTGCCAGGGACAAATGGAGCAGGATGAAGAAGTAGATGAGGACCTGAGGAAGTCTGTGGTTGTACAGCAGATACAACCTGGAACATTTCAAAATAAAAGCACGACATGAGTGCTTGACTAGAAGGAAAGAAGAGAAACAACAACACCCCAAGGGTGATGGTCACCTGACGGCCTGCGGCGATGTGTCGAAGAAGATGTTCCTGTTGTATTGAGCATCCGAAACGTAAACAGACGCCAGGTCGAAGTCCTGTAACACACTTGGTTAACTTTTCAAAATAAAACTTCAATTGAGGTGACAAACTAAGCACATAAACAACAGCATTTATCGAGCAGAAGTCACGTGACCAACAAACGCACATGTTTTATAGTTTTTTATGGAAGTCCACTGAGAAGTCCAAAGTATGACTGTTGTCATGTGATCGTCTCACCTCTTTGCTTTTTGCTTCGTTTGCATGTTCTTTTCCTGCGCACGCACGCGCGTCTCCACTGCTCGTGCTCGTCATCTGCCGGTCTTTTCCAAACTTATTTCTCCAACTTGGCACAAGTCAAGTCGCTCTTGAGGACTCGTCGAGGACTCGAAGAGGACAAGATGTTCCGGCAGGCAAGAATGCGCTTGTTTTTTAAGTGTCTGAGGGAGAAGAAGCAGCAGCAGGCATCGCCAAGATGTTTCCTTTGCAGCTTGACTTCATCTCTGCTTGGAGCTGAGCAGGAGCAGTGCTGCGTTCAAAGTACGTAGGAATTATGACTTACCAGCAGACAGGAACGTCGCCTTGACCCTTTTTACCCTTTTACTTCAATACCAATCATGTCGTGAATGTTAAAATGTCTTATTTTAATTGTGATGGTGTAATTATGATAACAGCCCATCACAAGATGGGATTGTTTTGTACACAAATACATGTTTTTAATAATATGTACACATAAAACACTTAACATGCATACTTAACTTGAACTTTAAATTGGGATTTGAATTATGTTTTTGCTCAAATGAATATACATATATCGCTATTTACCCATTTTTTTTAAAAATCGGCTTGTGTTTAAAAATGGCTTTTTTGTGATTCAGCTATCTATTGTGTCAGTGAATGCAGCACACGTTGTCACGTGATGCTACAGGGTGGACACCGGAATTTGAGTCCTCACGTCGTAAGAAGTAAAAAGTACAAATCTAAAAAAAATATTTTCATTTTTCTTAAATTTTTACCAATTTTCTCTCTCACTCAAAGTTTTTTTCATAGCATATCTGTATTTAATATGACATGTTTCCAGTTTTGTTTTTGTTCTGTCTGAATAGTAGTCTTACAGATATTTTACTGATTTTTTTTAGAAATCACATTACTACTGTTCTTTAAGACTGCATTATTGATATAAAATATGTTATATTTAATGTGGGTAAATATCGGGGCAACACTTCCAGAGATGAGTACCATCTACAGGTACACCACAGCTAGCGTTAGCATAGTTTTACCGACATTGCTAGCAAAGTTTAAATTAAGCTTAAGTTTTAATTTACATATCATTCACTGTACATATGACGTTATAACAACAAGAGGGACAAAAAAGTGAGTAAAAACATATAATTTTTTTTTTAAATATTTTATCTTGGCACTTACCGCATTTCAGTGTCCTATGTTTGATGCTCCCTCTCAGGGAGCTCACAAGAAATGTCAGCCTTATGATAGCACCGTGTTTATAGTGCACATGTGTGTTACTGTGTATGTTGTTTGAGTTATTAATAATAAAATTGTGTTATTTAAGAAATGTTTTTTCTGTGTTTCTAATTTTTCTCATTTAGAACCATAATATTTGGCCATTTTATCAAAGTGTACACACAGCGTACAACTTTATTGAATACATGTACAGTAACATATATCCACTTAGCCCCGCCCACCTCCCGTGCTCCCCATCATGGCGGACTTTCAGCTCCGTACGATACGATATCCTAGCTAACTCTACAATCCTTGGGGAAACGGTAAGTACAGCCCTACACGGTATATTTCTTCTGGCTGTGAAGGAGGCGGTCCCATGTTTTCTAATTTCCTCTCCCCGACCTTCCTTGCTGTAGAATATGTTACATTTTCTAAGAAACTCTCTTCAACGCTATAGTATCTTTTTACGGTTCATAGTGTAAACAACCAGCGGGTAGAGCGACACTTCTCGTGCGAGCTCCCCCGCCAAACGACACAGAAGTCCGGGCAGCGTGAGGGAGAATTGTCGTAGTAGCTCCGGAGCCAAGTTCATCTAATGTCGGCGGCTGCTTGTCTCTGTGAGTGTTTTTAAATTGACATTTTACTTGTGGAGCAAAGCTGGTTAGCTTCATTGTTGCCAGTTGTCGTATTAGTTCGTTTAATATGCGGAAGTGACGGAGACGCCCATTGACACTGAAACTACTAGAACCATAATGACTGCTATGATGGTTATTTGTATGTAATTTGGATTATCATTAAAAATATGTAATAATAAATTGGTGGAATAGGTAAAAAAACACACTAAATGACACTAAATGAAAACAATATATAATGATTGACTGTTTTATTTCACTGCTACTCTAACTGGGTTCTTGCACCATCATTTTTCTGTGTTTTTGGATCTTTTTGGATCCCTTCAATATTTCCGCGTTGTTGAACTGCGGCTGCAAGAAGTGGAAATATTGAAATATTACTGCAATATCATGTGTTTGCCCACAGATTACAAGTTCTCCAGAAGGTGTCATCACCTCCCGTGGACGTTGCTCGTCTCTCAGGTCAAAGTGCACGCCGCCTGATGCGTCAGCAACTGTCCCGACTAAGGCGCCACCTGCGATGGTCCAGCGTGCCGATTCAGGCGCTGTTTCTGTTTGTCTTTACGTTCTGCGTGCTGCTTCCCGTTTGCTGCCACCGCCTGCCATACTCGTACTTCTTCCTCAGGTCCGCCTACCTGGACGCCATAAGCGAGGATGCTTTGCAGGAGAGCCTGCGGCGAGGTCAGCACGCTCTACGTTTTTGGCAGAGCTCCTCTGTGAACTTTTTGGACGTGGCGTCCGGCCCTGAGATGTTGGTTACCGTGGTGACGGCACAACGTCACGACGGGCGTGACTTCCATTATCTGCTGCAGGTGATGCACCGCTTGAGCGTCCTTCTGGGTCGATGCGGTGAACGGCGGTGCGCTGAGGTTCTTCTGTGCGATGTGGAGAGGAACCCTCAGGATAACAAAGACGCCAGACTTTTAGAGAGGAACTTCAAAGTAATCCGTAGACGAGACGGGAATCCGGAGCACGTGAACATCTTTGAGCGGGAGAAGCGGGACTACTCGTTTTGCCTGCGTCACGCCTTCAACTCGGTGCAGCCCAGGAACATGGTGGTCCTAGAAGATGATGCCCTCCCCCTGCAGAACTTCTTTCAGGTGGTCCAGGACTTGGTGAGTCGGCGCTTTGCCGCGCACACTCTCTACGTCAAGCTGTACCATCCTGAGAGGCTGCAGCGCTACTGGAACCCTGAGCCGTACCGCATCCTGGAATGGTTTGCACTTGGACTGGTGGGCGCCACGTTGGTGCTCCTCACGCTTCCCTACTGGAATCCCTGCTCCTTCTCATTCACAACATCCGCACTACACGTCCTGATCCTCACCATCTACGTGATGGCCGCCGCCGAGCTCCTGGGCCGACATTACCTGCTGGAGGTGCGCCGTCTCTCCCCTCAGCTGTACGCCGTTTCCCCCGCCACCGAGTGCTGCACCCCCGCCATGCTGTTCCCCGGGAACGCGTCCCTGAGGGTGGCCCGCTACCTGGACGACGCTTTCTGCAGCAAAGGCAACGCCAAAGATACAGTTCTGTACAAAATAGCACGCAGCGTTCCGGGAGAACGAGCTCACAGCGTGGAACCCAACCTCATCAGGCACATCGGGGCCTTCTCCTCCATCAGGCCCAACCCGGTCCGCCCCAAACTTTTGTGACAGAACCATGTTGTTCGTTAAGAACAACATGAATCCAATATGTTTCAATAACAATGTGTATTTTGTTATTGTTTACATCAAGGCATTGGCCTGTAACTGACTTTAAGGTAAACCACAGCATTAAAAATCTAATTCCAAACAAAATACATTTAAGCAAAGTTGATAAATCATCATCATAAGAGACCCTTAAACATCTCAGTTGCATTCAGATGACCCGTAAATGAAAGTTTGGGGAAAAGTGTGACCTGTTGCAAGGTTTTCTTTTATTTACTGTATGTTGTGATCTTCTTGACCAACTTGATTGCATTTATTGGAATTTTGCTTGACTTCAATAAAAAAATAGTGGATTAGCCTCATTGCACTGCCTTGAGAACTGCATATTATGTATTATTTATTAAAACATTTCTAATATAGGGTTTTAAAATGACTGTTTGGATGTGGCATTTTTCAAAATAACACATTTTAGCGCTGTAATTATTATATGCGTGGGTTTTCTTCGGGTACTCCGATTTCCTCCCACATTCCAAAAAAAAACATGCTAGGTTAATCGGCGACTCCAAATTGTCCATAGGTATGAATGTGAGTGTGAATGGTTGTTTGTCTATATGTGCCCTGTGATTGGCTGGCCACCAGTCCAGGGTGTACCCCGCCTCTCGCTCGAAGACAGCTGGGATAGGCTCCAGCACCCCCCGCGGCCCTCGAGAGGATAAGCGGTAGAAAATGAATGAATGATATTTTGTTGTTTTGCAAATTTGGAGTGATCAGACCGGAGCAGGAGGGGATAGAAAAGAAAAAAAAAAGGGGGAGTGCATTTTTTGACAAAATGTCGAAATGATGCCACAACGATGCTACTCCGGTTTCCTCCCACATTCCAAAAACATGCTAGGTTAATTAGCCACAGGTATGAATGTGAGTGTGAATGGTTGTTTGTCTATATGTGCCCTGTGATTGGCTGGCCACCAGTCCAGGGTGTACCCCGCCTCTCGCTCGAAGACAGCTGGGATAGGCTCCAGCACCCCCCGCGGTAGAAAATGAATGAATTATTATACCAGGAAACTGATATTTTTCCCCAAGGTTATTGTACCGTCACACATATGTTTATGTTTCTATACACACCAATATTGCAGTACTGCCCTGGCGTGTATAGTACACTTTAAATGTGGTGGTGTGTGTGTGCGCTAGTTACATTCACCAAGTCAATAAGGTCAACAAGAGGACAAAAGCTCAAGTGATGTGTGACCGTTACTATGGCAACAACACAAGATGTCACATCCGACTTCAATGTCAGTGTCTTCGGTGACCTCACCTGTGTGGACGTGTGGGTTGTTTCTACACCAGTCAGATGACAATGACATGAAGAGATCCTGGTACGCAATGGATAGAGACAATTGTCCTAACCTGTTGAGACAACAGGTTACCATGGCAACAACACAAACTATGATATTTTGACAATTTAACAGTCAGGGAACACTTTTAAAAATAGAACAACGAGCATGTCAAGCAGAAAAAAAAAACATAGCTCGTAACAATTAGCTTGCTCTTGTTCGATCACCTGTGCAGCAGTGCGGTCACGTGTCTGCAATTAGCTCCGGTTGTCATAGCGACAAGAGTCATCCGACTCAAACACTAAAGAGCCGTCCACAACCCGCCAGGCAGTATCGTCCCGCTGCGTGTGCGTGCGCGTGCTCTCCCGGGAGATGATTCCACGTCTAATGGCTACTTGAGCCTTTTGTGTGGTCGACTTTGTGGGATCAGCGGCAGCATGGCGTCCAACACCCACACCATGGAGAGCCTTCCCAGCGGCCTGAGGATCTGCTGTACCGTCCCCGACTTCCTCTACCTGCCTGAACTGGTCACTACTTTTTTTTTTCTACTAAACTTATTTTATATGTACTGATTATTGTGTGTGGGGGGGGTCAAAGGTGAGTGGGCGGAGTCAAAACAACTGTCAACATTATAGTCGGATTCTTTTTTTGCTGTGCTGAAGACTAGGAGTCAAACATCTGCACACACTAATACTGTGTGTGTGTGTGTAGGTATTTGGTGGTCTGGTGTGGATCCTGGTGGCGTGCACTCTGGTGGTCCCAGAGAACCCCCAAGGCTGGGTGATGTTCGTGTCCGTTTTCTGCTTCGTCCTCACCTTCCTGTGGATGCTGATGTTCGCCTGCGGCTGTCATTCCAATAAGAGCAGCTGGGCAGCAGCAGTGAGTTACTTTTTCTTCTTCGTTAGTTTCTTTTTGTGGACCAAGATGTCTGCTGTTTTTTTTTTTCCAGGACTTTGTCTATCATTTCATCGCCGCTGTCTTCTACCTGAGCGCCTCGGTGGCGTTGGCGAAGGTGACTCTGGACATGAGGGACGGCGTTGACTTCCAGAACTACCAACTGGATATCTCAGCTGTGGTTTGTCTTACACACACACGTCACATGACACAGTATGACATGTTCAAGTAATGTTTGTGTTGCTTTCAGGTGTTCTCGTACACAGCAACACTGCTCTACTTTGTGCACACCATCTTGTCAGCCGTACGATGGAAGTCCTTCTAGAACCGTCTACAGACACTCATGTCGTATTTTATTATTGTTTAAAGCGTTGTGGTTAACTTGTTTCTCTTTATTATCTTTGAAGTGTTTGCTATTAAATTATGTTTTGGAATACCTTTATTGGAATAATGTGACAGTGTTTTTCCGAGGCCTGGTTGCTATGGTAACAGATGGCAAAATACATGCCGCTCTGACCATTGGCCGCATTACAGCGTGCTGCATTGTTTTCGCCCTGCAGGGGATCAACACGAAACCACCTTTAACACACACACACACACAAACACACACACGGCAGGTGTGATGATGAATGAATCATTAATGAAGCGTCTCCATGACAACACACACAAGCTGATTAAGTTAACGTCATAAATAGACAATACGTGCTTTAGCGCAATTTAACAAGTAAAAACATTTGTAAACAAAAAGAGGTCAAAGGTTAAAACTACTATGACAGTTACTGTGTCACTGTGCGGTCCCCCGTGCTGATGCCTGACTAAAAAAAAAAGGTATTTTAAAAAACAAAGTGTTTTAAGATGCATTTAATCCTTTTGTTTTCATAAACATAAACAATGGTTTAGAAGGAACGATTTTATAAATAACGTCATAAATAGACGATACGTGCTTTAGCACAATTTAACAAGTAAAAACATTTGTAAACAAAAAGAGGTCAAAGGTTAAAACTACTATTACTACAAGAAATACCGAATTGTTGTAACATAACTAAATTTGTATTGTATCATACAATCATTAACTCAAAAGTTCCTAAAACGATTTTGACCAATTATTAGGAAATACATTTTAAAATTATTACGAAATGACTCACGCGTGCAAGTTAGCGACTGTTCCTGTGTCACTGTGCGGTTCCCCGTGCTGATGCCCGACTTAAAAAAACGTATTTTAAAAAACAAAATGTTTTAAGTTGCATTTAATCGTTTTGTTTTTCATACAATATAAACAACGGTTTAGAAAGAACGATTTTATTTCCGGTTTTTGTTTCCTAAATTTTTTTTACAAGCACCATTTTGTTCAGGCACTTTTTTTACATCACATCCCGTAGACCCGATGGCTGGCCCAGGAAGAACCGCTTTCTGAAGGTGATTCAGTTAATGATTTTGATCTTTTTATGTCAATTGTTGTCGTTTTTCGTGGTTATGGTGACAGTTAAACGGTGATACTAGCGATTGCGTCAAGTCCTGACTATTTATCGCTTTTTTCGTATCGTTTATTCAAGACAAACGACTCAGTGGTTACTTGATTTCAGTACACGTACACTTGGCCCACAGCGATTCAGTTTTTTTTAACCTTTTAACTGATAAAAACACGACATCGAACATCTTATAGCTTCTCTTTTCTTTTGGGTTAGGTAGGCAAGCTTATGCTTACTGAATGTGTGTGTTTTTTATATAACATTTCTTGGTACACCAACCTCAAACGTTGTCATTGGGGGTCTTATAACGATCGCTACATGTTGGACACGTCGTCTCCAATAAAGAAGTAAACACGTCTCACCATTGATTTCCCTCATAGTAGAAGACCTGTCACCGATTTGTGTGTTTTAACAGAACCCTACTGTCAGAGACGCGTGATGGGCTTGCGTGACGTGTGGCGGCAATACAAGGTTCTGCTGGTGATGGGCACCAGTCTGGTTCTGATCCATTTGGGCTGGTACCAGCTGAAGGCCTCCCCCCTGCTGCACAAACAAATCACACAGGACGCCGTTCCAGAACCCACCATCGTTACCTTTGTGTCTCAGCCTGAGGCCGCCAGGAGAAAGTAGCTGAGGTAATCGCAGCAGCGCTGCTGCTCCTCACAGATCTCACTCCGTCACGGAAGTGGACCAGCTTGTTCCACGCATCCACTCGTGGTAGAAACCTGTCGCTAACGTTGGGAATGTTTTATTTGCAGATGAAAGCTAACAGCTGGCTGAAGAGGAATTGGATGTGGGTGGTGGGCGGAGCCTTCCTGAGTGTGCACGTGTGTACGTGGTTGATGCAGCGAGCCGTTAGGAGCTCTGTACACTCTGAGGTGACGCAACAGAAAGATGCTAAAGCGGACTGACCTTTCACTTGAACTCAAGGACTTTATTGTGTGTGGTAAAAGTAACATGATTATGTAATTAAAATATAATCAAATGTCATAAATTTGTCTTTTATTTAACGTGATGGACAGAACGGGTCGCTGCTGAGGCTGTCATGATTCTACAACGGATTGTTCGACTCCGAAGAACAATTACAGCTTGTCCGCTGCATTGCTAAGTTCTGCCTGCATGGCTAATATGCTAGGATGGGGGCCCCTCGTTATTATTAATGAGCTTCGCTGGTTTGCCAGTCACGTGGAGGTGCGGAACTACCAACATATGCGAACTCCAAAACATGACAAGTCTGATGCTTGCGTTGAAATACATGTTAGTTTACTTTTATTTACTTTACCACAGTTAAATTTGTATTGAACTGCATTTCAATTAATTACTTTACAATTAAAATAACAAAGAATAAATGGATAAAATGGATATGTGAAATAATATAAAATACAATGGAAGCTCAGTTAGCATATGGCCTGGTTAGCATGTTTTTGGTTAATGTTGAAAATTAACTGTAAAATTTTGCCTCAGTTAGCGTATGGCATGCATCTTGTGTTATTAATACACTGAGTCCAACTGTGTTCTTAATTAATCACAATTAATTAATTAAATCACAAAATGTCCTTAATACTAATCTAGATACAACATATCCATATCCTCAAACTCATAAGTGTTTTAAAACTTAAGACAGGCTTTAGTCGTTCAACTAAACTGCATACAAAATTCAAAAGTAACGTTACGTTGACAGTCGAGTAAGATGTTTGTTTCATTTATTGAAAAAGATTAAGTAAGCTATGATTTTTACATGAAGAAAAACAATAAAATAAGCTGGTCCTATGCGGACGTAGACCAACCTGAAGTAGACCCTCCCCACAGCGTACAGCGTCCGTATGACCTGGAATGCATCACCCTCACTGTGCTTTTCCCGGCTTGTTCTGCTGTTGCCGTGGCAACTTCCTGCGATCTTTGATGGCATTTCTCTTCCTCTTCTTGCTCAGGAATTTCTCAAGCTTTCCGCTCTTCTTCAGCTGAGTATACCTCTCGGCCAGACGCACCTTCTTCTTATCGCCTGTTTTCACGTCAAACGCAGAACAACACGACGAGTTCATGATGACAATCGATGAATGGCGACAAGGAATAAACGAACATGATACCTTTTTTGAGGAAGAAGGGTCGCGCTCCTTTATTAGCTTGTTCTCGCTGCTCCTTCTTGAACTGAAGCTCCTGCTCCCTCTGCTGCTCTCTGTTCAGTCTTGCTCGCTCCTGATTGGCCTGCAGAACGTCGACACGTCCGTCACATCTGCCACAATACTCAGTGTGACAAAAAAGGGGCGGAGACTCACCATTTTCTTGAGGAGGAAGTTGAGTTTCTCCTTCTCGTCGGTGTTCTTGGTCTTCTTCAGCTCCTTTTGGATGGCCTGCACAAAAAGCGAAAGCGTCGGTGTGTAGTTCCGCGCACAAAGACACGAGGTGATGCTGAGAGTGGGCGTGGACCTGCGTCTCTCGCCGTCTGATGTCATGAATGAAGTTGTACGTCCTCTCAAAGATGTCCGCCTTGTACTCTCCCGACAGGTCGTCAAAGCGAGGGTCTCGTAGCGTCTGAATGCAGTTAGTAGCTCGTAAGTGTTTTCTTCGTTTATGTTTTGGGCCGTTTTACTCACCGCTTTCTTCACAGGAACCACCTGGCGAAGAAATGGCGCCGCTTTCTTGGAGGACATCTCCATGGGCCTGAAGACAAAATGAAGTGAGTCGGCCATGTTGTTTGGGTCATGTGATATGGTAATAATCAACACTACACCTGTTCTTGTTGACACGTTTGCGCTTGGCGCTCTGCTGACGCTTGGTGGGACCGTAAGCCATCTCCTGGTACACTTTGGTGCCCACTTTATTCTGAAGTTCCATGACTTCCTCAAAGGACATTTTGGAAAGTTCTGGCAACGACACTCACCCGTCACTCTCGCATCTCACACACGCTTTTAAATATGGTTCTCACCTTTTTTTATGTCATCTCTCGTCTGAATCTCTGACTCGTCCTCATCGCCATCATCTTCACTGCCATCATCCTCATCTTCACTGCCATCATCCTCATCTTCACTGCCATCATCCTCATCTTCACTGCCATCATCCTCCTCCTCTTCTTCATTGTCATCAGATCTTTCATCGTCTCGCTCTTCATCCTCACTGCATTCCTCCACCTCCTGAGCTCCTCTCTCCATCAACAGAGCGAAGTTCTTCTCCACATCAGAGTCTTCTTCGTCGCTGCTGTCGGTCGCCATCTTGGCCTTCTTGTCTGCTCGCTTCATGTTTATCCACTAACAAATTCAATTCAATTAAAAGGTGCAAGCTTCTAAACATGTCACAATGTAAAGTTAGCGGCCTTTAGCGGTCACACAGGAGACAAAGTACAGGTAAGATTTGACAAATTAGCTCGTTGTAGTCATCTGTAATACAGCATATGTGTTAGCCTTGAAAAAAATTTAAACCAACGCGAATATTAGTTACACAACAAATTGATTTTTTTACATATAAATGAGTTGTTAAACAACAGCTGAAATTATTTAACAGCAACGTGTATTACCTGAGAAGCAGATGAATGTTAAAACAGGAACAGCTTTCATGTACTTCACTTCTGATCTGGCACGCGCAGGGCAACACAACGAGTCCACAATGATTTCCGGTTTTTGTTTTCTACTTTGAATCGTCTCAAAAGTTGACTTCTTAACGAATGTTACAGTTCTCTAGCCCAACTACGGTACCGCTGTGCAGGCGCGTTAATACGACGTCATTTCCTACTGTGCCTTTGCTTTCACAATAAAATCATGCCACTTGTGATTGGTGGTAAAAGGGCCAGTTCACATTCAGATACTGGGTCTGCTCTTGTTTACATTAATAATATTCATATCTCGTTATTATACAGCCCATTTCATGACATTAATATATACATTTAGTAGTCGGTTTCACTGTCGGTATCTTACTTTGAAACACAAGGTGTGTTTCCGGTCAAGGTTTTTTTTTAACGTATATTAACAAGAAAAAGGATTTATCTGGTTGCTAAGAGACGCTCGGGAACAGCTGTCAGTTGTCGTCAATGGAGTCTTTCGCAATATTTCAATTTCAACGTTCCATTTGGCTCTTATGCTGAAGAACCAAAGCGGAAGCTGTTCTTGTCACGCACCAGCGCTTTACTTGCTGTGCATGAATTGAAAGATCGTGATCCTCACACACATGCTCAAAGTAATCGTGGACGCCCTTGCGACCACATCCGGTTCCCTCGTGCCATCTACAGACAACACACTGTGCGCGCTGTGCACGTGCGTGCGGACACCATGATACCGGTGAGGCATACCTGTCAATATTTGCGTTATAAAATAGGTCAAATCCGGAAAAAAACACAAAATAAGGGTAATTGAGATCTTCTGTAAGAATGTTTTGGCAACGAAGGTAGAAGCTGGTTCTTTGATTGGTTAACTGTGACCATGTGTAACCATGTCATTTCACTGATGTGCTTTCAAAGCGTCACCTTACTGGCTACAGGGTTTGTTACGTAGATGTCACCAAAGTTGCTGAACAGACTGGATGCTATGGTAGAATTGGTAGAATAATAATAATAATTCAATATGGTGGAATTTTGTTTTGGGAATTGCTGCCCTTCCGTCAAACAGGAAGTAGCAGCCTCCAGCATCCTCCTGGCTCCACTGTGTGGAGCTCAGCTCGCTGTTCTGCTTGGCAACAGGTGCCATGGTGACCACACTCACACACGCACGCTGTCGAAGGAGAATATGGACCTTTGCGTCCACGGATAGCGTCATCCATGTTTGAATGTGATTACATTGCACCGTAGCTGTGATTGTTTGCGTTGTTTTTAATGAGCAATCTTCTTTAATCCTCGAATGTGTGTGCGTTAATCCCATGTGGTCATGTGACATTGCCTCCCATATGGCACCAACCCTCATTCAGGAAGCGAGCTGTGGTGAGCAGCTGCCTCTATGTTGGTTGCCATGGTGATTCATCATGGTGATGATGATTCATTCCGTTCAAATATCCTTCTGTACTCATCAACACATCACAGCCTATCATAGCAAGCCCTGCACTATAGCCTCGGGTGATTGTTTATTGTTAGCGGCACTTAGCATTAACATTAGCTGGTCCTTCAATACTGACTGGCATGTTGTTGGCCATCAACAAGCCCTTTTAATGCCGTGACCCATTAAGAGTCATGTGGTCACATGACAGGTCAGCAGAAGCCTCATTGTTGATGGTGTCCCCCAACAGCAGGAGGTCTTGGGGGGGGGGGGGGGGACTAATTCAGTCCGGATTAAGATGAAGTCATGTGGTCAGTGTGGTCTGCTAAGCGATGTGCACAGAAGCAGCATCCATGTAAACATGGTCTACTTCCTGTCTGGACTCCGCAATAACAGCCTGCCCCCCCCACCCACCCATCCCTCTGCAATAACAGTCTGACCCTGCCCCCCACCCCCACCCCTCATGACAATCTGGACTGCTGCTCCACTTTTCCTCAAGAGCCCAAAGTAGGAGAAGTTTTCCAACATGGCTTCCCACGCTCACCATAGCAAAACAGCTATGTTGAAAGAAGTCATCGGGAAGGTCAAAGGTTATTTTTAAAACTAGGACCGCCTCCAGGCATGTTGCCACCAGACGGATTCTCCCGCTGGTGCGTCAGATGGTGCATGATGGGAACACCACATGGACCAACGACCGTCCAAATAAATTTGATGAGTCATCGGAACCACACAAGAACGTTTGCTAGCATGAGCGTACTCGAATGCCATGACCGCAATCACATGATTCCTTTTCCTTCAGATGTTCCTGACCGTCTTCCTCGGCAGCGGCGAGCAGGATGCCTGCGAGATTCCCATCATGCCGCACACGCTGTGTCAGGACGTCCTGGACGTTTGCAGGGAACCCGGAGAAGTCCGTTGCTCCCTGACTGAGACGTGGAGAGGATCCGGTCTGTTCCCAGCATGCAGTGCTCCACTCTTGCTAGTGGGCGTGTCCTTATTGTTTGTGCATTTAATCACACAAACACACAAACACACTGACTGATATATGTCTCGACCAATCAGAGCGCACCGTCGGGGAGGAGGAGAAGATGATGGAGGTGTTGCAGCGTTGGGGACAGCACAGAGTGGAGGTGACGTACCTCCTGCGGCCCCCAGCGGACCCCGGACCACAACCAGGTAGACACACACACACACAAGCACACACACACACAATCTGATGCTAAGCTACTGTGTCTTTCTGCTCAGGTGTGTGCAGGCCAGCTGATCACATGAGGAGCACAGGTCACATGACTGTGGACCAAGAGGTGACTAGCTAGCCGTCACAGTTCTGACTTGTAGACAAGTTAGATGATGTCATCATCCGTCTTCTGTGCAGCGACTGAGGAGCTTGAGGCAAGATGGGCATCAGGAAGCGTCGGAGAAGGAGCAAGTGCAGCGGCTGCGGGAGAACATCTTGAAGCAGGAGGCCAAATTGCAGCGTGTGCGGGCCCTCAGGGGCCAAGTGGAGACCAAACGCCTCAGCAACAGCAAGCTGGGTGAGACAGGGTGTTTTGGGGGGGGGGGGGGGGGGGGGGTGATATGGTTGGATTATTATCGCTGAGGTGCTGCTTTTGCTTCTCCAGTGGAGGAGGTGGAGCAGATGAGCGGCGTTCTCCAGCAGAAACAGAAGGAGGTACTTCTGGCCGTCACCCGCGTGGAGGAGTTAAGCCTCCAGCTGGAGGCGCTGAGGAGCAGCTCACTTCTGCCTCCTCTTTCACGCCTCCATTCCACCTCTTCCTCGTCCGTGGAGCTGGAGCGTCTCTGCAGAGAGCTGCAGGTCAGCGTGCTAGCCGAGATGCTAACATGGCGTGCTAATTAAAAAATGCTTATTTGGCGTTGGACCTTTTTTAGGTGAGGAACCAACTGAACCAGGACCAGAGCACCCGCCTGCAGCAGCAGAGGGAGGGGCTGAACAAGAAGAACCTGGAGGTGGCGGCCATGGAGCGGCGCCTGGCTGAGCTCCGCCATCGTCTCTGGAAGAAAAAGGCGGCGCTGCAGCACCAGGAGAACACGGCAAATGTGTGGGCCGTTGGGGAGCCATTGGGTGGGTCCGCCAATGTCTGGACGGCTGGAACAGGAACCGTTTGTGTGGGCTCCCCCATGCAGGTGACCTCAGAAAGTGCTGTGGCCTCCAAGGTGGCGGCGGTGGGCCCGTACATCCAGTCGTCCTGTCAGGTGCCGGCGCCTCCCGCTCACCAAGACGTCGTAGCGAAGCCCGCCTACCGGGATGGCACAGCCACTCTGCCGATGCCTAACCGGTCCTTGAAGCCTCCGCCCCGCCCGCTCAAAGCAGCCTCAGGTAGATTGTGAGCTTGATGCAGTCATGTGATCTTGATGAACCAATCAGATGTGTTGTTGCGTTGCAGCTGTCAAGACCAGGGACAAGTCCAGCCCCGCCCACGCCTCCACACTGCCCCGCATGGCCAGCTTGCGCCACTACACTTCAGGTGTGGCATGTGTTGCCTTCAAGGACACTGGTAGGTTATGCTTTCAACACACTGATGATGTTCTCCACAGCAGAAACCTCGCCCCCTGTCCCTTTAAGGACCAATCACATGACTGAAGACCCCCCCGGGAATCGCCAGGTACCGGTGAAGTCAAACCTATGATATCGTCCCTGTGGGTGGTTTCCAAAGGTGTTTGGGTCGTTTGTCTTTTAAGCTAGCTCCGCCTCCAGCGACCACCTTCTCCACCGGAACCTTCCCTGGAAAGACGCGGCCAGCAGGGGGTGCTCATTACAGTCACACCCTCCCACTGGCCAGAAAGCAGGAAAGCCCCCCCGCTGCCACCGTACGACCTTACACCCCGGAGCCCTCGGCGCCCCCGAGCCCCGTGTTGCAGAAGCCTCAGAGGGTGGCGGCGGCGTCCATCTACTCTGTGTACACGCAGCAAAGCCTCCTGGGAAAGAGCTACCAGGCGAGCACGCTGCCTCGCTGCCAACCAGGTCTCTTGTCGCCACAAATCGAATGCTTCATTAGCTTTCCAACTAAAAACTGGTCTTCCTCCCCCCAGTGTATGGGAAACCAGTCCTCCCGGCCAGTGGGGAGCAGCAGTCTGCCCTCTCGTGTGCTTCTAAGAGGAACGAGAGTGAAGGTTCTGGGATGGAGGCTGCAGAGCGAGCCCCGCCTCGACCGCTCAGTCCCACAAAGCTCCTCCCCTTTCTATCTACCCCCCTCAGGAGCGCCGGCGACACCGACACGGAAGCCCTGCGGCGCCGCCACCACGCCCCCCGGCCCCTGAAGAAGCGCGGCTCCATCACGGAGCCCGAGGGTCCAGTAGGACCCAACATCCAGAAGCTTCTCTACCAGAAGACCACTCTGGCTGCCATGGAGACCATCCTCACGGAGACCCCAGTTACTGGCTCAGAGGATATGAGCCCGCCCCCAATACCCCCACGGTCACCCATCTTAAACTCCACATCCTACTGCCCGCCAGCCGCCCCTCTGGGGGAGGTCAAGGAGGAAGCGGTGTATCCGGTCACCTCCCAACCCCAGGACCTCTCCTCCTCTCCCCCACCGTACCTCCTACAAGGAGAGGACACCCAAGTCCTGTGTCCCCCAGAGGTCACCGGGCAGGTCATGACATTGGTGGTGAGTCCACTTCGAAAACCAAAAAAACCCAAACATTCTATCTAATGAAGTGGACCTCTTTCAGGGAAAGAAGTCCATCCTCCGCAAAGCTGACTCAGGTCCTGTAGACCGGGCAGTCCGGGTCAAGTTCAACCCCCTGGCCATCCTGCTGGACTCGTCCCTAGAGGGCGAATACGACCTTGTCCGCAGGGTGATCTACGATGTGAGTCCATTCGGCATCTTGGATGCGCCGCCATCCCGTAGAAGACGCTTGACTCCTGTCTTTTTTTTTTTTTTAGGTCGACGATCCCAGTTCAGCCAACGACGAGGGCATCACGGCGCTACACAACGCCGTGTGCGCCGGACACACGGAGATCGTCAAGTTTCTGGTCCAGTTTGGCGTCAACGTCAACGCCGCAGACAGTGACGGCTGGTCAGTAGAGTGTGGCGCCCACAGGGCCCCACGGTGTAAAGCTGCGTTCTTAACTTGTCTTTTGCTGTGTTGCCAGGACGCCGCTGCACTGCGCCGCCTCCTGCAACAACGTGCAGGTGTGCAAGTTCCTGGTGGAGTCGGGGGCCGCCGTCTTCGCCGCCACGTACAGCGACTTGCAGACGGCTGCTGACAAGTGTGAAGAAACGGAGGACGGCTACGCCCAGTGCTCCCAGTTCCTCTATGGTGAGCAACAGGTTCTCCTGGAGTCATTATCTACTCAGGGACATCCTACTTGCTTTTTTGAGACGTCAACAAGGGTTCTGAAATGATGATCTCAGTGTTCCAGTGTGTGCTCCTGTACCGTGTGCAGGCGTCCAGGAGAAGATGGGGGTGATGAACAGAGGGGTGGTCTACGCCCTGTGGAACTATGAGCCCCAGAGCAGTGACGAGCTGGGCTTCCAGGAGGGCGACTGCATGACGGTGCTGAAACGGGAAGACGAGGTGGAGAGTGAGTGGTGGTGGGCGAGATGTGGCGACTACGAGGGTTACATCCCCCGAAACCTGCTTGGGGTAAATCGGCATAAATTAGCATTAGCATGTAGTGCTGATTTTTAGTACAAGATTAATTCCTGTTTTTAATCTAATCTTACTTAAGTTTCTCATCACTTCCTCCCAGCTCTATCTGAGGATCCGCCCCCGACAGAGAAGTCTGGCATGAATTTTGAGCTGGTTGGACGTTCCGACGACATGACCACAATGATGGACAGCTGTCAAAGATGAAATATAACAACAAAATTAAAGATTAAGTTCCGCCTTCTACCTGTCTACATAAAGTGCCAGCACGCTACGCTAGTAGGCCAAACTAGAGTGGCCATCTTGAGTTGGAAGTCATGTGAGTTTATTCATGAAATGTAAACGTTGAGCGCTCACATGCACAACAAATGTCAAAGTTTAGTTAAATAATATTTATCTGCGATACATTCAGTGTTCATCTTTTCGCTGCAAAACGCCCTAAAGTGCTCAAACAAGTCATGACACACAAACAACTTCTTGGAGCGTGCTTGGAAATAATCCGGATCAGCGTATGGGACAACATCAGATTAGCAAAGAGGATGAAGAGCTGGGGGGGTAGGGGGTTCGCAGACCAGACCGGAACCACTCATCCACTGATCCACCGCCCGTCATGTCTTCAGAGCTGTTGAAGGTTCTGGTTCTGCTGGTGGTTCTGGTCAGCAGGCAGCAGACGGGTGACGTGGCCGATGCCTTTGGTCACGCCCTCTCTGAAAAGCAGCTTGGCACCGGTCCGGAGGTACTCAGGATGTTTGATGAAGCGGAATCGAACGACAGCTCGCTCGCCAGTTCGCAGCTCGTCCTGCAAGGAAAGAATATACATACGTGTACACGTCGTACAGATGCCTTGTGAACGTTCCCCTGCGAGACGTGCGCACCTTCCCGTGGAGGCACTCGACCACAGCCGTCTGTCGCACGTTGCCCACGTGGGCGGTGACCTGTGACCCGCGACGGAAGGTTTTGGCGTGGAAGAGGAGCACGATGGCGGCCTCAAACTCGCAACAGATGGTGGGCTTCATCTTGGGACTCACCATCACCATCCCCTGCAACAACAGCGGCCGACGTGACATCGCTGACGACGTCGCCGATGACGCCCTACGCTCTCCGCGACCTCTGACCTTACGCAGCAGCGACCGGTCGAAGCTGCCGAGCGCCAGCGTGGCGGCTTGGCCCGCCCTCAGCAGCCTGCACGCCGAGCGGTTCCTCTGGATGCTCACCACCTTCAGACGCAGGAAGTGACCTTCGTCTGTGGGGCCGACCACGAGACGCTCACCCTCACGACACACCCCACTGACACACACACACACTTGTTATGGAATGTCACGGCCGAGGCGCTGGGCGTGGTCTCACCTGTATAAAGTCCCGCCCACCACTGTCCCCACGTCAGGCACAGAGTAGATCTCATCCACCTGCAAGTCAATGTGTCAGTACGATACTGTGTCCACTGGGGGGCACTGTGACTGCTTAGCATTTAAATTGACACACACTTGCATCAATCGTAGCATGTGTGTAACTTCTGACGGACATGTTTCTCATTAAAATGACAACGTGTGTGTTGGTGCACACCTGGAACTCGGTGAGCTGCTGCATGAGCTCCTCTTGTTCCTTGCTGTTGCTCAGAGGAGGAAGAACATTCAAGAAGACTTTGAGGAGTTCCAGGCTTTCTCCTGACACGCTGGACAGTGTCAAGATGGGCGTGATGCTGCACACACACACACAGGCTAAGTTAGTGCACACACACACACGCATGTACACACACACACACACACACACACACCCACCACGCCGACTGAGCAAACTGTTGCGCCGCGGTGACGGCGTCGTCCGGGTTGAACACCAGCAGAGGGACTTTGTTGCAGCCCGGCTGCTTGAGGAGTCGTTCCAGCTGACGCAGCGTTCGGTCCACAGTGCCGCGAGAGCACACGTCCACTTTGCTGACCACCACAAAGATGGGAACTTTCAACGCCATGGCCAGACCCAGATGCTCCCGGGTGGTACCGGCTGGATTGGGGGGGGGGGGGGGGGCACTCACTGTCACACCATCAAGCTTAGACCTAAAGCTAAGACTTAAACTGTATTGTGGAAAGCAGGAAGTGAACAAATGTAACAGTTAGTGATTGTAAAAGTACCAGATGGAGGGGTAGGATTTAATAAGCTTTGCTTCTTCTTACTCCTTTTGGACATGTGGAACTGTGAACTGATTATGGGATGCATTCAATTGTAATCTGATGCATGTTCAAATGAAATTAAACCATTACCATAAACATGATATATCATGCATATGTTATACATAATGCATGATATATTATACATACATGATCATAGCCAACCTAAATGATAATCTATTGCCTCCACTCCCCAATTAATCACCAGATGCCTCATCACATAAAGGAGGCCTAGCACTTTCTGCAGTTGAGCAAATTAACTCAAGAATGAAAACCAGAAGGAGGCTCACCGACGCCAGTGTTGCCACTGACCACCAGCATAGCGAAGTCAGGGCAGTAGCTGGTGAGACCAAAGATGGTGGTCTTCAGATACTTGTAGTGTCCAGCCAGGTCCATGAAGGTGATCATCTTGGAGGAGCTCTCGCAGATCTCCTCGGCGCTGCGAGAGTCGCTGTAGTTGACCACCTGCGAGATACATTTCAACACACGTGATTGGATGAACGGATCTTCCTGGGTCTTTCCGCGGAATCCCATTGCTCACTTCTCCTTTGCTGTTGAAGCCCAGGATCTCAAAGCTGATGCTGGATGTGCGTCCCGTTTGGATCTCGTGAAGGTGTCTGAAGAGGTTGAGGCGCGCTCGTCCTCGCCCATTGTCCAGCTCGCCTTGCGTCAGGACGCCGAGCAGAGTTGACTTCCCGGAATCCACGTTCCCCAGCACAGCCACGCGCAGGTCCAGGAACTGTCCCGGTCCACATGGACACTCTTTAGTTTGGAGAATCTTTTCAAACATTCATTCATTCATTTTCTACCGCTTTTTCCATCACGAGGGTCGCAGGGGGTGCTGGAGCCTATCCCAGCAGTCTTTGGGCGAGAGGCGGGGTACACCCTGGTCTGGTCGCCAGCCAATCACAGGGCACATATAGACAAACAACCATTCACACTCACATTCATACCTATGGACAATTTGGAGTCGCAAATTAACCTAGCATGTTTTTGGAATGTGGGAGGAAACCGGAGTACCCGGAGAAAACCTGCGCATGCACGGAGAGACATGCAAACTCCACACAGAGGGGTGGAATTGAACCCTGGTCTCCTAGCTGTGAGGTCTGCGTGCTAACCATACGACCGCCTCTTTTCAAAGAATACAAAGATAAAGTCTCGACTTTCACCTGCTGATCATCTGGAACTTTTCGCACCAGAACCTCAGCGATTCTTCGCGTGCTTCTGTCCAGGTCGTAGTCCACCTCCCTCTCTCGAAGAACGGTGATGTCTGCGCCCACCCTGACCGTCGTGACAGGATAAGTCAAGACAAAGAACAGGAGACAGTGACGTCATCGTCAACATACTTGTCGGCCATCTTCTTCAAGGTGCTGATAGACGCCTTCAGGTCGGCCTCGCTCAGCCCCACCAGGAGCCCGTTGTCCTCCACGCCAATCTGGTAGACGGCTTCGCCGCGACCCTCCTGGAGACGCCATTTGAGCTGTGTGGCAAGATGCTCGAAGCGGTACTGAGTAGGGTTGACCAGCTTGAGCTAGGGGGAAGACGTCACATCTTAGTACTGCAAGACGATGCTAACACTGATTGCCGTGCTAATGACCGCTACCTTATATTCAATGTTTCCTTCTTCTGCCTGCAAACACACACACACACAACATTATTATAACTATTATTTATGTATAATTGTGTACCTTATTCTTTATTCAAAGAACTGACTTATGAGCTGCAACAAAAATAATGTCTTAAGAGAGTTGTTGAGCGTTTAATGTGTATTGTGTGTTGCTTTATTGACGTTTCCCTGACAACAACATGACGTCATGGAGGACGTTAAACAGCAGTTTCACCGGCATGTCACGTCCTTGTGTGGCGTTTACGTGTACGCGAACGGAGGCTTACAATAGGAATACTGCCACTGTTGTTGTGTTTGTTGTGAGCTCGACGCTTTGACGCAGCAAGTTAACGTTAGCTAGCTAGCTAGCATGTTGCTAACTTGCGGGCTAAAAGGAAGTTGCTACCTCCGGTGGTAAAAACGGTGGCGGCGTTTTATTGTTATTGTTCCTGTTGTTCTTTTTATTCCGACGTCTCCGACCTCGTTTGCTTCTTCTCGTTCGAGACCTTTTCGACGTTTTCTTGCCGCCGCCGCTGCTGCTGCTGCTCAGGCCGTGTCTGCTGTGACACACCGCGCCACCTTGGGAGAAATCCACCATCGTTCTACTATATGGAGAAGATGTCCACCGGCAGACGAGTGTGATGCCACTTCTGGACCATCTAACGCAGTATCTCCCAAAAAGCTCGGCCTGGGAGATGCTCTCTCCTCAGCACCATCACCGACGCACTACAAGCTGCTTTATCTGAAACATTAATCGCTTCCGGTTTGCGTTTCAAAGTAAACTGCAGTGCAGCCAAATAACAGCACTGGATAAGCGATAATTTAACATGATATAAGCACCCATTCTGGTGGGAGCTTGATATAGTGAAGTAACTCATAAGGTTTAACTAACATACAAACAAACAAAAACTGTCTTGAACCAACCCACAACGACGAAGTATTTTACGTTGAAAACTCACATCGAAAGTTGTTTTGTGATTTGACACAATCGTGTAAGCTGTTGGTGAAAACTTCTCCTAAGTTATGTTCATTTTGGTCAAGATTACCTCCGTTTTTGGGGGGACTTGTAGTTCCCGGCGTCCGCGTTAGGGTGTGCACAGTCCGCATACTCCGCTCGACGATTCGCTAACAGTGTGTTCTGTTAGCGTCTGTTAGCCTGCGGAAGCTAACCGCACACTGGCAGAAGGCGGAAGTCCTTGTTAGTCTTGATTTTTTACCATTTACTGCCTGTGTATCGTATACTTGTGTACTGGAGTACGCCAAGGCATGTGGAGGGTGACTTTACAAGCCTTCAGTGTTTTGTTGCTGGCCTTCTTCGTAGGGAAGTTAGCTATGGGCTGGTTCAAGCGGACGGACCACATAGCAAGGACGGGCACAGACCAGCAGGAGCAGAGCTGCTTCTGTCATGTAAGTCACAATTTTCGTCACTTTAGTACTACTTTTTTGTCCTCACCTTTACTGGTTCCTTCTTACTGCTTGGACGCCACGTTCTGTCTGCTTACAAATGACGTCGACGATGGATTTTTCTCGAATGTTCACCAGGATGACGTCACAATTTTTGTCATGTTGCTTAGCGGCGAACCGTGCTTACATTTGAACGTGGTGTTTACTAGCAGTAAACTAGCAAATGTTTGTGTTAGATTTAGGATTGAATGATTTACTTGGCAATTTAATAATTGTTGTAGTTGTTAATTATCTTCCTTGTTTAGGATAAATTATGTTTCCCGTGAGATTTCCCGACAAAATGGCACGTAAATGTTTATAATATGTAGGTAAGTCAACTTGTGTACTGCACTTAACTAAATACACCAGCGTGGTGTAACGTGATTGGTCAGCCCCGAGTTACGCCCGCCCCCATACCGTCGAAGTTGTAGTCCTTCGATTCTCATTCGATGACCTCATTGGACAGGGGACTAGAGGGGGCGTGGCTAGTCGTGAGAGCTAGCTACCAGAGGAGGTGGGCTTCAACACCTTAGTGACAAGTCAGCGTGCATCATACAAACACAAACATAAACACAACAGTTTAAAGCAAGGAAAGAAGTCAGGATGATGATGAAGATGATGAGAGAGATATGTGTCTTCCATTTTGTCACGGTCACCGCACTGCTGCACTCACAGGTCAGAGGTCAATCACCGGGGAAAAAAACTTTTGAACTGTCTTTGTAGCCATCTGGTGTTCTAAGCTGGAGTCCACATGTGCTAACAGCTGTTAATTAGCATATTATATATGAATATGTTCATACAAGAGTTGTTGTTGTTATTGTAATTGTAAACATTACCATGAGAGTAGATGTTGATATAACAGTTAATGTTAAAATAATTGCATATTTTATTGTAGTTAATGTTAATATAATAGTATATGCTAACCGAAAATGTTATTCTAGTAAATGTTATGTACATTTTTTGTTAATATATAATGGTAGATGTCAATATAACATAATAATATATGTGTGTGCCACTCCTCCGTAAACATTAGCATGAGAGTAGATGTTGATATAACAGTTAATGTTAAAATAATTGTATATTTTATTGTAGTTAATGTTAATATAATAGTATATGTTATTGTAGTAAATGTTATGTAATTTTTTTGTTAATATATATAATGGTAGATGTCAATATAACATAATATGTGTGTGCCACTCCTCCACGTGTTGACTCAAGGTGTTGGTGTTTGTGTTGTTGTTGGTTTCAGGTAACACAGGTACACTCCCTGACTAGGTGGGCGCGGATCGTCACAGCGTTTTGTGTTAGCTAATGAACATTCTCGTCGTGCTAGCTTCACGCCATTAACGTTGTGATGTCATCACTCGCAGCTGACGGGCGTGCTCGACGACTGCTTCTGCGACGTGGAGAGCATCGACTTGTTCAACAACTTCAAGATTTATCCTCGCATCAAGCAGCTGACGGAGAGAGACTACTTTCGGTACTACAAGGTACGACACGTGCACGGCGACACACACACAAACACACACATGTGGTGATGTGCTGCTTGACTTTGATGACAATGTGTGTATGTGTTCAGGTCAACTTGAAGCGTCCGTGTCCATTCTGGTCCGATGACGGTCACTGTGCCATCAAAGACTGCCATGTGGAGCCTTGCCCAGAGGTCACTTCCTCTTTACGCGTTTCACCTTTGACCTTTCCAATGTACTGACTCGTCCTCTTTTATATTTCAGAGTAAAATTCCCGCAGGCATCAAGTCTGGGAATTATAACAAGGTGAGCAGAGCCGGCCCCACATTCACGTGCGCGCTCACAAGCGCATGTTGCACAACCTGTTATCTGGAACCGGTACCACCAGTCCACTTTCCTTCACAATAACAATTTTAACTATTTTAGAAATGCAACATCCCGGCCGCGTTATTAGCTTAAAAGTGCTCCGCTAATGTCCTTCACAACCTCGACATGCTAATGCTACTTCGTAATCTTAGCGTTTATCATGTTGACCGCTAACACGCTAGCTGAATTTGCAAAGTACCGCTAGCAGCTGCTGCTTTGTCTGCTCTGGGAGATTCCGTGACCGGGCTGAAGGCCGAGCGTTCAGCAGTCATGTTTGTTTTGGAAGGTTTGACTTCTGGATTCAGTACATTTGTGGTCATGGTCGGCCATCTTTGTTGTTATTCCACAGCTGCGCGCACAGGGTCGAATGTCTCACACACACACACATGTGATTCCTAACACGGTCCTGGTCTCTGCTCAGTATTCCCAGGCTGCCAACAGCATGTCGGACATGGCCGAGTGCCAACAGGCCGAAGAACTGGGCGCCATCAATAACACCCTGAGGTGAGTGCCGACTGGTGACATTTGTCACACACGTGCTGTCACGTCACTCCTCGGTCTGAGTATCATCTGTATGCGTGTACTTCTACATGATTTGTGTGTACTCGCAGCAATCAGAGTAAAGAGGCGTTTGCGGACTGGGCGAGACATGACGACGCTCAGGATCATTTCTGCGAGCTGGATGGTGAGCACATGTGCCCCCCCCCCCTCCCCCCCAGTACGCAGCCGTTATTGCTGTGCTGACTCCACTGTGCGACTTTCAGACGAAACGTCCCCTGACGCCGAGTACGTGGACCTGCTGCTTAACCCGGAACGCTTCACGGGATACAAGGGCCCTTCAGCATGGAGGGTGTGGAACAGCATCTACGAGGAGAACTGTTTCAAGTCAGTGACCCGCCCCTACACACACATAGTCATCAATGAATAGTCATGTGACACGTCACATGTCTTTGCAGGCCCAGGTCTGTGTACCGACCTTGGAACCCTTTGGTCCCCAGCAGAGGTGAGTAGTTAATTTAGGGGTCAGTCATTTCGATGTCTTCATGTGATTGACTGATCAACTTGTTTCTCCCCTCAGGTGACGACGACGGTGAGTAGACGTCATGTGGTGTGATCACATGATCCTGGTGTCAGGTCCGAAAAAAAAGTGTGATTTCATTACAGGCGAGGGCTTCTACAACTGGCTGGAAGGTGAACTTTCCGACTCTTTAATTGACGTGTGTCGCCGACTTATACGCCGACTAGCGGTTCTGGTTACCATGGTTCTCGTCTCAGGTCTTTGTTTGGAGAAGAGAGTTTTCTACCGTCTCATCTCAGGCCTGCACAGCAGCATCAACATCCACCTCAGTGCCGAGTACCTGCTGGACGGTAAACACAGCTCCGCTGTACGGCTACAACCACTACGCACCAGTGTAGCTGACTTACATGTGTTTATGTACAGAGGGTTGGGGCAAATCCGTTTGGGGCCCCAACACGGAGGAGTTCCGTCGTCGCTTCGACATGGCCGACACGAAGGGCGAAGGCACGCGGCGTCTGAAGAACCTGTACTTCCTGTACCTGATCGAGCTGCGCGCGCTCTACAAGGTGGCGGCGTACTTCGAGCGCGCCGTGGTCAACCTGTACACGGGCAACGCTCACGAGGACGCCGCCACCAAGGAGCTGCTGCTGCACTTCTTCGACGAGATCAAGTAAAAAGCACTTCCTGTGTGGACGACAACACTTTTGCGCGTGTTGGCTTACTTACTTACCCGTCTCTTCCTCCTCCCTAGAGCCTTCCCCATGCACTTTGATGAGAAGTCCATGTTTGCTGGACATAAGAAAGAAGCTAAAATTTTGAAGGTAAAATATTTGAACGTTCATGACTTCCACTTCAGTGTGCAGCCATTTTTATTCCTTATATTTCAATGGAACAAGTCACTTTTTTCATTCAAATTTACAACTTTTTATTCCTTATATTTATATGATTATTAATTATATATTTATTATATATATATATATATTATATATTATATTTATATATATTATATTATATTATATTTATATATATTATATGTATATATATTAATTATATACATATATATATATTATTATTCCTTATATATTTCTTACTTTTTCTTCATTAGTGACCTAAACCAAGAAAAATGTCACTACTTTTGTTCCGGAAGCATCACTTATTGATTCCTGCATGGAATGATCTTTTTCCAGGAAGAATTCCGGCTGCACTTCAAGAACATTTCTCGGATCATGGATTGCGTGGGCTGCAGTAAATGTCGTCTATGGGGAAAGCTGCAGGTGTGCGTCCTGACCCCCCCCCCCCCCCCCTCCCTTGAGTGGAGCCATGTTGACTTTGTGTGTTATTAACTTTGTGTTGTGGTCATGTGACTGCAGACGCAAGGCCTGGGGACCGCCCTCAAGATCCTCTTCTCCGAGAAGCAGATCAAGAGCCTTTCGGAACATTCCCCCTCTAAAGGTTTCCAGCTCACTCGCCAGGAGATTGTCGCCTTGCTCAACGGCTTCGCCAGGTAGGCACCGCTCCCTCGCTCCAGATAACAATCAAGGGCCGTGACTGAAAAAAACTGGTGCTTGTGTGTCAGATTGTCCACCAGCATTCATCAGCTACACAGCTTCCGCCTGCTGTTAAACGAAAAGAGGTAACAGGAAGTGGCCAGCAGGCGACACCTCATTGGACCGTCCCCCCCACCCCACACTCCCAGGCATCTCTGCTGCGTTCGAGCTCACAACCTTTTGGACTGGATGTATGAGGACAAGGTGGATCTGAGGACGTACGTTTAATTTATTCAGGGGAAACCCGCCCCCCCGCTGACGTCACATCACTTTGGACCCCACCCCATCCCCCTCACGTGTGTGACTTTCATAGTAAAATGATCACATGAGTTGTGAAAATAAACTAACGACTGTGTGCGCGCGCGTGTGTGGTCATGTGATCACGTTGAGGATACGGAACTGGACCAAAGAAGTTGCCGGTTTTTGTTGAGCTTGTTGCCATACAGAAGAGCTACTTTGAGTAAATGATTTAATTGAAAATGTAATTTTTTTGTGCTTCAAACCTTCACTTCTACTTGTTTATCTCATATATTTCAATGCTAGAACTCAAGCTAGCTTGTTTCCGAACTCACAGCTATGCTAGTAGTAATTCTCATTACAAGTTGTGTCCACTGGGAGGCGACAAAGATTTTCGCCGTTTTTACCCCCAACATTGCTGACATTTTTTCGACAAATTGAATTTATCAATAAACCGTGGTAATTTTAATTACAATTCGCTGTTAGTATGGCTATAATATGCTTTACCAACATGGTTCTACAAAGACTGATCACTATTTAAAGGACCTTTTGAAAACACACCAACCGGAAGTGGGTACACGGTGATGTGACCCCGCCCCCCCGAGGTGAGCTCCGTACTGCGCGCTCCATTCATCCGTCGTCCCCAGTTCCTCAGTGACGCCCTGATTTGCTTGTACTCCAGTACCGAGATGTGCCGGTTCCGGTTCAGCTTTTGGTCTTGGTCTTGTGTGTTGAGCCTGAGCCTCCTGAGATCCAGAGCTCTAGAACTAGACCAGCTTTTCCCCTTTGGAGAAGAAGCAGGAGACCAGCAGTTGAAGTCCGGCTCTGATTCCACCGCCGAACTTTCCCTCAATGGATCGCTGCTGCTCTTCAGCGAGAACTTCCACAAAGTTTATGTGAGTATTTTTCCCATTCAATTATATTGTATTATTAATGATCAGAACCAAAAAGGAAGGCTTTATTTTACTTTTTACTTTTTTTTTTTACTTTTATTTTATGAATACAAGCAATACCAGCAGTAAGTAATCTTTAATTTTACTGTTTTGAAAAAAGTTTGTTTTAGTCACATGCCAAATCAAACCTCAATAAAACTAATGATTACTGATTAATTATCATGAATCATTAGTTTGTCTTAGTTTGATCAGTGCTGACATGATTGGGGCTCATTAGCATTAAGTTCATGGACACACACTTGTGTGTGTGTGTGTGTGTGTTGACAAAATAAAAGTGATAAAAGGCACATTCCTAAAGTCATGTGACCTAATCCAGATTGGAGGAGGCGTGGTCAAATCTGAGGTGTCCTCCACCCAGCTTCCCTCCCCCGCCTAGACAACAGGACTCTTAAGAAGTCTTTTGTGTTGCCTTCAGGCAAACTCGGACCTTTTTCATCATCTATTGACTTGACCCGCCATGTTGAGGTGGCTCGCCATCTTGCTAGAAGATCAGCTAATCACCGGAACTCCCATTACCAGTCACATGGGCCACCATAAAATGCTAATGCCCCATGCTAACAATGTGTTGTCCTTTTGTCATCATGTAAACAATTAATTAGCTATTTGCAACGACTAGCATAGATGTTGGCTAGCATGAAAATAAAAACACAATGTGCTCGCAGATCAACACCAATGGATTTGTGTCAGTGGTGCAGCCTCCGGCCGAGAAGTGGTACCTGGGCAAGATGCCTGCGTCTTTCAAGATGGTGGCGCCGCTACTTGGAGACCTGGATACCAGCGATGGGCGAGGTAGGGTCTACTTCCGAGAGGACGCGGACCCTTCCATGCTGAGTCGAGCGACTGCGCACGTTAGGAAGGCTTTCCTGGTGGACGACACCGTAAAAGCATCCAGCATCCTGGTGGTCACCTGGGAGAACGTGGCCGCCGCCGGGACGTCCGATAGAGGGGATGGCTTGGACGTGGAGGTGAGACACTCTGTTGGGTCTAAGCTGTTCTTGAGGACCAAGAAGTTTTCTGCTGCTTGTGGTACTCAAAGGTCTTAGCTAGCTGTCTTGATTCCCTTAGAGAAACACCTTCCAGTTGGTGGTGGTCTTCATGCCATCTTCCACCTGCGCCATCCTGCTGTACCCTGCAGGTGGCCTGCAGTTCCTGTCCACCGTAGTGGCGGGCCACAAGCACCGCCTGGAGGCCGGCTTCAACGAAGGCATGCTGCAGGGATGGTTTTTCAACCATCAAGGGGTCTACTTCCGCACCACCACGAACAACGAGACCTCCATCGCGGAGCTGGGAGAGTATGTGACGTCACATGACGTGGAATTGTTGTTCCCGCATGATAAACATGTCCCGTCTTAACAGAAAGACCAATGCGGCTCAGGTGGGAGTTTGGGTCTATGAGATGGGAGCCACGCCCGAATTTGTTGACATCCGACCAGGAAATGCCACAATGTTGCCATGGCAACAAGAGGACATATCAACGCATGTAAGTCAGCTAACCACAGTGATGGAAGGGCTGGATGTGTTGAGGACTCAGACTCCAGTACATAACCAAACCGGTCACCCGAAGTCTGAGATCACAACAGTTGGGACCAACATGGACGCTCAAGAACCAGAAGAACTGGTGACACAGTATCCCCAACCCGAGACCAACGAAACATCATCATACAATCAATCCGACTGGGACCAGCAAACCAACTACAACCGATCTGATCCAGCATACCATGAAAGTCCAGAACAACAAGAGCCAAAACCCACTGAAGAACCAGAACAACTTTCAAGAAATCCTGAACATCCAGATCAACCCAAAAAGAGATACCCCGACCACAACCGACCTGAGTCGACATACCATGAAGAACCAAGTCAACCTGAGCCAAGACATCCTGACCAACCTGAGTCAACATACCATGAAGAACCAAGTCAACCTGAGCCAAGACATCCTGACCAACCTGAGTCAACATACCATGAAGAACCAAGCCAACCCGAGTCAAGATATCCTGACCAACCTGAGTCAACATACCATGAAGAACCAAGCCAACCTGAGTCAAGATATCCTGATCAACCTGAGTCAACATACCATGAAGAACCAAGCCAACCTGAGCCAAGATATCCTGACCAACCCAAGTCAACATACCATGAAGAACCAAGTCAACCTGAGTCAAGATACCATGAAGAACCAAGCCAACCTGAGTCAAGATACTATGAAGAACCAAGTCAACCAGAGCCAAGATATCCTGACCAACCTGAGACGACATACCATGAAGAACCAGAACCCCCCAAACAGAGATATCACAACCAACCCGATCAACCAGTCTCAATATATCCAGACCAACTGGACTCAAGACACCAGGAACCAATTGAGTCAACGTACCACGAAAAAACACAACACCCAAATCAGGGATCCCATGAAGAACCCGACCAACCAGAACAGAAAAACCCGGACCACCGTGATCAGAACTCTTCGGACCGTCTTGATCAGCGATACCAAGATAAACCTGAACCAGGTTACCCTCAGCAGCCATCTGCACCTGAGACGAGACACTCTCCAGTCCGTGATCCAGTAGAAGCTCACTACACAAACCTAAAGCAGCCGCAGATTGTGGTTCTTGATGAAGATGACGATCTGGATGTGAATGGTGACCCACTTACTGGTCTTGATGAGGACTCAAAACCAGGTGTAGGCAACAAAACCTGATGATGCTGTTTTCTCTTTTCATAGTCTTCGCCTATAATTTGGACACGTGTCAACACAACAGACACAAATGTTCCGCTTTTGCCGAATGTCGGGATCACCGTGACGGCTACTGTTGCCACTGCAGGACCGGGTTCTACGGCAGTGGGCGGGACTGCGTGGCAGAGGGTAGGTCCATGTTGGCTTATCACGCACAGGCTGGATCATATTACACATTTGATTCTGTTTGGGGCTGCACGGCGGTCGAGTGGTTAGCTCGCAGACCTCACAGCTAGGAGACCAGGTTTCAATCCCACCCGGGTACTCCGGTTTCCTCCCACATTCCAAAAACATGCTAGGTTAAT
The DNA here is from genome assembly GCF_030265055.1 of Doryrhamphus excisus. NCBI lineage: Eukaryota > Metazoa > Chordata > Actinopteri > Syngnathiformes > Syngnathidae > Doryrhamphus > Doryrhamphus excisus. The sequence continues at coordinate 15,229,316 of NC_080466.1, read as the reverse complement.
TGGCGACTCCAAATTGTCCATAGGTATGAATGTGAGTGTGAATGGTTGTTTGTCTATATGTACCCTGTGATTGGCTGGCTCACCCGAAGAATGGTTGTTTGTCTATATATGTGCCCTGTGATTGGCTGGCCACCAGTCCAGGATGGACCCCACCTCTCTCCCGGAGACAGCTGGGATAGGCTCCAGCACCCCCACGACCCCCGTGAGGAAAAACCGGTAGAAAATGAATGAATGCTTCTGTTTGCAGGCAAAGCTCAAAGGATGAACGGAAAAGTCCTGGGACGCGTGTCTGTCGGGTTCCTCGAAACAGAACTCAACAGCGACTTGCACGCGTACATCGTAGCCAACGAGGGGCGAGCGTATGTGGCTGTAAGCAACATCCCAGACACCTTAGGGCCCTCCCTCCTGCCGCTGTCATCACTGGGAGGAGTCATCGGCTGGGCCTTCGCACTGGAGCAACCGGGATTCCACAACGGGTTCCGGCTCATTGGTGAGTCATCACGTTTAATGGCGTTGGTCATCAATAACAATGTCGCTTTGCACAGGCGGCGTCTTTTCCTGCCAGGGTGAGGTCATTTTCCAGCCCGGGAACGAGCGTCTGAGCATCAAGCAGGAATTTCACGGCATCAATGAACACGAGCACCTTGTGGTCAGCACCCGACTGGAGGGACAACTTCCTGCCATCGAGCTCGGGTCTACAGTCCACATCGGGCCCTACCAGGACATCTATTCCCACCACAAAAACCGTAATGATCACGATCACATGATTTCACATCACATGCTAGTACAGCTTAGCCAAACATGGTGTAAGCGTGTTCTTCTTCTAGTGATCACTTCGTCCTCTCAACGCCACTACACCATCACCTCACCGAATGGCGACGTCAACACCGGAAGCTACGAGTGGCGTGAAACCATCACATTCCATGGCTGCCCTCACGACCAGACCGGCGGAATGGTGCCGTCCAGCCAACAGCTGACCGTGGATCAGATCTTTGTGATGTTTGATGCCGGTCACAACCTGACACGCTCGGCTACCAGCAACAAGATCGGCTCCGTTCACGGTCAGCGAACCTTCATCTTCTACAACATGTGTTAATGAAATTAGCCATGATGTTAGCACCGGTTTCCTCCCACATTCCAAAAACATGCTAGGTTAATTGGCCACTCCAAATTGTCCATAGGTATGAATGTGAGTGTGAATGGTTGTTTGTCTATATGTGCCCTGTGATTGGCTGGCTCGCCCGAAGAATGATTGTTTGTCTATATATGTGCCATGTGATTGGCTGGCTTGCCCGAAGAATGATTGTCGATATGTTTGTCGATATATGTGCCCCGTGATTGGCTGGCTCGCCCGAAGAATGGTTGTTTGTCTACGTATATATGTATACACCTGGGGAGGTGTTCAGGGCACATCCAACTGGTAGGATGCCTCAGGGAAGACTGAGGACACGTTGGAGAGACTATGTCTCTCAACTGGCCTGGGAACACCTCAGGATCATTCGGAAGTCGCTGTGGAGAGGGAAATCTGGGCTTCCTGCTTAGGCTGCTGCCCCCACGTGAGCCCACGTTTTTGGCGCAAGGACGACTTGAATGTTTTTGTAGATATTGATGTGTTCTTAGCACAACCTTGCTATGAAGATAAACGAGTGGAATGTTCCTTTTTGTGTCGTCTTGAGCTGATAGGTCGACATTTCATGGACATTTAGCTTCCGCTTAGCTGGATAGCTTCAAAGAAAAAACATCCATGCATTTCTTTAGTGTGTGGAATGAAGACGTCGTCAAAGATGTTGCATGTGTTTCCTCAGCTGGGGGGGCAAAGGTCAGCAGATACCTCAAAGGGGAGACGGGGACCCATGTTAGCAAAGCAAACAGGACTCAGCGGGAAAGACGAGGGACATCTGTGTCCACTTTCCTGTCAGGACATGACTGACCCGCTCTTGTCTCCGTGGCAGCTCTGCTTCCGGAACAGAATCCCTGCCTGACGGGAAGACACGGCTGTGACGTCAACGCCATATGCCGTGCAGGACCGCAGCTCCACTTCACCTGTGACTGCGCTTCGGGGTTTTTCGGAGACGGGCTGCGTTGTCAGGGTGAGACGGACTCCATGGCGACACATCTTTTGAACATCTTTTGTCTTTATGCTCATATTTGATTGACAGATGTCGACGAGTGTCAGGATACGTTGGGCGTTTGCGGACAGAACGCCGTCTGCATCAATCATCCTGGAAGTTTCCGCTGCAAATGCGTGTCCGGTTTCGTCTTCGCCATCGATGGGACAACGTGCGTCGGTATGTTCGGTGCTCAACAATTTCCTGTCCGCCTGTGGGGGTGTTTTTTTTTTAACCTTTGACCCTTCCTCCTGCTCAGATGTGGACGAGTGTGAAACGGAACGCTGCCACAAGGACGCCGTCTGCTCAAACACGCCAGGCTCCTTCCGCTGCCAATGTCGCCATGGTTACCACGGGGACGGTGTCCACTGTAGCCCCGCCTCCTCAGGTAGGTGTCTCTTTACAAGCACCTGGATGTTGATTTTTAACTAACTTAACCCACCAGGGGGGCGGCACGGAGGTCGAGTGGTTAGCACGCAGACCTCACAGCTAGGAGACCAGGGTTCAATTCCACCCTCTGCCATCTCTGTGTGGAGTTTGCATGTTCTCCCCGTGCATGCGTGGGTTTTCTCCGGGTACTCCGGTTTCCTCCCACATTCCAAAAACATGCTAGGTTAATTAGCCACTCCAAATTGTCCATAGGTATGAATGTGAGTGTGAATGGTTGTTTGTCTATGTGTGCCCTGTGATTGGCTGGCTCGCCCGAAGAATGGTTGTTTGTCTATATATGTGCCCTGTGATTGGCTGGCTCACCCGAAGAATGATTGTTTGTCTATATATGTACCCTGTGATTGGCTGGCTTGCCCGAAGAATGATTGTTTGTCTATATATGTGCCCTGTGATTGGCTGGCTCGCCCGAAGAATGGCCACCAGTCCAGGGTGTACCCTGCCTCTCGCCCAAAGACAGCTGGAATAGGCTCCAGCACCCCCCGCGACCCTCGTGAGGAAAAAGCGGTAGAAAATGAATGAATGAATGAACCCACCAGGGAGCAGCAGAGTGTGATGTCTCACTCTGAGTCTTTTCTGTGTCCTCAGAACGCGAGAAGAGCGCATGCGAACGGGAACGTGAGAGCGCCATGGCGACCTCATCTTCTTACGGCTTCTTCTCCTTCATGAGGCGCACCGCCGCGGCAGTGCCGATTCCTCAGTGTGATGAAGACGGCTCGTACCGCTCCACGCAGTGTCACGAGAGCGTGGGACAGTGTTGGTGTGTGGACGCCGGTGGCCGGGAGATTACCGGCACTCGAACCACGAGCGACAATGCCCCCTTGTGTGAGTTTACACTTTTGTCAATCGTTTCTCCGATTGTGTCCAGGAATGTCAGGAATGTCTTCCTGTACAGGCATCCAACGTGCCATCACTCCTACTCCCATCGGACCGACGCCACGACCCGATGTCCACCCCGTGACCCCTGGAACGCACATACTGTTTGCACAGAGCGGGAAAATCGAGCTCCTTCCTTTGGACCAATACGGCATGAAGAAGAATGACGCCAAAGTTCTGCTGCATGTCCCCGTCAGTCAGCGTCCGTCCGTCCTTCCTTCCACTTCCTGTCGCCTGACCTTGTTGACCAATTTCATCTTGTGTGGTATCTTCAGGATCGTGTGGTCATCGCGTTGGCGTTTGACTGTTTAACCCAGAGCGTCTACTGGAGTGACATCACGGCGCCCGCCATCAGCAAGGCTCATCTCGGTGGAGGAGATGTTGTAGCCGTGGTCACTGAAGGTAAGCGCGCCACCTAATGGAGCAACTCCTGGACCTTCTTCTCATGTTCTTATGGGTCAGACATGCAGAGTCCCGAAGGACTCGCCATCGACCATGTGGCCCGCCTCCTGTTCTGGACCGACTCGGTGAGGGACACGGTGGAAGTGTCCAAACTGGACGGCAGCCAGCGCAGAGTTCTCTTTGACACGGACCTCGTCAACCCTCGGGCCATCGTCACCAACCCCGCCTACGGGTCAGTCAGACCAATGTAGTACTGCTGTTGTGGTCATAGTAATCTATTACCAGTAAAGTACAAACGATAACAAATAATACTGTTACCATGGTGATATGAATGTTGCATCATCATAAAGGAAGCTGCGTGTGTGTGCAGGCAGCTCTTCTGGACAGACTGGGACCGAGACGGTCCAAAGATTGAGATGTCCAACATGGACGGGTCGGAGAGGGAAGTTCTAGTTGAAGACAAACTGGGTCTTCCTAACGCGTTGACATTTGATTTCGACACCCAACAACTATGTTGGGCGGACGCAGGTGGGTGACATGTGACAGGAAGTGCCTGGAAGCTTCTAGATGTAACTGTTGCGTAAACCGTGCAGGAAGTCGTAAGGTGGAGTGTTTGGATGTGGCTCACAGACTGCGGCGTCAGATGGTGGAGAAGATCCAGTATCCCTTTGCTGCGGTATCAGTGGGGAGGACGCTGTACTACACAGACTGGAGGAGGTACTACTCGCCCCCGCTAGCACCCAGCTGAGGCAGTTAAGTGACATTACATCATCGACGGACATGTTTTGATCAGGGAGGCCGTGGTCGCTGTTGATCTCCACTCGGGAAAAGAGACCGATGACTTTCTGCCGCAGAAACGTTCTCGACTCTACGGCATCACCACAACCACGACGCGGTGTCCACAAGGTATGCTTGTACTATTCTACATTGTTTACATCAGGGGTCTCAAACTCGCGTCCCACGGGCCGCATTTGGCCCGCGAGACGCTAGTTTGAGTTTATTGTTGAAATGACAGCTTAAAGCTGTGTGCACACCGGACACTAACATGATTTTGCCCCGCCCATACTGTTACCCTACCCTGTTACCCCGCCCTGTTTTGCTTTGGATTAGCAATGAAGCTAAAGGCTTATGACGCTGGGTACAAATAAATGCAGGAATAAAACGAAAATACACGTCAAGATAAAGCATCTCATCAAACATGTTGTTAAAGTTACGACGCTGCTCCCAGATGGAACTGAGTACGATGCTAACTTGCTAATTGGGTCAAATTATTAAGTTTCATTAATGTTCATGTTAAAAGGTTAAATAACTGTTAATACTGTACATTTGAATCTGAAAAAAATAATTTCTCTACCAACTGTATGTGGTTTCTTAGGTTTTTATTATTATTTTACTTATTTATTACTGATTGATTGATTTATTGTCTTTATTCTTAATATTTTTTAAAATCTTATTTTGTGTATAGAAAAATAACAATTAAGATATTTGAGAACAGTGGAATATTTTATCAGATATTTTGGTGTGGAAAACCAGAACCAAAATACTGAAAAAGTGTAGGGTATAGCAGAAGCAAAAGCATTTTTTTATTGATTTTTTTCTTCCAGTTTTTAATAAATGCGTTTTTTTTTTTTTTGAAAACCTGATGCGGCCCGGCTTCACCCAGAACTTAGCTCCGGTGGCCCCCAGGTAAATTGAGTTTGAGACCCCTGGTTTACATACTGACCAAATCATCTTGTAATGCAATGCTAACGTGAGAACTAGCATATCATGTGTCTACAAGCTAGCATGGCTGCTGGTCAGGTGACATCACTGACATCACATTTTTGTTCTTTCAGCGTACAACGTGTGCGCCGACAATGGCGGTTGCGGTCACCTCTGTCTGCCGCGCCTCGGCGGCTTCACGTGTCACTGCCCGGATGACGGCTGTGCGGCGGCGGCGGCAAAGTAAACAGCTGATCATGTGACGTTGAGTAATATTTAACTTTTTACACTGTGATGAACAATCAAAAACTTTTTTTATTAATAAACACTTTTATAACAATTATTATTATTGTTGATGTTATGGAATGGTGCTAATGACGACATCTTTCCATGATTAGGCTTTTTATGTTTTGATTAATTTCTAGTAAAAATGCTTTATAATAAAGATACAGTTGGTCTTTTATGTTCATTTTAGTGAGATGATTCAACAAACGTCATGTATATTCTATTTTCTTTCATTGATTTAGTTTATTAAATATTGATCAGTTTGAGGGCGTGGCTAAAAATGAATGATGATGTCATTCATTGGTGACAAGCGCAATGAATATGGAGGTTGCCATTTAAGTCTATGCGTGAAGTGTGTGTGTGTTTAGAGCCAGCGCACCAGGACGTGGTCTCCGTCGTCGATGGCGTAGAAGAGCAATGTCTTCAAGTCGCTGTCCATATCAAATTCTCTGTCAGCAACCTGGGGAAAAAAAACAAAAAAAACATCATCATCCTCACGTCATCATGTGACCATTAATGTGGGCATGGTGTCAACACATTAGCAGGCAAGCACCTTGGCGCTAGTGTAGCTGAGCCTCAAGTCGGCCGAAGGAACCTTTATGAGTCTAGACAGGAGACCTTTGACCTTCTGGACCTCCATGGAGGCTGCACAGCACACACATACACACACGATAATATTATGGGCTGCTGGTTGCTTAACAAACCAGCTTTTTTTGACAGCTTTACCCAGAAGCTTCTTTTCCACGGGCCTTCTGTCGCCGTCGTCAACAAAGATAAACGTGATGTCTGCGGTTGAAAGTGAAGACGAAATAGTGGCGGCCAGTCAGTCATTACACAACTTTCCATGTGCCTCCTGCTGGCCAATCACAGGGCAGGACTTACTTAACAGTTGATTTTTAAGCGCAAACGGTTGTCGCTTCTTCACTTCACCTTCTTCTGGGGCGCCATATTCTGAGACAAGTACACAACTTCAGTCGTGGCGACATTGTATCGTTGAAAGGTCATGGCTGTAACGATTAGTGGGCGGAGCTTACTGTCAATCAAGCTCATGTAGCGAGGATGCTGACGTGTGAACTCCTCGCTGAGCTGACTCTTCCCCCTCGCCTGCAGCCATTCCTCGCCAAACATCTTCAGGTAGTCACACTCCGCCCCCCTCCTCTCTTGAGGGTGGATCTGCCCGTAACCATGACAACACAACCATGAACCTAGGCACACACACACACACACACAGGTCTCACCTTGCTGTTGTTGAGGACCTCTAACTGTCCCAGTTTGGCGATAACGATCTGATTAGCGGTTTGAGGGTTCCGGTCGCTGCTGGCCAGCAGGTTGCCGCGACAACAAAGTTGAACCAAAGCGGGTAACTTGCCCAGCTCGTCAATCACACGCCACTGACGACATAATGTAACAGCTTTAATTCTAAAATACGAGCGTGCACTTCCTGTGAATGTTAAAGCTCACCTCAGTGATGTTGTTGCGCGCCAAGTTGAGGTTCTTCAGTGACGCAAACATGGCGGTCCGGCCTCCTGCGGCACAAACACGCAGATGACGTTAGGTCAAGTCGTCAAGTGTACGTGAAGAACAAGCATCATGTACCTGCAGCAGCATCATGGAACCGAATGTGGGAGAATCCGGTCTCGGTCAAAAGTAACTGCTCCAGTCTGCAAACACATGTATGAAGAAGCCGCATTTCACATGTTAGCCACAGGAGGCGCTATTTCTTCTTCTACGAATATCTTTATGTCCTAGTTGACCTGGGCAGAGAGGCCATGTTAAGCAGGCTGTCCTGGTCCACCGGGTTTTTGGACAAGTTGAGACATTTGAGTTTCTGCAAGATGCCCTCAGGCCTGAAAGAGGTCACACCGCATATATTAGCAGTTAGCGCGGCCACGCCCACTCAACTTCAAACAGCCAGGATGGAGTGTGGGCGAGTCTCACCTGTGCAGCTGCGTGATGTTGTTGTTCTCCAGGATAAGCTCCTCCAGCTGTGGCCACATGGGGGCGCAATGCAGGATCTGAAAGGAGAAAACTATTTAATCCTGAATGAAGGTTTCATGGTCTAGAATGCTAACATGCTAACATGTACCTCAGTCCAGGTCAGCTCACAGCTGATGAGTGTGAGGACTTTGAGGTTGCAGAAGGCTTGGCAGTGGCTCACAGGGTCCGAGGGTAAACGTAATCTGTTAAAGCTACAAAACGGGGTCAGAGGTCACAAGCAAGCGGCGGCGAGAGGCGTAATCCGGTACCTGAGCTGAAGAGCCTCCAGATGTTCTAGCTGACGACCGATGGCGACCATGTCGTCCCAGCAACACAGCAGAGAGGAACTCAGGTCCAACATGCTCACATCTCAACACCGTGTCAAAGGTCAAAACATGGACGCCAGGTAACTTTCACAATAAAAGCTTCCAAATTGACAAACAACAATGAACTAAGATGACTAAGAACGACTAAAAAGATACTCGGTGTTGTCTTCTGGATCTCTCCGTCTTCTCCAGGCCCGTTCACATCACAGCCATTAAGAAGAACTGTTTGAAGACTTTCTATACTGAAGCAGGCAGGCGGACACACACACACACACACACACAAGGTTGTCTTTCAAGATGGCACTCAACATAACAGTGATGTCATAAAAGTGCTCAACAACTCATCCACGTGATACAGCAATGTAAACACGAACATACATGATGTTCATGTGTTGTGTTTAAGACATGTGACCTTCCTAAATGGTCGTCTGATTCATCAAAGCCTTGGCGGAGGTCTCCATGCGCACCTGCGCTCCTTGAAGGCCGCCCACTCCAGAGTTTTGGACGAGATGCACATCTCCTCGCTGAGCACAGCTTCAGCGTCAACGTGGTACACGCGCCTCACCGCCGTCAGGTAGTCCGACCCAAAGCTGGCCTTAGCCGGACGCAGGAAGGAGCCTCCTTTTGGGTATCTGACAGGAAGTGAGCGCTAGTTTAAAGAACATGGACCTCTGTATTGGGTTGCGTTCATGGGACTTACCTGCAAGTGAAGTACTGGACTCCTTCATGGTGGCCATCATGTTTCCCTCTGGTTGGCTCGTCCCACTCCACCCCCAGCCACAAGCCTGGGACACACACATACACACACTCAGCACCATGTACAATGACTTAGTAATGTAAGTTTGACGGGCTTCATCATAACACATCATATAATACCTGCCGTGGGGGGAACCACACCCACGAACCGCACCGTGGCCCGCTCCCCGTTACAAGACACACGCCTGCCCACCGCGTTCTCCGGGACCTCCGGTTCTGTCTGGTCTGCTGCCATCACTGGGCATGAATACACGATTTTTGTGACGTAGAAGAAGTGACGTCCAGTTGTATCAAGAAGTTAAGTCGAGTAGCAATATACTTTAATTAGAACGTAATCATTTAATCTCCATGTCCCTCAAAGTAAAAGGAATAACAGAAATAATGTAGTCCAAATATGTTACCTGTTAGCTTTGAAGCGAGACAGCAGCGATGCTAACAAACATCTATCATACCGGAAACACGTAGGGGTCGTTTTTAGATGATGCACACATTCTTAGAAAACTTTATTTGAATTTTCAATTGAATACTATATCGTTCCAATAATATGTAATATTTATTAAATAAATATAATATTGATGTAAATATGTGTTGAATGTGACATTACGAGTCAGATATGGACGCAAGTTATTAAATGTTCTCTTTGACCGGAGATCGTGTTTTCCATCGGACTCATTTGACAGAAGGACCACATTTAACTTGGGGACGTGCACGCGTGCAAACACTGGATTTAAAGAAGCAGAAATGTACCAAAATATTGTTTTTAATCTAATTTAAACTACAACACCGAATAAGACGAGTGGACGGAAAGTATTAGCGATTGTTTGGTGGAAGTCATCATGAAGAAGAAACTTCGGCACAGGTTTGTTTACATGATTTAATAAATGAATAACATAACCGTATTGTCTAATAGTATGCACTTAACGATCACTATAATTTATACTTAGAAAAAAATAATGGTGGATTAGGTTAATTGTTTAAAAAATTGCTAAAATGAACGTTATTATCCATTATTCTGCACACAGTATGACGCTTTATTAGAAGGGTTTTCATAACGGTGTTTTTACTGTGTTTACCAGTTTTTATCAAATTAAAAACTCCAACAATGTCACCTTATGTTTCGTGTCTTCTGTCCCCAGCAATGAAGCATCTCCTAGACAAGCTTCCGCTGACTACGAGGTGGGTCAAGTGTCAGGAAGTTTATTCCAGAAAGAGTCTGCGGCTTCCGGATCACTTTCAGCTTTGTTCAGCAGCGCTGCACCAACCGCATCTGTCCTCTTCAAGCCTGCACCCCAGGTGAGATCACCAGCATGGACCAGCATCTCAAATCAGTATCGCTGATGGTCCTCTTTCAAATTTTCTGTAATGTTTTTTGTGTTGTCATGGCAGCTGACTCCCAAGAACATCCAGCAACTGGAAGCTGAGGAGGACCAAGGTGAAACCCACCCTAAAGAGAAGAAGCCCCCTAAAAAGAAATCCGCAGCAGAGCAGAAACTGGAGAACAGGTAAAGAGAACATGAATATTTTAATGTAGTACGAGAGCTGATTGTTGTAAAGTACTACAATCGTACTTTTCGTCAGGGAGAGCAGCCTCCAGAAAGCTGATGAAACCGAGCAAGAACCAAAGAAGAAGAAGAGGAAAGCGACGGAGGCGGGTGCTGTGAAAGACGCCGAGCACTGGGTCTTGAAGAGGCAGAAGCTGCGAGCTCACAAGCAGGAAGAGGCGGCCAAGGCTAACAGGACCGTCTTTGTGGGCAACCTGCCAGTCAACTGCACCAAGAAGGTGCCGCCATCTTTGCGGATATTTGATTGTGAAGCTTCCTCAGAGTGTTCAGTGTATTCTTGTATCTGTTCCTGCCCCTCAGACGCTGCGGAGCCTCTTCAGGGACAATGGGTCCATCGAGTCCATACGCTTCCGCTCTATAGTAAGAAATAGGATCATGTCCACGCATGTTTTGTCGCCCCAAATGAGCATTCTGGTCACAAAATGTTTATTTTGGTCGCCGCAGGTCCGAGAGGACCCGTCCATGTCCCGCAAAGTCGCCTCCATCAAGTAAGTATCCATCTTGTTCTCCACAGTAGCCATTTTTAAAACTATCTTTCATGGCAGGCGCCAAGCTCACCCCCTGAAGCAGAGCATCAACGCATACGTGGTGTTTAAGGACAGCGATGGTGTCTCCAAGGCGCTGGAAAGGTTCAAAGAGTTTGCACCTGAAGGCATCACTTTTGTCGCGGTAACACTTTGTCTTGTCGACCGACAGGAACGGCGTAGAGATCGAGAAAGATTTTTTCATCCGTGTGGACAGAGCAACCGTCGGGTCCTCAGTAAGTCATGTGACCTCACTGAGAGCGCATCACATGTGTAATGGTCTTTTTCTTCTTTCAGCACAACCACAAACACTCCATCTTTGTCGGTAACCTCCCCTTTGGTGAGTGAGTGCAGGGTCAAAGGTCTCTTAGTGTTTCTGTTAATGTGTCGTCATGCCGTCAGATGTGAAGGACCTGGCGTTGCGGCGACACTTTGACGAGTGCGGCGGCGTGGAGGCGGTCCGACTGGTGCGAGATCACAACTCTGGGCTGGGCAAAGGATTTGGTTACATTCTGTTTGAGGTACGCCACATGACATGATCGGTGATCACATGACATAAAAGACGACTTCAATATTGCAGAGTTCTGATTCGGTCCAACTGGCGCTGAAGCTAGACGGCTCCAAGCTGGAGGGGCGGTCCATCAGGGTGAAACGGTCGGTGAAAATGGAGAAGAGCAACGCCGGAGGACCGCCGGGAAAGATGGCGGCCAGAAGAAAATTCCCGGGGAAGAAAAGTGTGCCGAATCACAACTTCAAAGGCGAGCTGACTGATCCGAAGAAGAAACCGAAAAAGAAAACAGCCAAGAGTAAACGAAAGCCAAAAAAGACTGTTCACATATGACAGGAAATGGTCCGAGAAAATAAAAGCCTTGGATTAAAAATTGACACGTTTGTCACATGTTAACATTTTTAATTATTGGTTATGTCATATGGGATAGAAATGTCATCCAATGACATAATGGATACCATAGTAACTGTCAATATCGTGATATATATATAGCACATCATGACTGGTTATAAAAATATAAACTTTAAAAAAACAGAACACTCAAGAAAAAAAATTGGAAAATTTAAAATGATTAATTACCAAGTCCAAATATGATGGGAATAAAGTTATTTTAATTTAATTAAATAATTATTAAAATTGTACGAGAAGAAAGTTGAAATAGTTGGAACATTTGTAAAAATAAACATTTTTAAACATTTAATGAGAATAAAATCAAAATATTTGTTAAAAAAAGTTATTAAAAAATACAATAAAGTTAAAAAATTAAGGTATTTTTATTTTCTATCTAATATCACATATGACAGGAAATGGGCCGAGAAAATAAAAGCCTTGGATTAAAAATTGACACGTTTGTCACATGTTAACATTTTTAATTATTTGTGATGTCATATTTGCTTTTTCTGACAGTACAATTATTAAGTCATGCTGGATGTTAGATTGAGGATGGGAAGAAAAATATAACTTTTACTTGTGGATTATGGAAACAAACTTAAAGATGTGTTGAGCTAACACTGTATGAGTGTACAACTAAATAAAAGACCAAAAGACAAAAGCGTAGTTTGTTCCCACTTTATGTTTCCACTTTTTGTAACTTTGTAAAAAGTTGACATCACAACAGACAAAACAATAAATATTTGGAGAAACTTCCAGAACAATCCTAGCAGTGATCTAATAAGCGTGTGCCATCCCGGATGAAACAAAGCAACTTTGAGGTCAAGAGTCAGTCCATAGCAGGTCACGGAAGCACAATCATGATGACATCACTCTATATCGTCCTCACTCAGACTCTGTGCATTCACGATGCGCTGCAACACATAAACACCTTTTTTACAAACACACCGACACGATGGCGGGTGGCGCTATGCACGAAGAAGTCGGCGTACCTGGCTGATGGTGGGCAGTTTGGTGAGCAATATCTGGAAGACGGGCGGCGGCAGAGTCTGCTGCAACACCTGAAGGAGCTGCTGAGGTTGACCACACACGGCGATGGCGTTGGTCAGGTGGTCCACGCCCTTTTCATAGTCGCCTGTGGCAGAGACGACATGGAACATTAGAATGGTAATGGTTTTATTTCATTTGAACATGCATCAGATTACAATTGAGTGCATCCCATAATCAGTTCCCAGTTCCACATGTCCAAAAGGAGTAGGAAGAAGCAAAGCTTATTAAATCCTACCCCTCCATCTGGTACTTTTACAATCAGTAACTGTTACATTTGTTCACTTCCTGCTTTCCTAATATAGGTTTTTTTTCTATCTCATATCACTAAAATTTTACTAACATTTCCTAAAAAATCACTAAAAATTTATATCTATTTTTTTGAATTTTTATCACGTACCAAAGTAGGAGGTGATATGAGCATCCAATGACATAATGGGTACCATAGTAAGTGTCAATATCGTGATATATATAGAAATCCACTGCTTGTATGAATATGTGCCAATATCAAAGAATTATGATACAGGCCGATATAGAACCAAATGTTTTTTTTTTCTTTTCTGATATCCAATATTAATATTGTATTGGAACATCCCAAGTTCTTACCTTGTGCCAGTAGCTCCTCCCCCAACTGGATCTCCTCCAGGAAGAACTTCTGCACGGCTTCAGCGTCCTTCAGGTCTGGGAGCTAATGAGGACAAATGTGCATCATCATGATTAGTGATCTAACGGATCAAACACACCGGCAAGGGGGGGGGGGGGCATAAGGAGAACCCACCTTTGCCAAACCAGCTCGTTCTTTTGCTGCCTTCTGCTTCCTCCTGCCTGAAACACCAACACACAGCACAGATGTCAATCACTGAGCTGTATCTAAACCTGGTATTGAAAATTCAGAAATGATGTCCAAGAGTGTATTTTGACTTAAACTCAACTGACAGGTGTGCTATTAAGTCTCCTTTGTATTAGATCACAGAAACAATAACTAGCATAAATGCTGCTTTCTATGTAATATCTCATTTTGGAGCGACTGGTGACGCCATCTTGTTTATGTTTAAGAAAGCGGTGCCGAATGTTTATCCTCCATCTTCAAACGACCCAAATGACGTCGGGCTTTGGTGACGTCATATAATATGTATAATTATTGAAAATTCGAGTTCCATATCGGACTATAAAACAAATTATCCTACTGTATCACATAGTATGGCATGGCATGGAATCGAACTAAACGCAATAGCATATTATAGCATGGAATATAATAGCCTAGCATAACTGGCGTAGCGCTATGGAGCAGGCCTGATGAAGGTGAGGAAGAAGAGGTCAACACTCACGTTCTCGTAGCCTGTTCTTGAAGTTGGGATCACTTCGTCTTTTCCGGTCGAAATAAATGCAGTAACCGACTAAAAGAGCGCCACAAACGCCCGCCGCGATGGCACTCGTTTTGCCAACCATCATAGTTCCACCGGACGGGTCAGTCTAACGACGTATTCGGCCTAATTTCACCCGTTTCTCCGCTGCTTCGACTGGTTGGAAGCTGGTGTCGCAGCGGCCAGGAAGAAAGGACCCCAAAAGGCCCCCACCACCGTTTGACAGATTTGGTAGTCCGATGAGTGCCTGATAGAAAATAATCCTCCGAACCTGAAAAACGAACAACTTTTTGCATAAATCAGTTAATTTATAAAAAGGTAAAAATAATGATGGGTGAAAAATTAATTTGAATGGAATACATTTTATACCTCTTGGTATAGATTTGCTGTCCAAATGTTAAACCGTAACAATCACCAAAAATACGCAGATTCATGGAGTACCACTCTACGGCCACACAAGGCGCCCGAGAGCCTGGTTTTCATTCATGTTTTTTAGTTAACAATGTGGGGAAAAATGATAGAAATTAATTCTTTCTGAAATACGATTTTGTTGGTGTTTTAATACAAAATGAGTTGTGGATATCAGCATTTTTATAATGTAGTGGTAAAACAAGCATATTTGTTTTGTTTGGGTTGAAATTGCAAGAAGAATAGATGTTACAAAAAGTTCTCTGGAATTTTCATTTTATAAAAGTAACTCAATAAAATAAATAAAAAATATAATACATTTATAATAAATAAAAAGAAAAAAAATATAATTAAAATAATAATTATTTTTTAAATAATAAATTAAAAAAAGGCTGGTTTCGCACTCCAGTCGGCCTAACGAGGAGGAGTCAGCAGGAGCAGATGTTGCTCTGGCACTGTTATTCGGACCTGCAACCTTTGACGTCATATCATGTCCACATTGTGAAGGAGACACATCTTCTCCTGAGCAAGCAAGGGCTGTACTATAAAAACACAGCGTGTTCCGCCAGTCACATCAATATGTTCATTGAACACGTCTGTGGTGACCTCCTTTAGGGGTGAACCGTGAATTAATTCATGATAAGCACCACTTCTGGTCTCCAACCAGAACCTTTAAGGACTCATAGAACGTTCTCGAGTTAGCAGCGGAGAGATTGTTGGTCAGATGAAACGCAGTTTGGAGGGCTTAGTGAGAGTATTCTTTAAATCCTAAATCACACGGCAGACTTGGGAACCTTTGACCCCGTGAGAGCGAGCAGACATCTGAAATCAGATTAAGCCCCCTGTCCTCACACGCTGACCTCCATATGCTTGTTTTCAGGACCACAGTATTAATACTAATAATAACAACCACGTTGGGCTGCACGGTGGTCGAGTGGTTAGTACGCAGACCTCACAGCCATGAGACCAGGGTTCAATTCCACCCTCGGCCGTCTCTATGTGGAGTAGGTTTTCCTCCCACATTCCAAAAACATGCTAGGTTAATTGGCAACTCCAAATTGTCCATAGGTATGAATGTGAGTGTGAATGGTTGTTTGTCTATATGTGCCCTGTGATTGGCTGGTCACCAGTCCAGGGTGTACCCCGCCTCTCGCCCAAAGACAGCTGGGATAGGCTCCAGCCCCCCCCCCCCCCCCCCCCCACGACCCTTGTGAGGATAAGCGGTAGAAAATGAATGAATGAATGAAATTTTGTTGTTTTGCAAATTTGGAGTGGTCAGACCGGAGCAGGAGGGGTTAGAAAAGAAGAAAAAAGAAAACAGACAAGGGAGTGCATTTTTAGACAAAATGTCTAAACAACGATGTCACAACGATGCTACTCCTGTTTCCTCCCACATTCCAAAAACATGCTAGGTTAATTGGCCACTCCAAATTGTCCATATAGGTATGAATGTGAGTGGGAATGGTCGTTTGTCTATACGTGCCCTGTGATTGGCTGGCCACCAATCACAGGATGAGCTGTTAATGTAAAGTGCAGGTCATGTGACCAAAACAGTGTTCTCTGCTGACCTATGACATCATCATGATCATCATTCATTTTCCTTTTGATTTTACCTAAAATTTAAATGTTGGAGATGTTAATTGGGTTGTTTAATATGGGTATGAACTACATTACCCAGAAGGCATAGTGCTCGAGGGGGGCTACCAGCAAGTAACTGTGATAATAAAGCAATAGAGTTTAACGCCTCGTAATCCTCTATAAGGATTTCTGCTTCTGTCAGGGGAAAGTACGCCGCCCTTGTTGCCATGGTGAATCTGTGACTCTGTAATCTATTGCAAAGTCTATTTAAGGAAGCTGCCTACGCATTGGTTTCACCTGGTTTGATTAATCCGTGTCTGAATCCCTCGTTTGTGCACATGACCTTCTCTGCTGCACATCCTTCAAGAGTCCTCAATCGTCACGTTTACGTCCTTCTGCTGGCAGTCACCTCAGCAACCGTCACCATGGTTACCAGCAGTGGGGGGGGGGGTTGCCAAGACTAGCAGTGACACCTGTTGATTCAGGTCATTGGGTCACCGGTCAGGTGATCAACTTCTGTGTGTTTGTGACAACCCCGAAACAACACATTCCGTGCGTGTGTGAGCTGATGTCAATGTCACACAGAGGTCATAGCTGGCCCCAACATGGCGTGTGTGTAGTTGAAGGACTCCTTCACAGCACCAACCACACACAAACACATCAAGCATGACCACCAAAAGCACTTCCTGCCGCAGGAGCACAGATTTACGACTTTGTTTTTTTCTCGTGGATGAAGGAGAGGACGCCGCCGCCACTCGCTGACGCTTTGCTGTCAGCAACGTCTGGCCGCTGTTCAAACACTTGATGTGAGACAAGGAGACCACCTTCACCTCCCACAACAGGAAGTAAACATGATTTATTAACAGGAAGTGATAGTAATAGTAGTAGTAGTAGAAATAGTCACAGGAAGTAACTGTGACATAAGTGTTAAGTCTTTTCAGCAGGTAATCCACGCTAGTTTAAGAGGATGACCTCACGCTGTGACAGCTAATCCACGGTGACAGGAAGCAGACATCTCTTGTTTGCATAATGGCTGCTTTCACGTTCAATGGCCCCCCCCTAACCAGGCTGCATGTCTCTGTCAGGAAACGCTAACGGTCACTTTCTGCTCGCTAGTTTCTGCCAAGCCGCAACAAATGCATCACTTCCTGTGATGGTTGGTCACAAAAAGGATGTTGCACCATGGGGAACATGGGCGAAGTCAGTGGGATGCTTATTCATGTCTATTTATAGCTGCGGTTAAACGTCAACAACACTTTGATGGGCAGGCGGGAATAAGAAAAAACAGAATACGGAGGCGGGTCCGGACAAATTTGTGACATCATAGCTTCTCAGCCAATCATCCAGCAGCAGTGAGCGTCATAGCATCATCTCTGTTTGTGATGACCTCATTATTTGTAACCTACTGGTGTCAAAAGTGATGTACAGTATAATCCTGAAACAGGAAGTGGCAGGCCGTAGATATATGACGGACGGGACAAAAAAAGCTGACCTCAGAACCACATGGCATACTGTTGACACACTTGAAGTGTGTGTATTGTTGCATTACTTGAAGAAAAACTGATTGTGGATCAGTTTCATGTGTCAGGAAGGGGTTAACTTCCTCACGCCACACTGGCCGCCATTCATCAGCGGCCATGTGACTTGCTTGAAGAAGAGGCGCGTCCTTGCAGCGGTGAGGCAAAGGGGGAGGGGACGGGGGACGGTGACTCAGGAATTCCGCTGTGGAGCACATGAACACCCCCTCCCCTCCCCTTCGGCCCCGCTGTTATTACCCATGATGCCGAGCACACTTCTTTTTCTCTAGTTTGTTTTCATCCCTGTCAACTTCTGACGGCAGCCATTTTGTCCCATGTGCTGCATGAAGATGCATCTGCCCCTCAGAAGGACCCCGACATGCCTTCCACAAGCAGCGGTCGCCACGACAACAACAAGCAGGAAGTGGCCGATGCAGCTATTTATAGTTGCTCTTATCTCGTAACGCTCGCAAGGCCTCACCACTCCACGTGATATGCCACCATATATTTGCCCCCCCCCCAAAAAAAAATTGTGTACAGAGTAGTTTGCTTTTATTGGCAAGTGCTTGCTCACATTCTTCAAAAAATGGTACAAACAAAGTCGTGAAAAACAAAAATACCATGGTCGCCACGGTAACCAAAAGAACATTTCAAGCATTCCGTTCCTTCTTGACCTTGATGTCGCCGGCCAAGATGGTCGCGATCTCACCCTGCATGAATGCCCACGGTATGTTGGAGCCCACCAGCGGGCAGCGCTCGCCGCTGGGACAGTACACCTCGCCGCTGGCGCCCTGCTGCTTGATGCTCTCACACGAGCACGGGAAGCAGAACTTGTGCGACGCCACCGACGGGCACTGTACGAAGTGCGTGTCTTCCAGACGCTCATGACACAACGTGCAGCATAGCGGCACGCCGCCGGCCACTACCGATGAGTCCAGGTTGCTCTGAGGCGGTACCGTGTGTGGCTCCGCAGAGTTAGCGCTCCCGGGACCGTCCCTCTGGGATGGCCTCCTGTGGGACGCAGAGGAGGGCGACAAGGGACTGCTGCTGTTCTGTCGTGCGCCTGCTGTTGTGGAGTGCACCTGAGAGCCATCTTTGGGTGAGCCTACACCGCCCGCGTTGTCAGCGGCGAGGATAAGTGCGGCCATCGGGGAGTGAGAGTTCTGAGCTGTGGTGGCCTCAGGGGGCGCACTGTGGGACTGGGGGGAGACGGCGGAAGGGGGAGCGGATGAAAATCCCGGCAGCGCGGCGGGGGGCATCTTGGCGACCTCAGATGCGGATGGCAGCCACGGCTGACCGTCTGCACCATTCAGCTTGGGGGTGGAGCCTTCGCTGTCCGGCTCGGGCGACGCCTTCCTCTTCATGCTGCGAGGGTGCTTCCCCCTGTCTGAGGAAGAGCTAGTTTTAAGCTAGCTACTTACAAAGTAGGTCAAAAAAAGCACTTCCTGTTGTCATGACGTCATCCTACCTGTCTTGGACGAGGAGGCGGGGCCTTCATATCCCATCATCCTCGGCATAGTCACGTGCTCCTTCTTCAACCTGCTGTCCAGGGAGTGCAGTGCCATGAGCTCGCGCACGCTCTTGCCCTTGCTCGCACACTCTTTGTCCGCCATGTTTTTCTCTTTCATGTCCACAAGAACCGCAGGCTGGGTCATCTGGGCTGCGCGGCCGTTCAACGGCTGTACGGCCACCACGCCGACGTTGACCAGCGGTATCAAACTGGGCGGCACGGCGCTCGTCCTGCGAGGGTTGGGGCTCTGACGGTTCAGCTCCGGTGGCTCGTCGGGTTTGGGGAAGACGCTCGGTAACGGGAGCCCGTTGGCCAACCGCACCGCCTGGTACTCCGGGCCCAGACGGGGCGGCCTGTCGGCCAGGGGGTAGCGGTCCAGGGGCTGCGGCGGGCGGGAGGCGGGCTCCCCGGCTGAGTGGTGGAGGTCCTTCCCGGAGAGCGTTGCCTTACCCGGGTGCGAAGCTCGCCCGTGGGCTCGCTTGAGCTGGCGGGCAGTTTCGATAACGAACTCGACCCGGTCGGCTCCTTCGTAGTTGACACATCCACGGCACACCGCCTCGCTGAAGTCCCAGATCATGGCCCAGGGCATGCGGGGCAGGTCGCATAGATAGCATGACTGGCGCCTGGACGCGGCCCTGGCCGACATGTTGGTGTCCGCGGTGAGTTGTAACAAAGACTGAGTCGACGTTGTTGAGTCTCGATGAAGGAATTTGACGTCAGAAAGAAGACGAGCCTCCGCGGCGGGAAGCCATCGTGTTCCTTTTCGTGGACGCGCCGCCGTCTGAACTCCACACTGGTGGCACTAAAGCCTGGTGACGTCACAGCACGCACGGCTCGTGCACGGGGCTTCTATTTACTGGAGCTGTGCGCATGCGCACTTTCTGTTTGTCTGCACGAGGCGAGTTGCAGCCAAAGATTGTTGGTGCATAGGAAGATGGATCACTAGCCTTTTTTTTCCCTCTGTATCGTCTGAATGAAATAATAGTTGAGGTAAGTCATTAAATTGTAAACATTAATGGGAAGGATGTGTTTTTTATTTTAGGCACTCGATCATAATCCAAATGACAGGGTGTTTGAAAATATTACGCGAAATCTCCGGTAATTGACTTCTTTACTAGGGTTCTCAATCCCATTCATGGGTGATGTGACTTGTTGTAAATGTAACGGTCTTTGTGAAGACGAGGTCTGCCGTTATGACGTCACAGTCAGCTTCCTGTTTTCTCAGGGAAACGAGGAAATAATGAAGTGGACAGCTACAAATGTCCTACATTGTAACGTTTCCACAGTCTAATTGGCTGAAACTGACATCTTATTGGACTCGAACAACGGAAAACTGGTGTGGTGTTGTGGTCACATGACGTGCTAGCCTCTCAGGTTCCCCAGAATGGAAGATGACGTAATGATGTCCTCATGTCAGAATGTTGTAACTGAAGTTTACATATGCAGTAATGTACTTTGTGACGTCACTGTTGTTTACATAGCGGTCAGATACATCAGCACTTTGTGAACTTCTAGAATGTGGCTAAGGAAGTAGAGAAGGGGCATTAATAAGAGGGTTAGCGGTTCAAATCTCGCTTCATCCATTGTAGTTGCGTCCTTAGCCGAGACGCTTCACCCACTTTGGGTTAAACATTTAATGTCCCAACAGTCCAAACAACCATCAGAACGCTTCCCGGCCTTGAGCGTAGAACCACGGCAGGCCGCCGTGTTTTGCGGTCTCAGCAGAGTCCGTAAATAGCCTCCTGCCGGCCGCTCAGAGGGGAGATTTGCAGACTCGGCCCCGGCGGCTGCAGGGGTCGACCCGGTCCGTTTATTCAGCTTAGCCGTTTCACACGGGGGGAGGAAGTTTGCTGGACGGGGAAGGTGACCTGAAGGTCACACTGGAGCTTAAGGGCTCATACAGATTAACTGTTTGCCGCCTGACCTGATGATCAGAACCTTGCTGAAGCTTCACTCAGACGTATATTTCCTAGTTCGCCTTATTAATAGGATTTTACTTTAGTGCCCGGTGATTGACTGGCGACCAACTTAGGGTGTACCCCGCCTCTTGCCCAAAGTCAGCCGGGATAGGCTCCAGCATATGCCCCTGACCCTCACAAGGACTTATTAGTTTTTGATTTGTCTTTGGTGACATCATCGCTCTCATCCAGCCAGCTCAAGCGTGTTATACAGTCGGAGTCAATAGCGTTGATGGTGGAGACCAAAAATGGAGGCACAAGTTCCAGAAAGGAGATGTCAGCGGAGGTGCAGCACACAACAAAAACAACAAGCATCGTTTTTTTCCTCCCATCAGCCCCCCCCCCCTCTCCCCCACCCCAGCCTTGTTGATCTTGTGCAGGCATGCCGGAGGTTGCAAAAGTCCTGCTGGGAAAACGTGGTGGCTGCCAAGCAGGAGTAGCAGCCTGCCAGGTCGAACTGGAGCCACGCCCACAACTGGCCTCGCCAACTGGCTCCCCGCCAGGGCTTCGTGCGGAGGACTCAGTCAGTTGCCATGACGAGGGAGGCAGCAATAATAGTGAGTCCAGATGTGCCGTGTAGTGTATGTGTGTGTGTGTGTGTGCGTTGGGGGTGGGTCAAAAGTGGATCATGGGGGGGGGCTGCCAGAAGGGAAAGGATGGGAGTTTCCCTGGAAGACATTTTTTTTTTTTTTTTTTTGTCCCGTCCAGCCATTGGGGCAGATAGTATTGTTGATCTAAATGCCCTTACATGCTAGACAGATTTGCTCTGTGTCAGGAAAGGTGTTGGCTACAACTTCCCTGTACCATGAAATTTTATTTGCCGTTATTTGATGTCTTTGTTATGCCATTTGGGACGACCGGACCGGAGCAAGAAGAAGAACAGAAAAGAAGAAGAGAGAAGAGAAAGGTGGGGTCGGGGGGGGGGGGGGGGGCAGTAGAGGGAGAGACAAAAACAGCAGCAACAAGAATTCCCAAAACAACAACAGTGACAAACAGAACAGTTAAATGTCAATGATGGCTAAGGGTCACACTGGAGATGATATCAGTGGAATGAAACAGTCCAACTTACCAATAGCAATAGTAACAATGAGGACATGACCCATGATAGTAAACACAATTGCAACCATACAGTTACAGTAATTAAAATCTCATTGCTTGACATCATTATTACTGTAATAATAGCATACCAATACTATATAAACATCAGGGATAAGAGAGTAGATTGTATAGAGAAGCACCCATGTGCTGTGAGTGCCCATATGGAGGTGTGTTGTGTATGTGAATGCGAGTGTGTGAATGTGTAATTGTCACTGAGAATGACAAAAGGAGAGAGACTGCCTTCTACCACCCAGCAAACCCCGCCCCGCGCAGCCAGGTCAAGCCCCCACCGCCAGAGATCCTCCGGCCCCGTGGGTGTGGGCAAAGCCAGGGCCGACTCCCCAAGACCCGCCCCCGAAGCAACTCCCCGAAGAGACCAGCAAGAGGCCATGGAGGAGCAATCCCAACCGGCAACAGGGCGCCAGCAGGCCGGAGGAGAGTCGCACCCCCGAGACCAGCGGGAGACCATACCCTACTAGGGCAGAAGGGCATCGAAGGCCACACACCCGTGGGCACAGGGGCGCCCCTGCCGGCCGGAAGGGAGCCCATCCACGGCCGGAGGCACCGCCTCCCGCCCCCCACACACCCCCAGGAAGCAGAACCCGGCCCGCCCCAGGTAACCCCAGGCCCGACCACCGACATAGGACCGCCCCGGCCAGGACAGAAGAGGCCCGGGCACACTGCCCCATGGAGGACCGGGCGGTTGAGATGGAACACCCTACGCCAGACCCCCGCAGAGCCCCCCCCCCCCGTATATCTACATGGCCATATACCCACATACACATCCACACATATACATATATATATACATATATATATAATTATAATAAAACTAATCATTAATTATCTAAGTATTTAAAACAATAAATACATAAAATAAACTCAGACACATGCACACCCCATCCACTCAATACACACACATGCTGTGGACGTCCCCGGGTGGGGCGTCCGGGGCATCACAGGGTGGGGGACCCAGGGGTCCCAGACCCACAACCAGGCCCCGAGCCCAGGGAGGTACGGACCGCCAAGGCATAGCACCCCCAGACTCCCCTCGACCACGGCATCAGGGCTACTGCAGTGTGGCAGACAAAGGAGCGGGCGAGGGGAGGAGGCCCGCACATGAGCAAGCGGAGGGGGCGAGCAGGCGAGTGGTGAGGCGCTCCACTGCGCCGGCCGACATCCACCGGGCAGCTCACCCCCGTGAGGGAGAGCCATAGCTCCAAGTCACGGGGAGGCCACGCACCAGAGCCGAGGAGTTAAGACCAGCGCAAGGCCCCCGAAGGACCCCACCATCCACCGGGAGGGCCAGCCCCCCCCGCCCCCAGAACCAGCAGCGCTCCGCCCACGTACCGGAGAACCATCCCCGACGAGCCCTAAGGCAAGACTGGGGATGGGCAAAGACAGGGACAGCGATGCGGCAGAGCATAGGACCAGTGGCAGCAGACACCCAAACGCCCGAAAGAGCACCGCCCCCCCAGCAGGCCCCACCCCGAGGAGCATGCTCCCCATCCCCACACGCCACCCCGGCCCCCGTACCCACGAGCAGGATCAGGTCCCCTCCCAACACACAGCCCGGTCCCCGCAGCAGCCACCACAGCGCAACAACCCCAAGCCACCACCGTAGACTTCAGGCCACCAGCAGCGCGGACCCCACTGCCTGGAGGCCGGTGAACGCCCCCCCAAGGGCACGTTGGCGCCCGCGACCCAGGACAGATCCAGGGAGGTAGCGCCAACCATGACACCAGGGCAAGCCCCGGCGTCAGCTGGTTCCAGCGGGACCCCCAGGAAGGCCAGGCAGACCAGACCAAAATATCCTGCAGCCCAGGGCACCCCGAGCGAGCCGCCAAGCCCCAGCAGCCAGCGGGCCAATCGCGGGGGTAGGCAGTAGGCTCTCCGGTCCAGCCCGCTACACCTGTGTGTGTGAAGATGGTATTGTGTAGATAGTGCAATTAAAAATAGGCCTGTCCCATAGGGCTGACCTATGTGTGTGGTGTATGTGTATGTGTGTGTGTGTGTGTGGAAGGAAGCTGAGCAATGGTGGGTCCCCTGCCTGCCCAGACCCCCCCCAGAACTGAGTGTCTAAGGTGCGGTTAAAATTGAAGGGTGACCAGCCAGAGGAATGCCGAGGACAAAAGGGCATCCGCAAGGAAACCCTTCGCCCCCGGCAAAACCAGTTGCAGGCCACCCCCCAAAGTCCTACATGTATGTGAGGTGGTGCAGTGCAGCAGGGAGGATCGGGGCCCCACACACGCCCACCCCGCACTACCGGCCAACCGAGCCGGGCAAGCCAGCCGCCCGGAGCAAGCCCTGGGCCACAGGACCAACCACGGGCCCCACCCAGCCCATCGTGGCGGCCAGTCCGGCCTGCCAGCTCCCCCCCGGAGGGCCCCACCAGAGATTGAGCCAGCTATGCCACCCCCGGACCACCAGGAGCCGCGGACAAACCACACGCCCCGAGGCTGCTCCTACAACCACCAGAACAGCAGGAACCGCGCCCCGGCAACACATCCGTCACCATGGCAGCCCAGGGAGTGACACCACAGAGACCGCAGGAGAACCGGGACCCGCATGGGGAAGAGCCCAACCCCACCCCCCGGGCTCGTGAGCCAAGAGTGCCAGGGCGGGACAGAGACACACACACCCTGGAAGACATTTTAACGAGTAAACACTTGAGAATGTCTGCTGCTTGTCTAGCCGACACGGTGGCCGTGACTGAGGGAGCAGAAGACAAATTGATGTGAAAAAAAAACTTAAAATGTTAACAGTTTAAGTCTCCGCCCCTACTTCCTGTCTCCAAAAATAATTTTTTTTAGTCATTTTACATTTTTTTACATAAGTGTTGTTTACACAAACATTGCAATAAAGCATCAAAAGTCAAAGTACTAGTGAACTCATCAAACTTCCTGTTTGAGAAAGACAGGAAGTGACCTCACTGCCGTCAGGGTGGAAGACGGGGAATGTTTACGCTGCACTTCCTGCTATTGGCTGTCTGACAGCAGGCCAGCAGTTGCTGAGCTCCACCTCCAGTTCTGTGCTCTCTAACTTTTATCTTGTATCTACAATCGCAGGAAAAGGGAGGCCGAGAAGCTCCTTGTTAGCTCTGGACGCCTTGTTTCCTCCTCAAAGCTCTTATCTGGCCTCCATGATTGAAAGCTACCAAGTCTAAGAAGTAAATTTTCTCCGTCCTAGGTCCTTAGGACTTGTCTAGTGCTCTGAAACGTGCTAATTCAAACAAGCTACTTGAAACATGCTAACTGAAACAAGCAACTTGTAGCATGCTAACTATTAAAAACATGCTACCCGACTTATGCTAGCTGAAATGTGCTATTTGAAATGTTCTAATTCAAACAAGCTACTTGAAACATGCTATTAAAAACATGGTACCCGACGCATGCTAGCTGAAATGTGCTATTTGAAACGTTCTAATTCAAACAAGCTACTTGAAACATGCTAACTATTAGAAACATGCTACCCGACGCATGCCAGCTGAAATGTGCTAACTGCAACATGGTAACTGAAACAGGCAATTTGAAATATGCTACCCGATGTGTGGTAACTGAAACAAGCTATTTGAAAGGCTCTAATTCAAACAACTTACTTGAAGCATGCTAACTGAAACATGCTCCCCGACGCACGCTAGCTGAAACGTTCTCACTTAAGACAAGCTACATGAAGCATGCTAACTGACATAAGCTATTTGAAACATGCTACCCGAAGCGTGCTGACTGAAAGAAGCTATTTGAAACATGCTAGTCAAAACAAGCTACTGGAAACGAGCAATTTTAAACGGATCTACGAAGCAGATCCAGTTTGTGGACGGAGAATAATGTTAGTATTTTTCTACTCTCAATGTGTGGACAGATATCTGTAATATACATTGTTGTTGCCATAGTCATGCTCCGGCAGCAGTAACATGCACAGCTGGGATAAGCTCCAGCATACCCATAACCCTAGTGATATATAAGCAGCATAGAAAACTAATATGAACATTTGACCTTTATGCCAGGATGCCAGCATACATTGTTTTGGTGCTGGTAGCTGGGTTGAAATATGACTAAAATATTCAAGAGTACAGTATATAATAACTTGAAAAGTTATGACAATACAAACCACCAGGGGGGCAGCATTTTCACAACAGATGTAGAAAACCATGTACTCGATGGTGGCCTCTAGTGGCCAAACTTGTACCTGTCGTTTGTGTTTTAACATTTAGGATGTCATTCATAGGGCTGCCAATGCGCATGCTTCATGCTGCAATGGAGCCAGAGCGTCCTCTGCTGTCAAAACATGTTCCTTTAATACAGGGGTCGGGAACCTTTTTGGCTAAGAGAGCCATGAAGGCCAGATATTTTAAAATGTGTATCTGTGAGAGCCATATACATTTTGAATGCAATAAAATGTGTGCATTTTTATGTAAGACCAACAGTTTTAGATATAATGGGCTCTAATTATGTAGACCAGGCACACTACCCCACGCCAATGGGGTGTGGTCAGCATACTTTCGTGAGCAGCACAGTGTCTAATAATAAATCAAATACTTGCTGCCATTAATGCAACTTCTGCTGCTGCATAGTTTTGAACCGTATTCAGTACACATATTTCATTCTTTTGGCCATCTTCACCTGAAGGCTTGGTTCTGCAGCTTTAGCTATTTGACTAAAAGAGGAAAGTTTACATTTACATGTTTTTTTGACATCTCAATGACCGAGGTAGACTACCGCATTACCCAGTAATAATCAAGTTTTGGTGTTTGACCTGGAAAATATCATTAGGAAAGATGGATATGGTCGGCCGTATTGCAGTAGAAAATAGATGGACGAATTAAAATGCATAAGAAAGTTGTTGATTTTGAATATTATTTAATTTAATATTATTTCTGTGATGTTTACTTTAAAATGTTAGCAAAAATACATTTTTATTGTGGTAAGAAATGCTTGAGAGCCAGATACAGTCATCAAAAGAGCCCTACCTGGCTCCCGAGCCATAGGTTCCCTACCTCTGCTTTAATAGATCACATGCAGAAAAATGTCACAATATGTTCTAAGAAGGTGGTATACATAAGATTTATTGATGCACAGAGCCATTAAAAGTCAAAACATTTTTTCTATTTACATACATATTATAGTCTAAAAACATGTCCCGTGTCCAAACATCTCCTGCGAGGCGTAGGTCATGTACAGGAAGCCGTCATCGTCCTGGTGGTCCCTGTAGACCTGCGCCATCGTGAGCGTCATGCTGGCCAGACCGCTGTTGTTGATCAGCAGGTAGAAAGCCTGAGAGGGAAGCAGCGCCATGCGATTCCTGAAGGGACACAAAAGGTACATGTGCTTCTGCCGCTTTGGAGTGACCTTGGACCTCACCATCATCGGCTGCAAACAGGCTTCACTACACATCCTAAAATAAAACTGCCAACTGGTTGAGATGCAATTTTGTTAGCCTGCAGTAAATAGGCTAACTTAGCATGATGTTGCTGTTGAAATGTGATTAATTTTAGCTTTGTAGCATAGCCATGCTAATATGTGTCCTGCTTCACTCTTAATGTTAGTGTTGTGATACAAGTCATCAATTGCTTGGCTGGCACTCTCATACAGCCGGCACAGACTAGCAGCTCATTAGCATTAAAGCAACACACCAAACCCAGTACAACTTACTATAAGCACTTCATCAGCCAGTGCTAATATTTCCCATGCACTACAAATGCCACTTGTTTCTAACTACCAGCAATATAGTGTGACATGAATGTGACTTGCATCAACCATAATTGGCAAGACTGCCATTTCAGCCACCACGTGACCAGCCTAATAAGAAGCATGCAGTGTAACATTAACAAAGTCACATCCTGCTCACTATACTGTTGCCGAAATGTTTAAAAGTCATCCTCCTAATTAATCACTCAATAAAGACTGCTTACCTGATGATGGTGACAAATTGGTTCATGGTGAGCTCATGAGGAACAAGAAACTTCGTTTTGTCCAGCGGAGGAAGAAACTTCTCCCGCTCATAGCGCTCTATAATCACCTGTCGACGGGAAGTGACGTCACTATAGTCACCTGCAGGAATATAGCGTTTCGTGCTGCACTCACCGGGATTTTATTAGGGAATTTGGAGCGGATTCCCGCCACCTCCTGCTTCCTGGTGGCTACCCGGCATGAACAAGTTAAATAAAAAGAAGAAGAATTGGTTTAGAAGTGTTGGAATAAAGTTCGATAGTTATATTGGTTACCAAAGCTCTTCCTCTGTTTGAAGGGCTTGCCGTGCAGCTGCTGGCTCCTCTCCAGGGGCGGCATGGTGGTGGCGGGAGGGCGGGCGCGAGGTCCGGGCGCGCGGACGTTAAATAGTGCGCACGCAGGCTGTGGTTGATCAACTGATTAGCACGTGGCCGGCTTGGTCTAGACTTTCTGGGGCGGGGGTTTAGTTCTGGTTGGTTAGCTTACATTTTTACTTTTTTTACTTTAGTCTTTTGACACGTTTTATGTGATTGCGGATGGCTTCCTGTTTGTGTGACGTCACCATATGTGGACCCGAGAGAGACAAACATGTCTCCTGCTGTCCTCACACTAATAATGACATCAAAGTAAGGGGTAAGAGTGAACATTATCTGTTTTGTTTCTCCTTGGGGGGGGGGGGGTAAATGGCATATAAACTCACTAATGGTGGTGTTTTGTTAAACAATGTCCCTCTAAGAAGACAAACTTGCGAATGTAACGAGTGGGGCTGTGTGCTCTTACTTTGAAACACCATACCGGAAGACGTGCTCCTCACAAATTCCTTGAGCTGTACGTGTCCTCCAGCTGTTCCTGCGTGGACCTCCTCCATGGACGCTCTTGTATCAACGGAAGGTAGCAGCCCCCTCGGCTGAGCTGCGCGGCTTCTGCCCGGCCATGGACGAGCAGGCGGGCCCGGCCGTCCTCCTCGGCTTGCCCGGCGGAGGGAACGCCAAAGCCCCGCAGCCCGGCGACGGAGAGGCGGCCCGGGCTGAGTACAGCATCCCGGGAATTCTGCACTTCCTCCAGCACGAGTGGGCCCGTTTCGAGGTGGACAGGGCCCAGTGGGATGTGGAGCGGGCCGAGTTGCAGGTACTGTTGACGCGGACGTGTTTGCTTTGCCGGACTTGCGTGGGCTCATGTCGGATAAAGTCACTAACAGCGCGTCCACCGAAGGGCAAAAGAACCCACGGAGTTCGACTTGCAGTGAAATGTCCATCAACATGTTTACCTTAGTCACGTTTCTCTCTTCCTGCTCATGTCGCGTCAGGTGTGACGCGCAGCATTTTCTGAAAGTCGAAACAAGCCGCAATGTGGTTCTCTGCACCGCCGAAATAAAGACGAGACCCACGTCATCCGCTCTTTCTAACGTCTTCGTGTTCATTTAACCCAGGAACATCCGTAAGGGCCACGGATTTCAAGGCAGGTTTGGTGTGAGCATCTGAATGTGCTTGCTTGGCGTCACGTTGGTGCACGGCAGCACACCTGAGTGAACCACGCTGGCGTCCACCCTGAGTGAATGAACCACGCTGGCGTCCACCCTGAGTGAATGAACCACGCTGGCGTCCACCCTGAGTGAATGAACCACGCTGGCGTCCACCCTGAGTGAATGAACCACGCTGGCGTCCACCCTGAGTGAATGAACCACGCTGGCGTCCACCCTGAGTGAAGGAACCCCACTGGCGTCCATCCTGAGTGAACCACGGTAGCGAACCACGCTAGCGTCCGCCCTGAGTGAACCACGGTAGCGAACCACGCTAGCGTCCGCCCTGAGTGAACCGCGCTAGCGAACCACGCCACAGTCTGTCCTGAGTGAACCGCGCTCGTGTCCGCCCTGAGTGAACTGCGCTAGCAAAACCACGCTAGCGTCCGTCCTGAGTGAACCGCGCCACTGTCCGTCCTGAGTGTACCGCGCTAGCGGACCACGCTAGCGTCCACCCTGAGTGAACCGCGCCAGCGAACCACACCACAGTCCGTCCTGAGTGAACCGCGCTAGCATCCGTCCTGAGTGAACCACTGTAGCGAACCACACTACCGTCCACCCTGAGTGGCTAGCGTTTGTCCTGAGTGAACCGCGCTAGCGTCCGTCCTGAGTGAACCACTGTAGCGAACCACGCTAGCGTCCACCCTGAGTAAACCACGCTAGCGAACCATGCTAGCGTCCACCTTTAGTAAACCGCACTAGCGTCCAGCGTGTAGAAGGGTCACAGGTCAATCCTTCATCCAAACAGCCTTTAGCCATCCTAGCGTGATGATGTCACAGCTTTTCTGATGACATCACCCTCATACGCGTGAGAGCGTTCACATTACATAACATCAGCTGACTTCCAGCGAGGAAAAAATGCACATCAATCCCTATCATCTTCTGCCACAGCTGGACGTCTCTGATCGTGCTTCTAGTTGACACGTGTGTGCGTGTGCATGCGTGCGTGTGTATCAATCAAAGACAGATGCTCCCAGAATAAAATGTGGAGCTGAAAATGAGGTCATCTTGTTTTTTTTTTTTTCATCTGCATCCTGTCATGACATCCCAAATCTGCGCGGAATTCACCATAAGTCCAACTGCATCTTCTTAAAGGACCAGACCATTTGACTTGAAAGACCTGAGGGCGGTCTGAACGGACATTTATGAACCGGTTTAATCAGGTTCCTCTTTGTCATGAAGTGTGTTCATTCACTTGAGTGTGACCTTGAGCGTGACCTCGAACTGTCATCATTTAGATGTCTTCAGTGTGAAATATCTCATTCATTCTAATCCGAAAACAAGGAAGTAGACCATGGAGATTCCGAACCAACCATCACATCTGAGCAGATCTTTGCGATCTAAAGATCTTTACATTTTCATTTTGATGTCACGTCATCAAGTCCATTTTACGAGATTTCAGCTGTGTAAAAAAACGAAGCTAAGACATCTCAGATGAATGTTGCATGATGGGAAATGACTGGTGTTTATCCCCAGGCTCAAGTGGCCTTCCTGCAAGGGGAGCGACGGGGCCAGGAGAACCTGAAGAAAGACCTGGTGAGACGCATCAAGATGCTGGAATACGCCCTCAAGCAGGAGAGGTAGGAACCACCCGATGGGGGTCAATGGGGTCGTACCAAAAGTGATCAAAGACCAACTCATATGGAGATAATGCTCCTCATAATTGGATTGGCAGCTGTGGCTTCTGCTCACTAGAGCAGATAGTGAAGGACCGTGGGAAAACATCAGTACATGCAGGACCTTTGACCTCAACTGTGAAGTCACATACTGAGAATTGAACCCGTGACCTTTAGCACACCATGGCGTGTGATGAAGGAATTTCATTCATCTGTGTGTGTTTGTTTGTAGATCCAAGCATCACAAACTGAAGTATGGCACAGAGTTAAATCAAGGAGACATCAGCGCTCCGAATTACGACTCAGGTGAGACACACAAACACCACATGTGCCCTGTGATTGGCTGGGGACAGGTACTTTCAGGTACTATGAAAAAAACTTGAGAAACGGTCATCTTACAAAAAAACGCTAAAATCATCACACAGTAACTTAACACTCAAAAGGTAGCTAAGAAATATGCAAAAAATTAATACGAGTTTAAAATAAAAAGCATCTATTTTAACGTCCCAGCAAAGCATTTCATTGGAGATGGCTGCTGGAGCAGAGGGAGCCTAAGGAACCTCCCTCAGGGCTCTGGGCTCCTCTGGCTCCCTCTGGTGGACAGAGCCAGGTACTTTCAGGTACTATAAAAAAAACTCAAGAGAAGCTTGTCAACCCATTAGAAACGGCAGACTCATGGTCATCTTACAAAGAACGCTAAAATCATCACACAGCAACTTAACACTCAAAAGGTAGCTCAGAAATATACAAAAGTTATGAATATGAGTTTAATATAAAAACTATTTTAACGTCCCAGCAAAGCATTTCATTGGAGATGGCTGCTGGAGCAGAGGGAGCATATGTATATAGCATACATACACACTATGTACACATGTATATACTTGTACACATATAGTACATACATACACGTAGATACCCACATGTACATACAATGTCAAACAATAATAATAATAATTAAAAATTTAAATTAAATTGCAATAATTAAATTAAATTCATTTAATTAATTTTTTAAATATTTTATTTCAAATATAATTTAATTATTTTAATATAATTAAAAATGTAATTAAAATTTAAATACATTAAAATTAAAATGCATTTAAATCAATTTAAATCAAATATTT
This sequence comes from Doryrhamphus excisus, assembly GCF_030265055.1. Lineage (NCBI taxonomy): Eukaryota > Metazoa > Chordata > Actinopteri > Syngnathiformes > Syngnathidae > Doryrhamphus > Doryrhamphus excisus. Next base: position 15,196,770 of record NC_080466.1, on the reverse strand, counting down.
TAAAAAATAAATTTTTAATTTTTTAAATATTTGATTTGAATTTCATTAAATTATTTCAATTTAATACAATTTTTTAATTATTATTTTTTGACATTGTATGTACTACATGTGGGTATCTGCGTGTATGTATTAAATTTTAATTAATTCATTCATTAATTTTCTACCGCTTTTTCCTCACGAGGGTCGCGGGGGTGCAGGAGCCTATCCCAGCTGTCTTCGGGCGAGAGGCGGGGTCCACCGTGGACTGGTGGCCAGCCAATCACAGGGCACATATAGACAAACAACCGGCATTCCACATTCCGTATAACAGATATTTACAAATTAATTACGGTCTTTTTGAGAAATGTCATGTGTTTTCTACAGAAAAATAATTATTGGAGGAATCATAATCTTTAATTTTGTGTGTGTGTGTGTCAGACGAGGCCAACGACAGCGACGCTCACACTCCTCCAAACAGCAGCCATCAGCTGAGCTGGAAGCAAGGACGCCAGCTGCTCTCACAGTCAGTACACACACACACACACACACACACACACCCCAATAGTGTTCAATGTCAGTGGTTTGCTGCTGTTTGTTGTGTCAGTGAATGGAGGATTGTGTGGCGGGAGGCTGGTACTGGGTGGGCGTGGGGGTGTTGCCGGGGGCGGGGCTTAAGGAGTGAACAAATGAGCTTTCTGCTGCTGACCTTAAAGTTGATGATTTCCTTGCTGCTTCTTTCTCGGCTGAGGTGAGTTTAAACTTTTTTTAAAAGCGTCATCTTCAACGGATCATGTGACATCGTAGCGATGCTAACTGCTAGCATCTTCACTTCCAGATGATGAGAGAGCGTAGCACGGGTGGGGGGAGGTTGTGTGATGTGTTGGCGAGGAAGGGATGATGATGACGATGATGATTCCAGGTACCTGAAGGAGGTCGGCTATGCAGACGCCATCTTGGATGTCAAGTCTCACCGCGTCAGGGCGCTCCTGGGCCTGAGTGGCGATTTGGGAGAGTCGCTCCCCGCCCACAACAGCAACGCCCTGGTCAACGGCACAGACGCGTTGTCGCCTAAAGAGGGAGGCGTGTCCAGGTATCACTCGCCTGGCGAACACGCTCGCCCAGCGCGTCGTCGTCATCATCAATAATACTTAGTTCTCGCTGTCTTCCAGCAAAGCGTCCACGTCCGACTCGGCTGCCATCTTGGAGGCGTTCAAGATCATAGAGAACGCCGCCGCAGAGTTCAGCGACGAAGACGAGGACGACGACAGCGAGGGGCGGGACAGAACCATCTTGGACCTCGCCGCCGCCGTAAGAAGCGAATCGTCACGCCTTTGTTTGGCTCGGTGCTCTTATTTTGAAAATCTCCACAGATGGTCAGGAGGAAACCGTCTCCTACGCCATCCTCGACGATCTCAGACCTCAGCGATGACCCTGACACAGAGGAGGCGCTCAAAGGCTTTGACTTCTTGTCCAGTCAGGACGAGATGCTCGCACACGGAGAGTCCACCAGCGGTGAGGACGGCGGCGACTGGGGTGAGACATGGTGGCAACAAACTGTTCCTAATGGCTGTCTTTCCAAACTTATGCTTTTATTAGGATTAATAAAACAATAACTTTAAAGTTGGCAACAAATAAATAAAAGCATGCATGGAAACTACAATAAGATCAAGCGATATTTGACACAACTCACTGACCCGTTCAAAGGAATCAGTAACTTGGACTTCTGGGAAAGGCAGGAAGGTACGGGTCGTTTTTTGAGACGCCGAAACGACACTTTTTCTGGCGAGGGAGGTGGACCAATCCCACCAAACATTCATCAGGGGTCCCGGCAGGACCCAAAAAAGGCAAAAAATCCAACTTTTCCGACTTGTTGCTTTTCGATTGTTTTTCAAGTACGCAAATTTTGTTTTTTCGAGGCGCTGAAATGACACTTTTTTGATCCGGGAAGTGGACCAATCCCACCAAACATTCATCAGGGGTCCCGGCAGGACCCAAAAAGGGGAAAAAATCCTTCTTTTCTGATGGGTTGTTTTTTGATCGTTTTTCAAGTCCACAAATCTTGTGTTTTCGAGGCGCCAAAACAACACTTTTCTGGCGAGGGATCCAAGATTTAAGATTTTTAGACCTAAAAAAAATAAGCAGGACCTTTAAGCTTGAAATACTTTTTTTTGCCTTGTTACAACTTATGAGATTCGGGATTGAACCACCAACCTTCCCATATCTTTCATTTTCTGCGGCGTATCCTCACAAGTGTCACGGGGGTGCTGGAGCCTATCCCAGCTGTCTTCGGGCGAGAGGCGGGGTACACCCTGGACTGGTGGCCAGCCAATCACAGGGCACATATAGACAAACAACCATTCACACTCACATTCATACCTATGGACAATTTGGAGTCGCTAATTAACTTAGCATGTTTTTGGAATGTGGGAGGAAACCGGAGAGAACATGCAAACTCTACACAGAGATGTCCGAGGGTGGGATTGAACTCAGGTCTCCTAGCTGTGAGATCTGCGCGCTAACCACTCGGCCGCCGTGCAGCCCGGGTATATCTTAACTCATGCTATTAAAATCACAAGCATGACTATCATGAGATGATGTACCTAATGAAGTGGCCACCCAGTGTGTATTTGTAGAAGAAATATTCCCTGGTGGAGAACCGCTGCCTCTTTTTTCCGTTGTTGCCTAGCAATGTCATCATTGTCATCTGGCCAGTGACAAACTCAATTCCCACGCATTTTGTGATTCCCTGCACTTCAGCACGTTGCAGAGGAGTGATGGCAGCGTGCGCACACACACACACACACACACACACACACACAAAGAGTACTTGGGCTACTTGTGTGTAGCAAGCCACGCTAACGTTAGCATGATTTCACGCAGACAAGGACGAGCCCCCCCCTCTGAGAGACCTGGCCTGGGACGTAGACCCGGCCCTGATAGCCCAGCTCAAGGAGCAGTACCGGCGGGAGCGTAAGGGCAAGAAGGGGGTCAAAAGTACGTACCGGTTCTGGTCTAGACTCTTGAGCTCTGAGCGGCCCATATCAGACGCCATCTTTGTTTCCACCCCCCCCCACAGGACCAAACCGCTCCAAGCTGCAGGACATGCTGGCTAACCTACGGGATGCTGAGGAGCTTCCCGCCATGCAGCCCCCCATGGCGACCCCCTCCCGGCCCGCCGTAGCTAGACTCAATGAGCAGGAAGACGGTAGGCTGATCTCAGCTGTTGTTGCTAGGCAGACTTTGACTTTTTGTTTTTTCCACAGAGGTCATGACCTTCCTGCCATCGCCCGGAAAAGCGTTGATGCTGGGCGGCGTGGACGAGGCGGTTTCTAACGAGCTTGGACTGGGCGAACTGGCCGGCCTGACTGTGGCCAACGAGGCCGAGTGCCTGACGTACCAAGTGAGTCCTCGTGCGGATGTCCTCCGAAGGGGGGCGGGACCTTAACCAGACGTCTTCATGCAGCAGATGAGCAACAGCAAAGACGCTCTGAGGAAGACGTGGAACCCCAAGTTCACGCTGCGGAGTCACTTCGATTCGGTCCGAAGCCTGGCCTTCCATCCCGTGGAGGCGGTCCTCATCACCGGTTCCGAGGACAACACGCTCAAACTGTGGAACCTCCAGAAGACCACGCCTGCTAAAAAGTGAGAAGAAAAGTCATGTTTTTAAAAACCAATAAACTCACGATGTCGTCTTCCAGGTGTGCGTCCTTGGACGTGGAGCCCATCTACACGTTCCGAGGTCACGCGTGAGTTGCTTTATTTTAATATTCCTCAAGTCACATGATCACAGATTCAGGAAATGACATTGACGCAGCAACTTGTCCATAGGTATGAATGTGAGTGTGAATGGTTGTTTGTCTATATGTGCCCTGTGATTGGCTGGCCACCAGTCCAGGGTGTACCCCACCTCTTGCCTAAGACGGCTGGGATAGGCTCCAGCACCCCCGCAACCCTTGTGAGGATAAGCGGTAGAAAATGAATTAATGATGTTTTGCAAATTTGGAGTGGTCAGACTGGAGCAGGAGGGGATAGAAAAGAAGAAAAAAAGAAAACGGAGGGGGGAGTCCATTTTTAGAAAAAATGTCTAAACAACGATGCTACTCCAGTTTCCTTCCACATTCCAAAAACATGCTAGGTTAATTAGCGACTCCAAATTGTCCATAGATATGAATGTGAGTGTGAATGGTTGTTTGTCTGTATGTGCCCTGTGATTGGCTGGCCACCAGTCCAGGGTGCCTGAAGAAAGCTGGGATAGGCTCCAGCACCCCCCCCCCCCCCCCGAGACCCTAGTGAGGATAAGCTGTAGAGAATGAATGAATGAATGAATGAAAATGAGTAGCTCTCACCAGAAAAAACCTCGGTGACCCCCATATTGGTATCGTTATCTGTATCGATATCCGTAACGGTCAAATTCACTCATGGATAACCACAATAAAGGAGGGACGACTGACCAGTCTCCGCCTCTCCCGCATAGTGGGGCCGTCCTGTGCGTCACCATGAGCTCCAATGGCGAGCAGTGCTTCAGCGGGGGCATGGACGGAACCATTCAGAGCTGGAACACGCCCAACCACAACATCGACCCCTACGACTCGTATGGTACGTCCCCTCTTTTGTGTCTTCCTTGTCTCCAACGCAATTCCCCTCCAGGACGAACTCTCTGCTCGTTGTAGAGCTGTCTGTCCTGCGCGGGACGCTGTGCGGCCACAGCGACGCCGTGTGGGGAGTGGTCTACAGCTCCGCCCACCACCGCCTCCTGTCCTGCTCGGCTGACGGGACGGTGCGCTTGTGGAATGCGGCCGACGCCTCGCCATGTCTCGCCGTTTTTAACGAGAGGGGAGGTACGGCGCCGTGTGACATTTCAACCTGACGCTTGGTTGAAATGAATAGATAGAAATTATTTATTTATTTAGTTGTTTGTTTATTTATTATTTATTCATTATTATATTATTATTATTTATTCATTTATTTATTGTTTATTTATTCATTCATTATTATTATTTATTTATTTATTAAGTTATTGTTATTGTTTTTTATGTATTTTTATTTATGTTTTATTTATTCCTTCATTATTATTATTTATTATTTTTATTTATTTATTAGTCAGTTATTATTATTGTATTTATTGTTATTGTTTTTAATATTTATTATTGTTATTGTTTATTTATTCATTCATTATTATTATTTTTATTTATTTATTATTCAGTTATTATTGTTTTTATTTATTATTTTTTTTATTTATTATTATTCATTGTTTATTCATGTATTTATTGTTTATTATTATTTATGACTAAAAATAGTATTATTTGTAATCAATTAATCATCATTGACCACTTTTCAGAGCTGGGAGTGGCCACCTCTGTGGACGTGGCGAGCACGGAGCCAGCTCACATGGTGGCGTCCTTTACCAGCGGCCATGTTGGCGTCTTCAACATGGAGACCCAGCAGCTGGTGGTCAAGCTGCAGTCGGCCGGAGCCGCAGGTACGCTGGTCGGCCATTAAGCGTCATTAGCGTCATCAGCTAGCGTCTTACTTTGTCGTCGTCTTTAGACGCTGCGTGTCGAATCAACAAAGTGCTGAGTCATCCCACCCTGCCCGTCACCATCACGGCGCAGGAGGACCGCCACATCCGCTTCTTTGACAACAACACGGGTACGTGACGCTGTTAGATCTACTTCCTGACTGTATGGAGTCATGTGATTTCATGTCATGTGCACATGAAGGTAAGTCGGTCCACTCCATGGTGGCACACTTGGACGCCGTGACGAGTCTCGCTGTGGATCCAAACGGACTTTACCTCATGTCAGGAAGTAGGTGACATGTGCCCCGCCTCTACGTGTTTGACCGTCTCGCTCACCTTCATATTTACGATGGTTTGGTCCGTGCAGGCCACGACTGTTCCGTCCGCTTGTGGAACATGGAGACCAAGACGTGCATCCAGGAGTTCACCGCCCACCGCAAGAAGTTAGACGAGTCCATCCATGACGTGGCGTTCCACCCGACCAAATGCTACATCGGCAGCGCTGGGGCGGACGCCCTCGCCAAGGTCTTCGTATGACCCATCTGTCTCGTGTGGACTCGGGCTGGCCCGCGTCGTAAAAAACAAACACACCGGGAAAAATGACGCCATGTTTGACTCGCCTGCATGTTTTTCATTTGTCACTATGACGTGCCTTTTGTTAGTTGTCATTTGTCACTTCCTGCGTTGAGGCGTCGTCATCTCCATTCAGAGCCGTGCACTTTGACCTCCGGATGGCGTTCAACTCAGGATGAGACTAACTCGACAAAAAAAAAACAAAAAAAAAACGGGTTTCTTGGTATAAAAGCTTGCTGTAAAATATCTTCATTCCCTCACTGCTTTTCATTTTTGTTGTTAAAACGCAGCAAAGCAAGCAAAACTTGTATATTTAAAAATAACGACAAAGAGTATTTATTAAGCACAAGTTGCTAATGTTTAATGCTAATGCCGTTGTGCGTGCTTTGTGTATTTTTGGTAAGTTACCAGTTGAGGTGTTTTTTTAAAACTTGAAAAAACGTGAACTTGTTGGGAATCACAAATGTTTATTATTAACAATTATTTTATTATTATAACTACATTGTACGTTGGTGTTTGAAAAAACGAGGTGCAAAAAGGTGACTCGGTTACTATTTCATTGCAGAAAACAAGGATGTAGCACTTTTACTCTGCACATACTTTATTTCTTTATGCACTCTGTAAAACTTGAAATATTAGATTAGAATATGTGTTTTGTTTTTGCTCTCTTTATTTGTTTACTTCTAGAAATGATTAATATTGTCCATAAATGTGTACAATGAATATGATAGTCTATTGAAGCTTAGCTAACATGTACATACGATTGCTTTTACAATTAAAAAAACATTGCGTTAACCTTGATACACTATTTGATTCCATTTTTTAGAGCAACCTTGAAAGTGTATATTGTGTGTTGATGATACTACTTATTACAAATATATTTCTATAAGTGGGAGTCGAACATGACAAAGTAGTGTTATTCATGCAATTGGCAATAGAGGAAATATTACATTGCATGATGTCAACAAACTCAAATAAAATGTAAATTGAGTGCAGTGTGGTCTTTTTTCCGCCAGGGGGGCGATGGCGTGTTTCGTTCCGGATGTTGCTTCTGTTTTACAATCAAAGAAGACGACAGTTCGCTGCTGTAAACAAAACTGTCTGTCAGTTTATATGTTTCTAATGCATAAATCTGCTCGGTTGGACGACAAAATGACCTTAAAAACATCTGTGAGAGTTTGAAGTAAGTAAAACAATTCGCATAATCAGCAGCTGCCGAAATAATTAAATCAGCGGCTCGACCGATAGCTTGCTAGCTTGTTAGCTAGCTTGAATAGAGCGACAATAACAAATGTCTACTTCAATATCAGTTTTTATTGCTGGGCTCAAACCTTTTAGTTTTGTAACTCACTGTTCTGTTTTTCTAAATGAAGCATTTACGACGCGCGACTCAAACTGCTAACATTAGCTTAGCAACACCGAGTCAACCGGTGTGAACTTACTTTGGTTCCGGTTATGGTCTCGGTTCTGAGTTCTTTTTCCTTCCCGTATAGCGGGTCCAAAGCTGCAATGACCCGGTCCACAGCCTGACTGGAAGAGAATGGCTGCGGAGCTGTTTCCCACTAAGAAGCTGGTTCCGTCCGCCTCCATCCAGCAGTACCAACAACAGAACCTGACCAACAACAACACCTCGACCAGCGCCACCAAGGGCTGCTGCAACTGGCAGGGCCTGTACCCGACCATCCGGGAGAGGTGGGCGCTCTTCAACCGGTACTGCCACAGAGAACCGAGTCCTGAATCCGAGGTTGTGCCTCTTGTGTTTGTGCAGGAACTCAGTCATGTTCAACAATGAGATGATGGCAGATGTCTTCTTCGTGGTCGGGCCGCCGGGCGGGACTCAGCGGGTTCCAGGCCACAAGGTTTGGATCCAGGAAGTTGTTAAGATTGACAGTCAAGTGAAATCTCACTCTGAGTCTTGCACCCTGTAGTACGTCCTGGCGGTGGGCAGCTCGGTGTTCCATGCTATGTTCTACGGCGAGCTGGCTGAGGATCAGGATGAGATCCGCATCCCTGACGTGGAACCGCCATCATTTCTCGCCATGTTGAAGTGGGTGGAGCCCGGCCACATTTAAACGGCACCAATGGCTGCGTAGTAACTTGTGGGTTCCCTCGCCAGGTACATCTACTGCGACGAGATCGACCTGTGCGCAGACACGGTGCTGGCCACGCTGTACGCCGCCAAGAAGTACATAGTGCCGCATTTGGCCCGCGCTTGCGTGAACTTCCTGGAGACCAGCCTCAGCGCCAAAAACGCCTGCGTCCTGTTGTCGCAGAGCTGCTTGTTTGAGGAACCGGATCTGACACAGCGCTGCTGGGAGGTGATCGACGCACAAGCGGAGTTGGCGCTGCGTTCTGAGGGCTTCTGTGACATCGACGCGCAGACGCTGGAGAGCATCCTGCGGCGCGAGACGCTCAACGCCAAGGAGATGGTGGTGTTCGAGGCGGCGCTGAGCTGGGCCGAGGCTGAGTGCCAGCGCCAGGATCTGCAGCCCAGTATCGAGAATAAGCGTTTGGTTCTGGGCAAGGCCATCTACCTGATACGAATCCCCACTATGGCGCTGGAAGACTTCGCTAACGGGGCGGCGCAGTCGGGCGTGCTCACGCTCAACGAGACCAACGACATCTTCCTGTGGTACACGGCCGCCAACAAACCCGAGCTCTTGTTTTGCACCAAACCCCGCAAAGGCCTGGCGCCGCAGCGCTGCCACCGCTTCCAGTCATGCGCCTACCGCAGCAACCAGTGGCGGTACCGCGGCCGCTGCGACAGCATCCAGTTTGCCGTGGACAAACGCGTCTTCATCGCCGGCTTCGGCTTGTACGGCTCCAGCTGCGGCTCGGCCGAGTACAGCGCCAAGATTGAGCTGAAGCGTCAGGGCGTGGCCATGGCGCAGCGTGTCATCAAGTACTTCTCCGACGGCTCAAGCAGCACCTTCCCCGTCTGGTTCGAGTACCCGGTCCAGATCGAGCCCGATACTTTCTACACGGCCAGCGTGGTCCTGGACGGCAATGAGCTCAGCTACTTTGGGCAGGAAGGCATGACCGAGGTCCAGTGCGGCAAAGTCACCTTCCAGTTCCAGTGCTCCTCCGACAGCACCAACGGAACCGGCGTCCAGGGCGGACAGATCCCCGAGCTCATCTTCTACGCCTGAATCTGTCTGTGGCTACTTCGAGATGAGATTTATGGCTCTGTGAAGGAAGCTGAATCTTAAGGAGCCGTTATATTTATTTTTTACAATTCAGCCAGGGGTACTCGTTTTTTATCAAGGAAACAATCACTGGTAGCAGTGATTCTGAATAATCAATCAGAATAATTCCAACCAAGGCGGAACGGTGGTCTAGTGGTTAGCGCACAGACCTCACAGCTTAGGAGACTAGGGTTCAATTCCACCCTCGGCCATCTCTGCGTGGAGTTTGCATGTTCTCCCCGTGCATGTGTGGGTTTTCTCCCACATTCCAAAAACATGCTAGGTTAATTGGCAACTCCAAATTGTCCATAGGTATGAATGTGAGTGTGAATGGTTGTTTGTCTATATGTGTCCTGTGATTGGCTGGCCACCAGTCCAGGGTGTACCATGCCTCTCGCCCCAAGACAGCTGGAATAGGCTCCAGCATAAACAACACAAAAATGGTCGTTTTACATGAAAATAACTATTTATTTACTAATATAACACAATTAACTATTTACAAATTTCACATTTGGAACTGAGACACGGGTTCAATTCCACCCTCTGCCATCTCTGTGTGGAGTTTGCATGTTTTCCCCCGTGCATGCCTGGGTTTTCTCCGGGTACTCCGGTTTCCTCCCACATTCCAAAAACATGCTAGGTTAATTAGCCACTCCAAATTGTCCATAGGTAAGAATGTGAGTGTGAATGGTTGTTTGTTTATATGTGCCCTGTGATTGGCTGGCCACCAGTCCAGGATGTACCCCGCCTCTCGCCCCAAGACAGCTGGGATAGGCTCCAGGAACCCTCGTGAGGAAAAAGCGGTAGAAAATGAATGAATAATTCCAACTATACATCTCACCAGTATACTGTATACTCTATTGGTGGGAATGAGTCGGAAATATTGTTTATATTTGGCTTGTGTTTTCATCGTAAACATTCCATAAGGTAGTGCCATATCTCCATGTTCTGACAGTGAGATCACTATTTTGAATTCCTACAATGGAGGCCCCATGATGTTGCCACACATGACACAGTGGCCAATCAGGGAATCGAGTCTCGCCGTTCACTTGAAAGAGCCGTTTAAAGGAATCGATACGTGTCAACTAATGACGTTCGTGTTCACCTGAGCAGCTACATGTTGTGTTTCTTCACAGTGTTCACCATCTTGCCGTGAAGAAGCATTGGAATGTGAGTCAACAATCATAAAGTACACTTTGTGTTTCTGTGTCGTCTGTGGAAAAAATGCCCTCCTGTGCGCCGCCATCATCGATGCTTCATCTGGACTCATTTTTTGCCTTAAAGATGAACACTTTCCCCTCAAAAAGAGACTAGATTATTTTATTATATTCTAACACTTCCAGCCTGCAGTCTAGCGGGCTGCCTCGACGCGCTTATCCATGTACGCCTTTATTTTGAAAGCGACAGGGTAACCTGTTGCCGGAAGTACTTTGTGGCGTTCGTGTTGTTTTTTGCATTGTGAGAGGATGACGATTGTTTGTTGTTGAAGAATATTTTTGACGTCTTTGTTGAATGTGGGCGGTGGCGCCAGTGGCCTTAATCATGAAAATAAAAATCATTTGGACTTGATTTAAAAAAAAATATATAACCTATTAACGAAGGTAACAGTGCCAGTTAGTAGTTATCAACTCGTCACTTCCGGTCCAAATTTCACAAAGCAGGCGTGACATTCCAAACAATTCGTCTGTCCGTCGCCATGCAGAGAATAAAAGTGATTTCGGGGCATTTGTGTCCGTCCAGTTCGGACAAGTGGAACGTCAGGTCGAATGAGTGCGCGGTGGCCGGTAGCCCCGACGATGTGGTGGTCGTTCACGGCCTGAGGAGCGCCATCGGAAAGGCCAAACGCGGAAATTTAAAGGTAACTAAAAGTTGCTGAAGTACTTTTCATTCTTAAGTACAGCCTAACGTTGTTGGTATAAATCATAAAGTTGTAACTTGGTCGATAAATAATAATTACGTGACGTCACATTTAAGGACACCACACCCGACGAGATGCTGAGTGCTGTGATGACCGCCGTGCTGAACGACGTCGGCCTTTCTTCTCAGCTGCTGGGTGACGTGTGTGTGGGTGAGCTGTGACGTCACATACACCCAATATGGCCGTCACTTCTTATACATAATGTCAATACATCTTTCTTTTTGCAGGAAATGTGCTTCAGCCCGGCGCCGGCGCTCTCATGGCCCGTGTGGCTCACTTCCTCAGGTCTGAACATCCACTCAATGATGTCATGGCGCATGTTGATGATGTCACTGATGGTTCCACCTTCCTTCCAGCGGCTTCCCGGAGTCTGTGCCTGTCTACACGGTCAACAGGCAATGCTCGTCTGGTCTGCAGGCGCTGCTCAACATCGCAGGTGTGCACGTGACCTTTCTGTGTGTGTGTGACATGTGATTGTGTGTGTGTGTGTGTGTGTGTGTGCACGTGCAGGTGCTATCAGGAGTGGTTCCATCGACTTGGGCCTTGCTTGTGGGTACGTCTGACAATCTACCCCCCCCCCCCCCCCATCTTTGACAACATCCTAAAGTGTGTGTGTGTGTGTGTGTGTCAGCGTGGAGAGCATGTCACTACGCTCCATCGGGAATCCCGGAGACCTGAGCTCCAGGCTGGTGGACAATGAAAAGGCTAGAGATTGCATCATCCCTATGGGGTCAGAGGTCACACGCTTGCACCTTGTCATGTGATGGCGTTACATTGAATGTGTGTGTGTGTAGCATGACGTCCGAGAACGTTGCAGAGAGGTTTGGCGTGTCCAGAGAGAAGCAGGATGTCTTTGCCATGACGTCCCAGCAGAAGTAATCAAACATGTCTGCCGGCGGTGCCGTTGAGACGTCGGAAGTCAGCCTCCGTGTCCTGCCTCAATCAGGGCAGCGTGGGCGCAGCTGTCGGGTCTGTTGGACCAGGAGATCGTCCCCATCGCGACCAAGCTGGTGGACGAGGACGGCACGGAACGGCAGGTGACGGTTGCTAAGGACGACGGGATCCGAGCGGGAACGACGCTAGCAGGCCTCAGCAAACTGCGACCTGCTTTCAAGCCCGACGGGACCACAACGGCCGGTAAGTCGTGTAACCACGAGTCGGTGTCGGCCGGTATCGACTCGCTCTCCCCGACGCGGCAGGGAACTCAAGCCAGGTGAGCGACGGCGCTGCCGCCGTGCTGCTGGGACGCAGATCTACGGTGGAGGCGCTGGGTCTGCCGGTCCTCGGGGTCCTGAAGGCGAGTGCCGTGGTCGGGGTCCCTCCTGATGTGATGGGCATCGGCCCGGCGGTTGCCATTCCTGCTGCCCTCAAGAAGGCGGGTAAGGTAATAATAATTTTGGTACCCAACTTAATTTTCATGAGCAACAAATGTGTGGGAACAGGACTCAACATGGCCGACATCGACGTGTTTGAGATCAACGAGGCCTTCGCCAGCCAGGTGAGTGGCGACGCGGCAGGAAGCGTTCGTCCCTTCTTCAACCTTCTCACAGCGAATGCGTCCATCATGTGGTTCAGGCCGTGTACTGCATCGAGAAGTTGGGCATCCCGCCCGAGAAGGTGAACCCAAACGGGGGCGCCATCGCTCTGGGTCACCCGCTGGGCTGCACCGGCGCCCGCCAGGTCGTGACACTGCTGCACGAGCTGCGGCGACGCGGACGTAGGTCGGTGTCATTGCTCAAATTCGCCTCTCGACGCTGTGCGAAGGCCTTATGTGTGTTTGTGTGCAGGGCCTACGGCGTCGTGTCCATGTGCATCGGTACCGGGATGGGAGCGGCCGCCATCTTTGAATTCCCAGGCCTGTAAAGAACCACGTTCCAGGATCTTTTTGGACGTAATAAAACAAAAGCTTCACGATCATAGCGATCATATCTTTATCACGGAATCAAACCATGGTATCGAGATGCATGTCACGAATGGACGCCAAGTCATTCTGTCCAAAGAGACGGTCCAGTCCATCAAAGGATCTTGGCTTTCTTCCGGGCCTGAAACTGTTCCGTCTTGCTTTTAATGGACTTAACGAGCAGAGACAAGCTCGGCTCCATCACTTGTTTCCGTGACGTGGCGTCCGCCGGTGTCGCGGCGTCGTGCTCTTTCGTACGCTTCTTTGGCGCTGCGGTCTCCATCTTGAGAAGATCGTCTTCCTGACGGCGGCGTTGCTTCTCGTCCAGGATGCTCTGCGTGGCTTTGGTCTTCTTGTAGCTGGGGTGGGACGGGTCCAGATTGAAGAGATGGGAAGTGAAAATAGCCTGGAAGCGAGGGTCCTTCACGTCCACCTGAAGACAAAACGAGACCTGGGTTCATAAACAAAATGGACACCATGGTAGGGTTCATCAAAGTGAACTTTGACCTGGAAGTCATCATCAGTCAGCTGCTGGCCGCTTTTTATGATCTTCTTCTTCTTTTTCTTGCTCAGGTTCTGATGCTCCACAATCTTGTCGTAGTTGAAGTGTTTGTGTTTCTCGTCACCGTCGTCGTCGTCCATCAGCAGCATCATAGCGGCCTACACACACAAACACATCAATCAATCACTCACTGGAAAGCGGTTGCGACATCTTCTGGATATGCCCTCTGACCTTTTGTCTCTCCAGCTCCTCCTCTTCCTCAACTGTGCGCTCAACTTCCTCCTGGTTCTTCTTCTTGTCTTTGCGTTTTTTCTTCTTGGTGTCTGAGGAGCATCAGCAGACAATCAGAACTTTCGATTGTCTTTTGGACGTGCTGACAACGGCGGCACGGCTCACCTGAAGATGTGAGCTCTTCGCTGAAGAACGGGTCGCTGAGCTGCACGTCAGGAGGAAGGTCGTCGTCGCTGAGCTCCTCCTCGGCTGCTTCCTGTGATGCCATCAAGAGGAGACGTGAAAACGAGGTTCTCGCGCCGACATGAGAACGCTCACCTTTTGCTCTTTCTTCTTCTGTTTCTTCTTGTCTTTCTTCTTCTGCAGGAACTCCTGCCATGGCGTCAGGACCTCCTTCTTCTCCATCTTCTTCCTCACGAGCTGCTCCGTCGTCTCCTTCAGCCCTGAAGAACCCAACCAGACAGCGATAGCGGCTTCATTCCATAATATTTGGATGTTGACCTCTGACCTCCTACCTGGCACCCATGTGACCTCCATCTCCATGTCTTTGTCCTGCTTCTCTTTGTCCTGGATTCCTTTGATCAGCTGGCGGTACTTGGACAGCTGCTCCTCGCTCTTCTTTTTCTTCTTCTCTTCTTCCTGCTTGCCCGCTGATGCCGGAAGATGTTCCTCGCCTTCCTGCTCATCATGGAGGTCTTCTTCGTCACTGGAAGAAGCCAGGTAGGCTTTAAAGTCCATCTCCAGTAGCTCGCTCTTGTTCATCTTCTTGCTGAGGGCGCTCACGCGCTCGTGGTCCGTCTCGTCCCATGTCAGCTGGACCTGGATGGAGAAACGCTCATGGTGATGTCACAGACAGGTTCAGACTCCGCCTCCTGGCGACTCCGCCCCTTCCGTACCTTGGAAGTGGCACTGGCAGACGAGGTGAATAGTTTCGGAGTGTACGCCGCCAGGTTGATGTCGGTGGCGGCGTCTTTGGGCTGGTCGTGGAAGATGATGTCATCAGGAACGAAGCTGAAGAAACAAAACGGGCAGGTCAGAGTGGAGGTCAAAGGTCACGGTGGCGGCTGTGTCTCGTACCGCAGGTCCAGGATGGAGCAGCTGCTCTCGTACTCGTAGCCGTCGCACTCCTCATAGATTTTGCCGGCGGTGGCGGCAGAGTCGCACTCGGCCACCGCGTAGAAATACTTCAGGCGCTTGAACTGGTAGTCTCTCATCTTCTCCCTGTGCTTCCTGGAGACACGCACATGAACGTCACACCCGCGGATGCATCAGCAACGATGACATCACCGGCAGACAACCCACCTGTCGTCCTCCGTGTCGTCCTCCGAGTCGTCGGGAAGCGCCTGCAGCTCCGGCGGTCCCTGGACTTCCTCCAACCTCAGTCGTTCCTTTCCGAAGTCTGACGGGTAGATCTGGACCAAAACACCCAGCATGCTTTGCTGCTCTGCACGTACACAGTGTCTTTGTGCCAGCTCCGCCCTCTTACCTTGACTGACAGCACGGCCCCGCCCTCGGGACAGAAAGAGCTGAGCAGGGCCAGCAGGTCTTTGGCCTTCATGCGGTCCCAGTCCATGTTGCACATGGCTAGTCTGTGTGAGACCTAAAAAGACACGCCCGGTGAGACCAGCGAGACCACCGCCCGCTGCTCGTAAACTGACCTCGTCACCGCGTGGCGCGTCTTTGCACAGCTCGCCCCACTCGTGCTCGATCTCCTCTTCCTCACGACGAAGGACGGAATCCACGTCGTCATCATCCTCGTCTTCATCCGAGCTGGTCTCCACGTTGCCTTTCCCACGGGCCAAGTCCGGACCACTGTCATCTCCTGAATCCGAACCGGACCCGTCATCGCCTGCCTGGCTCGCCTCTTCATCATCTTCATCATCAGAACCTGAACAAGCAGACTATTTTAGATCCAGACAAAATAAAAATGTCTTCCTCATCTTTTTTAACTTTTTCACCTTTGCCCTGCGCTGACCTTCCTCTCTCCTCATCTTCATCCTCATCCTGGTCGTCCGAGTCGGACAGCTGGTAGAAGCGTTTGAGGTCTTCGGTGGACGTGTGATTGACAGGTCGCCCCCGCTTGTCCACCGTGTACTTGACTTTGAAGCGCTCGTCGTGGAACATGGACTGGAAACGCTTGTCGATCTTCACCTTGCGTTCTCTCTCGGGCATCTCCCAGAAGCGAGGGTCCCGCTTGACCCGCGTGAAACGCTCATCCGCCGCCTCGCTCTCTTTGGACGACGACATGGCGGCTGTGACCCGGCTACAATGTAATCACAATGCTCCAGTTATCATCTTTATGGAGTGTACAGTTAAATACATAACTACGGCAAGCTAGTTGGGACAAAAAAGCGATCATGAAGCGTATAAAATGGCTAATAACTAAATCGTGGACTACTTTTAACACACGTAAAAGCACTTTTACAGTAGACACGTGACAATACTGTCGTATATGGTTATGGCCAAGTTATAAACGTGTATAATAGGTTTTAAAATATCAATAACTTAATAATACGAATCTAAAGTAATCATGTAAATAATAAGAATCATACCAACACAAACGTACAACTCGAGAGCTCAGTCCGCGTGGTTTCCCAGCATGCAACACTCACTCGACTACGGAAAGCGAAAAAGGACAATAGGTTGTGAAAACATCTAAAAACTAACACAAATTATAACACAAGTACAGCATTAATATTAAAAGGCTCTAAGTTGTAAGCTACGTCACATTGTTATGTTATTTTACGCTTTCCACATCGTTATGTATGTTGTAGTGCGAGGTTACCGGTACATAATTCACCCCGGAACCATCAATAGGGGAGTGGTTGCCACCCGGTAAGGTGAGCGCGAGGGAAAGGGAGTTTCTCTTCCTGTTATGGTTGCAAGGTGTACGGTTATGTCTCACGTAGCGAGGAGGGCGAGTTAATGGTGGTGAGAAGAATAAAGTTTTCTCCCAAGGTCGACACCAGTTCTTCGGCGCTTCAATGTACTCCTTTTCTGTGGCGAACATAGATAATTCATTTCCGGGTTTTGTACCGCCCCCTTTTCCCTGGAGGTCATCTAGAACCGGAAGTAATTAAATGTTGTCAACATTACGTGACAAAGTGGTCTGACTGAAGCTCCGCTATGAATGGCGGAGTGTGTGCGAGACTCCTGCGGGCTTCAGCCTCCCGCTGCTGGACGGTGTCGGCGGGTTGGGGGCCTCAAGCCCGCAGGAGTCAGTCTCGGTCCGGAGGTGGTACCGCGAATGTGTTCGACCGGACCATGAAGAAGAGACAGAAGGGCTGGGCGGCATCAGCGAAGGACAGTCGGAAGTATGATTACTTGAGAGAAGAGGTGCGTAAACACTCACTGGCCACTTTATTAAGTACACCGTCTTAAGGTGTGTTTGTGTGTGTGTAGGTTGGCAGTCGAGTGGCTGACCGCGTGTACGACGTCACCAGGTGACATCCTGATGCGTTCAAGTTCTGGTTAGTTAATCGGTCATTACAGTGTGACTTGTGTCCTGTCAGGACGTTTCCTGTGGCATTGGAGGTCGGCTCCGGCCGAGGACACATAGCTCAACATTTAAATAAGGTACACAACTAATTAGTACTCCAACTTGATTGGTCAACATGTTGATGATGATGATAATGATGTTGTCTAGGACGTTGTGGAGCGTTTGTTCCTAACGGACATCTCAGACGTCACCCTGGTAGGTCAGTTGCTCGTTGCCTACCTGTTGGTCAGTGTGACCTTTCCCCTTTGACCTATTCCACTCAGCCGCAGGTCAACAGGGGTGAAATGACGACACACGTGCTCATGGCCGACGAGGAGTTTCTTCCTTTCAAGGAGAACACCTTTGATTTGGTGCTGAGCAGCTTGAGGTGACTGAAAGGGTTTCGAACACGCGCACTTTGACCTCTGCTCACCTGTTTGTGTCGCTCTCATAGTCTCCACTGGATCAACGACCTGCCTGGAGCACTCAGACAGGTGACATTTTGAACATCTTTTCATGATGACTGGCAGCTGGAATGAACTCTTTGACCTCAGATCCATCACGTCCTCAAGCCGGATGGCGTCTTCATCGGGGCCATGGTGGGCGGGGACACGCTCTACGAGCTGCGCTGTTCTCTCCAGCTGGCCGAGACTGAGAGGGAGGGGGGCTTCTCCCCTCACATATCTCCCTACACGGCCGTCACCGACCTGGGTAACCTTCTGGGCCAGGCAGGCTTCAATATGCTGACTGTGGTGGGTTCACACCTTTACTAGAGGCGGACGTATGACCTGTGTTGTTTCTCAATTGGTGCCCTTACAGCCCTTGACCGACTTCTGCTGCAAGTTTGTTGTTGTTTCAGGACACAGATGAGATCCATGTCCATTATCCGAGCATCATGGAGGTCATGATGGACCTACAAGGTACCAACATGTTCGACATTGTGTTGAGAAAGCCGCTTATACACTCTGTGTGTGTGTGTATGTGTGTTGATCAGGGATGGGCGAAAGTAACTGTGCTTGGAACAGAAGAGCCATGTTGCATCGGGACACCATGTTGGCTGCCGCCGCTGTTTACAAAGGTGTGTTTCCATGACGACCAGCTAGCTGAAGTTGTGACACTTTGAAGTCATTCTTTTACTTTTTAAAGTATTTGAACTCTGTCATTGTTGAACATTTAAAAGTTTTAACTGTTCATTAACGACTGTTGAAATGTGTGTGTGTGTTTCAGAGATGTATGGGAACGAGGACGGCTCCATCCCCGCCACATTTGACATCTTCTACATGATTGGCTGGAAGCCTCACGCGTCTCAGGTGAGGTTCACTCAATCTGATTGGATACTTAGTAAGACAAAATAAGCTTAATTTAAGTGCTGTCATGATTGTTGACTTCGATGTAAAGGATGTCGCACAAGAATGTTGATGAATTGTCGTTTGTCGTTGTAGCCCAAAGCAGCCAAACGAGGCTCGGCCAGCGTCTCTTTTCGAGATTTATCCCAAATCACGCAGGATCCCAGTCACAAGTGAACCACTGTACTTCAACTATTTTGTATTAAATATATTCAAAATTAATTTGCTTGTGTTCTTATGTTTGTCAAGTCATGAAACACTTTAATATTACCATAATACATACATGTCAACATGCGGATTAGAAAACAAGAGAAAGTGTAATCTTCCACAAAAATGTCCAACACATAATTTTACTGACGTTCGTCTTTTATTTTGAAAGCGTTACCAGCTACAGGATGTGCTATGCCCATGTCGCTAAAGCTGCAGAGCAGACGAGAAGCTGTGAAGATCTTTTTTTTGTTCAGGTAAGTTAAAATAATTAAAAAAAAGTAAAAACTATTAAAACTGGAGGGCGCCTGAAGATAAGGTAGCTTCATGATGAAAATGTGTAATAATATGTGGTATAATTTCACCACAATGAGACAGTCGGAGAACACCTGAGGTTTAAATAAAGTTCGTTTTGAAGCCCGCCTGTCACGTGATGTCACGAAGTTGTCATGACAGCGTTTTCGTGTTTACATACCGTTGAAGTTATCTGCGTTTGCTTCGTCGTGACTGACATTTTAAGAGGCGTATGACGATGGTAAGTCAACAACTTCTTAATCTAGCTAACGTATCTCAATGCTAAAGTAGCCTAGCTTAGCCTAGGCGCTGTTAGCTTAACAATACATGTGTTCTGTTCAGCCACCCAAGACTAAAAGCGTGTCAAGAAAAAAGAAAGTCGGGAAGGGAAAGACTTCCGCAGTTGTGGATGTACTTTCGACGCAAGAAATGTCCAAAGAGCAGGTCAGAGCTAACATTAGCCTCGCGTTAGCTGAAGCTAACACAGTACGGCTAGCTTGAGCTTTTCTTTTGTGGTCCTTTCTGCGCATGTGCGTGTCGTGCAGCTGGAGGAGCACATCATCCGGCTGCGAGAGGAACTGGACAGGGAGAGGGAGGAGAGGAGCTTCTTCCAGCTGGAGAGGGACAAGATCCAAAGTTTCTGGGAAGTGTGCAAGCGGAACCTGGATGAAACTAAAGCCGAACTGAGAAACCGAAGCCGGGAGCAGGAAGAGGCTGAGGAGCGACACCGTGTGGAGATAACTGTTAGCATTTCCAGTTTTTAGGAATAACTTCCAACTTGACCCAAAGTCAGCTAACATATTATCTTCCTTTTATGTGTTATTGTTGTTACATCAGGAAATAGTCTTGATCCCAGGAAGTGATCTTTGAATGGGACTATGATAATGATGGTGATGCAATTATCATCCGGTACAGGTGTACAAGCAGAAGCTGAAGCACGTCCTGTCTGAGCAGCATTCCGCGGAAGTGGAGATGAAGATGGACGGCGGGGCGTCGGCGTGGCTGACACGCAAGCGTCACACGGAGGCCGAGCTGAATCTGCGCACACAAAGCCAGAATGTGCAGACGGATGCTCGGGAGAAGCAGCGGAACTCCAACAAAAACATCCAGGAACTCAAACTGGTAACTAGGAACTCCCACATGCCATTCAAATCATTCCGGTATCAAAATATTCAGGCGAAGAACTTTCCACGTTCCACAAAAATGCATGTCCTCCCCAGAAACATCAAGTGGAACTAATGGAGCTCAGCAACAACTACAACAGGAGGCTCACAGGTGATCGGATCAGAACCTGGGAAACGTAGCAAAGTTCTGTGCTAAAGTGGACTTTGTTGTTGTGAGCAGAAGCAGAAGTGAAGCACCACAGAAAGATGGAGCAGATGAGGCAGGCGGAGAGCGACAGGACACAAGCGGCCATCAGCCAGCTGGAGGACAACATGAGTCAACGCCTGAAGGTTCTGATGGACCAACACAACAGGAACTTCAGAGGAGCCGAGGAGTTCTACTCGGCCACGCAGAGCAAACTGCTTGCTGACCACAAGGTTCTGCAGGTACGTTCAGGTCAAATGTCATCCCAGATGTTCTCCACTTGGTGTTCTCCACCTCTTCATTCTCATTATGTGTTCTTCTGCAGGAGGACCTGGCAAAAGCGAAGAAGCAGCAGGTCAGAGTGGACCGCAAGCTTTCTGAAGCTCAGGAGCAGAACAAACATCTGCAGGAGTCCCTGCAGGAGGCCCAACAGAAGCTTCCAGAGCTCCGAGAGCAACTGGAGGGACACAAGCAGGCCTGGTCCGAACAAGTGGTACCTTCAGCTCTCATAAGAAGTAAATATCGATCTTCTGTTGTGGAGCTCCGTTTCTCAGTGGTGTTCTTGTGGACCTGTCCAACAGGCCTGCGCTTCCCGAGTGAAGCGTTTGGAGCAGCAGTTGTCAGACATCAACTTGGAACGAGACATGCTCCTGCAGGCCTTCACACAGGTGACCGCCGGTCTCATGAGATGTTCAGAACCACCAGCCTGCTTTCGATGCGTGTTCTGAACACACATGGTGGCTGCAGGTGGAGGAGGAGCGTGACGCGCTCCTCAAGAAGCAAACAGAGGTTCTTCTGGACGTGCAGCAGAGGAGCGGCCTCAAGGAGATGCTTTTGGATCGGAAGCTGGCGCTTCTGACGGATTCTGTCGACAAGAAGGAGGCCCAGCTCCTGGCCGCGCTCTCCAACGCCAACATCGACCCCACGGCCACTGCAGCCGCCAACATGCGACTTGAGGTACTTCTCAGGGTACTTTGAGGGTTCTGTACTTGGAGATGTTGGTCAGGTTTAGCTGATGGCCATGATAGCATTGTTACCTTCAGGGACATTACAGGATGTCCTGCTTTTGACCCGCAGGAGGTACTCAGAGCCAAAAGAGCCACCATCAAGAACCTTCAGGAAGACCTGGACCACCAGTGTCAGGTCAGCTGACCTTCACCTCTGCGTCTGTGTGAGAGAAACGTTCCTACTCGATGACCTTTTGGTTTGCAGGAGTACAACAAGATGCTTCAGAGATGTCGAGAGCAACTTGAGACGTTGAGCGTTCCGTCGTATGACTTCCCTCTCAGACCTGCTGAGCTGATCCTGAGTGGGCAGAACCAACCAGAACCCGCCCACTGATCGCCATCACCGTATGGACTGAACCCAGAATGCGAGACAGGGGTGCAGCCATCTTGGTTCCCCCCTTTTTGTTGTTTAATAACATTTTTTTAATAATTATTTTACCAGGGGTCCTTGGATTTGTACTAACTCCCCCCTTAGCGCACAGACCTCACAGCTAGGAGACCAGGGTTCGATTCCACCCTCGGCCATCTCTGTGTGGAGTTTGCATGTTCATGGGTTTTCTCCGGCTACTCCGGTTTCCTCCCACATTCCAAAAACATGCTAGGTTAATTAGCGACTCCAAATTGTCCATAGGTATGAATGTGAGTGTGAATGGTTGTTTGTCTATATGTGCCCTGTGATTGGCTGACCACCAGTCCAGGGTGTACCCCGCCTCTCGCCCCAAGACAGCTGGGATAGGCTCCAGCACCCCCACAACCCTTGTGAGGATAAGCGGTAGTAAATCGATTAATGAATGATGTTTTGCAAATTTGGAGTGGTCAGACCAGAGCAGGAAGGGATAGAAAAGAAGAAAAAAGAAAACAGAGGGGGGTTGCATTTTTAGACAAAATGTCTAAACGACGCCGCCACAACGATGCTACTCCGGTTTCCTCCCACATTCCAAAAACATGCTAGGTTAATTGGCGACTCAAAATTGTCTGTAGGTATGAATGTGAGTGTGTTTGTCTATATGTGCCCTGTGATTGGCTGGCCACCAGTCCAGGGTGTACCCCGCCTCTCGCCCCAAGACAGCTGGGATAGGCTCCAGCACGCCTCGACCCAGCGACCCTTGTGAAAAAAAGCGGTAGAAAAATGAATGAATGAATGGTTCCAGAGGACAGACAAAAATGGAGTGTGCTCTCTAGTGGTGTCTGCGCTGTACTACAAAAAGCATAGCTTTCTCATGCTCATGTAAAGCTGTGGCTGCTTCAGTTAAAAAGAAAAAAAAGACAAGAATGAGGAAGTTGACTTTACTTTGCATGAATATAAAAAAAGCTAACATTTAAAAGTCTTTTCCAAGCAAACGAGCTAGCATGCATGCGTGCATGCCTTTTCTTCTTCAAGGCCAACAACGAGGCGATCCGGCCGAGCTCACAGCAGCGCTAACTTCTCATTGGTGGATTCTGCCTCGGGTCAGCTGGTTCCGTGACGGCTGCACTCAAACACGCCTTTCTTGAAGAAGGGGGACAACTCGCACACAGAATGTTTGGAGAGGTGGAAAGTTCCATCGGCCTCGGCGCAGAGTGGCGAACCCGACGACGTCAGCATGACACGGAATAAACTCCTCAGGTAACGCTGCCGCACACAAACACACATGAATATTGTAAAATGGCCGAATAGCAGCCAGTGTATTTGCCAATGAAAGGTCATGTGATCCATGACATCATACCTCCAGGTGGTTCCTCCGTTCAGCAACCATTCTTTCATCTTTGTTTCCAAATAATTTCTTGGGAGGAAATTCCAGAACCGCCAACTGGAATGAAAGCATCCCATAATAATCAAATTATATCCCGCAGAGCCGTAGAAAAACAAAAGGGAGATCTCACCTGAGGATATTTACATCTCAAACTTTGGTGCATTTCTCGAAAGCGACTGTAGCGTCTGAACACGGTCCACGTGTCTTCTCGCACGCTCATCTGTGGAAACACGGTTCACCTTTGACCTCTGAGACATCATATTGTGTAGTGTGAAGACCCACAGACCTTGACCTCAAACTCGAAGTGCTCATCCTTGCCTTGACCTCGAAGGACGTAGCGAGGGATGTTGATGCGGATCCACTCGGGCAGGCCATCAGAGCCGCCGCTGACGGGACCGCACGGCGGCCGTTGCTTGCCAGGAAACAAGACGGGACAAATGTGGACAGTGTGGAAAACACACAACAGAAACACCCAAAAAATCGGAACTTTTTGTGTGGCGAAGGGTACCAAAATAGCTACCATCTTTTGGTACCAGGACTAGACCTAAAGCAGCCGTCACCATGGAAACAGAAACGGCATGAAAAATGTCCTTAGTAGGAAAGTAAAGACGTGCACCATCTTCTCGCCTAAAGTATTTATTCTTACTGATGATTCTGATTTGACGTTTTACATCATCTTTTAAAAGCAGATCAGAACCAGATTGTGGTCCAAGGTTTGGTCTTTCAGACGCACAGGTGCTGAACTAGGAGAGCAACTTCTGGTACGCAACCAAAAGTCAGCTTCCAAGAACGGCTCTGATGAGTCGACGCATTTATTGAGTTCTTGAAGACTATCTGGACCAGCAGACACTCCCGTCTCCGCTTCAGGAGCACACAGCTGATATCCTTACGGCGTCGCAAGTCCCGGATCCGGAAATGCGGTTGCATGGGAAGCAGAACGGAGCCAGGTGTTGCCGGGTGGAGAACGGCGTCCTCCTGGAGTATAACCACGTGGGTATCTGTGAGGAAGAACTGCAAGATGGCGTCTGGGTCTGTGCAGGACGTTCTGGTGCTGGTGTAGAGCAGAGGTTGGATGGCGGCCAGCGAGGGCTTGTCAGAACCGGACATGTTCCCGTGGACTACGTAGAGCAGGTCCGCCAGAACCCGCTTGAATCTGGAGGTGATGACGAGATGGTCCAGAACAATGTCAGGAACTCTGGCGGTCCAATCCAGAGACAGAACCATGAGGTCACCGTCCAACAAAGGGGGACCTTTGACCAACTCCGAGGACTTCTCGGCATTGAGTACGGCCCTGCAGAACTCCTGTGTGAGTTCCTTGCTGTGGGTGAACACCACCAAGAGAACGTCACTGGAACCGCCCAGCAAGCGCACATGTTGCCCCGCCAGACTGATCTGGACCTTGTGGATCTGACTGAGACCCAAACACTGGCAAACCGTTAGGGTGTCTTCAGAACCAGCACCGCTTGAGACCACAGTTAACGCTTTTTCCGACACCAGCAGACACGCCGCTTGAGGGCGTGGCTTCTCGGCGCTGGCCGTTCTCAACCAGAAGACGCTCCGCAGCAGGCCGACCCGTGAACGTGGCGCCAGAGCGTCCAACGTCTCCAGCATCTTGAGTGCCGGAGATGCCTGGAGGTGGTCCAAAGCCGGCGGCATCAGAACCAGACTTTGAGAGAACACATGAGGACCGAAGTTCTTCACGCAAGACACAGAACCTTTGGCCAGATTGGACCAGTCCACGCCATTTTTTGTCGCATTCAACAAAGTAACTTTATGTCCCATGTGGACCTCAGGAGGTTCTGGGACAGGTCCCACTGTGGGCTCCCTGAGATAGATCAGGGGAAGTTCTTTGGACATTCGGGTCACATAGTGAGAGAACAGGTCCTTCACATCTTGCATGCCAACACCGTGAATGATGTCACGGGTCACTTGCAGACCCAGACCAGCGGTTCTGTAGACCTCTGACAACTTCCCTGCAAAGTAGCCCAAACTGGACGTCTTCTCAGGT
The DNA here is from genome assembly GCF_030265055.1 of Doryrhamphus excisus. Lineage (NCBI taxonomy): Eukaryota > Metazoa > Chordata > Actinopteri > Syngnathiformes > Syngnathidae > Doryrhamphus > Doryrhamphus excisus. Next base: position 15,171,583 of record NC_080466.1, on the reverse strand, counting down.
TCTAAGATGGCCGTTTCACCGTCACAGTGTTCCTCTGATCCAGAGGTTCCCAGGTCTTCGGAAGAAGCCGGGTCACATGGCAGTGACGGGACCCGCCTCTTATCCACCTTCACCGTCATGTTTCGGTTTTCATCCATGTGATCCCGACCGGATCTGGCACACGCTTCATTCTTCGCCCGCAACTCAAGCGTGGCCGCAGGCTCTTCTTCCCGGGTCCCTGGTTCTACCTGAGGGTTCTGGTGGACGCTTGCGTCCGTCTGTGTGCAAGAGGAGTGATGACATCATCATCCACCAGTGCCGTCCATGCATCCAACAGAACCTTAACCGGACCCAGTGGAGATTGGCACATGCAAATTAGTTTGGATGTGCTGACATCAAAGTTCTGGTCCCCGTTAATCCGCTTTCATTCCAGATTGGAAGATTTGATTTCAATTAAAGTGAACAGTTTGAGATCAACATCCACAGAACCAAGATGGAGTCAGATTGGACCTTGAAAACTGATTGACGATGATTGACAGATAACGTTGTGACAGGTACGTGATGAAGACCTACCTCGTATTTGACCTTCAGTCCATGATTCTTATTTGGCAGCTTGTCTTCCTTAAAGAAGAACGGTCCACGTGATGAGAACCTTATTCTAATTTCACAAAGTCGGGAATTCTCACCTCCTGTGTCGACGTGCTTGCTTGTACCTCCTGCAGGGAGACAGAAACAACGTGAGCGACTGGATCTTTTGGAGGTGCCGGAACCATAACCTGCACAGACTCTGTGGACCCACCTGGAGCGGCTGGCAGGAGAGCGAAAGTCCATTCCGGAGGTTCATGTTGCGTAGCCTCCTCTGCACCTCCTCCTCGATGTAAGCGTTGATGCTGTTGCAAAGACAACGTGAGGAGGACGGCCAGAGCTGTGTGGTTCTGTTCTGATGTTCATACCGATCATCTGACAGAGGAAGGAGTGTGTGCAGGTGAGTTCCCCGGCTCTTCTCTCCTTTTTCGATCTCCTGTTCCTCCCTGTCAAGCAAACGTGGCCGTCATCAGATGTTTCATAAAGCGGACGTGTGCTGGTGCTGACCTGTGTACGCCTTTCTCCTCCATGGAGGCACAGCGTCTGAGGGCCAAGTGCCTCTTCTTCAGCCGGCCCACCGCTTCTTCCATGGCTTCCACCTGCTGCTTCTCTTTGGACTCCAGGATCTCCTTCTCCTTGAGCCTCACCTTTTCTTCTTGACGGGCAACGTCAGCCGTGAACTGAAAGGTCTCCTGGAGGTGCAGCAGGTGTTGAGCGCACGCCCGGTGGACCTCCAGCTTCTCCTCCTTCTCCTGAAGCTCCTTCTCCACTTGGTACAGAAGTTCCTGTGGGCCAAGGGGATGCTCGAGCACCTCCTCTGCTCGCTGTTTCTCCTGTGCCAGCGCCGGGAGAAGGTTCTGGGCTAGGCTCCTCAGCTGGCGCTCCTTGCAGTGCAGACGTTGCTCCTTCTCCAGGTTGTGTGCCAGTGGGAGCAAAGAGGTGACCTCCTTCTCCAGACGTTCCTTCTGCCGCTGAAGCGCCTCCTCCATGCGTCCTAGCTCCTCCAGCTGAGTTCCTTTGAAGTCTGTGTAAAGAGCGAAAGCGTTCCTCGCCTCCTCACTGGCTCCTCCCACCTCCCTGGCCCGCAGGAGCGCCTCTCTGATGTCGGCTAGCGATTGTTGCTCCTCCTCCAGGCGGCCTGCTTCCTCCTGGCTCTGCAGGGAGACTGCGGCCTCCTCTTCATCCCTTAGCTGCGCCTGCAGCTTCCCAACTAGGCTCATCTGCTCCTTCTCCTGCTCCTCCAAGCGCCTCCTCTCAGTCTCCAGACGTGCATGCTGTTCCTCACGCTCCCTCTTCAGCTCCTCCAGCTCTCGGTAGATCTCCTTCTGCTCTTCGTCCTGCTTCTCCTCTGCTCCCTCCTGCACCTCCTGGAGGTGGGAGCGTCTGTCCTCCTCAAAGCGTTGCTTCTCCTCCAGGAGGTGGCGAAGGAGGATCTCCATGTCCTGACTGCGGCGGCGAAGGCTCTCCTCCTGGCGAAGGATCCTCTGATGCACTTCCTCAGATTCCTTGCGCTGGCTCTCCACCTCCTGCTGGAGGCGCTCTAGCTCCGCCTTCTCGCTCTGCTGCTTGGCCTCCATCTCCTTGATCAGCCTCCTGCGGGGATATGAGGAGTTGCATCAGTTGCCACGGTAACAGTCAGACGTCTCCTCACCTTTTCACCTCCAACTTGTCCAACTCCTCACGCTGCTGTCGCTCAAACTCCAGCCTGCAGACACACATGGAACGTCACCAAGCTAGCAAGCTAACGACGACAACAACAAAAGGACGTCAAACAGATGGAATGCAACAACGACAACAACAACAAGCCAATGGGGGCTGAAAGGAAGTCAGCATGGACGCAGACAGGAAGTGGACAGTCTACCTGAGAAAGACGGGGCCCTTGTCAGTGTAGAGACTGCGGGCGGGGCGGAGGAGGGGACAGAGTTAAAGAGCAGCACATCATCGCATGTCAACAGGGCCTGTGTTGCCTTGGCAACCGGTTGTGATGACATCACTACTAAGTGAGGCTTAGACTTGAAAGCCATGATGTCGTGATGAACTGTGAACTCACCCCGGGTTGTAGAGCATGACAGTGGAGAGGTTCTCACAGGACTGGGACAGGTCACTCATGGACAGACTGAAGGAGGACAACAGGCCGCTCTGAGAGGACGGGGGGGGGGGCATACGTTTGGACCAAATCTGAGACGTGGAGACTCGGTCAAGCGGACTCTCACCTTGCGCTTCTCTCTGAGTTTGGCCGCCTCTTTGGGGTGATTGAAACGGAACATGTTGGTTCTGCCCAGCAGGATCACAGCACCTGCGCAAGACCACATATTGTATAAAGCAAAACCAGGACCAGGACTTACCTACCCAGGATACTGATGATCCTCACCTTGGTTGAGCTGAGTGGGTGTCATCACCTGGACTCCATTGATACAACACTGAGCTCCACTGAGTGGTACCAGCGTCACAGTACCGTTCTGGTTCTCAAACATGCAGTGCTCGCTCTCCAGGTCTAGACCGTGCAGAACTGTGGAGGACAGAACACAGTGGGACATCTCCACAGCAGCAGAACTAAAGCATTATTTTTAAAAGCTGGTCTTTCTTCAGGGGTCTGATTGGCTAAAACGGGCTTACAGTTCGGGTTTATAGGACCTGTGGCCGGATTCGAACACTTGGAGTTATAGAGGATTAGTTGACTCACTGATGTCCTGCTCCGTGGACGCGTCCTCTCTGCCCACAAATGTGCGTCCCTCCTGACGGACGACATGTCCACAGGACAAAATATAAATAAAAACGCATGGGGACAGGCTGCACATTGGTGAAGTGGGTTTTTACTTTGAGGTGGTAGAGGATGATCCCGGTGCTGAGGAGGTCGTCGTCAATGCCGATGAGGTGAGGCAGCTCAGAATCCAGAACCACGCCGATGCCTTCCTTCCTCAACGCCAGCGTCTCCTCCTGCGGACACGCACAAAATCGTCAAGATTGTCACAGAGAGAAAGTTGGAGAAAAAAAAAAACAAAAAACGACTACCTTCAGGATGTTCTGTGTCTCGTTCCACTTGTTGGTCCATTCTTTAGTCAGCTCAAGAACCTACACACACACACACACAAGTTGAGGGTGTGTGGGAAGACCAAATGTGGTCCCACCAATTATGGTCCCACTCACTCGGGCTTCGTTCTGGTGCAGCTTCTCCTCCACGCTGAGAGCAGTGGGAGAATCCAGCAAAGCGATCTGAACAACAAGCACACCATCACTACACTGCTCGTTGTCATAGCAACAAGTACACCGACAAGGTTACCTGGCTGCCTTCAATCAGCAGAGCTTTCAGTCGTGCGATTTCCGCGCGCAGTTCTCTGATCAGCCTGACGTTGGCGTCCTCGTTGATGGTGGGCTTGTTGATGATGTTCTTGGCCCGGTTGGCGTAGCGCAGCGTACTCAGCGTCTCGCCGTAGTTGACATCGGCGGGGGAGATGGCTGTGAAGTAGAAGCGGGTTACGGTTTTGAATGAGGACTTGCTTTAAAAAAAAAGTCTCACTGGCGATCATGATGGTCTTGGAGTTGCCGCCCAGGCTGTCCTTCAGCAGCCATGTTAGCACGGAGTCTCTGTAGGGGACAAAGACAGACTTCTTCTTCTGGTTGGTGTTGACGCCGTCCTGCGTCAGGTCAGCTGACCCCAAACAGAAAACAGGTACCTTCAGTCAGCACCTTTATCTCGGGGTACTTGACTGTAAATCAGCCCAAGAGCTTCACTTTGTGTTTCTGACCCAGAGCAGAGATGACGTTTCCCAGTGTGACCAGAGACTTATTGATGTTGCCGCCTTCTTTCAGCCTGACGCCAGTGGCGCCGGTGGAGTCTGCCCGCTCACTTCCAGCCAGGTCCACCAGGTGGATCTTGCTGACCGTTTCACTGGGCATCTCTGCATCAAACTTGGCCTACAAAGAGTGATGATGTTGACACATTGAGAAGAAAAGAAGGCAGTCATGTGATGCTTTGAGAAGATGAGAAGTTGTGACCTGTGTGAAGTTTATGGTGAAGATGGCGTGCGATCGGCTGCTGACGTCATTCATGCCTGTGCTGGCGGTAGTGCGGTTGATGTTTCCTGCCTCCATCAGCTCCTCTACGTCGCTGTAGTTCTGGACCAGGTGTTTGGACAGATCTGAGGTCAGAGGGTGGAAACAACCATATAGTTCTGGTAAGCACTCGTGCTGCAGTGCGCTGAATCTGCTGCAAAGTGGGTGTCACCTGACCTTCTACATAAGGCCCACCCTTGGGGTGCTCCCTCACTCTCAGGTTATACGTCTGGGTGGACTTCCTCCTTAGCAGATCCCTCACACGCTCGTTGTAGATCTCCAGGTAGCTGTGAGAAAAAGACCATGACAACAAGATTAGCTTGCCGAAATGCTAGCACTGACTTGCACGGCCAAGCAGCCAAGAGCGGTGATCACCTGACTTCTGTACGGAAAGAAGCTTCATCCCATCGTGTGGCTTCTGCGATGCGGCCAAACAACCCCTCGCAGATCCTGGGGATCAAACCCGCATCTCCCTGCAGGACACAACATGACAGCGTCGCTTCCAAAGACTTTAAAAGATGTTTCATTTCTTCAGATAAAGTTGGACCAACATGAAACCACCATGTGACATGAGGGCATATCACATGAGGTGAGCATCCACACACACACACACACACACACACGCAGAGAAACGCATTGGTGGCATTACTGGATTTCCCATCATGGTGTAAGATTTCCCAGATCCTGTCTGACCATAGGCGAAAACACAAGCGTTGTAGCCCTCAAACGCTGCTTTCAGCACGTCAGAGCCCAAATCTCGAAAGACCTGAAACACAAGTAAAAAAAAAAAAAAAAGCGTTACAACACTTTAAAATGTCGCTCATGTTTCACAACCGCAAACATGTTTGTAGAAGGTCACCACTGTTTACCTTATCCTGAGAGACGAAGGTCGAGCTCTTACAGTCGGCCGAGTCGTACGAAAAGTCGTACGTGAAGGTCTTTGTTCGATCCCTCGTGGACTCCCCTGTGATGCCTTCAGGGATCTTTTCAAAGTAAGAAACACTCACATGGTTTTCTAGTTGAATTAACATCTCTGAGGGGAAGTAGTTCAGGAAGTACCTTCAGGTTGGTGATGGTGGTTTTGGTACCGTCCATCTTGATGATGCACTTGGCCATCAAGTCCTTCTCCCTGAAAGAAGAACAACTTCAGGAACATTTTCCAGCCTTTATTGCCCAATCAAACTAAGCATACGTCAAGTGCCATTTATTTCCCGTGCTAAGCAAAATAATTCAATATTTCAATCTATTACTTATTTATAAAATATGAATTCCACTGCAGTCCTCACTAGTCAACACAAAGTGTGTTAGCATAGTTAGTGGAGTGTATCTCTTTATCAACAACACTGCAATGTTCCACAATGTCATTATCCACTCAAGTTTGCACCCCCCACTGATAGAAAATGTGCTAAAGTTCACCCTACTGTAGTTTAGTACAGTACAGCTGACATGTAGGTTATTTCTAATCAGTCTTACTGTTAAATATTCACCAGATATTTTGATAATACTTGATTTTAGGAGGGAAAAAAAACACCAAGACCCACGTTTCGTGTTAGGAACAAACAAAATGAAACATATTCTGGTGTGTATCCATTCTAAAACCATCAGTGTTCATGTTGTCAAAGCTGTTAGTATCCCAACATTGTTATTAAAATATCTATTTTAAAGAGCTCACCGTCTGTCCATGGGTCTGACCCGGACAGCTACCCGAACCGATGCCATTGCACATCCCGAGCTGGTCCCGTCCAGTTAGCTTGGAGCCAAGACGATGAGAAAGCAGCGGCTAGCTTATATGCGAACTAGCTTAGCATGATGAGGGTCAAAAGTCCCAAAGCTAAAACCTCTGGCTGGACACAAATTCCACGAAGCAGAGACAAAGCGAGTTGGACCGCCACCGCAACCAGATGTTATTGTGATGCGCGGCAGGAACCGACTGAGGTCCAGCGGCTGGAGGACACAATTAGCTGCTTAGCTTGTTTTCATTGGCTAACAAGACCCTATAATATAAACAGGTAAAAACTTCTTCTTCTTCGAATCAATGACCAGCTAGTGAGCAATAAAGCGTCACTGTCTGGTAGCGCCCTTAGTGGCCATAATTGTCACTTGCGGTATTTACCCTAACAATTAAATTATATATAAAAAACATTTAAAAATATAATTATGTGTTGTTTCTTTTAGAATTATTTGGATGTGCGGTATCGCTCAAATTTTTTGATAAAAAAAAAGAAATCTTTAAAACTATCACATTCGTTACTTGTACTTCAACTCCTGGCCTGCAGGTGGCGGTAAAGAAAAGAACTCTCAGAAAGTGCTGTGTCGGCGCCAGCAGAGTACTTCCTGTTTGACGGCGTGTGAGTAGAGAAGAGGTGAGTTTTTGTAGTTGGTGTTTTTCTTTTTAAACATATTTATTCAGCTTCACATATTATAGTCCTTAAAATAAAAACAACACATATCAAAACAGCGCGCCGAATTCAAACCCTGTACTTTGCTATTCGGGTAATGAAAATAGTAGCTCTGTTAGCTTGGAAGCTGGCTAGGCTACCAGTTTGAATGAAGCACAATGCGAACAGAATAACAATGTTTTTTTGAGAGAATGCGATGAATATTAGCTGGTGTAAGGATCAACGTAGGTTCCCCATGATGTTTCCAATGTGCGAGTTTATTAAGAGATATAATGAATGGTAGTGTTAATATACGGTATCGGCATTTGTGCTAGCATGTCTGTATTGCTGTGATCAAATGGTACCGGAAGTAAGTTCATCAGTGATCCCTAAAACATAAACTATCCATTAAAATTCGTTATTTTTATTAGAATGTGTTTTTTATACACTGAGTACATACAATAACACCACGTTCATGCCAAACTCCATTCCAGCCTGCTATTAACAGTCCTGAATAAAGCAGTCATGTCTTCTTAATGTACATATGATGATGACATATTCTCCTAATGTGACATGTTTGTAATGTGTGAAAATGTAGCATGGACATCAGGCCAAACCACACCATCTACATCAACAACATCAATGACAAAGTCAAGAAAGAAGGTGAGCGTTTTCTCCAGTTGAACTCAATTTTTTTTGCCCATCATCCACAATCCTTATGTAACAAAGTTTTGTTAGCGCTAACAAACCCTGCACGGATAGAAACCCAAAATAAACTGAAAATGACATCCCAGACCAGATGGGTCAGACTGCTAACTGTCCGAAGAGTCTATCTATCCATGTATAAAGAAAACATGGAATATGGGCTTGTTGTTTGCTACTCAGAACACAAATTGGTGTCCTATCACATTGTTTTGGAGTGGGCTCGCTAACCATAGATAGTGGCATGAGTCGGTGGGTCACTACACCAGAAAAATAAGTTATTTGTGTTGTCTGCTGCAGCTTTGTTTATATATAGGTCATTCAGATAAATTTAACAGTAAATATTCGGGATTTATTGTCAAAGTAGCTCCCGCATGCTAGCTGTTTTTCTCTCTTTAGAACACACAGAAAAGAGAAAGACTTATGTTTTACATAACGATTGGAGATGATTGGCAACTACCATATTTTTAAAATATAAGACTTGGCTTACTGATGACACGCTCTCCCGCAGAGTTGAAGCGTTCGCTCTACGCGCTCTTCTCACAATTCGGCCAGATCGTAGAGATCGTGGCCATGAAGACAATGAAGATGAGGGGCCAAGCCTTTGTGGTCTTCAAGGAGCTTGCCGCCGCCACCAACGCCCTGAGGCAGCTGCAAGGCTTCCCCTTTTACAACAAGCCCATGGTACTGAGCTCCACTCCACACCACACGGCCAGCCTATCTGCCGTCATTTTCCTGACATTTTCCTGTCGTTGCAGAGGATACAGTACGCCAAGACTGACTCGGAGGTCATCACCAAGGTCAAAGGCGCTCACGGCGACAGAGATAAGAAAAAGGAAAAGAAGAAAAAGCCTCAGGAGCCGGCAGCTAACCTAGCCAAGAAAACGGCAATGGTGAGCGACTTCCTGGTGTCCTGGCGTCGCTCGCTTCCTGTCGTGATGCTAACGTTTATTATGTTGTCTTCAGGTGCCAGTAGTTCCCATGCACATGCCACCCATGCAGGTACTTTGACGCGATAGCTTAGCTTCCACACAGCATGGGGTCAAGGGGCATTCAAGGTAACTAATCACTGGTGACGCCACAGGTGCCTGACAACCCGCCAAACTACATCCTGTTCCTTAGCAACCTGCCCGAGGAGACCAACGAAATGATGCTGTCCATGCTTTTCAACCAGTGAGTATAGTGTGTGGGTATTACAGTTTTGTTGTATTTTATATATAAATATATGTGTGTGTGTGTCAGGTTTCCAGGCTTCAGGGAAGTGCGTCTGGTTCCCGGGAAGCATGACATCGCATTTGTGGAGTTTGAAGGCGACATGCAGGCGGGCGTGGCGAAAGACGCTCTGCAGGGGTTCAGGATCACGGCCACGTGCGCCATGAAGATCACATTTGCCAAGAAGTAGGCTGCCATCTTGGAAGGCTAAGAGACTTTCAAACCTTTTTGGAATTGTTTTTGTATTTTTTTTTTAATTTTGGGTTTTTTGGCTTGTTTGCCATTCGTCATGAACAGAATCATTGTCTAGGTTTTTAACCTTTTCTTCTGTAAATAAAGTTTTTTTTTTCCAAAACTCTTGTCTCATACTCACTGACAGGTCCTGCTCTCATAGTTTAATGTTAAGGATTAGCATGAAAAACTAATTGTTTATTGACTAACAAAAGGATAAATTATGTCCTCTATTGACGAACAATGCATTTCCGGTCATTTCATTAGCACCATGCAACGGGACGTGCACGTGTGCGCGTTCATGTCACCCTCTCCCTCGTGCGTGCTCGTGCCGGGTCCTGTCTTGTCTTGAAGGCTCACGCAACGGAGTAGCGGTGAGACAAAGACAATATTAGGTATTTTATAATATATAAAATTAATATATAGGTATTTGTAACACCTTTTGAGGCACCAGGTGATGCTAATGTTTGCAACAGAGTGAAGCAGCATCGCACTATTTGTCATCTTTGTGTTCTTTCGACATGAGACCATTTGGAACCCCGTTCTGCTGTGATTTAATTAATTACAGGTACGTTGTTTGAGATTTTTTATTATATTTCTATTTGTGTCATAGCCGTGTACTTTGAAACTACTTGAAACCGATATTGTTTCTATTTCGTCCACATCCTAGAAGTGACACGTTTAATGGACACTTTATTAGGTACACAAGCTCATGAGATGCGACACGAACGTTTAAAGGTAACAATTTTTGCTGAGAAATATTAATAGGACAATGCATTTGTTATTGTCTACAGTTCCTAATATTTTGACCCTCTCACGAAGCTAAGCTAAGGTGGTCCGAGTATTCGAACCAGCTAATGTTGTGTCCAGTGAGCAGACACAGACCGGTAGTGTAGTAAAGATGACGTCACAGCCAACATGTGACATTCCACAGGTGTTGTCTAAAAGTGTCGGCTGCGTGGCAACAAGTAAACCGCCGCCAAGCGACTTCATCAACAAAAACATGACAATGAACTCACAACCCTCACATGTGAGTGTGTGTTGCTGCTGCCCGTCTTCCTGTCCATCACGATCGTGACGCTGATTGGTAGTCTTGGTGTCAATCACAGTGTAGTGGTTTCAGGGGCGGAGCTTGACTCCCAGGTGTGTGTTTATTGTTGGATAGTTGTGTGTCCATGTTGAGTGAACAACGGCAAGAACGGAGTGAGCGGTTTTGTCACTCATACGGTCTCGAAGGCGGGGCCAGTAGCATACACACAGGGTGCAGAAGAACGTAGCATGTGCTAACGTTGTTTGTTTTGTTCAGTTAGCTTGTTCGCAAACATTCATTCATTCATTTTCTACCGCTTATTCTCACAAGGGTTGCGGGGGGGGGGGGGGGGGGCTGGAGCCTATCCCAGCTGTCTTGGGGCGAGAGGCGGGGTACACCCTGGACTGGTGGCCAGTCACAGGGCACATAAAAATATTTACACTTGTGTCATTTTAACCTAATTTTTCAAAAATTAGAATTTTATTTGTTTTTTGTCCCACATATTACTACTTAAAAGTTTATTTTCTTTAATATTCCAACTCTTGGCTACTAAAATAGCATTCATTTCGTCATAATATTACAAATAATTATTACTTTATTTTCATAATATTTGCTTTATTCCCGCATCATTTTAATATTTTCCCCCCAAATTATAAAAAATTATAATTTTTTTTGTTTTGTTTGTCCATCCATCCACTTTCTATGGCGGAAATCCTCACTAGGGTGGTGCTGGAGCCTATCCCAGCTGTCTGGGTACACCCTGGACTGGTGGCCAGCCAATCACAGGACACATAAAAATATTTACACTTGTGTCATTTTAACCAAATTTTTCAAAGATTAAAATTTTACTTGTTTTTTTGTCTCACATATTACTACTTTTAAAAGTTTATTTTCTTTAATATTCCAACTCTTGGCTACTAAAATAGCATTAATTTCTTCAAAATATTACAAATAATTATTACTTTATTTTCATAATATTTTGATTTATTCCCGTATCATTTGAATATTATCAAAAATTACAATTTTATTTGTTTTGTTTGTCCATATATCCACTTTCTATGCTGGAACTCCTCACTAGGGTCACGGGGTTGCTGGAGCCTATCCCAGCTGTCTTGGGGTGAGAGGCGGGGTACACCCTGGACTGGTGGCCAGCCAATCACAGTGTTCGCAAACATCACTTTGCAAACTCTGATGTGTGGTTTTGTGTGACAGTTAAAATGAACGACTCTTCCGTCAACGACTTTGAAGACGTGGACTACGAGGTCCCCCTGGATGAAATCCCAGACACTACGCAGAGCCCCGCCTTCTTGGTGGCCAGCGTGGTCATTGCGGCAGTCCTGGTGTGCATCATGGCGGTGTGCGGCGCGGGTAACTGCGCCTTCATCGCCAACCTGGCGCGCTACAGGAAGCTCCGGAACTTGACCAACCTGCTCATTGCCAACTTAGCCGTGTCTGACGTGTTGGTGGCGGCCGTGTGCTGCCCCCTGCTGTTGGACTACTACGTCCTCAAGCAGCTGTCCTGGGACCACGGCCTCCTCATGTGCGCCGCCGTTAACTACCTGCGAACGCTCTCACTCTACGTGTCCACCAACGCCTTGCTGGCCATCGCCGTGGACAGGTACTGCTATTACCGCTATCAACAACTTCCTGTTTGTGTGTAAACAATAACAACTTGTGCAGGTACATGGTCATCGTTCATCCTCTGAAGCCTCGCATGAAGCACCAGACCGCATATTGCGTCATCATGGCCGTCTGGGCGGTTCCGGTAATGATCTCCATCCCGTCGGCGATCATGGCATCAGAGACCTCCTACCCTCACATGGGGGGCGGGGCCTCCAAGACGTTCTGCGCACAAATCTGGCCTGTGGACCAGCAGCTCTTGTATCGATCCTACTTCCTGATGGTCTTTGTGGTGGAGTTCCTGGCCCCCGTGAGCGTCATGGCCGTCTGCTATGTCCGCATCTCCGCCGAGTTGTGGTTCAAGGACGTTCCGGGCTTCCAAACGGAGCAGATTCGGAAACGTCTCCAGAAGCGGCGCAGAACGGTAGTGGTTCTGATTCTGGTTCTGGTGGCCTACGTGCTGTGCTGGACGCCGTACTACAGCTTCGCCCTGCTGCGTGACTTCTACCCCACACTCATCTCCAGGGACAGGAACTCACTGGTGGCGTTCTATATCATCGAATGCGTCGCCATGAGCAACGGCGTCATCAACACGCTCTGCTTCGTCAGCGTCAGACGCCGCGCTCAACGTCCCAAGAGACCCACCCGCTTCCGGTTGGTCTCTTTCGTGGCCCGCAAGTCCACAGACGGGGCCGAGGCACGAACCTCGTCCTTGAGGGTGACCGAGGATGTGGAAGGAGCTCGGTCCAGGTAGGACTCCGGGTATTGATCTTAGCTAGGTCCAAGTTCTTGACGGGGTCCTGGACTTTTATCAGCTGCTGTCTCCACGGCGACGTCGAGTCCTTAGTCGGGACACTTTCAGAAATATCCAGGTCTTTGGACTCGCCGCACGCCGCTCATGTGGTCTACACTACGGTGGTCCTTGATGATCATAACGATTGACGATGGTCAATTAACGCTATCAATAGCGTAGCGATGTTGAAGCTGCAGGTCATGTGAGAAAGTGTTCTCGGGGGGACTTGTCAGCAAGGGTCAGAGGTCAGGGAAATGTGGTGAGAGCCAATGAAAACGCTTATAAGCAAATGACCAACGCATACTAAGAATAGTATCAAAACCAATCAATCACTAATCAATAGGATGTTATGACATGTTGAGAGTCCTAATAATGATATCATTTTCTATTATTATTTTATGATATTGTATATTCCTACAGTATATCATAGATCATATACGTATATCGTACATTATAACTAAATGTAATGAAATAAATCAACTTGTGAGTAAACAACGCAACAAGTCATCACATGGTCTTCAACTTCAGACTTTTATTTTGACATCCAGCGTCCCATTTGTCACTTCCTGGTCCAAAATCCATACGAACTTTACCCTACTTCCTGCCTCTCACGAAGGCCGCCGCTTCCCTCTGCAGCCGCATCACGTCCTCGACGCCGTCGTCAGAGTCGGCGGGGACGTAGTCCGAGTCGTCGCCGGCGTCCTCGCTGTCGTCATCGATGAAGCTGTCCTCGGAGTCCTCGTGCTCGTCGTTGGCTGATGGCCGTTTGGGAGGGGCCCGCGTGGAGCGAGCTGCGAGGGAAGATGTCTTTGTATTTATCCGTCATCATCATCTCAGATTTCATTACAATAAGGGGTGTACAGAGTGCGGCGCGGGGGCCCTTTGCAGCAAGTGGGTGCGTTTTTGTCCTGAAAAAATCAGTCAAAATCATAAAAAATGGCGGTTACCGAGAAGGATGTGAAAATACTAAGCGAAAAAGTCGTCTTCTTCAATTTTTTGGAGGGGAACAAACTCGTAATATTCATTCATTTTCTACCGCTTATCCTCACAAGGGTCGCGGGGAAAACCCACGCATGCACGGGGAGAACATGTGGGATTGAACTCAGGTCTCCTAGCTGTGAGGTCTGCGCGCTAACCACTCGACCACCATGCAGCCCAACTCGTATATTATTAATATTATAAGGGAAAAAAATCTCATTTTAGTAACATAAAGTTGAAATATTATCGAAAAAATTTTTTTTTTTGTAGTTTTTAAATAGCTGTAACAGCTTGAGAAACAAAAAGTAATTCTGGTCACGAAATGTTAAAAAAGTTAGGACACCCCTCCCTTACAACATCTTCCATTTCTATTCTATTTGATCTGTTCCAGGGTCAAACTGTGGCTACGATGTGAGTGTATTTGCAGTAGACAGGAAGTTAGTTGACTACATCATAGTTACCTGCTCTCTTTGTGTGCTTGTACTCTTTCCGATGAAGAGGATTCTTCCTGGGGGGGGGGGGAGTAAAACCCAGCGTGAAATAGAAACAACATCACGTTCTGGATGATGAACATGTCATCTCGTACCTGTAGCAGTCTGTGCCGTAGGGACACTCGGGTCGCTCTGCCTCCTCCTGTTCCTCCTCTTCCTCATAGTCGGAGTCTCCAGGGTGGCTGGACTCTTTGAAGTGAAGCGGGTTCTTCCTGAGAGGAGCAAAATGGCGGACACTGTCAGCAGGAAGTGTTGCGACACGACCAGGACAACGAACCTGTAGCAGTCCTTCCCGTAAGGACACGGACTTCTGTGCCTGGAAGATGACTCCTTGTTTTGCTTGTCTTTGCGCTGTGATTGGTCCACATCATGTGACTTCCTTGTTACGTCTCTGTCAACGATGTCTGGCTGATGCGCTTCCGTAGGCGGGACTTCCTGAAAGTGGACATGTTATGTTTTTATGTGTTACAAGGTGCCATCTTTACATGTCTTTACACTCAACTGTCTTTAGACCAGCTGTCTCTCCTGCGTCCTTCCTCCTCCTCTTCACCTTTGGCTTCTCGTCATCCTCGCTTAGCTCCGCCTCCTCATGTACGGAGCTCGTGGTTGTGGATTTTTTGGTTTGTTTATTTTTCTTTGCAGCTGCGCCATCAAAAAGAAAGACCGCATTGTCCACAAAGATTTATACTGGACGTCCATGTCGTTTTTGTGCTACCTTGGGGACTGCAGGAAGCGGAGGGTGTGGCGACAGCCATCATCCATGAAGGTAAAACTCGTTTTTTAACGCGAGGCGAAGGTGACGCGACTTCCACTTCCTGTGTTGGGCTGATTTTTACACTCTGGTTGCATCATTAGGGCGACAACGGAAGAAGAATTTTGTAAAGTCTTCGTTTTCAGTGAGGAGTGTTCATCTTAACGGGACACTAACCTTATGATCCCTGTCCCCTGCTAAGGACGTGTCCTCCTTAGGAGCGTCTCGCTCTGCTCCTGCATGAAGCGGGGGAGTAGCTTGCGGTGAAAGAGGAAGTGGATCCTGCTCGGCCAACGCGTTTCCTCTGCGGACAAGTCGAGCACAGCTTGTTAAACATGCAAAGTGGCGTTTGATGTCCGACGTTTCATCAGCAGGATGAATAAACATCCGCTACACTTCACATCAAAGATGGACACTTGAAGATCTCATCAACTTAATCAATTCCTACCGAAGGGGGCCGTCTTTCCCGCCCAGCGACACCACGCGGTATAGCAACTGGCCTGGCAGAAGCGAAAACACGTCGCCATGCCCGAGGTTGCACCACACGTCCTTCTGCAGGGGTTGAGGCTCGTCGGTGAGGGATGGCTGAAGGAAGCAAGGGTTCAAGTGGGTCTGTATGGAACACACATGGAACATATCCTTATTTGGAAGCTTTCGGGAACAGAAATAATCAAACAAACATGTCACATCTTCATCTATGATGGCCGTGAAAGGCAACAACTCTCACACGATTCTTTCATTATCCGTGTAAAGAATCATCTTCACTTCCTGTTGAATGACAAGAAGCGTCGTGCGGTCGTCTCAGTGTGTGAACTTACAGGTTTGAGGCGAAGTTGTCCATTGTTGTTATCCAACAGCCCGTGATGTCTGGACACTCTCTTGTCACTCACCTGAGATACAAAATACGAAACAATGCCGGTATTACATCCAAAGCATGTACTGAGAAAAACAAATAATATGTGTATTTTGTCTTTATATATGAGGGTGGTTTACTTTAGAGATGGTGCAGAATAATGTCACAATAACACAAGCTAAAGTGAAAGTGAATGGATGTGTCCCTGCACATTGCCCAAACGACACAAATAAAAGATCGTAAAGGAGATGAGGACTCACTCCGAGCAAAGGACCGCGGCCCAGCACCGTTTCCCCCGGGGGCAGGTGGATTGGATCCCCGCCATTCACTGGGATCAGGTCGAAGCCGGACATTTGTTCTGTGCAAAGGAGTATATATAAATGTAGAAAATGTACTAGCTGAAATACTATACAACTTAATTAATTAACAAATACAACAACGAAAAATGACATTTTATTTCACATTGACAAGTTAATCTGTATTTAAAAATGCTGTTGGTCGCCTCAAAATAAAAATAAAATGTAAGAAACACTTACAAAGTTTAGTCTGAACGATTGATACGTTTTACTCGCGGACTGAAGCAACAACAACAACAAAAAGTACATTTGGTGGGCGCCACACACAGCAGTACTTCCGTGTTGGAAAGCGCATGCTCACAAGTGGACGTTCTCGTCAAGGGCGCTTCCTAGTTTAAACTTATATTTTTAAAATTTACAAACTTTCAAACTTTTTGTCATCCAATACAAGAATAAAGTAAAAACGTGTAGCAGTCTATTTTATATTAACTAGTTTTCAACATAAAGTAAGGAGATTAGGATGGGCGTGACTCTCTTTGTACGCATGCGTATTGCATCGCCAGCTGATGACGTCAGATGTGTGTAAACAACGATCAGACATTTAAACAGTCCGCTGTCAGACGACACTCTAAGTAAGTCCTAACGGGGAAATGCTTTCATCAAGTAACAACAAGTCATATTTGCTATTTAAACTAATACTAAACTAAGTAGAAATTATACACGCTGTTCGCTAGTTTGTTAGCAAGCGAGCGGAGTCTCGTGTTGCTAAACGTGATTTGGAGGCTGCGTCTTTTTCAGCTTAAAAATAATATTTTTAAAGCTTTGAAATTGCATTTATATGTCAATATTCATCATTCGTTATTCATTACTGTACATTGTTTTCACGAATACATATGTAAACATTCATTTTCTACCGCTTTTCCTCACGAGGGTCACGAGGGGTGCTGGAGCCTATCCCAGACCTCTTTCGGGCGAGAGGCGGGGTACACCCTGGACTGGTGGCCAGCCAATCACAGGGCACATATAGACAAACAACCATTCACACTCACATTCATACCTATGGACAATTTGGAGTGGCTAATTAAACCTAGCATGTTTTTGGAATGTGGGAGGAAACCGGAATACCCGGAGAAAACCCACGCATGCTCCACACAGAGATCGAGGGTGGAATTGAACCCTGGTCTCCTAGCTGTGAGGTCTGCGTGCTAACCATTCGACCGCCGTGCAGCCCCATAAGTAAACATGTTCTAGCAAATACATAAGTAAACATTGTACTTCATAGCATTGATGTGATTGGTTGAAGCGTTCAATGCTGCTTGAGTACTTATTTGCCAGCAACAATAACTCCAACACTGTGCTTCAGGCCGTTGGAGCTACTATGCAGCTGGAGCCTATGAGGACCACGCCTGTCTTCTTGCTATGCGATGGACGAGCCTGCCTGTTGTCTCACAACTTTGCCGAAAGTCTGCCGACTGAGATGAGCGTGAAGATCTTTGGCGAACTGGACGCGGAGAGCCTCTGCAGCGCCTCCAGCACCTGCAAGCTGTGGCATCACATCATTGAGGATAATGAGCAGCTGTGGAGGAGACAGTGTCTCCTGGTGAGAGCCGTCTGTCAGAGGGAGGTGGACAGCGACCGGAAGGATGGACTCTCCTGGAAGGTTGGTCACAATGTGTCACAAAATGTGGCCGAATAACGTGCCCCTACACAGATTACAACACAAGACAAAAATGACAAATAAAGTTTTAAACTAAAGACATTTGTTAAGCCATACACACGCCTACCTCTCACATAGAGATAACAAATAAAAGGGAAGTAGTAAGGAGTGGCCAAAACTTCTATACACAGGAGGTGTTGCACTAATTAGGAGCAGTAGGGGGTACACGGTGACGTTCTTAGCGTTCAGTGTCAACATGACAACACAAACACATCAAATTAAACTGAAATTTGTGTAATTATAACATGAACATATATACAATATTTACAATAACATTATAACCCTGGTGGCACGGCGGTCGAGTGGTTAGCGCGCAGACCTCACAGCGAGGAGACCAGGGTTCAATCCTATGTGGAGTTTGCATGTTCTCCCCGTGCATGCGTGGGTTTTCTCCGGGTACTCCGGTTTCCTCCCACATTTCCAAAAACATGCTAGGTTAATTGGCGACTCTAAATTGTCCATAGGTATGAATGTGAGTGTGAATGGTTGTTTGTTTGTCTATATGTGCCCTGTGATTGGCTGGCCACCAGTCCAGGGTGGACCCCGCCTCTCGCCCAAAGACAGCTGGGATAGGCTCCAGCAGACCCTCGTGAGGAAAAGCGGTAGAAAATGAATGCTACATAAGAACAAAGTAAAGTGCACAGGATAAAACTATGGACTAATACAGTCAGTGGACTTATAAAGTGGGCTCATTTTAGCGGCCCCGCCTCCACCAATCCATGACAAAGAGACTGTGCAACTGACAAAAAGGCTCATTCCATTCATGCCGTTGTTCTATGGAACATATGTGCCAAGGTGCTGAAGCCATTGCCTGTTTGCATGCACACGGCAATATATTGAAGCCGGCAAAATTATGAAGTTAATTTTCATTTATTGTGTTTAATTTATTGTTTGCAGTGTACAGTATTTTAAAGATTGTATTCCGGGTTAAAAGTATTGCATGTGTTGACAGGTGGTTCTCGTGAGGAACTACACCCGCAGCTGCCTGAAGAGAGACTGGCTGATTGGTCGCTACAGCAACATCATGTCAGCCGACGAGCTCAGAGACAGCAAGATGGTCCCGCTGGATGCCGAGACCTGGGGAGAGATCTTGCAGGCCGAACTGGACCGATGACGTCATCATGTTTATGTCTTATTCGTCCTTCTAATTTATACCGTTTATCTCCATCAATCGTCAACACTTTTGTACATAGTACTGTACATATATATATATATACTGCTTTTTTGTCTTTTTTTAAAGAAAAAAACAATCTGGATATCAGTATACACTCAAAAAAAGAAACATAAGACCTCTCTAAATAGATAGACTTTCTTTATTGTCATTGCACAATAACACAGCAGTGAAATTGCCAAAGAAATGTCGTTGCCTGGCTCCTGTATAATAATAAATAATAATTTGGAGAATAAATAGATTACATCAAATATCAACAATGTACAATGTAAACAGTAATTTGTAAAAATAATTTAAATAATTCAGAATAAATAATGATAATAATAATAATACAGTATATAATATAATATAATATAATATAATATAATATAATATAATATAATATAATATAATATAATATAATATAATATAATATAATATAATATAATATAATATAATATAATATAATATAATATAATATAATATAATATAATATAATATAATATAATACATATAATAATAATACAGTTGCATGGGTCTGGTTACTGTTGAATTTTATTGAGTGTAATGTGTCAAAACTGTTGTAAATAAGAAGTGATTCAATAAATCACATTGTTCTCAAGCTGCTGCCTCGGCATGGAAACACTCATTGACGCCGAGCTTTTATTGTGAAGTCTGCAACCGGAAGCAACTCTGGTGAACACTCATGTTTGCTTGACACTGGTCCTCCTCAGCATCGCTCAGCCTCCTCGAAAACTGGACCCCCCACGAGAGGCGTCAAAATGGACGACGTGCCGGCCATCGTCAACATCTCCATCTCGCTGAGGATCCAGCCCAACGAGGGTCCAGTCTTCTTCAAGGTGGACGGGACCCGCTTCGGCCAGACCAGAACCATCAAGCTTCTGACGGGATCCAAGTACAAGATCGAGGTGGTGGTCAAACCCGGAACCGTCGAGGCCACGTAATGTATTTCACATATAAAGAAATAATTGTGTGTTCATTTTGTTGTTAGCATACTAGTGTGCAGCGTAACCAAACAGAACCGCGCACATTTATTGACATTAAATGAAGGCAAGTGAATAAAAAAAACACAACTATAACCCTTCCCTTTGGGCCTGCGGCACCACGTGACCTCATGAATAAATGAAGTCACACATGCACGTGCCCCTGCGCCTGGGCACCGTGAGTGACTTGAATGGCTTCATTATTGTTATTTTGGCGTTGTGACGTCACAGCGCCATCTTAGCCTGTCGAGACGTCCTGTTAGCAACAAGATAGCCTAAAAAAGATCCCACAATCAGTTGTTGAGGTTGTCCCATGTCATTGGGTTTTGTGTAAAGGTTCTATTACTGACTTTGTCAGTTAGTTACGTACTTAAGTGTTAAAATTCTGTCTTTTTCAGCAACATGAACATTGGTGGCATCGTCTTCCCGCTGGAACAACAGTCCAGAGACGACGACTCTGTGGTGTATCACGGCAAATACGACACTGAGGGTGTCCCTCACACCAAAAGTGGAGACCGGCAGCCTGTCCAAGTCAGCATTGAGGTAAACAAGGTCTATTCAAATGATGATTGATTGACAGTATCAAATCAACTTTATTTGTAGAGCACTTTTTCTGCCGCTTTTTCCTCACGAGGGTCGCGGGGGTGCTGGAGCCTATCCCAGCTGTCTTTGGGCGAGAGGCGGGGTACACCCTGGACTGGTGGCCAGCCAGCCAATCACAGGGCACATATAGACAAACAACCATTCACACTCACATTCATACCTATGGACAATTTGGAGTGGCTAATTAACCTAGCATGTTTTTGGAATGTGGGAGGAAACTGGAGTACCTGGAGAAAACCCACACATGCACGGGGAGAACATGCAAACTCCACACAGAGATGGCCGAGGTTGGAATTGAACCCTGGTCTCCTAGCTGTGAGGTCTGCACGCTAACCACTTGACCGCCGTGCCGCCAATAACAAAATGCTTTACCACAATTAAAAAGAAAACAATTACAAAGAAAGCCCCTTCCTCCCACCCTCCATACTAGACACAAACACACACACAAATCCCACCCACCCACACACACAATCACACACAATAGGGAGACATGGCATGGCACTGAGGATCAAGGAAACGCCACCTTTGGGGCCGTCCACACTTGGAGGAGGCCGTGCCATCGGGGACCAGCACCCAGGCCCCCCGTGGGTGGCACGTAAACCACTTCAACCATCTTTAAAATGAAATTATTCTCCACTTGGACATCTATGTGTGGAGTTTGTGTGCTCTCCCCTTTGCGTGGGTTTTCTCCAGGTACTCCGGTCAGCTGGGATAGGCTCCAGCATACCCACAACGTAGTTCCTTATTGGGGGATGTGCAGTACCCCATCCAGCTTGTCCCCCATCTTACTGAACAATGGTGGCAGACTGCTTCTCATTTTTTCTGCTTTACACTTTTTTTGTATACGAATTTCAAGTGTTCAAAGTGAGTTTTGTTTTCTAAACTGTTGAGAGTAAAAAAATCTCTAAATGAATAAAACAGAAACACGAGCATGAGCAGCAATGCAGGTGTCACCGTAGTAGCTCCACCTCCAAGGAGCCATATTCTGTTCCCAGCATATCTTGCGTCATAAAAGCCTGTTACTCTCTGCAGTTGAGTAAATCCAGGCACTGTTCACGTGAATATGCTAAGTTTAGCGCCTTCATGTGTTTGTGTTTGTGTTTCAGTTCAACAAGGCGGGCACGTTCGAGACGGTGTGGCAGGCCAAGTATTACAACTACTACAAGAGGGAGCACTGCCAGTTCGGGAACAAGTTTGGCAGCATCGAGTACGAGTGCAAACCCAACGAGACGCGGACCCTCATGTGGATCAACAAGGAGGCCTTTAATTGAAGCCAGCAGAGCCGCATACAAGTGTGCTATGGCTTTTTTTTTAATTTGACACACCGGACTCTCAATATTTATTTATTGATGTTATTTATTATTGTGAGGGGATGTTTGTTGTGTATTTAATGGTGTAAGATGATGTTGCTTGTCAATTGTGTGACCAGAGGCATGCTGGGAAACACAGCAAACACTGAATGATAGCGAGGAGGGACAATCATCATGTGTTTGTTTGCCTCTTTTACCCTTTATTTTTTCTTGAGATACTATGTTGTTTCATTGATTCTTCATGACTTTTCATCAAACTATGCTGTTTTTCATCCAAGTCATTATTAAAAATGACCTTCAAGATCTTGTTAGTACTTTGGTATTTTTAGTACTTTGATATATACAATATTTAGCCGTCAATCCTTTATTAGCGATAAACTGACTCGTACTCACAAATAAGATTTTTTATTTAATTGACAATAAAAAGCAGTTCGCTAGCTAGCATGCAGTCACCAACAGCGGCAGCGAAGTGAAGCGTCTTCTATCGAATAGACGAGCTTGGTCAGCGGAAGCCCCTCCCCCTCTGCAGTGACTAGCTGTCCTAAAAGTCCCAGTCTGTTCTCAGGACCTGTCTTCATCAAGAACACCTCTACTAATTCAAGTCATTCAATTCATTCTAACATCTCTACCATCTCTACCACCTCGACCGTCGCAACATGGTAAGACACGTCATGTGTGGACCGTGTAAAGCCGACAGTTATTTCAAGTTGTGTGCCGCTCCATTAGCCGCCTTTAGCTCGGTGTCGACATCAAAATAAGGCCTTAAGTTTGTGGTCGTGACTCCATGACAGCGCGGCTTCCTCTGTGCTTGTCGGCTTCTCTTTCGACATGGCTTATTTATTTTTTACAAACGTTTGCACGTCAATGAACTTGTGAGGAGCCAATTGATATTTAAAGCAGGTTAGGTCTGCTGTTGTTTATGCTAAGATTAGCTTAGCTAGCTGCGTCAAGAGAAGCGGAAGGAGGCTCTCGCGCTAATCAAAATAAAAGCATTTTAAAGGTGCTCCCGCCCACACATAAGCACAATTCACAAGTGTAGGTAAACTTAATTGTGGAAGGTGTTCATGCAGCACTTCCTGTTTGTAATATTTATATTTTATCGCAGTAGCGACCAGCTTTTCACGGAGGTTACGTCAAAGAATTGGAGTAATCAATACATCCGTAAAGATTCTCATTTATTTTTGACACACAGCTAGCTCCATGCCCTTCTGGACTCGCCTGCTACTTGACATTGATGTTAATCTTTGATTTTGGATCACCGCTGGCAATAAAAGTGGATGTTGTAGTTATGAGAGATTCATCTCCAGAACAAGGCACTCCTCATCTCTCTTCAGTTGCCATTGTTCACTTGTGACACACTCCAGGTTCAAGCCTGCTTATCAAGTGCAGTAGATGGCATTGTAGCTCTGCATTGCAGACGCACTTCAACATGCATAGGATGCACATTGATTTACAAATGGCAAATTTGAATGCTGATTCTCGAATGTGAGGGCTTCCACTGTGTTCTATATTTATATTTATATATCTTTACAATCTCAATAAGATGATCATATGTTTTTTTGTGGTGATAAATCACTTCCTCTTTTGTTTAGAACATTGTTGAGATATTAATCGTGTTAAAAATATGCTTGTTTCAGGGGAATGAAGCCAGCTACGCTTTGGACATGTGCTCGCACTGTAAGTATCACCTGACTCACTGTCTATACCCTGATATATAATATCTAATCTAAAGTCATAATACCTGTTATCTAAGGTTATATGCATGTGTGCCTCTCGTCCGCACGTACATGTAGCTTTTGTCCTTAAAAAAAACGAGCCTTTGGAATACTACAGTGGAGATTTTCAAGATCTTGTATGTGGGCGGGTAAAACTGATATTTTTGTTTTGTGTGGAAAGAAATGCGCCACGCCTCATGACGCCGCTTGCATTTCAAGCTCATTTAACAACTGAACACACAAGTTATTGATTCTTGGTGTTGGTTTGATTTTGTGCAGCGGTAGATGTGCATCTTATTACACACAATTGTTTAAAAATAAATAAAAAATCTAATCATGATGTTTCCTGGGCTGCCTGTAAGTGTGCTTCTTACTAGACAAAACGCACATGACACATTTAAATCAGTGATTTAATCAGTGATTATCCAGGGCTACATGGCGGTCGAGTGGTTAGCGCGCAGACCTCACAGCTAGGAGACAAGAGTTCAATCCCACCCTCGGCCATCTCTGTGTGGAGTTTGCATGTTCTCCCCGTGCATGCGTGGGTTTCCTCCCACATTCCAAAAACATGCTAGGTGTCCAAATTGTCCATAGGTATGAGTGACATTTATTCTCACTCCACTTGGGCATCTGTGTGGAGTTTTGTCGCCCATCCCAAAACCATGCATGTTAGGTTAATTGGCAAATGTGAATGATTGTCTCTATGTGCTTGGCTTTCTGTGATTGGCTGGTGACCAGTCCCACAACCCTAGTGAGGATAAGCGGCATAGAAGATGGATGATGGGTGGATGATGCGGCCTGTAAAGTTATCTCCCTTTGCTGAGCTTGGTGATTTTTTTTGTGTTTTAAATACTGGAGTAGGGACAATGTGTGTTTTTGAAAGGACTTGCTGCAAGTCCATGAATGCATCTAGACGCCATTTTAACTGTACTGTAACTGTAATTAACAAGAGCATAGCAATATGTTTTATAATGGCAAGTGTGCTGTAGATATGTTTTCGGAAGCCCGGAACACGCCAATCACTGAGGTGGTGACTCCAGAAGAGGCGGGTAATGTGCCACAGGAGCCCACGTTGACCGCTTGGGACTGCATTCATGCGGGCTGGACCCGTCGACAACAACCACAGAACAATACATGCTTTCATTTTTCCGTCTCCAAATACAGGACCCTGTATTTTTGCCCAGTGGCTTTTGTGACTATATAAGTCGGCGAGAGGGTTTAAAAATGCCAGATTTAGCGATAAAACGGCCACCATGGGCTGCCCATGAGAGGGGAAGGAGGGGGGAGCCATTCACAGATGAAGAATACATGAACGAATCATGAATTCATAAAAATGAAATAATGTCTTTAGTTTTGTTTTTTTTTTTACTAGAAGAGGAGTCAAAATGGCTCTTTTAATGGTAAAGGTTGCCGACCCCTGATGTATAATTTTCAAGTTTAACGTACCTTGTTAACATTAGTTAACCGCTATGATGATGAGGAGGATAAGGACGACGTGAAGGTGGTCACGTAATGCACCTCTAAAAATGTCTTCCTACGTTGTCATGGCCACACGGGTTATTTTTAGCGCTCTTTAAAAGAGGTGGTTTAATTAGAAGATAACGAGGTCTTTACCCACCTGGAGGCGGGGCTAATATTTCTGACCACTCGTGACCTTTGTGACCCGGAAATGTGAAAGCAAGAATTGTCTGCCTGACCTCGCTCATGTGACCATATGGTGGGTCAAAGGTCAGAGCTGAGTAATTGCAGGTCCTTTAATTAGCTGGCCCCACCCCCCCATAGGGTATGTTGACAGAGAGATTAGCATCGGGTCACATGACCATCTTGAGTGGCTTAGAGCGAGGGCGACTTAGGGCAGGCAGCTTTGACCACCATGGCGGCTTCTGCCCACAAATCAGGTGAGTTTGGGAACGCCGCTCGGGACGGAAGCGAGCGCTGGGATCCTGCGTGGCGGCGGTCTTGAAGCGAGTTGTCTTGAAGGTTTGAGTGATGCCATGTTGTCCTTTTCTCGCCCGCTTCCAGTCGACGCTGACGAGATTAAGAGGCTCGGAAAGAGATTTAAGAAACTGGATCTGGACAACTCGGGCTCGCTGAGCGTGGAGGAGTTCATGTCGCTGCCCGAACTGCAGCAGAATCCACTGGTCCAACGTGTCATCGATATCTTTGACACAGACGGGAACGGCGAGGTGGACTTTAAAGGTAAAGGAGTCCGTCGATCAAATCCCCGACTCCCTCAGACACCCGACACGCTTTTCACTTTGGTGTTTTTGTGCGGTCAGAGTTCATCGAAGGCGTCTCTCAGTTCAGCGTCAAAGGCGACAAGGAACAAAAGTTACGATGTAAGTATCAGACGTTCCAGTGACGGTAAAGGATTTCGTACCTAAGCAGTATACTTCCTACTGACGTGTACTCCGTTTAAGACACAGTGCAGGCGTCATAGCGCGAGCTAACTTTGTTAACACGGTCCTGTGTGTGATGACAGTCGCCTTCAGGATCTACGACATGGACAAAGATGGCTACATCTCCAACGGCGAGCTCTTCCAGGTGCTGAAGATGATGGTGGGCAACAACCTGAAGGACACA
This sequence comes from Doryrhamphus excisus, assembly GCF_030265055.1. Taxonomy (NCBI): domain Eukaryota; kingdom Metazoa; phylum Chordata; class Actinopteri; order Syngnathiformes; family Syngnathidae; genus Doryrhamphus; species Doryrhamphus excisus. The sequence goes on along the minus strand of NC_080466.1, from coordinate 15,145,549 downwards.
CAGCTGCAGCAGATCGTGGACAAAACCATCATCAACGCCGACAAAGACGGCGATGGCAGAATATCCTTCGAGGAGTTCTGCGCGGTCAGTCTATCACGCTCGATAACACGGCGCCGTATGCGGCGTGACCTCTGACCTCACTTATTGTTCTCGCTTACAGGTGGTGGGTGGATTAGACATTCACAAAAAGATGGTGGTGGACGTGTGACGGCCTTCCCCCGCCGCCGTTTACCCAGGATCTGCTTGAAGACGTCGTCCAGTGAAGAGCCCCTCCCCTGACTCCGCCCCCTCACAAAGCCAAACTTTTACAGCCAACAGGAAGTCGGAAGGCTTTTCACCAACCGAGCCAGCGACTGCGTTTGGTGGCGTGTGTGTGTTTTGTATTTATTTGGAGGTGTAGAGGTCTGCGTGCCAACAGGAAGTGTGTGTGATGCTCTGCTTGCGTTTGTGCGATTGAATCCTAATCAACACTTTAACTAGCATGACACAACTTTTGTGTTCCTATTAGTCGCACGTCGTCTACAGCTCACCTCTGCTGTGTGTGTGTGTGTGCGTGCGTGTGTTGGAGCAGATGGCGTGCACGTGGGCGCAGGATGACGGCAAGTTTTAGTTGTGTACAAACGGTGTTTTTTTTTCTCCTGCTGCTGAGGTTTTCTACTTGTGGCGTTTTTCAGAGCAACTCTTTATCTTCTTCTTTTTCTGGGTGTGTGCACGTGCACGCCGTGCAGCTGAACTGCTCTGCCTACTGCTCGCATGTCAATCAGGTTTGCAACCTTCTAGATGTTTCAGGTTTACAAGCTCGGGCCGCTTCATAAACCTCACTTTTGTTTCTTCTTCTTCTTCTTTGAACTAACGGACACGTGTCGCCTCTGTCACGCACAGGAAGTCATGACTATGTGATGTCATCAAGCGAGAAGAACCGCTGCCTCTGATTGGGCAAAGTGAAACAGGGATTTCATAATAAGTCTTACTTTGGATTCACGTTAACCGCTCGGTCGGCGGTCACGTGACAGAGCGGCACACGTTCCTCCTGTGAAATAAGCTCGCTGCACGTTGGCATGATGTTTGCATGTGTTTTTTTTGCACGCGTGTGTGGTTTATGCATCGGGCCCTGGTCTCACGTGATTGTATGACATGAGCCAAGAGGCGTGTGTCTTGCCACGTCACCACGGCAACAACAGTACCCAACGAGCGAGGCCGTTGGCTCATTTCACGCAATGCTGTGGGACTGTTGTGTTTACATGTGAATAATATTAAAGATAGTGATGAATATGAACATTTCAAAACACACCGTGTTGCCAATGAAAGGTTAAATGTAGAAACACGTGCGCGCTCTCGTCCTCTTTGGCTTGATGGCTCTTTTTGTACGTTTGTTAGGAAGTCTTGTAACTCTGGAGGCCGCATGGAGTCACTCGTTAGATTTTTACTGCCTCACTTCATGGAACAATAAAGTTGTTAAAATGTCTTTATTATTTTTATATTAATGTATTTAGTAGAATTTAGCCACAAAGATGTTTTACATGAAGTGTAGTGCAGCTTCCACCCAGCAGGAGTGTGATAATAGGATGTTAATAGGTCCATAATAGGAAATGAAAGCTTCTTGGATTAACTTTATTTACAAAAACAAAAATGAATTATGTCACTGAGTCTTTCTAAAGGCAGCTTTTTTACTTCAACTGTTTGTATAACCAGAAGACATTTTAAAAGCGGGTTTAAAAGCCTTCATGCAGGCCACGTAACTCCCTTCCTGGGATCTTTGAGGCCCTGGACCTCCTGCAGGCGACGCTGGCGACGCTCCAAGGCTTGCTGCTTCTTCAGCTCGATCTCCGCTGCCGAACATTTAGCAGCAACTATTCAGAGGGAGAGCGATTATTTTATTATCAAACCTGGATAATAACTTCAACTTCAAATGGTCTTACCTTTGTTGGTCACCATGGAGACGGGGTTGCTCGGCCTCTTAAAGGTAAAGTGATGGGCAGGTCTCTCCTGTGCCGTCGTCGTGATGACCTGGCTGCTGGCGGACTGAGAGCTTCCAGTATAATCTTTCACTTGACCATTTCCTGTTGCTGGAGTTGCAGCGCCACAGATTCCACGTGTGTGATTAGAAGCTTCCTGGTTCTGGTGGTTCCAGATCCTACTGGTAGGCTTCAGTGGGTCTCCATGGCTACTTTGTCTGGACGGCGTGTTCCGGGAGAACGTCTGGATCTGGTTCTCCACATCCTCACACAACTCACACAGCAGCTCGTCGTCTGCCGGGTCGTCCCAAACCGGCTCAGATGAGAAGATGGAGTCCAATTCGTCCTCCGGGAAATCAGAGTGGGAAGGGACCGGTGAGTGTTTCTTTGGTGCTATGGAATCAGATGCCTTGCACGTTACAGCATAGCTTGGACCATGTGACTTGTTTGACACGTCACTTCCCGCTGTTTTGGAGCTAAAATGTTGGAAGGATGACAAGTTTGCGGAAAAATCGGAATTGCTTCCCAGTTTGAAAGTTCTTCTCTGCTCTGATTGGCATATGACTGGAGGAGGCTGCAGTGCACCCGCCCGGCAGAAGTTCTTCTGAGTGGAGCAGTGCTTCGGAACGCTAAAGCAATCTGGGTTTTGAGTCAACTCAACCAGTAGCGAGTCATTGAGTAGGTCATCGTCCTCCCAGTCATCCACAGCAGCAGGACATTTTTCAGCGGTCTGAATCGACTCAAGTGGACTCAGAACCTGGCTGATGTGTTGAGTGGGTTCATCAAACAGGAAGTCCAGGTCTCCATGATGCCCTAACTCCGCTCCTGCGTCCTGGATGAGACACGGAGAGGACACGGGGTTCTGAAGGTGGTCCTCCAAGTTGAACTCGCGTTCTGACAGCAGCGGCGTGGTCTTGTGGTTCCGGTTCACTTCCTCCTCCTCGTCGTTGTCATGATGATACAAGTTGAGGTCAAACTGCTTGGCCAGCTTCAGCAGGTCATCTACTCCATTGGACCTGTCGTCATGGGAACGCCACAAATAAAATGACCCAATGAGTGATATTGGACTGAACCATTCACAAACGGTAACAATGCACCTTGGTGATTTCCTCCTGTGTTTGGGAGGCTGAATGTCCGGCGTGCATGGGATGGCGGCGCTGTCGCCGATCCACTGCTGCAAGGTCGGCTCGGTGACCTCTGGCCTGCCGTGCTACAGAGAAGACTTGTGACGTGAAAACCAACCGACATGACAACAGGACGGCGGCGCCGTGTAAGGGGAGGTGTCGCTGACCTTGGGGGCGATCCTGTTGACGATGTCAGAGATGCTGACGACTCCTGCGCCGTGTTTCTTCGCTCGTTTCCCTGTCGATAGGAGTGAATGAAAAAGATGATAGAACTTTTTCTCGTTAAAATATAGATGCATGACGCAGAAAGGTTTACCAAGTCTCTTAGGCGAAGGTGACGTGGCGTCCCAGATGATGTCATGATGGACATCAGAGTCGTATGAAGACTCGCTGCTGAAAGTACCAGAAACTCTGGATCTGCTGATCCTGGTGGGGGTCTTAAAGTCTGCAATCATTCACGTTAGCTTCACTAATATGTTACATGAAGATCATCATCATTTCAACATCTTCCATGGATAAATAACCACATTGCAAGCATTATGTTGTGAGTAAATGTTGACGTCAACATTTAAATACATGAAATAAAGTTTTGATTGAATATTCTTAATGGGAAGAGGGAACGTATTGTTGTATTTCCGTGTAGTTTGGCACCAGCTGCTTTCATGTATGATGGCGGCTTCCATTCATTCATTCATTTTCTACCGCTTTTCTTCCAATAACAATAAAATAAGTTACTGACCGGCCTTTGGAGAGTCCAACTCTGTCGATGTTTGTGTCTGCTGAGTCTGTCTCAACGTTCTGCTCAGGCGGTTGGTTTTGGTTTGTGGCGCTTGTCCGAAAAGCGAGCCTCTTGGTTCACGGTGTGCCTTCATGACATCCAACATCCCGGACTGGATTCTTTACGTAGAAAGGAAACAAAGTCCGTCTTTGCAATCGAGGTACACTGGTTTTGAAAGTCCCGCCATCTTGACGAAGACCGGTAGTGTAGCATTGCGCATGCGCCAAACTCGTTTTCTTGGTCTTGTAGTGCTAGGGTACCGGTACATAATTCACCCCGGAACCATCGATAGGGGAGTGGTTGCCAACCCGGAGGGGTGGGCGCGAGCAAAAGGGGGTTTCTCGGTTGTGTACGGTGTACAGTTATCTCTCATGTAGCGAGGAGTGTGTGTTAATGGTTGTGAGAACAATAAAGTTTTCTCCCAAGTTCGACACCCCGCCTCCGACTACAGTTCTTCGGTTCAGTCTTTATTTTTTAGTGTCATCCGCCTTTTACCAATTATCAAAATAGATTACGGCAACATTTTCTTCGTTATTTGTAATGTCGTCTTACTTTTTTATATGTTATTCATATGCTGTTTTATACGCAGTGAAAAAGCTATGATTTACTTTACAGGAGGTGTGGCAATAATGTCAATAATTGAGAAAAGCTTTCTTTCCTGGTTAAATGTTGACGAAATGTTTAAAATATGCAAGTGGTTGTAATTAGTTCAAGTGTTTTATTGTCTCTATGCGCAGTGAAACATTAAGTATTAACGTGTTGACATAGTCAAGTTAGATGGAATGTTTTTTTTGTAGGCGGGACTTTCACCACATTCACAGGAAACCGGAACAAATAAAAAAAAAACACTTCCCCGCGCTTATTTCAGGTTCCAAACTAAAAGACGAAGCCATTCATTAATTTGTCTGAATTTTTCATTGATTTAGTCAATGATTTATTGGTTGTGTTCAAGCTAGAAGAAGATCAGGTGACTCAGGTGAGTGTTCTCCGGTTCTTCTTGATATTCTATCTTACTTTCCTCTCTACAATTTGTCAATTTTCTTCTTTAGAACTCACGGGGGTACAAGTGAAGTAAGCACATCCGGTGGTTGAATTTAGTCTTGAAAAGACTTTAACGAAGCTTAACGAAGCTAATTTAGAAAAGGAAATAATATCGACGTGCTGAACTGTAACTAGAGGTAGTGTACGTTCTTTTTTATCCGGGTAGAATATTTGAATCACTTTCAAGTGTTAAACTTGATATTTAATGTTTAAACACAATATTTATCAGTACGGCACGTCGTCTTTACAAGGAAGTGAAGCGACTCTTGGCGCCATGTGGCTTACCCCAAATGACTCATAGCTGCAGTGCATTGTTTGGCCGCTAGATGTCAGCCAAGCCTTACCGCTAGATTACAGCAAACAGCACAGGAACGTTATGACTTAAAGTTGCCATGGATCAGTGGTTTATAATAAATACGGTTACATTTAACATGACAACAGATCAATAGTAGTTTAGTGAAATGTGCTTATTGTCCTTGTATTATTGTGACACTGCCATTTTGTGTTTGTGCAGCAGGATGTTGAATGAGAAGAAAGCGAGTGCTCCCACTGACCGGTAAGTGTTTTTAAAGCTAAAATGGCGTCACCAACATGTTTGGTCATGTGTGTTGTGTGTGTGTGTGTGTAGTGGTAACATCGTGGCCACCATCATCTTCATGCTGGGCCTGGGAACGTTGCTGCCCTGGAACTTCTTCATCACAGCCTCCCAGGTGCCTCCCGCCCCTTCTCTCCGTTGTTGTGTTGCCATGACAACTATACTGACCAGATGTTTCTTGTGTTCGGGTGTCAGTATTTCAACAAGAAGCTGAGCACACCCTTTAACTCGTCTAACTCGTCGTCGGGGGCAACCAACAAAGACTACAACTATGACAGCTGGATGGCGCTTCTTTCCCAGCTGCCTTTGCTGCTCTTCACGCTCCTCAACTCCTTCCTGTATCAGCGGTAGGGTCTTCATCATCATGCCAAGCGACAATAGCAATCATCTGTTCCAGGGTTAAGCTGTGTCCATTAGACACACTTTATGAAGTGTACAGGCAATGTTTAAAGTCAATGTTATGACGTCTCTGCAGGGTGAGTGAGCATCTCCGTGTGGCCTTCAGCCTGGTGGCCATCTTCCTGCTCTTCTGCCTCACCGCTGCTCTAGTCCAGGTGGGCTTGCAGCCGTACACCTTCTTCTCCATCACCATGGCGACCATCTGGTTCATCAACAGTGAGTCAAGAAGAAGCAATAAAGAGAAGCTCTTCAGTCCAAACTTACTGTGTGTGTGTGTGTGTGTGTGTGTGTGTGTGTGTGTGTGTGTGTGTCAGTGTTCGGCGCGGTCCTGCAGGGAAGTCTCTTCGGCATGGTTGGTCTGCTTCCTCCTCGTTACAGCACTCTCTTCATGAGCGGTCAAGGTCTGGCTGGGATTTTTGCCGCCATTGCCATGCTGTGTTCCATCTTAGGTGAGGATGACAGTATTTGGTTGTTGCTGTTGTTTGTTCAAAGCAGCCAATTAGGTAGGTGGGGTAGCTAAAATGGGTGGAGCTAGACACGATCCAGTGCCGCACTAACATTAAACTTTCATATCAAGGCGGGGACCTCAAACTAGTGTCCTGCGGGCCACATTTGGCCCGCGGGCCGTGTGTTTGAGACCCCTGATTTAGAGCCTTAATATTGCACGTGGTGGTTGATCAGATATTGCACAGTGAATGGAGTCTGGAGTAACTATACTGAGTAAGTATAAGTAAGTATGTAAGTATTGTAGCTCTACAGGCATGGATTTTATTATTATTATTTGTTGTCAGAAAATAGGCCATTTTTAAATACCTTTATAATACAGGTAAACCTGGTGACCCGTGTGTGTGTTTGTGTTTTTTTGCAGGCAACACTGACATCAACGCTGCAGCATTAGGATACTTCATCACGCCGTGTGTGGCCACGCTGGGAACGCTGCTCTGCTACCTGCTGCTGCCTCACCTGGTGACACCACACTCACTTCCTGTCCTTTACCTTCAACATTTCCACACATTATTCATTTTCCCATTATGGTATTTTTATGTTGTCACTGCAGGAGTTTGCTCGCTTTTACCTGAGCGGACGTGTAGGTGATGAAGAGGAAAAGATGAAGGAGCTCCTCAGCAGCGCAGGTTGCATCACGTGCACAACGTGCACAGCACCGGGAGGCGTTGGTTTGAATTTTGCTTTGTTTTCACAGACAGGAAGGCCAAGAAGAAAGAAGAGGTGGATGTCAACAGGAAGTTGATGAGCGAGCCAGAGGAGCGCTCTTCAGTCTATGCGGTCTTCAGGAAGGTGAGGCATGGCTTGACTTTCATGAGTGTCGATGATGATGTCGTTGGTGTTGACGTATCAATCATGTGCTGCACAGATCTGGTCCATGGCTGTGTGTGTGACGTGCGTCTTTGCTGTCACTCTGTCTGTGTTTCCTGTCATCACGGTGCAAGTAGAGAGCGTCAACAAGAGTAGCGCCACCTGGGGTGAGACGCCAGCTTGTGTTCATTTCCGTGGGCGTTGTATTTGGATGAAGCTAAATGTCTTTAGGATGAAAATTATTATTATTTTTTTTTTAATCAGACAAAGTCTTCACGTGTGTTTGCTGCTTCATCGTTTTCAACGCCATGGACTTGGCGGGCCGCAGTGCCCCCTCCCTGGCCCAGTGGGTGAGTGTACCAACACCCTAACAGAAACATCCAAACACACTGACACTGCTCAAGAGCATTCACACAATCATAATAAAACAATAATATTAAAAAACTGCATGCAGCCAAGCCGACATGCCATGACTGAGAGAATGGTAAAAAGGGTTGCCTCTCATTTGGTGTGGAAGTGGTATGTTTTAGGATTCTTTGTCCTTCCACTTCCACTTCTTGCATGGCGGTTGAGTGGTTAGCGCGCAGACCTCACAGCTAGGAGACCAGGGTTCAATTCCACCCTGGGCCATCTCTGTGTGGAGTTTGCATGTTCTCCCCGTGGGTTTTCTCCGGGTACACCGGTTTCCTCCCGCATTCCAAAAAACATGCTAGGTTAATTGGCAACTCCAAATTGTCCATAGGTATGAATGTGAGTGTGAATGGTTGTTTGTCTATATGTGCCCTGTGATTGGCTGGCCACCAGTCCAGGGTGTACCCGCGCCTCTCGCCCAAAGACAGCTGGGATAGGCTCCAGCACCCCCGCGACCCGAAAAGCGGTAGAAAATGAATGAATAAAAAACAGCATGGAGCCAAGCCGACATGCCATGACTGAGAGAATGGTGAAAAGGGTTCGCCTCTCATTTAGTGTGGAACTGGTACATTTTAGGATTATTTGTCCTTCTTCCCCACTCCATTTGAAACACTTTAAGTTTAGAACAGGGGTTTTTGGAATGTGGGAGGAAACCGGAGTACCCGGAGAAAACCCACACATGCACGGGCAGAACATGCAAACTCCACACAGAGATGGCCGAGGGTGGGATTGAACCCTGGTCTCTTAGCTGTAACAAGCGTAAATAGAAGTCCAAAAACCTACTGTGCATGTTTTGATCTGACAAATATTAAGTAACTTTGATCAAATGTAGAATGCAGTTTCTGCTTGGACATTTATATTAGTATTAGTATGTGTTAAACACTGTATGTGCGGTTCTAATAATGCCTTGCGCACTGCCACGTCCGTATTACATAGACCACCATTCATAATAGCGAGGACATAGTTCACATAGGCTTCTGATTGGCTTGTGGCTGCCCCCATTTTCTCCAAACAAGACATCTTGAGCTCCACAAGAAGGTGAAACGGGCGTCAATCAGGAAGTGACCTCTGTTGATGTTTTCTTCCTCAGCCATCAAAAGACAGTTGGCTGTTTCCCGCCGCCGTTGCATCCCGCCTGGTCTTTGTCCCTCTGCTGATGACGTGCAACATTCCCAATTCCAAGCTGAGCATCTTGTTTCATCATGACGCTGCCTTCGCCACCATCATGGCGCTCTTCGCCTTCTCCAACGGCTACCTGGCCAGCCTCTGCATGGCCTACGCCCCCCAGTGAGTCCCCACCCACGTCTGTGTGTGCGAGTGGGATTGTGTAAGTTGTGCATGTTGTTAAATGAGCTCGGTGTTGTCTCCCAGGCTGGTTCGCCATAAAGACTGCGAGACGGCGGGCTCCCTGATGACCTTCTTCCTGGTTCTGGGCTTGGCGCTGGGAGCATCCATGTCCTTCCTGTTGGAAATGCTGGTGTAGCCCTGAAGCGGTGTTGTTTATCAGACTCTTTTACAACACACAACACCTAATGATTCTTCTACTGCACTCTTAGTGGTGGTTAGTACGAAAACTGGAGCAGGATTGGCCCCATCTCATAATGACATTCTGAACATGAACGATAACATATCATATCAAGCAGGGCATTGAAGAGAATATTAGCATTGTGGCAATCTTTTATATGGGTCTTGTCTCACACTGGATATTCTTTCATTTTCTACCGCTTTTCCTCACGAGGGTCGTGGGGGTGCTGGAGCCTATGCCAGCTGTCTCCGGGAGCACACTGGATATATATATATATATATGTATATATGTATATATATATGTATATATATGTGTATATATATGTATATATATATGTATATGTGTTTTTAAAAAAATATATTTAAAATTATATTTAATTATATATAAATTAAAAATATATTAATTCATTCATTTTCTACCTTTTTTACTCACGAGGGTCGTGGGGGTGCTGGAGCCTATCCCAGCTGTCTCCGGGCGCACACTGGATATCTATATATATGTTTAAAAAAAAGATATATATTTATATATATAATTGTTTTAATATATTAAAAAAAAAAATATATATATATATATACACACTGGATATATATATATGTTTTAACAAAATTATATTTAAAATTATATATAAATTATATTATATATATTTATATAATTTTTTAAAACATATATATATATCCAGTGTATATGTATATATATATTTTTTAAAAACATATATATATATCCAGTGTCCAGGCATCCACACTGCCTTGCCTTGCACTTAATGTTCAAGGAATATTTGTTACCCAGCAACATTTTAAAAATTATTTAGCTTACATTTGGCCATTTTATGTGGTTTGTTTGTGTTTGTTAATTTTACTATTTTTGGGGGTTCATATTTATAAATTTTATAATTTTTTTACTCATTCTGAAGGTTTATTTATATTTGTTTATTTTGGTCCTTCCATTAAAGGAACATTGGAACATGACTGACACATTTTTTCTTCAACTGTCGTCAAAATGAGGTACACAAACACACACTTGTAATTTTAAATGTGTGAAAGGTCAATTACAGCATGGCGAGGTCAGGGGTGTGCATTCACTGTCATGTGATGCAGTAGTAGAAATCTGGTGAAGTAAAACAAGTTCAGATGTAAAATGTTGGCTTCCGAAGGCATTTAAACTCAGGATTCCCCCCCCCCTTTAAGCCCTTTACTTGTCAAACTTGCAGCTCCACCTTATTTCTTTAAGCTTGCAGGAGTACAACATGGCGGGAGAGCAGAGAGTGGCGGTGAGTCAGAGGAAGGTGAGTTGAAAAGAACAACCTGAAGAGACTGACAACAAACTGACTTCTTGGCAACAAACTTTTCCTCCACTAACGATTAAGTCGGCGTCTCGTTTTACGCGTGTTTCTGCGTTTAAACGCCAAAAAAAACTTTGTAGTAATGTCCGATGAAGCGCAAAGCAACGACACTTCCGGTATGGACCACCAAAATCAAAACATTTTATGCTAGCGGAGGTTTGTTATTTGCGAAAGGTTTTCTGAGTTCTCACGATAAATACACATTAATGTAAAATGTATACACATACATTAAAACGACTTCCCTGCGTGTTTCTATTACTGAAGTAAATGTTCACTAGCCACAGTGATGCTTTGTGAAGTGTGCTAAGTGACTTTGAATGTCTTCCCAGAAATGGAATATAAGCAGCAGCGAAGAGTCCAAAGTGAACATCGACAGCACTGAGCAGGAGGATCTGGTAGTTAATATTTGTAACAATTTGGATTAAAAACATGCCGTTTAAATAATGTGGTGTGTGTTGTGTAGGCAGTTCCTTTCCGGGGTCCCGTCGCTGGTGGGATGCGTCCTGGCAGGAAGGTTATCATCTTTGCTGTCTTGGACTCACATCCTGACAGGTTTTGTAGTCTTTAATAACGCTTTCATTAACAGGCGACAATGACTGACAATATCTTTATTTAATTGTATTAGTGTTCCCTCGCTCTATCGCTGTTTCTTTTTTTTTGTTACACATATGACCGCTGTTATAGGCCGAGCCTGGCCCTTTAAGAGGAATTGCATTTCCCTCTCCACATTGTTTTCTGCATTTTGATTGGCTGTAGGCCACTGTCACTCAATCTTACTGCCCTGCTTTAGCATTGCTAGCTTGTTTGCTTCAAAACAAAGGTTTGAACTTTTTTGAAAGTGTTTAAACAAAAGAGAGAAATGTGAGAAATGTTATACTGTCGTATAAAAGTATATAATGTGTATGGTGAGGGGCTTAACAGCCTTAAAACGCACATAATTGTAAAAAAATGAACTTGGCTTCTTTGCGGCTTTCACTTATTGCGGGCTATTTTGGCAACATTTCCCGCGATAAACGAGGGAACATTATAGTCATAATTGTAAATAATTTATTTTAAAATAGCATATTAAAAAACAAAATACAATACTTTTGAACTGTACGTATTCCACAGGAAATGATGTTAATAATCTGTTCCAGGGACAAACTGTGTCCATCATAATTGCTTTATTCAGGGTTCAAGCAATGTTTCAAGTCACATTTTAACATTCCTAGTGTTGTACAAGTGTAAAAAGAAGTGAAGCACTGTTAATAGTATGAAATATGAGTGGACCTTCCTGTCCATATTCTTTAAAGTAAAAATACTGAACTTGAAGAGTGTTGTTCCTGTCCGTTACCGTCAGGTTCTACATCGCCCTGACGTGTGGCTGTGGGATGCCCAGAGAGCCTCCCGCTGACGTGGCTCTGGAGATCTGCGTCCGCTTCAAGGAGCGTCAGGTGCTACGTCGGGCGTGCGTGAGGGGGGCGTGGGGTCGTGCTGAGAGTGCCATTCCCTTCTTTCCTTTCATCAAGAATCAACCCTTCAAGGTGTGTCGGACATCTTCGGTCCTCGTGGTCCAAGCCTTTCAAACTAAGAGCACTGATGTTTTCTCAGATGGAGGTGCAGTGTGAACACGGTCGATTTCGCGTCTTCCTGGACGGACAGCAGCTTTTTGACTTTCAACACCGAGTGGCACCGCTCCACCTCATAGACACCCTGTGGGTCAGGGGCAGTATTGCCATCACCAAATTGGCCTGAGGGGGCGTCATTGAGACAATGGATGCTAAATAAGATGGATGGATGATGAAAGTATGGATGCATTATCACACTGCTGGTTATGGTTCTGGTTCCGGTGGTCTAAATGGTCATTTTCTTAACCCAGTGTGGTCTGCTTAGGACCATTGAGTCAGCATGAGGTTTTGTCACCATTTAGTAACAATGTGTATTGGTATTCTCCTAAAAAAGTCTTATATATTTGTATATTTTAGAGTTTCTTTATATTTCATTCATGTTGTAAAAATGTAGATTTAAAAATATATAATAAATAATGGTATCTACTGACAGTGTTACGTGTATATCTGGTTTCGTTTAATCGACATGTTTATTCAAAATATTTTTTGTACACACGACAACCATCTTCAAACTCACAATACTATATATAATAATAATAATAGTTTTTCTGGACTTACGTATGTCTAGTGAAAAACCATGCAGTTCTACAAATATGATATTTTCCCGTCAACCTGTTAGCTGAAAAATAAAAAGTTAGTTTTGGCTGAGCCAGTGGCTGCCGCGGTGCATGCTGGGAGACTTGAGGCTGTCCAGCAGCACAAGCTAGCAGCAGTAGCCGGCTCACAACCTTCACTTTGGGCTCACTTTCAGCCTCCTAGACCATCTCACCTTCTTCCATCGGGCCTCCTGTGGGCTGTACGCCCCTTCACCGAGTCATGGAAGCTTGTGGTCAGCGTGTCAAGGTTAGTAAAAGAGTTACTTTGGACCGACAAAACAGCTGCTGTCAAACTAGCCGAGTCAAGCTAGGCGGACGCTGCTATGCTAGTGGCTTGTTGTCGCTTCATTTAGCTGCGCACTGACTCCGAGAGTAGCTCACACTTAACTAACTTAACGTAACTTATTTCCAATCTTATTCTGTGTTGGCTCTTATTTATATACTAAACAACACTGTTTGTTGTCGTCGAGAAGTCAACCGGAAATAAAACATTGTCGCGGGCAAGGCACCTGCGGATACATGCTAGCTAAGTTAGCAGATCCGCCCAATTCTATCGTAGTTGCTGTGTGGTAGTTGTATTGCCTTTTGAACAATTCACATTTAACTATGTTATCAACGCCTGCACTTATACACGCCGGGCTTACACGCTAGATAACATGTTGCTTGTGTTTAAGTTGTCAATTTCAGCTAACGACAGTTAGCTTGTTAGTCTTCGAGCTAAACGACAAGTGAGCAAATAAAGTGTCTGAAGTCTGCAAACTTGCCTGCAGTTTGTTCTTAAACGTCAATAAAAGGCAGCCAGAGCATGGTGGTCGTGAAGGTGCCTTGCTGAAGTACTTGACATGTAATTTAGGCTTCACCTGGGGTTTGAGTGTCATGTTGTGATGAATTAATGTAGTGAACGTCTCATAACGTTGAACGATGTGACGATGAAACGTCGCCATCAGTATAAAATTAAAAAGGATGTACTACTACTACTAATACTGCTACAAACGTGTCCTGTTAGCTTATTGTTTCTCTTGCAAACTGTTGATTCTAGCTTTGCTTTCATGTTGTTTACCTCCACTTGTCATTGTGTGTGCTTTTTCCATTGCGTTCATATTACAATAATTTACTTAACAATTGTCTTATTAATGTTTGCCTTATGTGAGCCTCAATGTTTGTTTTTATTCATGGTTTCTGTCAATATTTAAAGAAACACTACAGACATGACTCCATGTCCATGAAACGATGCTTACGTGAGGCAGTCCGTCATGAATAAGTCAGATAGTGTCAATTAGATGCAAAGACTGACATTAATTGGTCCTTGTGTCACTGTCGTCATGGTGACGCCTCCTTTGATCGTCTCAGGTGTAGCAGGACGACTCGCAGAGCGACGCCACCATGGAGCCCGACGTCATCCGCATGTACTCGTCGTCTCCACCCCCGATGGAGGACGCCGAGGAAGAGGACGACGAGTTTGGAGACTTCGGCACCTTCTCTGCCGTGTCGACCAGTGTCAGCTTCACCGACTTGGACACGCCTACTTCCTTTAACCAGACTCAGGCGCTGACCGCCACTTCACCGCCGGAGCTTCTCAATGGAGGAGGGGTGTTGGGAGTCTTTCACAATGGACCCCCCACTGATTCCAAGGCCAACGGCGTGGCTCCCGGAGGTCACAGGGTCATCAGAACCGCAGACTGGACTGACATGAAGAGAGCAGATTCTCATGTCAATGGTGGGGACGCAGAGGTCCTAACAAACGGGTTTGCAAGCTCAGACATTCAGGGAAGTCCCCAAAGTTCTGTCCACTGTCCCGCCAGCGAGGATGCAGGAAGTGTTGACAGTCTGGAGGCAGAGTTTGCCGACTTTGCTGCTTTCTCGGATGCAAAGCACGGTCCCGAGAACTTGGATGTCTGCCCCTCAGAGGACCTTGTCAGGGACGCACACAGAACTGGAGCCACCTCGCCCGAGTCCTTGTCTCTTCCCGCTGAGGAAGCATGTGACACGGAGCTGGATGTGACACCAAGGGACGCAGACTTTGCACATGAGCACATCGCCTACACTTGCACAAAGCCGCCTCTCTCGCTCAACGGGGAGTCCAACGATGGCGGCAACGACGACTCCCCACACACGGCTGACAACCTCGAGGGAGGGCCGTCAGATGAGAGGAGCTCAGAGGTCGAAACGGAAACGGAGACCTCATTGGGTCGGCCGCTGTCGACAGACGCTCTTGAGGAGTATGGAAATATGAGCACGACGGGCTCTGCGCCCTGCCCACCGCTTCAGGAAGAGACATCCACGCCAGCCGACTACAGCCAGCTGGCCGAGGATGAGGAAGATGATGAATTTGGAGATTTTGGAGACGCAGGAGCCTCATTGAAGCAGTTTGACCCACCTGAACACCACCATGAGCAGCAGCAGCAGCCCCAGAGCTCTGCCCCCTCAGTTTCCTGTGAGGCAGCAGAGCTCGATGACGAATTCGGGGACTTCAACTCTCCTAAATTTGACACCGAAGTCGCAGGGGAGGGAGGAGCCTCCTTTGCTGATTTTTCTACCAGCAGCAGCTTTGGCAACTTTAGCTCTGCCGCCGATGCCGGCTGGAGTGCCTTCGGGGAGGCAGAGCATGTTATGGTGCCTGAGGAGGAGGAGGAGGAAGTGGCGGTGACCTCGGGTGAGTCGTCGTGGGCTGCGTTCAGCTCAGACAACACTGCCCCTCCTGCGGGGGATACTGAGGGGGCGTGGCACCAAGCGGAACCTTCTTCCTGCGAGCAGCTGAGCAGCAGACAGACGGTGAGTTGACGTAATACATCTTTTAATTAGCTGCATGTTTGCTTCTATGCTTTAATTCACTAACGTTAATTCACACTGAAATGTTCTCATTGCGCACATTAGCATAACAATCTAGCAATTCTTATATCTTGTGCTAATTTTTGGTGCTTTGTATTGAGTCGCTGACGATAACCCACACAGAAAGCTTTTTAGATCTTCCAGATTCTGCACCTATTGCTGCAGTATTTCTATTGACTTCCTGCTTCAGACCCAAACGGTCTGTTTAATTTATTCCACCCGCGATCCTCCTCTAGGTACGCCCACTTTGCCGTGATTGGTCACACTACCAAGCGCTCCCTAGGACTTCCGGATCCAAAGCTCCGCATTTACTATAATTAGTTATGGCTTTTGTTTGCAGGGCATGAAGAAATAAACATGCATAGGCTAAAAAGCATAAGTAAAGAAAACCACTTTATATTCAATATTGTTCTACAATTCCACTAGGACACACGTGTCGACAGGTTTTCTTTCAAACCGGTTTCTCCAGCAGGTGATTGAATTGAGGAGCTCCTTCCCTCGAACCAAAGGAGGGTTAATCATTAAAATCACCTGCTGGAAAGAAAACCTGTAGTGTACTCTCTCAACTGTACTGAACTCTTAACTAGTTCATAATTGAAATGGTGAACTAAGAACGTGAAGTATTCCGATTTATAATGTGTGAACTTTGAACTCGTTCATGAGAACTCTGAACTTTCACGACACTGCTCACTTTGAGAACCTGACAAAGTGTTCACTTTGTGTGGCTGCAGGAGGCGCTGTGGAGTCGGCTGGAGAAATTGTTTGAGAGCAGCTTCCCCCGGGCTGCCGCGCCTCCTGTGGAGGACGAGGTTGTTTCGCTGAAAGTCCTGCTGGGGCCGCGAGAGGACGAAGACCGGCCCGGAGCGCAGGAGGTCATGAGGTTAGCACAGAAGTGGAAATGAATCACAGTCACAGCTTCTGTTCGTCCGGACACGGTCTCGTCTCCACGTCTTGTGTCTTGTCGTCTGCAGGGCGCTGCATGGCGGTGTGTGGACACAACTTGAAGACATCCATGAGGCCATCGGTCTGAGACATCAGTGGGGGGGCTCGTACTGCAACAAAACACTGCTGTGCTGCCTGGGCATCGACACGCGCAACATTGTGAGATTGTTTCTCTCTTTAGAAGAACTTTAGGGACACATAAAACAAACGTTCATTTATTTATTGCGACCCGCTCATAAACGTATTTGGACCGGTGACTTGTAAGGTGACAGTTAACGTCGTAACTCCGCTCCGAATTCTTACACGGTATGCATAAAAAATGAAAAACAGGAAGTGTTTCTTGCGTGATACGTTTACTTTGTAATCAAACACAAGCGGCCACAAAAATATTTTACCTGTTGGTAATTTACACATTGCCACTGGTGTGCATAACACCACTACAAGTGTGCAGCCCAGCCTTTAACTCAAGAAAGTGACAACACAGATCCAGGAGGAACTATTGAACTGAGATCTATCAGTGTGCAAAATGTTATCAAGCCATTTCTAAAGCTTTGGTGCTCCAGCAAACCACAGCTAGAGCCATCATCCACAAATGGCAAAAATGTGTAAAAGTGAGAACCTTTCCAGGAGTGGCCAGACACTCAAAATTACCCCAAGAGCGCAGCAAAGCCTCAACCATGAGGTCACAAAAGACCCCGCAACATCCAAAAAACTGCAGGCCTCACTAGCCTCAGTTAAGGTCAGTGTTCACGAGTCCACCATAAGAAAGACACTGGGTAAAAACAGGCCTGCATGGCAGAGTTCCAAGACCTTTGAATGGCTGAAGAAAAAACAAATGAAGACTTTGGAGTGGCCTGGTCTTGAGATGCTGTGGCATGACCTTTATGAAGTTGGTTCATACTCAAAAACCCCAAAACCAGTTATTGCTAACGCTTGATTGCAGTTGTTGCTGCTAAGGGTGGCCCAACCAGTTATTAGCTTTAGGGTGCAATCACTTTTTCTACCTTTTAGTAATAAAAAAAATGCATTTTGTATTCCTTGAAAGTGAAAGTGGACCTGCATGTCTAACAATTGCACATTTGGCAGTGTTAGCAAAAACAACACTTACTTTGATTTAGCGAGTGTCCAGCAGTGTCGGGGTACATCCAAACAGTGCTGGAGCTTACACCAGCTAATCAACAAGGGCTTGTAATGACAGCTATTGCAGCGCTAAGAGGAAACTCTGACATCACTCTCGCAAACAGTCGCTTTGTGGTGATGTCATTGTTTGATTGCTTTATTGTGTCCAACATCTAAAAATGGACATTTCTTCATCATGTCAATCATTTGGTCTTTGCAGCTGTTCACAGGACAAAAGAAGCAGCCGGTCATCGTGCCCATGTACGCTGCCAGCCTGGTGAGTGACCTTCACACCTCTTCAACAAGCGCACACACTGAGCCGTGCTGCGTTGCGTATCCACAGGGGATGTTGGAACCCACCAAAGAACCGGTGAAGCCCATCTCGGCAGCAGAGATGATTGCCTCCATTGCACAAGCACCACCAGCAGCAGCAGCAGCTCCTCCAAAGACAAACCTCTGTACCTCAGACACAGTCCAGGTTAGGGGTCGTACGCGGTCGTCACGTCACGTTCGTTTGTCACTATGCTAGTGACATCGCTACTCTTCTGTCCTGCAGGAGGCACTCCCCCCTGTCCAGTTCGACTGGAGCAGCAGTGGCCTTACTAACCCTTTGGACGGTAGGTGGCCCCTCCCACCTGACCCTAGTTTTCCGCCTTCTTTTTCCTTTTCCTCGTTAACCTTCCTTACCAATCTACTGAGGCAAAAATCCACCCCAAATGTAAAGTTTGTCTTTTAGCACCTCCCCTTGGTTCCCCTGATTGGAGAGTCGCTGGTGTTGTCACAAGGCTGCCTCGAAACGCTCCAAGCGGTGACAAAATAAATAAATAAAAGAAAATAAATGAAAATAAATTAATAAAATAAAAAATATATATTCATTCAAGAATTAATGAATGAATATTTTTTTATTTTATTAGATGGATGAAAAATTAATGTTGAAAATAAATTAAAATAAATTAATAAATTAAAATTAAATGAAAAGAGTAATTAAAAAATTAATTAATAAAATAAATAAATTCATTCATGAATTAATGAATGAATTAATATTTTTTTATTTTATTAGTTTATTTACATTTATTTTCTTATTGATTTTTAAAAAAAATATTCATTCATGAATTAATGAATGAATGAATATTTTTTTATTTTATTAATTTATTTACATTTATCTTATTTTATAATGAATAAATTAATATCTTATTAGTTTATTTACATTTATTCCTCTTTTATTTTAAAATTATTCATTCATGAATGAATTATTTATTTTATTAATTTATTTTAATTTATTTTATTTTCATTTCATGAATAAATGAATGAATTATTTTTTTATTTTATTTATTTTTTATATTTTTTGTCACGTACCAAAGTAGGAGGTGATATGAGCATTAAATGCCATAATGGGTACCATAGTAAGTGTCAATATAGTGATATACAGTGAAGAAAATAAGTATTTGAACACCCTGCTATTTTGCTATTTCTCCCACTTAGAAATCATGGAGGGGTCTGAAATTTTCATCGTAGGTGCATGTCCACTGTGAGAGAGATAAACTAAAAAGAAAAATCCAGAAATCACAATGCATGATTTTTTAACAATTTATTTGTGTGATACAGCTGCAAATAAGTATTTGAACACCTGTGTATCATCTAGAATTCTGACCCTGAAAGACCTGTTAGTCTGCCCATTAGAAGTCCACCTGCACTCCATGTATCATCCTGAATCAGATGCACCTGTTTGAGGTCGTTAGCTGCATAAAGACACCTGTCCACCCCATACAATCAGTAAGACTTTAACTTGTAACATGGCGAAGACCAAAGAGCTGTCCAAAGACACCAGAGACAAAATTGTACACCTCCACAAGGCTGGAAAGGGCTACGGAGCAATTACCAAGCAGCTTGGTGAAAAAAGGTCCACTGTTGGAGCTATCATTAGAAAATGGAAGAAGCTAAACATGACGGTCAATCTCAATCGGAGTGGAGCCCCATGCAAGATATCACCTCGTGGGGTCTCAATGATTCTAAGAAAGGTGAGGAATCAGCCCAGAACTACACGACAGGACTTGGTCAATGACCTGAAAAGAGCTGGGACCACCGTTTCCAAGGTTACTGTAGGTAATACACTAAGACGTCATGATGTGAAATCATGCATGGCACGAAAGGTTCCCCTGCTTAAACCAGCACATGTCAAGGCCCGTCTTAAGTTTGCATATGACCATTTGGATGATACAGAGGAGTCATGGGAGAAAGTTTTATGGTCAGATGAGACCAAAATAGAACTTTTTGGTCATAATTCCAATAAGCGTGTTTGGAGGAAGAAGAATGAAGAGTACAATCCGAAGAACACCATCCCTACTGTGAAGCATGGGGGTGGTAGCATCATGCTTTGGGGGTGTTTTTCTGCACATGGGACAGGACGAGTGCACTGCATTAAAGAGAGGATGACTGGGGCCGTGTATTGTGAGATTTTGGGGAACAACCTCCTTCCCTCTGTCAGAGCATTGAAGATGGGTCGTGGCTGGGTCTTCCAACACGGCAACGACCCGAAGCACACAGCCAGGAAAACCAAGGAGTGGCTCCGTAAGAAGCATATCAAGGTTCTAGCATGGCCCAGCCAGTCTCCAGACCTGAACCCAATCGAAAATCTTTGGAGGGAGCTCAAACTCCGTGTTTCTCAGCGACAGCCCAGAAACCTGACTGATCTAGAGAAGATCTGTGTGGAGGAGTGGGCCAAGATCCCTCCTGCAGTGTGTGCAAACCTGGTGAAAAACTACAGGAAACGTTTGACCTCTGTAATAGCAAACAAAGGCTACTGTACCAAATATTAACATTCATTTTCTCAGGTGTTCAAATACTTATTAGCAGCTGTATCACACAAATAAATTGTTAAAAAATCATGCATTGTGATTTCTGGATTTTTCTTTTTAGTTTATCTCTCTCACAGTGGACATGCACCTACGATGAAAATTTCAGACCCCTCCATGATTTCTAAGTGGGAGAAATAGCAAAATAGCAGGGTGTTCAAATACTTATTTTCTTCACTGTATATAGCACATCATGACTGGTTCAAGACTCTTCATCCTTGTATTTAGCAAACATCAACTGCTTGATTGGCTGAGAGTCGCTGGTGATGTCACAAGGCTGCCTCGAAACGCTCCAAGCGGTGGACTTTTGTCTTCATTAGAGAAAATGACACATTTCTTCTACTCAACCTTCTCTGCTCTCTTCTTTGGACGCAGCCAGTGGAGGCTCGTTTCTCTTAAACCTGGACTTCTTTGGTCCCGTGGACGATTCGGGCTCCACCTGCTCGCCCTCCATCCCAGGTCAGCAGCTGTCACTGCCGCCAGCTCGCCACCTTCCTCTTTCTCTCCTCCATTGTTGGCTTCCCTCTGGACTGTGATTGGCTCAAGACTCATTGTGACGCCCGCCCCCCTCAGCTCTCGCCTGTCTTGCAGGTGTCGACCCCGAGCTCTTTGAGCTGACCACCGCCAAGATGGACTCCGGTGGTGCCAGCAGCCGCGTGGTGGACGCCTTCGCCCGCTTGATGTCCACCATGGAGAAGACCAGCACCTCCACCAGGTCAGACTTCTTTACTTGCGTTACTCAACCACAGTGAGTAGCAGGCATCTAGTGGGTGCAGTTTTACAACATTTCTAGATGTTGATTAGACTCCTGTCCTGCAGTCACCAGTAGAGTTTCATCAAAATATGAACAAAATGAAAAAAAAATCGAGCTTTTTGTGAAAAGTATTTCAAGCATAACTTTCACATTGGCACAAATGCAGCTATATGTATTTCACCGAAATCTATGCCACAATTTATGAAAATTATTGTTTAAAAAATTAATTAATTAATTAAATTCATTTAATTAATTAATTTAAATTAATTAATTTACAAATATAACACCATGAACTATTTACAATTTTCGCACGCCCGCGCCCCTCGTGAGGATAAGCGGTAGAAAATGAATGAATGAACATTTGGAACTGAACTGATTCGATTTGAGTGCAAACAAAAAAAACGTACAAATAAATCTTTGGTAGCGAATGGGTTAATAATCCGTGGTGACCTGGGCATCTCGTGTCACAGGAAGCCGAGGAAAGACGAGAACCTGAGCGAGGAGGCAGCCAAGGTCATTGCCGGCCTCCCCGACCTCTCCTTCATGCAGGCGAAGGTACTGATGTTTCCCACCACGCTCACACCGCTGGCCTCTCAAGCCACGCCCGATTGAAGCCCCGCCCTCTGTGGAAGCCACACCAACCTATTCCTGCTGACGCATCAGCATTTTTTTTTTGATTAATTCCCGTCACACTTTTATTTTGGAAGTTGCTCTTTTCCGCTCTACTTTTCCTTCAAAGCATTTATCATAACGGCAAAGCAGGAAGTGACATCACTTCGAGGCGTTTTCCTTCTAGCTGAGTGACGGTGTACATAATCAGGGAAGTTAATTTAGACTGTGAAGCATCAATACATCGATCCGATCTATTTATAGACTTTAGCTGCAGCTTGAATGTTTCCAACTTCAGTCCACATGCACACGCCTCGTGCAACAGCAGCAGCAGCAGCAGCAGCTGGTGGGAAAGCCACGCCTCCGTCCTGGTGTGTGTTTTTGTCTGTGTTCTTTGTGTGTGTTGGGGTTGGGGGGGGGGGGGGGGGGTCAAACCACTGAGGTTGTGTGACGAAGGGACCAATTAGAGTGTGTGTGTGTGTGTGTGTGTGTGGAGGACTTTGCACATTGTAAAGATGAAATGGATGTAACGTGGTCGTGGTCGCTCACTGTGTACACAAACGTACGCAACAATTCCTATGGAAAAAAAAAAAAAAAAAAAGGCGGAATCACTTGAAGGGCCTGTCAGGTTATCGTGCATGCCCGAGCTCTAAATTTGACACAAATTAAACTAATTTAAGAGGAACTTGTTTTTTGTGAAATGTGCTTGGCAACGCATTTGTTTCATTTAATGTAGAAAACATGTCAGACATCATATTCCCAAATTTAAAACCATATTTAAAAACTAGGCACTGAAAGGTTTACAATTGTTGGACTTTTCCAGAGCAGACGTCAGGATGTCATCTTCCAATGACGTGCTTTTTTTTTTTAGCTTTTCTCTCATATCTTTGTCATCCATCTTGGAAGTCCTTTCCCCAAATGTGGGTCATGTGATCTTGGACCGGTCGTCCTCAACTTTCCACTAGAACCTCCATGATGTGCTCCAGTTCCGTCGCGTCCATCTTTAACACCGAGCTCTGAGGGCCCGCCCCCACTGTCCCATACCCGGACAGTGACCTGACCAGGCTGTCGGCCATCTTGGTGGTAGACGGCGGGGGGCAGTGTCTAAGGTCATACATGGCCGTGTCAATGTCTGTGAAGAGGGCGTCGTCCAAGACCAAGTCGGTCAGGAAGGGGCTGGCTGGCAATGGCAAAGAGTTTGTGGCATCGAGCGGAAGAGGAGAAGCTTTCTCTGTCCTGGGCTCCGCCTCCTTCATGAGGGCATCAAAGCGATGACGAGCTGGAGGCGACGAGGATGACGGACATAGCTCGCCGATGTCCTCCAAGGCGGACGAGAAGCTGTCTCTGGAGGACGGTGACCTCGGGGGGGTGTGAACATGGTAGAGATGGGCGGGAGCAAAGAACACTTCGTCCTCTAGCAGCGAGGCGGGCGTGAGGCATGAATCCAACACCGACAGCGAGGACGGCAACGTGTCCAAGGAGGATGCGGGTGGCTGGAAGTCGGTCAGTGGCGTTGCGGCGAAGCGGAGGGAGCTCGCGCCCACTTCCTGCTGAAGGTCATTGTGGATACGCCGGATGATGTTGCCGATGAGAACACGCCTCTGCAGGTTCATGTCCACGCCTCTCTGAGGACGGTAGAGCTTCATCAGCGACATGTTCAAGACTGCCTGGCGCCACAGAGTCCACGACGCTTGAGATACACCGCACGCCGCTTCCTCTGACGCCACCTCATCCTCGCCTTCGTCCAGCTTACGCTTCACGCCGTTAGCCCACATCAATCTGTGACACACAAACACATACATTGAGGTCATGTGACACATCACGCTGTGAATAGTCATGAAATCCCCTTGGTGGCGAGTCAATGAACTACATCTGTCTGATTTGACCTATGACCTCAGTCTTAGTGAGCCAGCAGGTGTTCTGTGTGCTGATGGTGACCTCCCCTGCGCCACCTGACCCCATGCCCCACCGACACCCCCCCAGCTGCCTGCTGATATATGCAAGCAACGGTGCATTATTATGATCACATGACCAAACAGGAAGTGAGCGGATTTAACAGCCTGAGATCACTTTGATGCTCATTCAGCTAAGTAATGATGACACATGACAACATGTACAGTAAGCAGATCAGGTTTACGTGATGACTTTATTGTGCAGACCAGCGGTGTCCAAAGTGCAGCCCGGGAACAATTTGGGCCCTCAACATATTGTAAAAACTAAAATAATTTGTTACCTTTAACACATAGATGATATGCAGGCACCCCTAATGTAGACGTGACTAAGAGAGACAACATGCTAACGCTATTAGCATGTTAGCCAGTCTGCTTTCAAAGCAAAATGAAAGTCAAAGAAAAACACATGGTGGTGTGTATACGTTGCCATGGAGATGAATATTCCGGGGCTGTTGACGATCAACAATGTAGACTGCTGGGTGTGGTTGCCGGGTATCATTCTTGTCTTTGGACCCGGGTGTGCGTTACATAACAAAACCTGGTTTGAGCGTGGGTCACACTTGACGTGACAACTGTAGCCAGTGACGTCATCGTGGTGTGGCGCCGCCCCAAACTGTTTTTTTTTTACGTCTCCTTCCATGCAGCACGATGACCTTCGAACCCCCAGCTGCTGCTCTGTGCTTTTACACTTTAAATAGGCACTTCTTATCAATCAGTAATCAATACTTCTAGAGACCACACATACCTACTTAAATCATGTGTTTGGTGTTAATAGTTGAGGCAATCATTTAGCATAACTACTCCTGTCCAATGTTTAAAATGTCTTCTTCACGTCAGCGTCATACTATATATGGCATTATACAATTATAAAATTGTAAAAACCTTTAAAAAAAACTTTTTGATCTGCATACTGATTTTTGGATCTAGCCCTTTAAATTCCGGATGCCCTTCCTGACGAACACCGATGATAACTATTATTATTATTACATTAAGAATTCAACATGAACTGGCTTATTTCCGGACATTCAATAAGTCAATTTGCATTAAGTTTAGCTCACAAAGTGAAGCATTTTACTATTCTTGTCACTGGTCGTTCAGTCTGACCAGCAGCACCCCCGGGCAGGGCAGCGACAGCTGCGCTCCAGCTGGCCGTCAAACAGGCACCAAGAGCTGGACAAAATCAGCGTAGACACCCGGTGAGTACAAAGGGAGCGGTTGTTGAGAAACAGTGCGGTTTCATTAAGAATTACTGTACACATAGTACATAATGTTGCATGCTAACATGGGAGTCATCGTAGACCAACATTGAAGCACCTTAAAATTAACTTTGAAGCTGCGGAGTCACTCACCGCCAATAGCCGCATCCAGGCGTTCTTCTTTCGCATACACCACGTCTGCCTGTCCGGCAGTAACGCAGACTAAGAACATGGACCACCACAAATCCTTTCGTTTTACTTCTCTCTTGCTTCAAACTCCGCCGTCGACCTTCTTTCACGTAGAGGCGTGATCAAATTGACGAGAAGCAAAGGGTATATGTTCCGGTTGGAACTTCAGAATAAGAGCCAATCGCAGGAAGTAACAATATACACCCAAATAGAAACAAATTGTGAAATACTGTCTGAATTTGAGCAGTTTTTGATCATTATTAAATATACAAATTTGAGTATGGGAACATTATTGTAACCAACTTATGCTAGAATAAAATTAAATGTTTTTTTGCATAAAAAGGTCAGCTCGTGATCAGAAAATCATAGTGCTAAGAGCACAATGAGAGGGTGCGTGTTTGCGTTCGTCAGAGAGGTCAACGACGTTGTTATGAAAGATCTCCTTCATGATTTAATGGACATCGTGCCACAAAAATGTCATGTCGGCAGCCACAAATGAGGTTATGTAGAAATATATACACTTTAAAGATGAGCACAATGCAGCACGCGCTCGTTAGCATCATGCTAGCACTTATTTACACTCGGGAATGTTAGCTAGCCAGCATACAAAGTGAGGCTCCACCTCGGCACCGCCCGCACGAGAGCCCCAAAGGCGTCAGAGCGAGGCTCTGATGCCGCAAAGGCACGGGCACATACTGTGGGCGTCGCCGCCGTGGACGTTGAGACAGGAAGTGGACATGGCGCTTGATGCCGCGTTGCAAGCGTGTGCTGCATTGAGGACAGGAGTGAAGAAGAAGAATGCAGTAATTTAAAAAGTGGACACGTGGTTGTCAAGGAAACAAAGAACGCCTGGCGGGTTCCGAGACTTTGGAAGGAACCGTCCTATTGCTGACTTTGGAAAAGTGGGAATCTGCTGTTGTAGCTGCACACACGATCACAAACCCTTCCTCTTCTCCTCCTCCTCCTCCTCCTCCTCCTCTTGGCTGCGTCTGTCCTGTGTTGCTCGCTAACATTGAGACGGGTCGTGGGCTCGCTGGTTCTGGGTGGGCGAGGGAGGGCGGGGTGGAGGGTTTGGGGTCCTCAGCAGCAGCCCCCTGACGAGGTGTTGACGGGCTTGCTCTGGATCTTCACATTCGACTTCTCGGCCGCGCCGGCCGTGGCGCCCGGGCCCATCCTCTTCTTGATCTCGGCCGCCATGGTCATGAATGCCTGCTCCACGTTGGTGGCGCTCTTGGCGCTGGTCTCCAGGAAGGGGATACCCAAGCTGTCTGCAAACTCCTGACAAGGAAGCAAAACAGTTTTCGGTGTCAAATCCACAAATCCTGCCGTGTATCCAATAAGCGACATGTAGCATAACAACGTTAGCATCTTCTGTCCTCTCACCTTCGCTGTGGAGTAGTGAACCACTTTCTTGGTGATCAGGTCAAATTTGTTGCCTACAAGCAGCTTGTTGACGTTCTCGCTGGCGTAGCGGTCGATCTCCTGCAGCCACTGTTTGACGTTGTTGAATGACTCCTGAGGGATTTGATTGGCACACATAATGGCGGTTTATTAGCCAGTTATTATTCGCTCAATCAATCCCAGCCAATAGCTGCCATTTTTCATGGTTTTGACTGATTTTTTTGAGGCACAACGAATATGTTGTTCTTGGGCTATATAGAGAAATTAAGAGAAAGATATAGAGAAATTTACTCTCCAGCACGGTCACTGAGGTCCGAGGGCCAGCTCCAACTTGTGGTGCCCAAGACGAGACTTAAGACCAGGGGGGACCGAGCCTTTTCTGTGGTTGGCCCCCCAACATTGAAAGCTTTAAGTCTCGTCTTAAAACCCACTTTTAACTCTGGCTTTTAACTCGGAGTGAGTCGTATGGCCCTGTGTCTTTTAGTGCTTTCTTTTCATTTTAATTGGTTTTATTTTATTTTTTTAATACTTTTATTGCTTTGTTTCTTGTTTTTAATATTTTAATATCTATTTTACTATTTTATTTCTTATTTGATCTTTTAGTTTTTGGATTCATTTTAATTTGTACCTTTTACTAGTCTGTGCAGCACTCTGTTTATAAAATGTATTATATAAATACAGTAAACCTCGGATATATCGGATTCAATTGTTCCCACTGGTTTTGTCCGATATAAGCGAAATCCGTTATATGCGTATACCGGAAAATGTCCGTTTTACACATATATCGGATTTATATCGGGTATATGCGTAAATCGGATTTTATCCGTTATAAAAAGGCACTTCCTTGACTATGTTTCCAATGTACCTGGACGCGCAGGCAACGCTGCAAACGCTGCAAATGACGTCGTATAGCGGCCTGCCACGATTCGGCGAATCGGAGCGCCACGATGCGGCCATCCGATATATGCGAGGGAAAATTTAATGGAAATGCATTGGAACGGGACTGGGGATTTTGTCCGAAATAGGCGAATCCGTTATAAAAAATCTGATATATGCAATGAATTTTTATTGGAAATGCATTATAGAAAAATTGGTTCTTTTTTATCTGTCCGTTGTGAGCGAATTTCCGATATATCCGAGTCCGATATATCCGAGGTTTACTGTAGATTGGATTGGTATATACCAAAAGAAAGATTAGACTCTCATCTTCCATTGTTTTCCATTCATTCGTAATCAAAAGTAGAACACAGGTAAGATTCAGCAAAATATCAGTTCTCGGGAAAAAAGGGAGAAAAGATACATTTCAAGCATAACGCAACTTTAGAAATTTTTTTAATTTCCCTTCAATGCGTAACCTCCTGCGTTTGTGAGATGCCTTCTCCCATCCTAGTGAATATGTATTTCTGATATAATTCTTAATAACGGGACGACCAGCATGTTGGACTCACCTCATCAGTGACATCGTAAACTACGATGATGCCGTGAGCTCCTCTGTAGTAGCTTGACGTGATGGTGCGGAAACGCTCCTGACCGGCTGTGTCCCACTGTCCAAACCCGCAACAACACATCACATCACAACAACACAACAATCATTCAACCTGGAATGTTTGGTCTTACAATCTGCAGTTTGATAGTCTTCCCGTCCAGCTCGATGGTCCTGATCTTGAAGTCCACACCGATGGTGCTGATATAGCTCTCTGTGTATGTGTCATCCTACAACACAGGAGGCTGTTTTATCAAGCAACACTGATAATGTCCAAACTAAAAGTTACATAAGAGCAACTTACTGCAAAGCGAAGTAGGAGACAAGACTTGCCAACACCGGAATCTCCAATCAGCAGCAGCTTGAATAAATAATCACTAAGCAATAGGAAAGTCTCCATTAAATCACAGCAGTTTACTAACATTATATCATGATCCATCAAAATAACGTTGTCAGTGAGGACTAAAGACGGTGGAAGGTGGACTGGACTTGAACAAAACTCAATATGTGAAAGAACAGCAGGATTGTTTTACTTCACCTCGAAACAAGATGTAGCAACTTTGTGTTAACGAGCCCTGACTTCCACCCAAGTTGTCACCACCTTTGATATGATTTCCACGTCGACGAATTTTGTGTTGACAAGACAGATTATAAAGTAACTTAGTGTACTTCCACAGGAGTCGCCTTAGCCGTCAGTTAGCCGGCTAGCTAGCTGTGCTAGCCAGCTCGCGTCCAAACAAGTCAGCTAACCTAGCACTGATGACGACACATAAACATAAAACCGTGTAGCCGGCGTGCTGTCAATCACAAAATGTTAGCGAGCGCCACAGAATGTGGTGAAAAAATATTAATGTCAGTACATCACTTTGTGGGCTAACTTGAAGACAAAGCAGCTGACGTTCATTTTGTACACAGCTAACTTGAGCTTAGCTTCACAGCTAGCCTGACAGCTCGGTCGTAATCATCAACATGAAAGACAAACACTTACTATTCTGGATTCATCTTTGACTACAGCTGAAGGTCACTTGTCACTGAGGATGTAGTGTGATTTCGTAACAGATTAACCGCAAAGTTTCCCTCGAACAAAAGACAACGGGCGTCTTTTTTAGTGAAGAACTGCCTGAACTGGTTGTCTCCGCCAGGACGGCTAATCGAATCAAATATGGCTGTCAGGGCTACCTACCCGGAAATACCAGAGCAAGACATTGTGGGTAATGTAGTTTCACTCCGTTGTTTGGCTTTTACCGTGACAAACAAGCCATAAAACCTCTTATCGTTTTAATATTTAAGCATTTCACGTCTTTTTGTTTTCCCGTGTATATATTATTCCCTGTTGTTTTACAGTTGTTTTATTTCATCTTTGAAGAAATGACAGTTGCAAAGTTTGTCAAAATAGGAAGTTGTTGCTGGCTTGTGAGAGGAACGTGTTGTCACCGTTGTTACCATGACTACTGTTACTGCTGTACTGTATGTGCGCTTAACAGCTTAATTTTAAATTATTTTTAAAATAGAAATCACAAAGAAAGGACTCCAATGATGGAAGGATGTCACTAGCCTCCAATGGATGGGAGCCACGCCCCATTTAGGAGAAAATGACCAATATGGGTTGGATGGTGATGAAAAACTAATCTATTTTAGGGGTGCAGATGCATTTAAAGTGTCCATAAGGTGGTCGGGAATGTCCTGCGACTGGCCTTATGTACGTTTTGTTCTTGACTTGAAACCATCTGAAACCTTGAAGGCCATCTGTAAAGATGTGGCTGCTTCTGTGTCTGGATGGACATGAGAACATGGAGGGGAGATGTTAGCACAAAGATGGCGGAATGAGCAGCCGTAAGGGGTCACCGGGTGTCCTCTTCAGGGTTATTGTGATCAATGACATGCTTTTGGAGGGCAAAGGTCACACAGCAGGTACTGCAGATGCTGCCGAAGGGGATCTTCTGTGATTCATGAAGAAAACCTGGTGAAACATGTCCTTTCCGTCTCTGCAGGGTTTTGCGTGGCGGTGCGTTCCATATCATATATCGCATTTATCGGCCATTCTTATCTCAGAAAATCCTAATAACACTAAAAGTTGCGTGTTTGTGTTAGCGCTTAGTCGTTCATGGTCGTTCATACAGTAGATATAAATAGATCCAATCCTAACTTCAAATAGACCGTCCTTGAAATGAGTCTTTTTTCCACCTTTATTTTGTCATGTTGAGATGATGAAACACTTTCTCACACAAGACGTTTGCAATATCTTTTGGTAAAAACCAACATATGATTGTCTCCAACACACACACACACACACACACAAACACACAGTAGTTAGACATTTACATCCATTATTATAGACACCATAAAAAAATAGAACCGAAAATGTACACTTTGTCCATTCATTCATTCATTTACTGTATATATGTACATTGTTGTGTATGTGTGTGTGGCGAAAGTGTTGTGAAAAATGTCATGTATGTGTATATATATATATATATATATCGATATATATATGTATATATCGATGTATATATACACACAAGAATGACGATGCACATGATGAGCTTCAGGCACTTTCTTCCACAGCAACGCGGACGCACATCAGACTTTTCCTCGCCACCGCTACAAAAATAAACATGGGAATCTCCTCCATGTGGAATGCTAGTGGAATTACCTTAAAACATATTTTATTAATATCATTATTTTTTATTATTTTATATATTATTATATAATATTATATATATAATATTATTTTATATTAATTATTATTGCCACTATTTATTTTATTATTTTATATATTATTATATAATATTGTATGTATTATTTTATATTATTTATTATCACTATTTATTTTATTATTTTATATATTATTATATAATATATATTATTAGATTATTATTTTATATTATTATTTATTATCATTTACTGCAAATGTCACGTAGAGTTTGATCGCATCACGTTTGTGTTTTATGATTATGATGATGATGACGTTGCCATGGCGGTGACCTCACGCGACCTCCCTACTCCAGCGTATTCCCTCCCGAGGTGCATTCTCCGGAATGACCAGCAGAGGGCGACAACAGTGTCTGCTTAACTGTGATTGGCGAATAGGCTAAGCTTTAAGGGCGCAGCAATGAAGTGACACAAGTTGTTACCATGGCAACCAAGCAAAGTATTTCCCGCCTGCTCAGCGGAGCAGAACGATGTTGTATTTTGGGTTAGTGTTATGCTAAGCTAGGCTAACAGCCCGCTTGACTTATAAAAATAACATGTTTGTTCCCTCTGAGAGCATCAAACAGGACTTCCGCTGAAGCCTTAAAAGACAAACAACAAAGAAGAACAACCGCCATCGTGGTACTCGAACAACGCGACAAAGACAACAAGACACAACACTTAAAATCACAGCGGCGGAGGGGCGGGGGGAGGGGGGGGACGCGACCCGCCTCAGCCGGCGGCTTTGTGTCTGCCGCCGCAACAGCGACAAGCCACGCCGCAGCGGTGGCAGGCGGTGAGCGGCGCGTAGCAGCACATGCACGGCGCCAGCAGCGACAGCGCCACCAGGGCGCTCCAGCGCAGGCAGAAGCGCTCGTCGCTGGTGTCGCAGGAGCACGGGTCGGAGTAGTCGCCCTCGGGGTCGGACATGCAGTGGTACAGCAAGCTGTCGGCGCACCACATGAAGCTGACCCGCCGGATGCACACGTGGATGGGGTCGGGCGCCTCTTGGCAACGGCCCCGCCCATTGTCCTCGTGGTGGAACATGTCCTGACAGTAGACGCAACGCAGACGCTCGCCATCCTTTCTCCGCTTGGCCTGAGGCTGCACCGTCACCGCCCTACTCAGTGCACCGCCGCCGCTGCGGTCGAGACAGGCGGTTTTGGCGCCGCAGCCTCGCTGCACGTCACACGCCAACGGATACGGGTAGCTGTAGTCGCGTTTGGGCGCCTCGCTCTTAGCGAAGTGCATATAAGCGTCCGGCGTACCGGACAGCAAGAGTTTATCTCGTGTGGCAGAGTCGTGACGGTAATCCTCGTAGCCGGTGAGCCAGGCTCGCTCTCGAGGGTTGATACGTACGATTTCCTCCTCGAACTGGAAGCTGACGTGGCGAGGGAACATGTGCACCGCCTGCGGAGATCACAGTGAGTGAAAAAGGGCGTGGACACATGCTTGGCTCCTCCTCCTCCGCTCACCTGGTCCAGGAAGTAGTGGTCGGAAGGTCGGTGTTGGTCGTACAAGTGTCCCAGGATGCAGTGGTGACGGCGGTGCTCGCAGAAGGTGAGCGGCGCCAGCGTGTGCATGACGGGTTCCCGCCTTTGAGATGAGTTGGAGGAACTGTCAGTGGCGGTCTACGGGAGGAATCAGACCAGAACCATCACGAGGACCTGAACTGGAGCGGTCTATAGTCTGGGTGGCATCCTTCAGACGAAACACTCACCGTGAACACGTCATCATCGCCAAGTTCGGCCTCGTTCTGCAGCGTCGACGACGAAGTGGTCGACCCTGAAGAGGATAGCGACATCGTGTTGACCAAACATGGCGGCATTTCAGCGGCCTTGAACGCATCCTCAAACTTCCTACCTTCGGTCAGGTCCTCCAGGGCCTTCCTCACCCCGCGATCAAAGGCTCGAGCATCAGCCGGACTCTGGAATGTCAGACCACACTTCCTGTTGTCCACCTTCCAGTGATGGAAAGTGGGCGTGGCTTTAGTGTAGACCAGATCCTTCTTCAAGAAACATTCCAGAATCACCTGAACGGACAGGAAGACGGTCAGACGGAAGGTGTCGACTCGGAAGACCGCCACGTGATCAAAGTCACCTGTTTGTCTCGGAGTCGTTCTCCGTGGATGAGGAAGGTGTTGCGTCCAAGCAGGCCGGCCGGCACGATCCTGCACACACCCACTCTGCTCAGGCCGCCATCTTGTGCCAACCAGCCGCCGCTGGAGTCGTCTCTCGTCATCACCACCGCTTTGACGCGTACGATGTAGCTGTCACTGCAAACACCCCAACAGTCCGGGTCTTGGATCACGCCGGATCGGGACTTCACGCTCGACTCGTCAGACATACCACAGCACAATGCTAATGCTAATTCATGCATTCATTTTCTATTGCTTATCCTCACGAGGGTCGCGCGGGTGCTGGAGCCTATCCCAACTGTCTTCCCACTCACTATTAACCTAGCATGCTTTTGGAATGTGGGAGGAAACCGGAGTACCTGGAGAAAACATGCAACATCCACACAGAGATGGCCGAGGGAATTGAACCTGGGTCTCCTCACTGTGAGGCATGCACGCTAACCACTCCTCCACTGTGCGGTTTTCTTTATTAATATCGTCACATTCTTTTTACTCCCTAGCATGTTTTTGGAATGTGGGAGGAAACCGGAGTACCCGGAGAAAACATGCAACATCCATACAGAGATGGCCGAGGGAATTGAACCTCGGCCTCCTCACTGTGAGGCCTGCACGCTAACCACTTTTTTCCACTGTGCAGTTTTCTTTATTAAGATCGTGACATTCTTTTTACTCCCTAGCATGATTTTGGAATGTGGGAGGAAACCGGAGTATACGGAGAAAACATGCAACATCCATACAGAGATGGCTGAGGGAATTGAACCTTGGTCTCCTCGCTGTGAGGCCTGCATGCTAACCACTCCTCCAGTTTTCTTTATTAATATTGTCACATTCTTTTTACTCCCAAGCATGTTTTTGGAATGTGGGAGGAAACCCACGCATGCACGGGGAGAACATGCAAACGCCACACAGAGATGGCCGAGGGAATTGAACCTGGGTCTCCTCACTGTGAGGCATGCGTGCTAACCACTTTCTTTATTAATATTGTCACATTCTTTTTACTCCCTAGCATGTTTTTGGAATGTGGGAGGAAACCCATGCATGTACGGGGAGAACATGCAAACGCCACACAGAGATGGCCGAGGGAATTGAACCCGGGTCTTCTCACTGTGAGGCAAGTGCAGTAACCACTTCTCCACTGTGCAGTTTTCTTTATTAATATCGTCACATTCTTTTTACTCCCTCGTGTCATTGGTTGATGATCACAAGTCATCCCATCTTTTTCCTGATTCATCCTTTAATGTCCGTCTTTAGCATACACACACTTTTGGAGAGAAACATGCACACACACACAAACACTGCTGTGTGTGATTCAGCCTGCCATTCAAACAGATGGTGTGTGTGTGACGGTGTGTGTGTTGCATGAGTCATCGCTGCATTTTCCGGCAGCGTGCAGTGAAGCACACACACACACACACACACACACCATCACACACTGTTGCATTAGAAAGAAATGCTAGCAGTAAACGGTAATAGTAGTACTAGTACCTGACCACTGCTAATGCTAGTAGGACTAGTGCTAACACCAGTAGTACCCTTGTTAATACTCGGCGTACTAAGTACATACGTGTTAAGTATTGATGTACTAAAGTTCGCGTTACCAAAACAGGAAGCTAACGAAATATCGGAACGTGTGGAAGCATGTTATCCCATCATTGTGCAAGCTGCTTCTCCTGACCTCTGACCTCATTTAAGAGCTCTTCATCCTAGCGGTTGTTCCCAGCGGGCCCTGAAGGCACCGTGGCGGGATTGAGCACGCTCCTCATGTGAAGTTCGCCCCCCGATGACTTGACATGTATTTGTACACAAGCTAACCATCTCCCTCAGCTGCATCCTGCCTCGTGCCAACGGAAGCATTGCCATGGCAACCGCCTACTAGCTGCTTGTGATTGGATAACAAACTTTGACCTCTTCTTGTCCTGGATGACATGCCCACATGCGTGCTCATCGTTTGTCGGAGCGTCGGAGCATGTCATGTGACAACATGTTGATCACATTGTTGAGGGTCAATCTAAGCCCCGCCTTTTCCGCTTTCGATGCCAATCAATGACACATTTTGTCTTCTAGAATGTTCCTTAAGAATCTGCAGAGCAGCGACACCATGTATCGTGGAACCAGCAGCCTGACGTGTCATGACCAGTCACCCGAGTTCAAAGGTCAACAGGTCCTCACTGACCTCCATCATCATTATCACGTGCACACGCATGCCATGACAAAGATGTGCTCGTGCGCGATACTCACTCATCTGGGCGCGCGTCCTCGTTCATGTTTGTCCACGTTCACGTGCTGTGACAATGATTTCCCGCCAGTGTCTCCATGTTTGGCGGGCCTCCGCAGCAGCGCGTGCGGCTCTCGGGCGTCTTCCGGTCGTCTCGCGCTCCGCTTTGAGGATGCTGACTCCCTCTTCCTCCTCCTTCCGCCTCAATCCAACCGGCGCATCGCAAACCCGCTTCGTCCTCCTCGTCCCGGACGGCAGTGACCGGGGATGGTGCTCGGGTGTCGGCGTGGACGGCCCCTGACGAGCCCCATCTTCTCCTCACTCCATGTTGGATCGAGAGCGCAGACAGGGAGGTGGGGGTGGTGGTGACGTCACACCGAAGGCCCGCAGAGTGACGTGTTATTACCATATAATAATAACAATAATAACGATAATAATAACAATAACTGTCTAAAATCATAAGCACTGTTGTTTAATTGAAATGATTGCATCGTAAAATCATGTATTTATTTGTGATGTTATGGACGACTTAAAATATCAAAACAATCAGGAAATAACATTAGTAACAACAACAAAGTTCAGCAAAAAGTAAACTTGTTATATTTAATTTTTATTAAGTGACAAGAATAAAGACTCGTTCAATCATGAATGACAATAACGCTGGCAACAGTGACATCTGGCGGCCGTGAGATGTGACTGCAAGCCCTCCATTTTGCTAATTTCTTACTGATGTGACGTCACTGGCTCGCAGTAAGAAAACTTTTACCGGTTAAAATAAGGGCAGAGATTCTGAGGCGCTGTTGTCTTGTGCAAAATGGTCCACAGACGTTACCATGGTAACCTGCTCTCCGACTTGAACTGACATGTTGAAGCCACAAGGTGGTGCAAGTGCTCTGCCGTAGTCTTTAAGCAATAATAATCATTGTTTTGTCACATTATATTATATTATATTATATTATATTATATTATATTATATTATATTATATTATATTATATTATATTATATTATATTATATTATATTATATTATATTATATTATATTATATTATATTATATTATATTATATTATATTATATTATATTATATTATATTATATTATTATAATAATAGTATATTATCACTGAAAACAACAACTCGAAGAATTATATATATTTACAGTGATGCCCCCCACCCGTTAAATGTTAAGTTAACTGAAGTTAATTGATATCTATGAGTGTGGAACAGGTTAGAAAGCCATTTGTAGAGCTTTGGGACTCCAGCTGACCATAGTGAGAGTCATTATCCACAAACGGCAAAAATATGGAACTGCGGTGAACCTTCCCAGGCCAAACAAATTGATTACCCAAAGAGCGCAGTGACAACTCACCCAAGAGGTCGCAAAAGACCCCACGCAAAAAAAAATACAAATAAAAATAAAAATAAGACCCCACGCAAAAAATAAGAAATCTGAAGGGGTCAAACACTTTTCACACCACTGAATGAAGCTCAGACAAGATTGTAATATCAAAAGGTGACATTGTTTCTTTATATTTCTTCTCATTTCTTTATCACAAAATTCATCATTGGATGTAGACACCAAGCCCCACCCACTCCTGCAAACTACAGCACTCTTCCTCCTGCTCCGCCCACCACACCCGGAGGACGGTCTCCAAATGCACCACCACACACAGATGATCTCCTTTCATCGTTGGAAGCAAACCATCATCTTTATCGTGACTTGAAGGTGACTTGGAGACGTATCGTGATGGCACAAAGGGTGGGTGGAAACATCTCTTCCAAACGGCTATCATCTACTCAAAATGTACGTCTTACACTCTGCAGCTTGTTTTAACTAGAAAGTCAAAAATAATGTTTTTTCATTTATTTACCATCTTTATTTATTATTTATTCTATCGGCTTTAACATGTTTTCAATTTAGTTTAATTAAAACATTAGTTTATTCTACCATCTTTATTTATTATTGTTTTTGTATATCTTTATGTATTATTGTTTTTAAAAAATATATATTATTGTTTTCAATTTTATTATTGTTTTAATGTTTTAATTAAATTAAATTGAAAACATGTTAAAGCCGGTAGAATAAATAATAAATAAAGATGGTAGCATAAATTAATGTTTTAATTAAATTAAATTGAAAACATGTTAAAGCCAGCAGAATAAATAATAATTTAATAAATTATTTAATTTAATATATTTAAATTAAATAATTTAAATTAAATTAAATATATTTTATTTTATTTATTTTATTTCATAAAAGACTACATTTAATTTAATTAAAACATTATATTAAATTGAAAACATGTTAAAGCCGGTAAAATAAATAATAAATAAAGATGGTAGAATAAATGAAAAAAAAAACATTATTTTTTGGTTTTGGTTTATTTATTGTTTTATTTTTTTAAGCAATGAAAGTCAAAGACAATCGATTCAAAGTCATACATTTTTTGTCAAGTTTCATCCTTAAACTAAAGAGAAGCAAGACAGGAAATAGGCGTACGTCTTAAAAGTGTCCCATGCAGAATAAGCTTAATGAGTCGCCATGGAAACGACAAAACATTTATGTTAAAACTTCATGGAAGATATAAGACTATGACTTGCATGAATGCTCTTGTTGTTGTTATTGAGTGTTTCTGTTGTGTCCTAGTATGAAGAACTGGTCCACTACAGCCTGGAGGGCGTTTATGAAGACATGAGAACCCCCCACCACCTTCAACAGCCCCGTCACCTGCACGCTGTGTACCCGGCCGGATCGTACCAGTACCACAGTGACGCTGGAGAGGACACAAGGAGAGACCGGGACGCCATCTACGGGTACACTCGCCAAACAACAACAACACTTTTATATCATTTTTTACATCAACCGTCATGACGACAAAACACGAAGGATCAGAATCATTAGTGTTTACACTATAGCGGTGTCAAAAATGGAATAGGGCAGGGGTGGGCAAACTACGGCCCGTGGGCCACATGCGGCCCATCAAGCGTTTGAAACCGGCCCGCCAGTTGCTTTCTAAGTAGTTCAACTTTTAACATTCAAACAAAACAACAAAACAGTAAAATTAAATTACATATTTTCATATGGGGCTGCATGGCGGGCTAGTGGTTAGCACGCAGACCTCACTGCTAGGAGACCCGAGTTCAATTCCACCCTCGGGCATCTCTGTGTGGAGTTTGCATGTTCTCCCCGTGCATGCGTGGGTTTTCTCCGGGTACTCCGGTTTCCTCCCACATTCCAAAAACATGCTAGGTTAATTAGCCACTCCAAATTGTCCATAGGTATGAATGTGAGTGTGAATGGTTGTTTGTCGATATGTGCCCTGTGATTGGCTGGCCACCCCTGTTCCACCCCTGTTGCCCGCCCCTGTTCTAGGCACTGCCACGGCTTTAAGCAGATTGTTTTGACAGGAACCTGTATGGCCGTGTAGTGCATCAACCGTGATTTACCCCTCGCTTCGTCCCATAAGCCGAGTTCTGGTCGGATTTGGGTGACGAGGAACGGATTTCCGGTTCGTTGGTGGGGCCACTTAAGTAAAGTTAGGCCTGTGTTCCAAAGACAATGCCTCCTCTAAAAAAAATTAATTTAAACTTGTATTGGTACATGTTTGTATATTTTGCAGGTATACCATTTGATTGTTAAGTCGCTGTGCGATGAGTTTATTGTCATTAGCAAGATGACACAGTCGATGTTGTTATATTGTTGTACGTATATTACGACCTTCTGCAATTTCAAGTTGTGGTTGTCACCCTGGCAGACATCCTCTGTTCCCGCTGCTCGCTGTGCTTTTTGGAAAGTGCGAATTGGCCATGTGCACACCTCGCCAGTGGGGCGTGGCCACGGGAGACGTCTGCACGTCACGCTCCTTCAACGAAGACATCAGCGTCTTCGCTGAACAGGTGAAGCCGGAATCACTCTTCTGTCAGCTGCCTGTCTGTCTGTGATGATGTCATGTCAGATGGTTGTCAGGGCAACAGTCATAATTGTCTTTGCTGTGCTAGCAGGTGACGTCAGAGAAGTTGTTATGTAATTCTGAGCTGGATCACCTGGTGAGTTTATTATCATCTCCTGGGTGAGAGCACGCATGTCATGCTGTGCACGTTCCTTGCAGATGATCCAGGCCATCCGAGTGCTCCGCTTCCACCTGCTGGAGCTGGAGAAGGTGAGAGGAGCTTCTTATTCATGTCAACAGCCTGTTCCTTAATCCAACCTGATGATGATGGAGATCATCCCTGTCTTATCCCACTTTAAATCCACTTTAAATCCACTTTAAAGACAGCTCAACGCCTAATGGCATCAGTCCTCCAAGCCATTCCGTCACTGCTCATGTCTGCTGTCATTTCTCTTCAATCATCACAATGCATGCTGCCAATCAGATCAATACCACAATACCAATGCACAAATAATTCACCCTTCTGTGTGGTGTCCGTCCTGCGTCAGGTCCACGATCTGTGTGACAACTTCTGCGGCCGCTACGTTAGCTGCCTGAAAGGAAAGCTGCCCACTGTCAGCGTGTCATGTAACCATCCTTATCAGGTGACCACGTCCTCTTTAGCGCTATATATATATATATAAAATATATAAATAAAGTGTAAAAGAATATGAGATCAAATATAAAAACTCAAAAACATAGACATCGTAGACACCATACATACTATATATATATATACTCTCTCTCTCTCTCTCTCTCTCTCTCTCTCTCTATATATATATATATATATATATATATATATATAATTTTATTATTTATTATTTTATTATTTTTTTTTAATATTTTATCTTATATTCTTTTACACCTTATTTTTATATTTGTCTACTTTTATTAATACTTTTATTACTTTTATTATTATTATTATTTATTTACTTTAAACAGTGCTATACATGGAGCTGTGGAGATTTCCTTGAGGGTCTGATGAAGGTATAATTAAAATTATACTTTGTACTGAATCAGAAATTTAATTTGAGAAAACTAAGAAAA
Organism: Doryrhamphus excisus; assembly: GCF_030265055.1. NCBI lineage: Eukaryota > Metazoa > Chordata > Actinopteri > Syngnathiformes > Syngnathidae > Doryrhamphus > Doryrhamphus excisus. The sequence goes on along the minus strand of NC_080466.1, from coordinate 15,105,523 downwards.
AATGCATGTAACAATTTAATTTAATTTAATTTAATTTAATTTAATTTAATTTAATTTAATTTAATTTAATTTAATTTAATTTAATTTAATTTAATTTAATTTAATTTAATTTAATTTAATTTAATTTAATTTAATTTTATTTTATTTTATTTTATTTTATTTTATTTTATTTTATTTTATTTTATTTTATTTTATTTTATTTTATTTTATTTTATTTTATTTTATTTACTTTGCATGAATGCAGTTTCGTTCTTTATCTTAAGGTGAAAAATGTATTTCCAGTAAATCGAAATGTATGGTTTCAACCACATCATAAATGTAATTTGAGAAAAACTAATACATTTAGGTGTAACAAATTACAGTAATTTTGTAATTTAAAAATCATTTTTTTCAGTACACACTGCGACATCACGCACGCAAGTTGATTCTTGCACTTTGTTAAATATTTGATGTACCCACACACACATAGGTTTCATGGAGCAGAGATGACGAGAGTGGGGCCTCTTTAGGACCGCCCACATGTCACAGTGACGACAACAGCAGTGAAGCAGGTGAGATCAGCCGCCAGTAACGCTTACATTATGAAAAATGGAGGATGCCAAAGCGGTCCTGTCCCGTGTCGCCAAGGAAACGGCGTGGACATCAGCGGCGACATGGGCAAAGAACAGCAACACAACAAGAAGCGGGGCATCTTCCCCAAGGCGGCCACCAACACCCTGAGGGCGTGGCTCTTCCAGCACCTGGCGGTGAGTCGCCCCCGTCACGTTACGCAGCATCACGCCGACATCCTGCGAGTGAAATACACACTCATCACGCACACACACTATGTTGTCAGCATCCGTATCCTTCAGAGGAGCAGAAGAGGCGGCTGTCACATGACACACACCTCAGCGTCCTGCAGGTCAACAACTGGTGAGGAGCAACAACTTTATTATTTTATTTTTATTTTTATTTTTATTTTTATTTTTATTTTTATTTTTATTTTTATTTTTATTTTTATTTTTATTTTTATTTTTATTTTTATTTTTATTTTTATTTTTATTTTTATTTTTATTTTTATTTTTATTTTTATTTTTATTTTTATTTTTATTTTTATTTTTATTTTTATTTTTATTTTTATTTTTATTTTTATTTTTATTTTTATTTTTATTTTTATTTTTATTTTTATTTTTATTTTTATTTTTATTTTTATTTTTATTTTTATTTTTATTTTTATTTTTATTTTTATTTTTATTTTTATTTTTATTTTTATTTTTTTTAATTAATTATTATTATTGTTTGTTTCCTGTGTTTTTTCATGCTTTCTTATTATTGATGAAGGTTTATCAACGCCAGGCGACGGATTGTTCAGCCAATGATTGATCAGTCCAACACTGCTGGTGAGTTATTGATCGTTATCAAATCAAATCAACTTTATTTGTAGAGCACTTTTCCTGCAAGGACATGCAACACAAAGTGCTTTACAGAATTAAAAACAATTACCACAATTAAAAAGAAAAACAATTACCAAGAAAGCCCCTCCCTCCCACCCTCCATACTAGACACACACACACAATCACACACAGTAGGGAGACATCAAGGAAACGCCACTTTTGGAGCCCGTCCACACTGGGAGGAGCCATAGGCCGTACCATCGGGGGACCAGCACCCGGGCCCCCCCCGACTCCGACAGACGGGCGGACCCCCACATCAAATGGCGGAACCCCCAGCCGGCCGAGTCGAAGGGACCCAAGGACGGCACCCCCTCAGCAGACCCGACACAGCCCCCAGTGTGGAGGACCCCCCCCCTGAGGAAACACTGGAGTTAAAAGCTAAAGACTAAAAGCATAAAATAGGACTAAAAAGATATTTTAAAAAGTTTAAAATATTAGTTAAAAGTTATCATTATCATTAAGGACTTAACATTGACACCTGTATGTGTGTGTTTGTGTGGAGCAGTGGTGGGTGCCGCCGTGGCGATGGAGGCCCAGTGGAATTTCATGTGACAAAACCTGCTAGCAGTCTGAGGACCCCATCTCCCCCGCCCCCCGACTTCCTGCTGATTGCTGATTGGATTACACGCAGGCCAATTAGAAGAGAGCAGATCTGAACTAAATCCCTCAATGGAAAAGTCATCATTTTCATTGTATTGTTGTCCACGCAATGGAGAGCACATCTGGACTACAAACATGGAGGATACGAGGTCACGTGACACTGAGCCCTCCTCCCTAGAGACAAATAAACAACACTTCTGACCTGTGACCCGCAGTAATGTTCGCTAGTACTAACACTGAGATGTGGTTAGCGCACAGGCCACGCAGTTAGGAGACCCGAGTTCAATTCCACTCTCAGGCATCTCTGTGTAGAGTTTGCATGTTCTCCCCGCGCATGCGTGGGTTTTCTCCTGGTACTCCGGTTTCCTCTCCCAGGAAAAGTCTATTCTAAATGTGTCTTTGTGGACCTGTGCGGGGTACTTCGGGATTGGTAGCACACTAGGATGTGCCGTTCGGTACTTTGGCCTCCTGGTTGAACTGGAATTAGTGGCTGGAGACTGGGAAGTCTGGGCTTCCTTACTGAGACTTCTGCCCCCTCGACCTGGACCCGGATAAGGGGAGGAAAATGGATGGATGAACCTAAACCTATTTAGTCCACTTAATTCAAGATCTCCTTTTTTAATGTCTTTATTTGACTTAAAACCCAGACCACCTTTATCTGCTCCACTTTAAATCATCTTGAAATATGAACCCCCCCCTGACCCCAGCCATAGTGATTGATGGGGGGTGTGATGATGACTTTAATGCTTGAGTCAAAGTAGATTTTTAAAAACATGCCAAAACAAACTTTGTACTCAGTGTGTTCCTGAGCAATGACTGACAGGCACCTCCTGGGGGGCGGGACACGAGTTTTTTTTTAAAGTCACTAAACATAAAAAGTTGAAGCTGTAAAAAAAACATACGATAAAGATGACAGGAGATCGCCAAGAGACTTTGGAATGATTTACTCTGATGTTTGTTTACGTTCTCTCGGCTGATGGGAGTTCATTCTGAGCCCACAGTGCCCCCTAGTGGATGAAGGAAGGCAAGTACTGAGTGAAGCGACTTTTAATGGACACAAATATTAAATACTGTGTTGCTATATCATAGCAGGCACCTAATATTACGGAAATATGTTGATTAGATGCTCAGTATAGCTTCATGACGTCTAACAGTGACTTGATAGTATCTTCCAACATTCCAGTCACCTTGGCAGGTAAATATGTTCATCCGGTTGTTCAGGTCGGACTGTAACACGTCAACAAATCTTGACTAGTAAAACGATGTCTATTCATCCATTGTTAATTATTCGAGGCAGATTTGAAGCAGTGTGTCGTTAATTGGGATTATTTATGGATATCGTCAGCAATTCAGGAGTGCATTATGATCAATGAATAAGTTCAAGTCTTTTATTTTGATAGGGACATACCTAACCAAGAGTTCGAAATTAGCTTTATTTTGAATGAACCCCGGAAGTGTGGGTTGTTTCCGCGTGCATGCTGCCGAACTAAAAGGAACAAGAAACTCTTTATTTAGTGTTTTACTTGGAAATAATTAGCCCTCGATGATCGTTTGACGTTTTTTTTTGCATTTTTCTATTTTCTTGCCGCACAGAAAAAGCAACATTGATTTTGGGGTAAGTTTATTGTTTCGCTAACAGCGATATTTGCAACACGAAAGACATTTTTTTCTTGTTTATGTTATTTCTTTTACAATATCAAACAACCTTTTATTCATTTACTACCATTTAAATATGGTCACTTGAAATGACTTTTAACCATTGCAAAATAAGTTATAAAATCACTTTGTTTAGCCTTTACACTGTCGTAGTCTAAAATGACTCTTGCCTAGCTAACATTGTTTACTGTTGATAATACTGTATAAACTAGTTAAATCAACAATGTATTATACTATGTCTATATATATATTAAGTAATGAATGTACAATGTTTGTCAAACTTTATTAGCTTAAGCATATATGCACATTTATATTTTCATTGTTAATGTCGCTCCATCATTTGGTGGTCCTACCAGACCCCCCATTCTGCCTCCATTGTTGCAGCCCCACGATAAGTGATTAACATGCAAAGTGTGTCGTTATTGGACATTACATGGAGACATAATCATTGACGCCTTCACGGGACAAAGTAAAAGTCAATTTCGGTAACAGCATGGAACGAAGACAAAAAGTCTTGTCATGACGTCAGAGGTGTAAGAATTGACAATGTATGTACGTCGACCGGGTCAAGGCAACAGCACGTCAAATGGAGCAGATTTTTTTTTAGAAATATACACCATATAGCGACGTGCAACAAAAGAGCTTTTATTGTGTAGGGGTGAGGTCACCGTCATCTGGTGTCCCCTTACAGGCCGTCCGTGTGTCCAAGCCCCGCCCACTGCCCGGAGGGACAATGGCGGCGTCATGCATCACGATGAAATGTGGCTCATTATTTGAGGAGGCAGAATACATCTTTTTAAAATGTCCACACGTCACAAAGACACATTTTTATGGACCAAACAAATGTTCTTTTATACTTTACAAACTTTAAATCCAGAGCGTACTTTAAATATTAATCTGCTAAGAAGAATATATTTGTTCTAGATAAATGGAGGCAAAATCTAAGAAACACATAATAAGCTTATTATTAGCGGAAATGTAACACAGTATATACTTTTGTATTGAATATCATTATATGTGTACCTAATGAAGTGTCCGATTGAGTCTCCCTCTGCTGGCGATAATAAGTATTACACCAACCAACTTTTTTTTTTTTTTAAACATTTTATTACAAACTTCAATTGTACAAAACAATACAAGCAGAATTACAGGAACATAAAAATGCAATTCTACAGAAAAATCTCAACATAAATAAGAAAAAGTAAATAATGTGCTTGAAAATAAGAACAACAAAATAAAATCAATAAAAAACATATCACTTAAGCTTGTTCTTCATATGAATTGTTTTTTTAGAACGTTCTCCAATGTATGAAAGGTTTTCACTGCTTTTCTGTTTTTGAATATCAGCTTCAGCGATTCGTGTAATATTTTCAGTCAATTATTTTCCTAATAAACACAGAAATGTCACAAAATTCTGCAAATCTTTATGGAAGTTATATTGTACACCAAACAACCTATTAAAAACAAACAATCAGTATACAATAGTGATGTACGATACAGGCTGTATCGGCGATACCGATGCGATAATGATACTTTTGTATAACTAGTAGTATAAAGTATCATCACAGCATATATACAAATATAGGATTGTAGTATAATTGACAGATAAAACTAGTTTTTATGTTAGGTGCTACAATAACAATATCACTGTATAGACACTGTAATGGCGTGTGTTGTCGTGCAGGTGATGGGGACTCAGTGAGGCGGGACTCTCGCGCATCTTCGTCCTCCTCCTTCCTGGGAACGCAGCTCCCATGTCCGACGAAGAGAAGGTCAAAGGTCCTGTCAAATATGGCGAGCTCATCGTGTTGGGGTGAGCATGTGTTGTACATCAGAGCGCAGTAGTAACACTTCAAGGTACATTTTGACATCCTGTGTTGACTTCCTGTCTGTGCCTGTGAAGGTGTAACGGCTCGCTGCCCGGCGGGGACATGGCGAGGCGGAAAAGTCGCGTGTCTCTATGTCGGAGGACTAAAGCCAACGGTGTGAAAGCCGGCACGGTCCACGCCACGTATACAGATCAGGCCGCCATGGTGAGGGATCACTTTGTGGCTTCCTGTTCAATTCCCAGCAGGCCGTCTTTTTGAAATGTGTGTCTGTGTGTGAAGGCGGTCAGCAGCAAGGAGCAGCACAGCATCTCGTACGCGACGTCACGTGCGCAGACGGTGGTGGTGGAGTACACGTGCGACAGCAGCGCAGACATGTTCCAGGTGAGTCCGCTAATGCTAACAGATGTCAACAAAACACAACACACTGAACATGGTGGCTTCCTTCCTTCCTTCCTTCCAGATTGGGCGCTCGACAGAGAACACCATTGACTTTGTGGTGACGGACACGGTACCGCCTGAGGGGGACGCGGGTCAGAGCACCATTTCCCGCTTTGCCTGCCGCATCACGTGCCAGCGATCCCCGCCACACACGACGCATGTCTACGCGGCAGCGTTTGACTCCTCCAGGAACATCTTCCTCGGGGTAAGCCTCTTTCCTTATTTGGTAAAGACGTGCTAGGAGCTAAGCTCCTCCCACCTCCAGCAAAGAGGAGGTGCCAGACATGCCTTGGTGACTGTGGACCAATCAGTCACACTCGTTACAGGAGAAGGCTGCCAAGTGGTGGACTCAGGACGGCCAGATGGACGGACTGACCACAAACGGGGTTCTGGTCATGCACCCGGGTCAGGACTTTGGACAGGGCTGCAGACCCGGATCGTGGCGGGAAGTGTCCGTGTGCGGAAACATGTTCACGCTACGCCAGACCCGCTCAGCTCAGCAGAGAGGAAACACGGTGAGCGACGCCACGGCAACCCACGCTGTCTAATCCTTGCAGTGTCACATGACCTTCCCGTCCCTTCCAGGTCAAAGAGGAGTCCAACGTGCTGGTGGACGGCTCGCTCATCGACCTGTGCGGTGCCACGCTGCTGTGGAGAACAGCCGAGGGTCTGTCCCACACTCCCACCGTCAAACACTTGGAGGCGCTGCGTCAGGAGCTGAATGCGGGGCGTCCACAATGTCCCGTGGGCTTCAACACGTTAGCGTTCCCCAGCCTGCGCCGCAAGGACATCTTAGACGACAAGCAGCCCTGGGTTTACCTGCAGTGTGGTCACGTGCATGGCTACCATGCCTGGGGGGGGCGCCAAAACCCCCAGGCGGTGGCGGAGGGTCAAGAGAGAGAGTGCCCCATGTGCCGGACGCGGGGGTCGTATGTGCCGCTGTGGCTGGGCTGTGAGGCGGCCTTCTACGTGGATGCGGGTACGCCCTCGCACGCCTTCGTCCCCTGCGGTCACGTCTGCTCCGAGAAGACGGCGTCCTACTGGAGACGCGTCTTGCTTCCGCACGGCACGTACCCCTTTCAAGCCGCCTGCCCTTTTTGTTTCCAGCCACTAGGGAGAGACAGCGGCATCGTCAGACTCATTTTCCAAAGTCCACTTGACTGACACACTGATCATCTTTAACTGTATTTATTTATCTCAATTGTTCTTCTAACTCTATGAAATGTCAACGAATAACTTAATTGCTATTTATATATTTATGTTATAAATAAAAATTTACTACCATTAGTCAGGTCATCAAGTCTAAAAGGAGACGTTGCAATGAAAAGTGAAGGTGTAACGTTCTAGTTGGCCAGCAGGTGGCAGCAAAATGTCCAGAAAACACAACAGAGTTTGTGGTGTGCGATACCACTCTATTTGGTATCGATTCCATACCAAGTAAGTACAGTGACAGTATCGCCGATATTTATTAAAAATGGAGGTGTCATCCTCAATCTGAATCATTCTAAATTAGAATATATTTTATGAAAAAATATATATATTTATTTTTATTTTATTATATTTATTATATATATATTTTTTTATTTTAAAATATTTTTACTATTAGCACAATAACATTTTTTATTCGGAAACAACACACAACATTTGAAAATATTACCGCTAAGGTTGGTCAGGAAGCCAACTGAAACCCAAGTATCCATCTTTTTACATTGGTATCGATCAACATTGATACCAAAGTTGGTATCAATATTATTGTTATTTGGATCGATCCGACCACTACCGCTCGTCCTCCTGCAGTGCGCCATGGTCCGCTTCCAGGTTGTACTTGCTGCCGCTGTGCGTCCTGTTGCTTGCTTCGGGGCTTTGGGATTGTTGCTTGTGTAATGGTGGACAGGAAGAGCGACTGCTGCCGCGCTTCAGACGACAGGTGCGAGAAGGACGGTGATATCTGCTGCTGTGTTTTTCTTCTTGACTGGCGAGTGTCGGCTAACTTGTTAGCTAACCTGTTAGTTTGGGGCGACGTGTAACCGCTGCTGCGCCGGCTGACATTAGCTTAGCGTTAGCATTAGCAATCGCATTCGCGTTAGCAGTAGTTGTCTGAAGCCGTGGGAGCTGTATCATATTAAGTCATTTGTGGTGCTCGTCTTGTGTTTTCAGTGGATGTCGACGTGACCTGTTAGCTCGGAATGCGTACAAGTGTGAGAGTGCTAGCTAATGCTAATGCTAATGCTATAGCTAACACTAAAGCTAATGCTAGCTGCTGAGCGTCTGTCATAGCTGTTTGTCTTCCCTGACTAGTTATTTGATCAACACATCCCGTCAAAGTCAACATTAAATGTTTCCACAACATCCGCCTCGTTGTCATATAAGAGTTTATCGCACTTGGGTTGATTTGAATCAAATTAAACAGCATACAGTAAACATGTTTAATATGTGCTTTGATAATGAAGTCGCTTTCAACTGTCAACGAGTCAGACAGCTGATACGTTACGTCACTCGAAGATGCACCTGAACGTTACACTCCTGTGAAGGTAATTTAAATGAATAAAGTGCAATCGGACTTACTGATTGAAAAAAAAAAATGCTCAGTCAATCATAAGCGTTTTGTTTGACGAAGTAGATTAAAACGAGAGCCGTTGTAGAAGTATAATAAACTAACATAGCCTGATTTTTAATTAGTCCTATTTTAGTCATCTCAGTTATGGTAATGGTTTTATTTCATTTGAACATGCATCAGATTACAATTGAATGCATCCCATAATCAGTTCACAGTTTCACATGTCCAAAAGGAGTAGGAAGAAGCAAAGCTTATTAAATCCTACATCTCCATCTGGTACTTTTACAATCAGTAACTGTTACATTTGTTCACTTCCTGCTTTCCTAATATAGTTTTTTTTTAATGTTTGTTATTTTTTTAATTTTTATTTAAAATTTTAACTTTGAGGTCCTTACTCAATCCATTCCCTAGTTTGATTCCACATACTGAAATGCTCTGGCTTTTTAACGTAGTCATTGTGAAATGAAATAAATGCATTTCACACACCTAAAATATATATTTTTATAAAGAATAAGTATACTTTTACTTGCATAGAACAGTGCAGAATAATTACACTGGGGAACACTCAAAATGTTGCATTTAAAGTAAGACTTGTTTTTAGTCAATTTAAGTGTGCTGAGTTCAAATCTGAAGTTAGTTTTTTTCTGCAAGCTACAGATTTTATGCAATCTTTAATTTTTATTAAAAATAGAAAAAAATCGAGCATTATTATAGGATATTGCAATGTCAGCCACAAATCAGTATATTTAACAAGGCAAAAGAAACAGAACATTAAAATGTGATTTTAGATTAAAGTACACCATTGTTAGAAGTGCCATATGTTTTTCTGGAAGCGTTTCTCAGAAAACAGTCTTTATCGCAACGTGAGATAAGCATAATTTACAACGTTCTTCAGATAAGAGTCAATCACAGCTAATAACGCTTATCACTTTCTGTCAGTACAGTATTTTAGTCAGGCAGGAATTTGCGTTTGTAACTTTTGCGTTTGTACACTTCATCTGGGCAATCTCGTTTAATACTCCAGCAGTAGTCGGCCATCATACATAGCGACCTTGGTAGCGTTCTTCCATGATCTTTAGGTCTTGGTGGAACCGCTCTCCTTGTTCGTCACTCACAGCCCCCAGGTTTTCAGGGAACTGGTCAAGGTGGCTGTTCAAGAAATGAAGCTTGATGCTCATGTTGCACCTGAGAGCACGAAAAGCGAGGAGCATTCTGTTCACAAGTTCATTGTAGTTCTCTGCCTTGTTGTTTCCAAGGAAGTTCTAAGCGACTGCCACAAAGGATAACCATGCTGCCCTCTCCAAGGCGGTCATCTTGGCAACAAACTGATCATCACGAATGAGGGTTCGAATCTGTGGGCCATCAAACACACCTGCTTTGATCTTGTCGAACGACAACATTCACCTTCGGTATCCAGTGCCTTGACAAATTGTTTCATCAAACCTAGTTTGATGTGCAGAGGAGGAAAGATGATCCTATCTCTGTCAACAATTGGGTCATGTGTGATATTTGGCATGCCTGCTTCAAGGGTTTCACGAACAGGCCAGTCCTTCTGGACCCAGTGTCTGTCTCGTGCTCGACTGTCCCACATGCAGAGGAAACATGGAAACTTGGTGAAACCTTTCTGTTGACCAAGAAGGAAGTTTACCATTTTCAAGTCTATACAAATGATCCAGTTGTGCTCACGATATTTTAAGAATTCCATGACCATTCTGATGTCATCATAGTCTTCCCGCAGATGAACTGAATGACCTACAGGCACTGCCCCGTAAACATTGCCATTATGCAAAAGAACACACTTGAGACTGCGTTTAGAACTGTCTATAAAGAGCCGCCATTCAGTTGGATCATAGTGAGGAACACCCAGTTCTTTGAGAAGACCTGGGATATCATGGCAGTAAACAAACTGTCTGTCTTCAGAAAAGAAGGTCACAAAAAGCTGGTCGCGCTTTCTGTAATATGACACTTTAACAGTGTGATCAACAAGATTTTTGCCTTGTAATCTTGATGCCAAAAGCTCAGCTGCTTTCTTTGAAAGACCTAAATCCCGAACTAAGTCATTCAGTTCAGTTTGGTGAAGAGGCTTGGGGACTGGGGGAGATTCAGTCTCTGAAGAACATTCCTCGGATTGTTCCCACTCAGTTTCTGGCAATTCATTGTCACAGCTGTCTTCCTCGTTCGTATCATGTCCAATGTCTTTATCGTTTAATGAAGGCAAACCTTTGAAAACTGGAACAGGAATGGAATCTATGTATATAATCTCAAAACGCATAGATTTGGGTTACGTAAGTTCATATATTTAGACTATTTCATCTATCTCAAATTGCATGAAAACTAGAGCTTATGGAGAAAAACTAATTTCAGATTAGAAATCAGCACCTAAAAATCATTCAGAATCAGTTAAAAAATCCAATGCAACAGAAAGTTGAAAAAATATTGTTCCCCAGTGTTATTGATGACAAATATCTGAAAGAATCGTGCAATATTGCACGATAACGAGACATTTTCATCCAAAACCGAGTCATATGAAGGTTTGACTGTAGTTCCCTAAAGACACGTGAAGTTTAAACTCGCCTTTAATTCTCACCGATTTGTTGGCAGCATTGTCAGATTCCTCTACGATGACATCACTCATAACGCTCCCATGTTTGAGACCAGTTTAGTCCGACATGTCAGAGCAGGTACTTTGTGACGCTAACGCTTTTGTTTCTCTTTGCAGCTAACTTGTCCACATGTCATGGCCACCCGCCACGGCTCCTCCCCAGTGCCTCAGCCCGATGGCGGTGGCCGAGACGGGGTCTTCCACAAGGAGCGGGGCCCCTCGCCTGCCCTCTGTCGGCTCGCCCGCTCGCTGCCTGACGTCTGCCCCAAAGAGCCCACGGGTGAGAGAGACTGGAATCTGTATAATGCGTTTGCAGATCAGACCGTTACCTGTGTCGTTACCTGCAGGTGAGGGGCGGGGCCTGTGTGACGGCCCCTCCGTGGTGGCGGAACACGACCCGTGGACCGTGTACAATTCAAAGGTCAACCTCCCGGCGGCGCTCAACGACCCGCGTCTGGCCAAGCGGGAGGCGGACTTCTTCACGAAGACATGGGGTCTGGACTTCGCCGAGACGGAAGTGATGCCCTCCTTCTACCTGGCTAACGTCACGCGGGAACAGTTCACATCCTACCTGCAGGACACGACACAGGTAAGACGGTTGACTTCCTGTTTTACCAGCTGCAGCGTGGAAACGTGAAGGACTCTCAAGTCATCATCTTTTTGCTTCACTTCCTGTTTAAATGGACCTCATCCATGTTGTAGAAGTGCCATATTGTGAGTTTGGTGTGATTTTAAGTTATCCATGGAATGTCACAAGTTTTCCACGAACGTGTGCATCCACCTGACAGTCCACCTGCCGTCAATCCTCAGGAAGCGTAAGTCAGTAAGTGTTGTTGTTGTTGCTTTCAGAGGGAACGAATTCACGAGCGCTGTAAGACCATCTGTCCTATCAAAGATGACGACATGGATGCCGTCTCCGTCAGCACGAGCCAAGGTACACAGGTTCTTTTATTCTAGTAGTATAACATTAGTAGTAGCTGTAGTACTTTATAACGATCGACCGATACATCATCGGGCCTATAATTGCGTTCTTTACTTGAATCTGTATCGTTGATAAAGTTGATAATGCCGTTGAAATGTGTGTTTAAGAAAGCTGAATTCAACTGTGTTCAGTGTTTACATTTCAATAAATATGTTTAAACTTGAGACCTATAATATTTGTTATATCATTGTCATTTTTACACATTATAAAAAAAACAAAAAAAAAACCTTAAACTGTATTATGGAAAGCAGGAAGTGAACAAATGTAACAGCTACTGATTGTAAAAGTACCAGATGGAGGGGTAGGATTTAATAAGCTTTGCTTCTTCCTACTCCTTTTGGACATGTGGAACTGTGAACTGATTATGGGATGCACTCAGTTGTAATATGATGCATGTTCAAATCAAATAAAACCATTACCATTTTTTCCTGTAAATTGAGCAGTATCGGCCACAAATATCGGCCCAAGCAAAATCGGACATCTGCTAAGGGTGAGGAAAAAAATCGGTATCGACAATCGGCCCGAAAAAAAACATATCGGTCGATCCCTCGTACTTTAACATGACTGGATCAGGTGCTCCGGTGTGGCTGCGGTAGGTCATGTGACCAAAGGGGCATCTAGAAGCTTCCTTGAGCAATTGTGTCCTCTTCTTCCATCCAGACAAGTCCAGGGCCGAGCTGGAACAAGTCCCCAAGGTAGTACTTGTGTTCAGTTCCGTGGTGTCGTGTCGGAGAGAAGATGCCGATGTTGACTTGACGATGATCTTGCAGATCTTCATGAGGCCCGACTTTGCTTTGGAGGAGCCCGGCACCTTCGGCGCCGTGCTGCCGTGGTCGCACTTCAACAGCGCCTCGGGGAAGGGCAGCCGTGACGTGGCCTCCTCCAAACTGCTGCAAGAGAAGGTACACGGCCTTGGCATGTTCAACCTCGACACGTCTCACCTTTTGACCCTGATGACCTTCTTCACACGCAGCTGAGTCACTACCTGGATGTGGTGGAGGTCAGCATCGCGCGGCAGATCTCGCTGCGCTCCGAGGCCTTCTTCCATGCCATGTCTTCCCAGCACGAGCTGCAGGACCGCCTGAAGGAGACCCAGCACGCCGTGACCGTCCTGCGGCGCCGGACGGCCGCCATCGACCGCGTCATGTGCCAGGGCCCGCTGCAGGCCCTCCGCGCCGCCCTGACGCGCAACAACTGCATGAAGCTGCACAACAAGCTGAAGCTGATGGCCGCCGTGCATCAGACGCAGCCCACCGTGCAGCTCCTGCTCTCCACCTCCGAGTTTGTGGGCGCCCTCGAGCTCATCGCCACCACCAAGGAGGTTCTCCAGCAGGAACTGCAAGGCATCCACAGCTTCAGGTAGGAACTCAACCTTCGAATATCTTGACAACGACATGCATGCAAACTCATCTTCTGCGTCTCTCCTCAGACATCTGGGCTCTCAGTTGTGCGAGTTGGAGAAGTTGATAGACAAGATGATGGTGGAGGACTTCAGCATGTACGCCCGCGGCGAGCTGAACCGCAATCTGAGGGAGGAGCCTCAGGTCCTGGAGAAGGTCAGTCGGAATCACATGACGAGCGACACCTCGTCCTGTTCCACGGGTGACGTGTTATGGTTGTGTCCATCACAGGTCCACAAAGCTAACAGTGTCCCTCAGAAGGTGGGCCACCAGATGGATGAAACCATCTTTTTACTGATTTACTGATATCAAATCATAAAAACACGATCAATGTCCTTTACGCTCAATCAACAACGTGATGATTCTATCTTCTGGTCTTGGTCTGGGTTTCACCTGTCACTCAATCTGTCTGTGGCGCTTCTTAAACGCATCAACCTGTCTGAGAAACTGATGACATCATCACCTGACTGTGTGTGTGTGTTCAGGAGCGTCTCCAGTCGCTGGTGTTCGGGCTCCTGCGTCAGAGGAAGTTGGACTTCCTGGACATTTACAGCGACGAGATGATCGCCGCGGCCAAAGCCATCGTGTCCCAGGTGTGTGACCTTAGACCCCCGCCCCCTGACAAACCAGGAAGTGCATGCACATTGATGAGCGAGTGTCTGTTATGTTTGCGTTGCAGTGCGCAGCAGAGCGTCTCCTGTGCATCGACGACATCGACACCGAAGTCGTCACCAAGTGAGTTCAGCGGGACGACTTCCTGTCATGTGACCTTGATGACCCGAGTGGTGATTAGATGAAGTGCTGGCGTCCTAATGAATACAACAACGCTACATTGGTTACAGTGTGTTTTTGTGCCTGAATCAATAGCGCCCTCTGCTGGCTAATGCCAGTAGTGCAATGTGCCTGTGCTATTAATGTAGTGAAAATACAGCATGGATCCATCATGTTGCACCGTCATCTTCTGATGATGTTCTGAACCTGTCCTTCAGGTTGACCGACCAGATGCGTCTGATGACCTTCCCTCAGTGGTTTGACCTCCTGAAGGACATCTTCGACTCGTTCCTCGTTTTCCTCCAGAGGATGAAGGTCAGTGTCCGTTGACCTTTCCTTTCATCGACATCAACCAGAACCTCAACGTGCGTTTGGTTTGGTCTGTCAGGGCACTCTCGGCGTGATCTCGGTGGTGGTTCTGGAGGTTCTGGAGTCAAACCAGAAGGCCTCCTTTATGGAGAAATCCAACTCTGATGAATCGGGGCAAGAGTCTTGCAGCGCGGCGTCGCTCATGCGCGGCGAGGCCGAGCTGGCCTACCTGACCCACGAGGGTCTGTTCATCAGCGACGCGCTCAGCGAGGCCCAGCAGCACCAGGACCATGGCCACCAGGAGATGCTGTCCCGTAAGCCGGATGCTGACGCGGCATCTGGCAGCAGAGAGCAGAATTTCATGTAAGTCAACATCATCTTCTTCTTCTCGAGACGCTGTGACCTTTTTACACCGTCTTCAGGTCAGGTGACATGATGCCCTCCGACCTGGAGCTCAGCAAAGTGCTCAGCAACATCCAGGAGCTTCTGCACGCCGCCTCCGACATCAGCCACGACCGCTGCGTCAAGGTCATCACCGCTCGCGCCAAGGTAGGTCAAGGTGGATCTCCTCCACTGGTCAATGACACGGGAGGAACTTTCCATCAAAATGTTGCCACCTCGTAGGACGGCTGCCTGGAGCGTCTCAGCTTAGCAGACTTTGTGAGCCTCTCGGCGGCCGTGGAGGACTTTGCCAAAGACACGGAAGAACTGTGCGGCAGACGCAGCGTGTCCCTGCGGGGGGCGCTGCAGAGTCAGGCCAACCGCTTTGTCCACCGCTTCCATGAAGAACGCAAGACCAAACTAAGGTACTTGAATGTGGGGGGGTGGTGATGATGGTGATGATGATGATGATGATGATGATGGTCCACAGTCTCCTGCTGGATAATGAGCGTTGGAAGCAGGCAGAGGTTCCGGCGGAGTTCCAGGAGCTCGTGGACTCCATGGCGGACGGCAGGATAACGCTGTTAGCACGCAAGGCCCCCGCAGGTAGCGTCAATGTCCCGCCGCCGCTCACGTTAGCGAGTTAGCCCGGCATCATCTTCATCATCATCTCGTCCAGCAGGCCCGGATGACAGGAAGCCTGGCGAGTTCCTGCTGGTGGACGGGCAGAAATACGCCGTGGTCGGGTA
Organism: Doryrhamphus excisus; assembly: GCF_030265055.1. Classification (NCBI taxonomy): domain Eukaryota; kingdom Metazoa; phylum Chordata; class Actinopteri; order Syngnathiformes; family Syngnathidae; genus Doryrhamphus; species Doryrhamphus excisus. The sequence goes on along the minus strand of NC_080466.1, from coordinate 15,089,816 downwards.
GGCGCCGTCACACGATGGTCCCGTGAGCGAGAATCCGCCGTGACGATGTCGTGTCTTTGTCTTCAGGACCGTCCTGCTGCTCATACGGATGTTTCTGGAATACTGTCAGTGCATCAACGACATCCCGTCCATTGCCACCGACATGCTGACGCGGCTGTCCGACCTTCTCAAGGTCAGAACACGCTGTTGGGTTTTTTTTTGAGTCCAGATCCATGCAGTTGGAAAAAATAGAAAGGTTCCTGACAACACCAACGCCATCTCCACCCATGTGGGCGGTCATGGTCATAATAACCATGTGACCAAAACGGAAGACATTTTTTTTCTTTTGCAGCACTTCAACTCTCGTAGTTGTCAGCTGGTTCTCGGAGCTGGGGCGCTGCAGGTAGTTGGCCTGAAGACCATTACGACCAAAAACCTGGGTGAGAACACGACACGCGGTCACATGATTGCCGCCCACATGTCTGATGTATGTGTGTGTGTGTGATAGCGTTAGCCTCCCGCTGCCTGCAGCTGGTAGTTTTCTACATTCCCGTCATCAGACGTCACTTTGAGAGCAAGCTGCAATCCAAACACTTCAGCGTCCTGCGTCACTTTGACCACATCACCAAGGTAACGTGCACATGCGGCGATCTTCACCTCGTCTCCTCCGACCGGCCGGCCCTTCAGTGTGTGTGTGTGTGTGTGTGTGTGTGTGTGTGTGCACGTCTAGGACTACAGCGATCACATCGCAGAGATCTGGGCCAAGCTGGTGGCCATCATGGACAGCGTCTTTGAGAAGGTTCTGTCAAAGGTACTGTTGTGCAGCCGCCACGTCGTCTTGTCACATGACTGTCCTGATGCAGACAGGAAACACATTGTTTTTGTTGTTGTTGCAGTATGAGGTGAAGGCGCCCATGCCGTCGTCATGCTTCAGGAATGTTTGCAAGCAGATGGCCAAGATGCACAAGGCCATCAACGATCTTCTACCCGAAGAGCAGACGCAGGTCCACACCTCACTACTTCCTGTTGGACCTCCTATTGCCAATCAACTTGACTGTGTGTGTGTGTGTGTGTGTGTAGATGTTGTTTGTGAGAATCAACAGCAGTTTCAAGATGCACCTGAAGAGGCAGCTGGCTCGACTCTGCGTCATCAACGACGGAGGACCGCAGCATGGGTAACAAGACTCGCATTTCCTCTCCTTAGTTTCAAAATAAAAGCACTGAGACACATAACGTGTCTGCAGGCTAGTGGTGGTGGACGTGGCCTTTTACGTGGAGAACACGCAGGCGCTCAACAACCTGGAGCGGTTGGACCTCAACATGGCCGAAATATGGGAGCACAAGAGGTGAAGGCGGACGGCGGCAGGTACGTCCGGAAGCGCTTTCAAAACGGGCCGGCTCTGAGCCACTGGAACAAGATGGCGGCGAAGATGAGGGTGAGAATACGCTTGGACCTTGGCGCCAAGACATCGTGCTGCTGCCCGTGAAGGGTTTGTCCTGGAGGATTTTTACTTCCTGCTGCCTCCATGAAGGTTTTTTTTCCAGACTTCAAGCCTCACCGACGGCGGTCACATGTGAGGAGAGGGGCGGGCTTTAGTCCGTCACCATGGTGACACAGGAAGCATGTCAATTATTCAACGTTTTTAATCCTTTGTGGAAAACTTCACAACTGTTGTAACCCACCAAACTGTGACCTTTGCTCAAAGTGGACCACGGCGCCTAAGGTGACGTCTCAGGAACCCCCACCCCCCCTTTTTTTTTTTGTTTCCTCCAAACCTCAAAACATTTCGGTCAGCTGACATTATCACTGTGCCTCTCCCACTCGTGTGTGTGTGTGCGTGCGCGCGTGTGTGAAGCCTTCAAAGCTGACGTGAATAAAAGAATGAAGGAGTCATCGTTTTAGTCTGCTTCCTAATTGCAAGGATTTCCACAATAAGAGCCACAGCAAGATCACATGAATTGTTTTATTGACCTCAAAGACGGTAACTTCCTGTTTCCTCCATCTGAGCTGTGTGGGCAGCATGACCTCTGACCTGACGTGATGGTTGTCCAGTGTCCCAACTTTCTAAAGTGCGCTTGATATGTTCCCCAGGAGGCCTCAGTGGTCGAGGATCCGCAGGTTCCCTGAAACGATCTTGTTCTCCAGCATGGCTCCAGAGGGAATGTCGATGCGGTCGCCGTGGTTGGCGATGATAATGACTGTTCCCTGACGGAAACGATCCACAACGTTAGACGGACAGGAGGAAGGAACGCTTAACAGACTGTTTACCTTCAGTGACACGTTTTTCCCAAACGTGACGTCGCCTGACACGGTGAGATGGTCCAGCTCCAAAATGTCTGGGATGCTGTCAAAGCGGGACAGGAACTCCTGAACCTGAAGGCAATACGTGATGATGAGGATCTTCACTCAAAGAAGGTAAGATGGTTAGCTTGTTGAGCTAAATGCTACCACGGTGATTAGCACGTGCGCTAAGGATGATGCTGTATAATAACAGTAATTGACTTGGGACAATACTACACACTCAAAGGAAGTAAGAACACAGTATTCTTATTAAAGTGTACTAACAAAAGTATTCCATTTGAGATCCAAATACAGTACACTGTATTTTGACATACTTTGTAGTGTGAACCCTTTGAAGTACACAGGTGCACCTGCGACAATTGAGACACAGCCACAGTCTGTGTGCTAATTAGCACATGAGCTGAGTCCTAGCGTGCTAGTTAGCACATGAGCTGGGTCCTAGCGTGCTAGTTAGCACATGAGCTGGGTCCTAGCGTGCTAATTAGCGCACGAGCTAGGTCCTAGCGTGCTAATTAGCGCACAAGCTGGGTCCTAGCGTGCTAATTAGCACACGAGCTGGGTCCTAGCGTGCTAATTAGCACATGAGCTGGGTCCTAGCGTGCTAATTAGCACTAACGCATGCGGCTGCGGACGTGAGCATGACCTTGGTGAAGCAGCTTCCCAGCTTGACGTGCGGCGTGGTGAGGAACTCCCGCTTGTGGCTCATGATGAGCGAGCCGGCGTCCATGCTGTAGAGGTTGGACATGACCAGCAGGAGGTCGGACGTGGTCTTGACCGGCAGGAAGCGACTGCGAGGCACATTGATGCCCATGGCGTTCTTGAAACTCTTGATGGCGGAGCCCGCAGCCGTCTCCAGCTGAATGACGTTCAAGCCGCCGTCTAGTGTCTGTGGAAGAGCAGGAAATGATGTCAGAGGCGGCGGATGCGCAGGTTGAAGGCGGCGTGTCTGAACCTTGGGGTTGACGATGATCTCCATGTCCATGGCGTTTTTGTCGTGCAGACGCTTGATGGCGGCCAGCGAGATCCACAGGTTGTTGGTGTTGAAGATCTTGAACTTGCTGACCGACTTGAACTCGTCCACGTGAGATTTGGGCACCTGAGCGATCTCCAGAAGCCTCAGGCGGTCTTCGTACAGGATGAGCGTGCCGCCCTGCTTGCCGCAAACAAAGCTGTCAGAATGTCGCCGGTTGTGTCGGAGATCAAACCCGTCACCTTGACGTCGGCGCGCGTCTTGTCCGTGACCTCCATGATGAACTCACAGCGCTTGTCGGCCGACTGGCTGATGAGGTGGTGCAGGATGAAGAGGTCCACGGTGGCGCCCAGGTTGTCGATGTTGGACACGAAGACGTACTCCTTCCCCTCAGACAAAAGTTTGTCCAGAAGACCAGAGTTGCAGAGGCTGGTGTAGAGGTCGCCGTGACCGGGCGGGTACCACGCCTCCTCGTTGTCCCCGCTCAGCGCCAAGCTCTTGGCGATGGGCAGCAGCGACTCCTTGTTGATACGCGGATATCTGAGACCACGCGTGGAACAAAACCGTGAGCGGGAAGACCAACCCATCACAGCATATCATAGCAGCACCCACGTACCATGCAAGGATGCCCTCTGGTGGCAGCAATTTTAGTAAGTGCTATGATCTTCTGGTCTCTGATCTGCTTTCATCTAGCCAAAACGAGATGAAAGCAGATCCTAATCAAAGCACCAACAAACGGTCAAAGGAGACCTATTATGCTCATCTTCGGCCCTTTGCATTGAATTGTGGACTCCTATAGAGCAGCTACACACAATGTCCCGCGCAGAAAACTCTCTACATCTTCCAGATTCTGCACCTATTCCAGCTGGATTCTTGTTTTAATTTATTCCGCCTCCGGGTTCGCCCCCGCTCAGCTTGTACGGCTAACAGCTTCACATAGCGACGCAGAAAGGAGCGCTACAACTTTTCTAAACTCAAAAACAAAGCAGCAGCGGCTGCTCCGGCATGTAGCATTGCCTTTCGGGAGCGGCCTGACGTCTGTGGTGAAGCTGGTCACTAGCCGGCTAATAGCTAGCTAGCTGGTGTGGTGTGGCTAGGTGTCGCTACACTAGTAACATAGTTCTTTGGCGTAACAATGATAATGTCGCTGTTACATGACGTAACTGGAATATTATTGGTGGTTCATGCATTCCGGGCTGCCTCTTTTTAGCCGTTTTGATATCTTTAGAGCAGACAGAAAAAGAGAAAGGACGTGTGTTCATGTCTCTACTAGACATAAAAAAGATTGCGGCCATGTAAAAAAAAAAAAAAAAAAACAGTTTTCCTGGAACAAAAATAACCGTCTTAGGATAACATCTGCGTGAATGTGTGTTCGCAATGGAAGCGGGTTGTGTCACCTGCTCTGGTTGAAGGTGTGAATCTTGATGCATCGATGTTGGTACTTCTGCAGGATCTTCTTGGTCTCGTCGTCCGTGTTGAAGGAGTTCATGAGCACCAGAGGAACGTCAGCGTTATAGGTTTTGTTCAAGTCCTGACGGTAGAAGAAAGAAGAGCGTTTTGAGGAGATGTTCGGCTGTGTGGACCGCGGCGGTCGAGCACGATACCTACCTCAATTTGCTGCACGGTCAGGTCCAGGAAGGTGTTCTCGTTGCGTACGCTGATGAGACTCTTAGGACCCTTACAGCCCATGCTGGTGCCGAGGCCGCCATTGAGTTTGACCACAGCTAGCTTGTTGAGGCAGGCGCTGATGTCGCCGGGGAGACCTTTGGCCTTGATCTTGTTGTATGCTTGAATCTGACAATGAAAACATCCTTGCTTGATATCCGTCGGAATAATACAATATTGCTAATAAATAATAGGTCCACATATCTATATCCGTTAGCTTCACGATTCACTTGCTAGGGCAGCTAGCGCTGGAACTACAAATTGCTAAAAATCGCTTATTTTTATTATTTGTTGGCAACGACAACGATCTGCACCTTTAATCCAGGTTATACTCATATGCTGGAGGTGCTGGAGCCTATCCCGGCTGTCTTGTGGCGAGAGGCGGGGTCCATCCTGGACTGGTGGCCAGCCAATCACAGGGCACATATAGACAAACAACCATTCACACTCACATTCATACCTATGGACAATCTGGAGTGGCTAATTAACCTAGCATGTTTTTGGAATGTGGGAGGAAAGCGGAGTACCCAGAGAAAACCTGCAAACTCCACACAGAGATGGCCGAGGGTGGGATTGAACTCGAGTCTCCTAGCTGTGAAGTCTGCGTGCTAACCACTTGATCACCGTGCAGCCTGACTTTGACCGATATTCATCGGCATTCTCTGGAAATGTATGGAAATCGGTCAATACCGATTGGTGGCCGACTTTGAGCAACATCCCTAATGATTGGTTGTTAGCTGGCCGGCGAGACGTGTCAAAATGTGTCTCTGTCAGTCACTGACGTGATAATGCATTTACTGTAATATGTCCTAGTATTTTGAACAATTGTAGCATAGAGCTCGGACTTTATGTCATTTTACATCCTTCAGTCAGAGAGCCGGACACAATGGAATGTTTTTTCCATTTAACTTCCGATGTAAGATGAGGGAACAACAACGATCAGCCGGGCAAGTCCAAAAGATCGACGGTGTGTCAATCGCCATCACCAGGTTGGCGACCCCTGCTTTAACGCTTTTGTTGACTTTGCAACTCTGACATCATCAATGTGCTCGGTGAAGTTACACGACCTGTAATCTTGTTTGTTGACTTTGCGTATTTTTCATGTTCAAACATTACTGACAAGACGCCGCTCTCGGCGTGCCAGGAGGCGGAGCTTGTGCCTACAGACGAGCAGGTGTCCAAAGGGCACACGACCTAAAATCAGAACATTGAACGCTCCGCCGGACCACTATTCTCGGCTCTGACCTTCAGTGGGCACCGCTATTCTGGGAACATGTGTTGCGTGTCTGATTCAAAGGCGCATTGCGACCTCAGTGATGATTCTGTTATTTCCAGTGAGGAAATAAAGATGTCTTGTTTAACTTCCTGTTCACTCACATGACAGCGACATGTCAGTCAAACATCAGGGTGGTACTCACAGCGTCCTCGGGTGGGCGGCTGATTTTGGCCCAGTCCACGGCGGGACCTTTGACCTGCAGGAAGGTGTGAAAGATCCTCTTGAAGCCATCAAAGTCCTTCCTGCAGCTCTGCAACAAAGCAACAATGTTGTTTTGAGGTGAGGTCAGGAGCTCAGTACTTCCTGTTGTTATAACCTTTGACCCTCCCTTTCAAGCTGACCTGGGCATCAGCATCTCCGGCGACGGCGAGCAGATCCTCCAGCTCGCGGTGCATGGATGCCTCATGCTGCTGCCGAAGTTTCTGCTGGAACTCCGTCATGGCTCCCAGGGTCAGGTCTGCACACAAACATCAACGCCATGGCGCACGGCTGTGTTCACGTAACTGTCTTAGATATCACGAAACAAGACTCACCCGCCACCGTCAGAGACATGGCGTCACACGTTTGAAGCTCAGCAACAACGCTCGTACAACAAAACTCTCACTCATCCTCAGCAGAGAGGAAGGTCGTCAGATTGACAGCTTTGACTCAAACAGGCCACAAGCCCCGCCCACAAGCCTCACAGCCAATCATGACAGTGGTTAGTCAGAGGTTACTACTGTCAAGCGTCCCCCAGTATGACACCATTTTCGCAATTCTGTAGTGAAAGCACTTGAATGTAGAATAAGTTGTTTGCTAGACAAACGTGACCTTTAACTTGTCATTTACGCCGGAGTGTAAAGGTCAGAGGTTAAGCAGGAAGGTAAGTTTAACTTCGATAAGTCTATTTTACCGGTGAATTGAGACGTCCATCATGCTTGTGTGTGTATATTTTGTAACTTGAATCAAAGTATTGCTAGTGCACTCTTCGTTTTTAACTTTTACTGAAGCCGCTGTAAAAACAAACAAAAAAAGACTTACAAACACAAACTTTGTGGGCCCAGACTCGCAGTCAGTATGAAAGTCCAGGCGTTGAATTTAATGGACCAGACGTCGCCTCGCCGTCATCAAGCTAGCTCATTAGCTAACTTGTTAGCCTCCAGGCGACGACACCACCCTGACGTACTTCTGGAAGAGCGGTGATTGGTCAGCTGTACCTGTCAGTCACGAGTGTCCTTAGCGCTCACGAGAAGCTAAAAATATACCTTCTTGAATTTAAAGTTAAGCTAACGTTGAAAATGATTATTTAAACTACATGTTTAGAATTGTTTGAAATGTTAATCCTCATATAAAAAAGACTTTATGTGATGGTTCAGTTTCATTGTTTTATTATTGTATTGTTGTTGACAACTTGTGAGTGCTTCTACCAACAAGGACACATACTGGTGGCCAGGTTATGATGATGGACAAGTCTGACAGGCCAACACATCCACACGGACACACACACACACATCCACACACACTGTATGTGGGAAGGAACACGCGTGGCGGGCTTGGTCTTCACAGCCGGGAGCAGCAGCCAGCCTTCAGGAGATGGACATGTTGCTGCTGCTGCTGCTGGCCAGCAGGGGGTGCCAGTCACTGGGACAGGAAATCCACCGCTGTGTCTCGCTCCTCCACCAGCTCGGCTGCCGTGGCATCCATCTTGGCCCGGGAAAAGTCGTTGATGGGGAGTCCGTCCACCACTTTCCAGGTCTTGTTCTGAGGGAAGTCAAAAGTCAGTTACAGAATTTGGGTTTAAAGTTGATCAGCCAATCACGGGTTTTATTTAGGCATGATTCGACGTGGACTCACTTTGATCTGGACAGGGAAGGAGTAGATGAGGTCTTCTGGAATACCGTAGGAGTTTGATCCAGCGTGCACGCCCATGGACACAAACTCACCCTGGCACAAGGTAACACACATCAACATGTGTACGTATAAAGGGACAGTTAGGTTGAAGAAGCTCACAAATGTCAAGAGTATTGCTTCTCAAAACAATATGCGCTCAAAAGAGCAATACTTTTGCATTACAAAACAGTTTTGTGATGTAGAAGTATTACTATTTATTAGTATTTATTTATTACTATTATTAGTATTATTATTTATTAGTAATACTTCTATATCACAAAACTGTTTTGTAATGCAAAAGTATTGCTCTTTTGAGCGCATATTGTTTTGAGAAGCAAAACCCTTTACCGTTGTGACCCCACAATACTCTGCTGATGGGGGTGTCATACAATTTCATGTCAAAAAAATCCAAACTTTCCTGTTGATAGCATTGACTGTGTAGCATTAGCCTAGCATGATGCAGTGTTTATGTGCTCGTACCTCCTTGGTGCCAAACCAGATGTCCCTCATGTGGTCGCAGATGGCCTTGGCGGCAGACATGGCGCTGGACAACTTCCTAGCCTTGATGACGGCGGCGCCGCGCTGCTGCACCGTCTGCACCACAGGAACAACACGAAGGTCAGACAGCTGCAGCCATGTTTGTTTTTCTTCCGTGGGATTCACCTTCCCAACTTTGACATGATAAACGGCATACTGAATAGTAGAAGTTTCTAAGGCACGCTGATTAGTTGTCAATGCGTCGTCCCAAAGTCAAAAAGGAGGTGGGCGGAGCTTACAGCGATGAACTCTCCTCTGAGCCAGGCATCGTCCTTTACGCAGTCGTAGGCCGCCATCTGGGAGCCGCGCAGGTCCACCTTGGCGTGGTGGACATCAGGGTACTGAGTGGATGAGTGGTTCCCCCAGATGATGACGTTTTTCACCTTGTCAGAGGGGACGCCGCAACGTATGGCCACCTGCAAGTCAGTGGCAGCACAGTCAGACGCTAATGGAAAAAAACGCTGTGATGCGTTTACGGCTTCAGCAGACCTGAGAAGAGGCTCGGTTGTGGTCCAGTCGGGTCAGACAGGAGAAGTTCTCTTTGGGGATGGATGGAGCCGACTTGGAGGCGATGAGGCAGTTGGTGTTGGCTGGGTTTCCCACCACCAGAACCTGACATGAAAAATTCAGCATCATACCGTTATTACATACCTCCTTCCTCACATGGAGGTCTTGGGCTGACTATCAGACGCTGATTCGGCACGTTTAGCAGCTAAAAACATGGCGTCACCTTGACGGTCTTCTTGGCGAACTTGTCCAGAGCGGCGCCCTGCGTCTTGAAGATTGCCACGTTGGCCTTCAGGAGGTCCTTCCTCTCCATGCCCTCCTTCCTGGGCATGGATCCCACCAAGATGGCAGCGTCGATGTCCTTGAAGGCCACATCCACTTTGTCAGTGGGGATGACCTCTGTGAGGAGACAGGAGAGGGGGGGGGGTCAACAGTGAGAAGATGCAGCAGCAATGAAGCACGGGAGTGCTAACATGTTAGCATTTGTGTTATTTCTCTGAAGCTTATTGTGTTGTTGTGGAGTTAAGTTCTCACACTCGACTTGGAGGTGTGTTGTCAACAGCAGTTGTCAGGCTGGAGCTAACAAAGGAGTTCTACAATATTCTTCTAGCAGACCTGTAGCTGGGTTCCTATTAGTTCGTCTGACCCCCGTTATAGAACATCAGAGAACAAAGGTTCTGCATGCCGTGCTGCTGTGATAACAAAATTGTTATCAAAGTGGACTTCAGTCACCGTTCACGTCCCCTTTGAGGACTACTCTGATTGGACGACTTCACCACAGCCACTTAGGAGCCTTCTGAGGGACACTCCTTCCTCACCTACATGGTGGCATCACAGAGGTCAAAGTGTGCGTAAACATCCAGTTTCAGACGAACTGGACTGAAAAGTTCTAGTGGACTTAGAACCGCAACGGCCTTTGGACTTAAAATCAACAACACGTCACTATCCCAACACATCAGGAAAAAAAAAAAAGAAACAAGATGGCAGCTCACCCCTCAGCAGTGGGAGGGCGCAGTCCTGCAGCTCCATGACAACACCATCCAGCACGGGCAGCATGGGTGGGATGTCCAGCAGGACCAGGATGATGGGCTGAGGGAGAGAAACACCCGTTAGCTACCAAACATCACTCACTATGTCCTGTTAAAATGGCAACCTTGTAACGCTATGTGATGCAACAAACACTGTGGCCTTACCTGGTCCTTTCCAAACACATCCCCCTTAGCGATGCTGTAGAGCAGAGAGTAGGCGATCTGCCCTGCAGCACCAGTCACCACCACGCGGATCGGGTCGGCCTGCAGGAAGCAAAAGTGAAAGTTTCTCATTCATTCCAGTGCTTTCCTAACATTCAATTAAACTCCACAGATACTAGGCGCTAGTCCTTTTTTTTTTACTAGGATTTGGTGCTATTTGTGCACCATTGCTCAGATTTACACTATGATGACGTGAATGAATGACTTGTTGTTATAAATCCGTCCAGCAGATGGCACAATAAATCTAAATTGTCATAAGCACTTCAGCTTTTATAAGGCATTCTTCCATTTGCAAGCCATAACCACCAGAAACCTTGACAACACAATACCAAATGGACCAGCAATCACGCCAACCGAAAAATATAAAAAAAAAATTATAACATTAACTATTTTTTGACTTACAAAACACTGGCAGGCATATCTACAGGAAAACAACATGAATGTTTTTGTAAGTCGCCCATGTGTGTACCTTATGACACGCATGCCTACCGCTTTTGTATTTTTTATGCATGGATTCAATCAAATAGCAAGGCATAATTCACAACAGTTTTTTATTCACAACCTCAAGCAACATTGACCTTGAAGTTTGCGTGGACAATCTCGCAACGCCATATCCTGTAGCCACACAGACAGTGCATTGTTTGTATGGATGTATGTAATATGCTAATTAGATGGTGATGCCAGCTAACCCAATCCCTTCCACACTTCCACAGCAGACCTGTGGGAAAGTACACTCATCACTGACCCACCCCAAAAACACACACCATAGGGGTCTTTATTGGCGTGGACAGACTAGGTCAGGTTCTGTATCTTTAAATGCAAATGAGAAAGACTAAAATTAGAGACGCATCCTAGCTGAGGCGCCATGTCTGTTTCCTCTGCACTGAACTCCGTTAACAATCACGCTAAGCATCACGACTTTGCGAGGTTACAAGATGACGCAGCGTTTTTGTATTTGAAACGGATTTAAGGCAAAATCATTACTCGTCAGTCTATCATTCGGCTAACACTCCGGCAGGAAACAATGAAATGATATGCAGAAATCTGCCACGTCCACTGTTCAACGAATGGCGCGATAAGTAAAGTCAACAGTATGTATGAAATATAATATAATCTTAAAGAAGTGCTAATGTAAATGTAAGCGCTTGCTACTTTTCTTAAAGCATCTTAAAGCATCGCATTTTCAAATGAAGTTGCCTACTAGTCGCGTGACAGGAGGTCGATGACGTAACACTTTCCCTCTCCCGAGGATTAAAAACGTCAAAACAACTTTTATTGTCAATTTCCGGCTAAATGTTGGCACATCCACAGCAAGTACCCATTGCGTCAGACCACAATAACACGGCCAACTCCTGAAGGACAACTGAAAAATGGATCAGCGTATCAATGAATCAATGAACATGTCATCAAGTGAATCAAACAAAGATGGAGGCCGCCATGACTGTATCTTTAAAAGTCTCCAAATAAACGAGAAGGCGTCATGGTCGGTGTTAATGCATGTCGTAGCAGTTAGCAAGGAGCTCAGATGTTGTTCTTACCATCTTATAAGAGGATGAGAACCAGATGATGTTGTCTGTGAGAGCTCAGGCGAGGACTACATGGAGGAGAGGTCACCTCTGCGGTGACCGACAGCTGAGGCCACGCCTCCTCGCGCGTTACTTGTGGATTTTGTAGTCTTTTGACACGGTCACCGCCTGCCAGCTTCCGTGAAATGAACACCATTTCCCATCATGCATCGCACAACACAGCCCGCGCCCACCGCATCAAACATGGCAATCAGCTTAGAATGCTTTTTGTCTTAAAGTCTTGTGTTTTTGTGTTCTTTTTGTTAATTTGGGTCCAGACCTGAAAATTAATTCCACACTTAATTCATTTTTTACTAAAACAATTTATAATTATATAGAGTAAACGACTATAATACATGAGTCTACACATCTATTATAAACTGTATATAATTGTAATGCATTAGCTAGCTGCAATGACGTTACGTTAACGACACCATGAGGCAAGTATTAGTATTGCAGTATAGAATATGTAGACTGATCATGATGAGATAGATAGATAGATAGATAGATAGATAGATAGATAGATAGATAGATAGATAGATAGATAGATACATAGATAGATAGATAGATAGATAGATAGATAGATAGATAGATAGATAGATAGATAGATAGATAGATAGATAGATAGATAGATAGATAGATAGATAGATAGATAGATAGATAGATAGATAGATAGATAGATAGATAGATAGATAGTGATGGATCCTGGAAGCATATCTTCTGTCTTCTATCATTTCCTTAAGTAAACGTGCAAACCTCCAATTGTGGGCCCCATGAAAACCGATGCGTTCATTGACATGTCGTTGAACACAGTGTTGCTCACCTCCTTCACTGGGACAGGGAAGTGGAAAGCTATCTGACAACAGGGCAGCTGCTGACTCCTTTGTTGTTAAATCTGGTAAATGGGGGAGGCACAACTGAAAAATACATTTACCCGCGCTGATTAAATGTTGGTTACAGAGAAGTGAGACATAGGCTAACATGACATGCTAACACTAGCTAGCAGTGAGATGTCCTCTGATGTGAGACGGGTTGCTTTTCAGCTCGTTGTCAGTTCATGCTAGGGATGAGGTCTAAGGGTGTCCGTAGAGCGGCGCTACTGAGCAGCATTAATGAACTTCATGATCTTTTAAGGATCTTACAGCCACGTGACAGGAAGTGTTGCTTGAGCTTGATCAACTATTATCAACAACAATGCCAGTATGACTGAGTCCATGTCCGATGACCAAACGTTAATCACTAAGTATTGATTTTAGTTGGAGTAAAAGCAACAAAGTCTACTTTAAATGTTGACGAGATGTCACACGTACTGACATCACATAAAGGTCAAAGGTCAGTAGAGTGTCAGTAGACAGTTGTCTGGTCAGAGGTTTATACGCATGTAAACAAAGTTATTCTATTTAACGTGAATTATTCACATGTAAACGACATGTTTGTAAACAAGGTTTTTAAATGTAATGTTAATTATACAAAGGCACACGTGAAGTTATCATAGTTTAGGAGAATTATGTAAATATATACTGTTCTTTATTCATGTACAAATACATAAAATTATTCGTATTATATATTTCTTATCAATGTTAATTATTCCTTTTGGCTCAGTCAAACAGGCGCTGACCAAGGTTCTGATGACAAGCATTTACGTTGGTACAGTACCGGAAGCTGTGTGAGTCAACCTTCACAATAAAAGCACGGACAGAACATACACTACTTTTGTTCATTCTTTTTTATTTTTAGGTTGCTAAAATAACGTCTACTTGCTAAAGCAAAAAGTCAACAACGTAATGTGAATAATTATTTTGAAAATCTCATATCAAAGCAAAACAAAAAGTGTACATTTACTGCCGCTAGCCCCCCGCCCCCACACACACACTTTAAAACCAGCGTCTAGTAAAGGCCTGACAATATACATTTATTTTGGAAAGCATTGTCCGGAAGTGTCGTTGTTTCCATTAAAACTTTGTAATCGAAGCAAAAGACGAAAAGTTCAAGTGAAGGACGAGTATATAACGTTATGACACCATGTTACAGGAGACCGGGGAGGTCACTGTGACGTAGACGACCAGATTCACGGACCCCAACAGTCAACTCGACCGCCATAATAGTTACAACGAAGTATTTCATGATATACGTGTTGCGTTCAGGAACTGCCTCACCTGCGAGGAAAAGGTCCGCGCCACCAGGTACATGGAGGTCAGCAGCGTCAACATGCTTCACTCCTCGTCCTTCATTCACGTCCCAACGCAGAGACAGAACGAGACAGACAGACACGCGCATGCGCGAACACGTCCCGCCGCAGCGATGCGTTCACGGCGACTTCAGGTGCACTCACACGCGCGCCACTGCAGTCAGTCTAGTCTCTTAATGAGATTGAAAACACAAATAGGTGCTGCTAATCTATCTCGGTTGATTCAGGTCCAAATCGATTTGTCAGAACCAGTCCTCATGTCCAAGTACAGAAGATCCGAAGCGTTCAACTTGAAAACTGCAAACCGGTCCGCTCTGGCTCTGCAGGCATGAAAGAGACTCATCAGAACCATGGTGCTTATACTTTTCATAACGTATATCTCACATTTATTATCATGGAGGTCTTATATTTATTGTCAAGTTTCAAATTATATTTCATATATATGAATGTGAGTGTGAATGGTTGTTTGTCTATATGTGCCCTGTGATTGGCTGGCCACCAGTCCAGTGTGGACTCCGCCTCTCGCCCGAAGACAGGTAGAAAATGAATGAATGAATATAGAAATCTTCTTCATTTATTAGAATGAACAGACCTTAATATCTATATTTATGATAATATTGTATATTATAACGTATAGTTTCAGTGTCACATATTTTCCTGTGGATGTGCCACAAGTTATATTTATCATAACAAAGATTTAATTACTGTAATTCATTGTGGATATTAATGAATTGGACGGTATGTTAGGGTGTTTTACTAGAAATGTCCAGCAGAGGTCGCTGCAGGCCTCATGCTTAAACAAACAAGTTATATGTATTATAAAAATATTTAATTACTGTAATTCATTGTGGATATTAATGAATTGGACGGTATGTTAGGGTGTTTTACTAGGAATGTCCAGCAGAGGTTGCTGCAGGCCTCATGCTTAAACAAGTTATATTTATTATAAAAAGATATAATTACTGTAATTCACTGTGGATATTAATGAATTGGACGGTATTTTAGGGTGTTTTACTAGAAATGTCCAGCAGAAGTCACTGCAGGCCTCATGCTTAAACAAGTTATATTTATTATAAAAATATTTAATTACTGTAATTCATTGTGGATATTAATGAATTGGACGGTATGTTAGGGTGTTTTACTAGAAATGTCCAGCAGAGGTCGCTGCAGGCCTCATGCTTAAACTCGACTGGCTAAACCAGAGGTTGTCAGTTGGATTCTACCTGAAGTAAGGTAAAAATGTTGTTTTAATTCTTCAAGTCCTATTTTAAGGACCTAGTGGATGCAGTAGTGTGACGTGCACGGTTCGGACCCAACATGGCGTCCTATTCCTGCTCGCCCCGGTCGAGGCCCAACAGTGGTTCTTTGGACCGTGATCTGATGGAAGCATTCCTGAGTCAGCACGCATTGGTAGTCCGCCTGGAGACGTCGTCCGTGCAGGTTCTAACCTGACAGAAGCAGCGGCCTCCTTCACGCTCTGACTCCTCACCTTCAAGATCAACGCACATATGTTCAATGAACTTTGACCTTCTTCTTCACCCATTGACATGAATGTCAACTTTGATGTTTCTTCTTCTGTTGTTGTTGTTGTTGGAAGAAGTGGACATTTTATTAGGTCATAATATTAGAAACAGTCTATTGGATACAGAATGTTGCCATGCAGGTTTGTAGGCCCCGCCCACCTGTGCCAACGTCTGATGAGCCTTTTCGGGTCTGGCTGGCGCCGACTCTGGGGTGTGTTTGTTGTGTCGTGGCGAGGATTAGTTGTATGTTGTGATTGCATCAGAGTGACGCCTCCGTCATGGCATGTGTTGCATTGTGGGAGCATCGCCTGACCCCACCGCTCAAACCCTCGTCATGCTATGGAGCCGAGACTCCGCCCGCCGCCTTTTTTTTTTTTGCGTGACCCAGACATCAGCGGCACTGTCGCCCTCAGCCTTTCCGCCATCTTGTCGCCTGCGTCGCACAGTTGGCTGTGCGAGCTCCGCCCACGGACCCGTATCACAAACACGCTCACATTCCCGCAGGGATTTGCGGACTCATCTAAACAAGGATTAGAACTTTCTAGATGCTGAGATAGTATCTTTTTTCATGGGAAGGAACACATCTGGACTTCCTGTTGATGCTAACATGTAGCATCAGATGATGCTAACATGTAGCATCAGTTAGTCATGCTTTCCTGTGGCCGCCATGACGACCACACGCAACATGCTGCTTTGACCTCCTTGAAAGTTCTCCTGACGTTCTCTTGACAGCGGCCTGCTGGAGGCGGGGCTAGCAAAATGGGTGGAGCTTTATAGTGGACACAAAGATGTGGGGTTTTTTTTTCCCTCTCCTGGCGTCTCGGTTTACTTCTTTTATTTCTTCTGTGTCACTCTAGCCCGGCTTAATCCTGGCCCCGCCTCCTTCATGTCACATTCTTGCATGACGGCCTGGCTCACCTTTGATGGCTGAACTCTTCACCTCCTCAACGCTACCAGCCCGGTGGCCATCTTGGACTGAGCTTCTCAAGTCCCGTCACGTTCTTTGCGTGTTTGTGACCAAGCTCACTTTCGCCACATATGTTAGCGACAAGCTAGCTATGTAGCTAGCTAGTATCTACCAAAAGAGTTCTGCTAATATGTAGCTAAATGGCAGTGAATGTTTGTTGTCGCCATGACAACTATTTCAAAACGGTACGATGTTATTGTTAGCACATTAGCCGCCTACAAAAGACACGAGAGAGAAGATGGTCAGCAGAGGGACAACATGGCCGCCACACATCACATCCACTTCTCATTCTTGTCTTTTCGGGTCAGCGGACTACAATTAGGCTCCTCCCCCTCCATCAGTTTAACTACATGCACGCTAAGCCTGTTTTCTAAATAAGTCTTGCTGCTTTTAAAAAGATTATTTCTTCAAATGTGCTCTTCATCTCCCTACGGCCCCTTCACAACGGGACCCTGGTGGAAAACACAGCATAGACCAGCATACGTGCTGGTAGCTGGTCTATGCTGGTCTAGAGGACCTGCATACCAGCATATATTGTGTTTTGGTGCTGGTATACTGGTCTGGAGACCAGATATGCTGGTCTACCATGCTGGTAGCTGGTCTATGCTGGTCTAGAGGACCTGCATACCAGCATATATTGTGTTTTGGTGCTGGTATACTGGTCTGGAGACCAGATATGCTGGTCTACCATGCTGGTAGCTGGTTTACCATGCAGGTAGCTGGTCTATGCTGGTCTGGAGGTTTTGGTGCTGGTATACTGGTCTGGAGAACAGGTATGTTGGTCTACCATGCTGGTAGCTGGTCTATGCTGGTCTAGAGGACCTGCATACCAGCAGACATTGTGTTTTGGTGCTGGTATACTGGTCTGGAGACCAGGTACGCTGGTCTACCATGCTGGTAGCTGGTCTATGCTGTTTTTTCAGCAGGGGAAAGTCGGGACACCTTGACCTGGTGAGTTGGGGGGAAGACAAGGAATATGATGATGTCGTAGATGGAAGGAAGGAGGAAAGGAGAGCTTTTGAAAGAAGGGAGGAAGGATGGAAGGAAAGAAGGAGGCAGGAAGGTCTCTCTCTCTCTCTCTCTCTCTCACACACACACACACACACAGACACACACACAGTAAAGTGGTGGTGAGATTGAAGAGGAGGAGTGGAGGTCGCTGAGCATGAAAGAGGATAAAAGAAGAAGAGAAGACAAGAGAAAAGAAGGGGGGGTAAGACAAGAGGGCAGGGTCCATCTTCAAATGACCCCCCTCCCCTTCACTTAAAACACATTTGGGGGTCAAATTATTAACACTCCTGTGACCACTTTAATCTCCACAAAGAGGCGGGGGAGCTGATGTTTCACCCAGATGTCAATCAACACTTTAATTAGTCTGCACACACACACACACACACACACACACACACACACACACACACACACACACACACACACACACACACACACACACACACACACACGTAGATATTCCTCAACTTATCCATGTGTTTCATCCTAGAACCTTCCATCACTGGCTGTTGTTCTCTCCCAGGAAGAAGAAGAGACCAGGAAGTGGCGTGTTGGTGATGTCGTTAGATTCCCGGGGGTCCACTGAGCAGGTGAGCTTCGTTTTCTTCAAGTGACGAATGATCGAAAAGCGCCCAATCGACCATCCCCCAACTTTACCAAACTAAACATGTTATCCCTTTCGAACACACCACACAGTTAAAAAAAAAAATCACATGGTCGCCATGACAACATTCTCACGTCATGTGGTCAGCATAACCGCATTGTTATGTCACACAATCGCCATGACAACAGTCTTACATAATGATATTACACCACGCGGGCGCCATGACAACTCGTCCGTTATGATTATTATGATTATCATGATTGTCATAATTGTTATGTTTATTATGATTATTATGATTATTATGATTATTATGATTATTATGATTATTATGATTATTATGATTATTATGATTATTATGATTATTATGATTATTATGATTATTATGATTATGATTATCATCGTGGTTGTGATGATGATTATGGTTATGATTGTGATTATGGTTATGATTACGATTTTTATTTTTATTTTTATGATTTTAATGATTTTTTATGATTTTTATGATTTTTATGATTTTACGGTTGTTATGATTTCATTATTATTATGATTATTGTGATTGTTATGATTGTTATGATTGTTATGATTGTTATGATTATGATTGAGATGATGATGATTATGGTTATTGTTATGATTATTATTATGACCATGATTGTAATTATGATTTTTATTATTATGATTAGTATGATTGTTATGGATTATGATTATGATGATGATTATGATTACGATTACAATTACAATTACAATTACAATTACAATTACAATTACAATTACGATGACGATGACGATGACGATGACGATGACGATGACGATGATGATTATTATTATTGTTCATGACTCCACCATAAGAAAAACACCGGGCAAAAATGGCCTGCATGGCAGAGTTCCAAGACCAAAAGCACAGAGACGACTCATCCAAGAGGTCACAAAAGACCCCACAAGTGCAGGCCTCACTTGCCTCAGCTAAGGTCAGTGTTCATGACTCCACCATAAGAAAGACACCGAGCAAAAATGGCCTGCATGGCCGAGTTCCAAGACCAAAACCACTGCCGAACAATCAAATAATGGTAAATAAATAAAATATGGTGGTGGTAGTGTGGTGGTCTGGGGCTGTTTTGCTGCTTCAGGACCTGGAAGACTCTACTACGAGAATAACCTTATAATATTATGAGGGTAAATAATGTTATTTTAGTAGCGTCAGACACGTCAAAGTCACCTCAAACCGAGTCTTGTTGTCGCCACGGCGACGCTGCCATCATCAGCAGTGCCGGCTCACCAGCTGAGGGACGTTTGGATGACACAAGACGTGTTTGTTTTAACGCCGTAAATAATCCCGCCCGGTGTTTGTACACGCCAGCGCCACATGCCGCCAAAGCGCAGCAGGATGTAGCCCCCGTCTGGACGCCATGTTGTTTATCCAGCTGCTGGAGGGACGCCACAGGAGGCGGAGCCACGGTTAATTAGAATCGTGATTTGTGCCTTTTTTCCTGCGATCAGATGCGTTGTGTGTTTGTGTCCACAAACAAGCAAACACGCTAACGGACATGTTTGCGAATATGCGAGCTCGCCGCCGCTGGGACCGCCTGAGCTTTCTCAGGGACTGATATTGACACGACCTTCACTTTGTACCGCCGCTGAGGATTTGGAAGATGCCAATTTCAGTTTTGGCGTTAGCTCGTCTTGTTTAGCGCAAACTGTGGCTAGCTCAGTATAGAATATCTGCTATAGGTGTAACGGCACAAGAATTCCGAATCCAACTTTTCGGTACGGACTAGCGATGCTCCGATGGATCGGCCACCGATAACGCTACGCCGTGAATGGTTGTTTGTCTATATGTGCCCTGTGATTGGCTGGCCACCAGTCCAGTGTGGACCCCGCCTCTCGCTCGAAGACAGCTGGGATAAGTCCAAAATATTTCACAATATTTTCACAAAAATGTTAAAATTACAAGCAATTATTTCAACTTTTACAAGATGAAAGTCATGTGAGAAAGTATTGATCCCTCAATATTGTCCGTGCTGCAGTGCAGTTATGGTATCAGCTATGGTATCATTTATGACATCAGTTATGATATCAGCTATGACATCAGTTATGGTATCAGCTATGGTATCAGCTATGGTATCATTTATGACATCAGTTATGATATCAGTTATAATATCAGTTATGGTATCAGTTATGGTATCGGTTCTGACATCAGTTATTATATCAGTTATGGTATCAGTTATGATATCAGTTACGATATCAGTTATGGTATCAGTTATGGTATCAGGTATGATGTCAGTTATGACATCAGTTATGGTGTCAGTTATGACATCAGTTATGACATCAGTTATGGCATCAGTTATGGTGTCAGTTATGGTGTCAGTTATGACGTCAGTTATGACGTCAGTTATGGTGTCAGTTATGACATCAGTTATGGTGTCAGTTATGGTATCAGTTATGGTATCAGTTATGACATCAGTTATGGTATCAGTTATTGTGTCAGTTATAGTATCAGTTATGACATCAGTTATGGTATCAGTTATGACATCAGTTATGATATCAGTTATGACATCAGTTATGATATCCGTTATGGTATCAGTTATGGTGTCAGTTATGGTGTCGGTTATGGTATCAGTTATGGCATCAGTTATGGTATCAGTTATGGCATCATTTATGGCATCAGTTATGGCATCAGTTATGGTATCAGTTATGGGCGGGTGTACGTTTGGTGCATTCTCTTGATGATGATGATGATGATGATGATGATGCCCTTCCTCCACGTCCATCACCCAAGGTATCAGCGTGATAATGCACGGCCCCAGTTGCAAGGATCTGCACCCAATTTGTGGAAGCGGACAACATCCCAGGTCCTACACGGGCGGTCCACTCCACCATGTTATGTTCGGGAGGCCGTGGAGCGCCACATACGGTACTTGAGGCAAACGTTGGTCACACAAGATAGAAAGAGTTTTGAATACTTGAACTTTATTGTAAAAACGATGATGTCTAATTGACATTCTGAAAAGAACAAGTACGAAAACGTGCTGCTAGTCGCTCTCCAGTGGACCCTGACAAGACGAGAACCCACAGGGTTCTGGATGAGGTGGGAGCGGTCAACCTGGAAGTCTTAGCAGCATCATGGAAGTCCACCTTGTCTCTGGAGGGTTTCCTTTTGGAAGAATAACTCCTCAGGAAGTTCTGGACTGGAAGAAGAATCATGGACCTGATCCTCTTCTTCTTCTTCCCCTGAGTCACGGACATGTCCACCTGGTCTCCACTGATGGACGTCACAGCATCTGGAAGCGCCATGACGCCTGATCTTTGTATTCTAAACATTCCGAGGTGTTGAAGTTGAGCTTCCAGGCCGAGGCGGCCGTCTGCTCCTTGTAGTCCAGACAGTCCGAGGAGTTGAAGGCCAATCCGGCAGCACTGTAGGCTTGATGGGGGTGTGGCGGGTGATGGTGGTGGTGATGGTGGTGGCCTGATGTCTGTGCGATGTGATGGGGGTGGTGGGTGTGGCCCGCCATGGCGCCGCCCGCCATGGGGCTGAGTTGGTGGGCGTGCATGGGCGCCAAATACGAACCGCACTCCATGCCGCTGAAGTAGGAGCCGGATGCTGACGCCGCGTAGCCCTGACTGTACGCCGCAGCCGTTTGGCCGTAAGACACCGGGTAGGATGCTGTCCCCCCGGAGGCGGACGACACGGCACGTTGCATGCAGGAGGTGGCGGCGGGGGCGACGGGGTCGGGCAGCGTCGTGGTCGCCGTCGGGGAGATGGGCGCCGGGCTCCAGATGGACGACGCGGGGGTGCTGACAGAGGAAGAGGTGCTGATCAGGCCTGCTGAGGAAGAGGAGGCGGAGCTTGAGGCGGCGGGGGGCGTGAACTGTCCGCTGCTGTCGGAGCCGCTGCTGTCTCTGCTGGGAGACGACTTCTTCTTCAGGGCTTTTACTTTACTGCTGCTCTGCTGCTGCTGCTGCCGACATTTGGCTCTCCGGTTCTTGAACCACACCTGACCAAGGACGGGTCAAAGGTCAGCACTTCATCACATGACACTACACACACTGGCACGCACTTTCTCACTTTTTGGAAATATAATACACATAGATAATATACTTCATATAATGTA